>NC_064922.1:917208630-917833630 GCF_023897955.1 Schistocerca gregaria
TTAATGACAACTGCTGTTCTAGTAGGACCATTTCAGGAAATCTCAGTCTCTGTAGGTACAGCAACTACACTACCAAAACAAAATTTTTAAATAGCTTTTCCTGAAAGTCTCCATCACATTACCTGCCCCGTTTCATTAGAAAAGTAACGACACTTTTTTATTTACAGAAACATTCCAGATGTTTCTATTTCCTTTTTGATAACCTTAATGTAATCTGAAAAATAGATGAACAGCAGTCCAAAGGTACTATAATGTGAAACTGGTTGGGTTTAAATCACATAGAGTCATGTAATGGGACCAGTATCGATTCCATTCCGTTGTCAACTGTCTCTTCTGTAAGTCATCTACATGATCCAGTGCAGCTGTACAGCTGATTACAGTACAAAACTACCTGATCCGCTGAAACCGAGACTGTTTCGAAAATATGAGTTTATTTGTGAAAGACAGGCAGGTCCTTAGCGCATTCCTCGCGCTGTCCTAGAAACTCCACTGTTACAACACACCACGGTCAACCACACTCACCAGGCACTTCATGTTGGTGGTAGAGGTTTCTAGACTGCGTCTGCTGCTGTTGCTCCTGCTGCTGCTCCTACTGGACTGTGCCGACGTCTGCAGATGGCCCGTATATATACCCAGGAGGTCGGCGGCAGAGGTTCGTGAAAGTAGTGCAGCCGACCTTCCGCTGCTCGGCCTGAACCACTGAATGACGCCCAAGCCGGTAGTTGCGCTATCGCATTCCTGGTGTGCCGGACAGCTTCATGTACCGTGTCTACTTTTATACCCGTATTCACTACATATGAGAGACTCAAAAATATATTGTGAAACCCCAAACGTCTAACTTATCTTTGATATCAGTCGTTAATAGTAATTCACGCACTTGGTCCACCACTTTGGGCGAGTATTCAGCAGCTAATAGTTTCAATTATTGTACAGGACGAGCTAAGATGCTGCCCGATCGTGGGGTTGTTGTTTCACATCCTGAGCATCCCCTGAAAAAATTAACTGACGTGCCAGTCATGAAGAACTAAATAAACGGGTGATGGAGAAATTCTAACGAAGACCTTTACGAGATGAAGGAGTACAATGGATCAAAAGGAAATTTCGAGACAAGGTGATGGCATTGACCAAGTACACAGTGACAATGCTACATACGTCGTTAGTAACATGGTGAGTGTTACTCACTGTTATTGGTGATCTGAAGATTAAAAAAACATACAGTTTTTATTACGAGAATTTCCTACATTAGGAAAAACTTGTTCGATTTACAGCAACTAATAACATATGAATAACTAAATACTAAAGTATTTCTTGGATAAAAAACGAATCAAGTATCATAAATACTACTTCGACGGCAGTACGAACAAAAAAACAGCAGCTAGAATAGCCAAATACCAATGAGCTTTGTGGCTCAAGTGACATGTCCGGATAGTGACGTGTGTTACGGTTCCGCTGTCGGGATTCTTCCTGTTGAAATTATAAAGCCCAAACCAAATTTAACTATATAAATATTGCCACACAAATATAGCAGACTTGCTTTTTATCAGTACTAGCAAATTTCCTACATAAACCTGTTGGCAAAGTTTTAACTTTTCCTTGTTGTTTTCGTCTATGTGTAGTTTCTCCACTCATCACCTCCATGAATTACGTCTCATTTGGGGAATATTTTTACATCCGATTACATCTTATTGTTTCTTATTCTGGATAGTTTAGGTAGTTAACGAGCTCTTTTGACAGACACAAAGGATAGAAGAAGAGTAGAAAACAGTGCATAAAACTAAGGAAAGTAACAGCACTACAACAATGTGGAGTCCTATGGACACAACTGCACGTATTCACTAAACGGTAGTGACGCCCTGGGGATTCATTTCTCATGAATGATCGCTTCTCTACTATGTCGCCTGGGTCCCACAATTCGTGGTGCTTATCACAATATTTAGTTCCTCCTGACAGTAGTCAGGTTACCGTTTACCAATATCCATCAATCTGTTCAAGATATCCCATAATCCCTCACATCAACCAACATCTCTTCTGATAACGCAAATTCTCTACCAACACTTAAACAGTCTTTTATGATTCGCTAATCATTTCCTCACCATATTTATTCAAACTTTGCTTAGACCTTCTACCACAGTTTGGATATGTCCGAGAAACTTTCATTATATCACTCTCTCTCTATCGTCGAACCAGTACACATTTAATATTTCTGTGGTAAGTTCCTTAAAATATTTGTACCTCTCTGGAGTATATGCCCCTTTTAAGCTAACACAACTCATTCTTTTTGAGGAGTCACATGCAACTGGACTCCTGACGGTAATTACAACAGAAGCTGAATTTACTTCTACACTGAGATCAACAGCTATGTTGTCAGTGTTATTACCTATATGTACCTGCATTGCTGAGATATTAAATTATTTTTATCCCCAACCCTCCCTTGTTCTTTGAATTATATATTAATATCTTCTGCTGCTGACGGCCTTTGATATATATAAACGGGGACAGGTGAAAATGTGTGCCCCGCAGGGAGTAGAACTTGGATCTCCTCCTTACATGGCAGACGTTGTATCCAACTTTTTTTTTTACTCAACGGTCGAGCCAAGAGGCGAATGACAGGAGACAAACTCGTAACATCTGCAAATCGTTCTCGAAATTAATTTTTCCAATTACTGACACGTATTCATGAAATCTAGCACTTTCGTGGACCAGTCCAAGAGTGGGGAATTGTGCAGTGTTTTCTGTCAATAGCTGGCTCTCTCAAAGCGCAATCTTCCTTTCAAAGGCATTTACTTTTTCCAAAAATGTCAGAAATTAAACGATTTTCACCTTGCAAACTGACGTTCTGGGTGCTCACGTGAGACGTTATGTCCACGACAAATGCCAGGTCTGATATCCAGGGTCTTCCAACATAGGTTCACTTTTTCCCTTCTCATGTATGAATGTTACTATGACCGAACGCAAATCAAACAATATTTTCAGCATTTTACCTCGACTGAGCCAGGGTACTTCCATATAGAAAGGTATGTCGCCGTACTCCACTCCTAATTCCTCCAAGAACCGCCGAAACTGGCGATGCGTAAGCCGATGTGTCTTCAGATAGTTTACAGTACGCAAAACAGTGTGCATGACGTTTTCTAACGTTACTGATTTTGCACAAAGCGTCTCTCGATGCAGAATGCAGTGAATTCCATACAACGTCTCGTCTGTGCACCCTAGCTTTTTTCGCCTCCGTACTCTGAGTCCTCTGTGATGGTCTTCCATTGATGGTGCTTCATCTGTGGTCACTGAGACTAACCGATTCCAGTCCATACCGACACGATCAATCGCTTGTTCGACAGCTTGGAGTAAGTCCGCACCTGTAGTAGTTCCTTTGAAAGGTATTAAGTCCAAAACGTTCTCTGTTACACAAAGTGCGTTATGGACACCTCATATATATATCACAACATGGGCTGTATCTGTAAGATCTGTTGCTTCATCGAGCGCAACAGAGAAAGCAACGAAGTCTTTAGCCCTATTTATTGGCTGCCTGTATACATCGCCGGCCATAGCACTGATACGTCTTGTCACTGTTTATTTGGGTAGACTGATTTATTGAAACCTGCTAACGTTCGTGGGACTCACAAGTTCTGCAGCATCAGTCAGACACCCTTTCACAAAATCCCCTTCGGAAAAGGGTTTCCCAGATTGTGCAATTTTTTAATGCAATTTTAAAACTTGCTCGCAGTGAAGATTTAGTATGGTTGTCATTCTGGAAAACTGAAAACAGTACATTGTACAGCGTACAGTAATACAGACATAAATGTAACACAAGAAACTAAGAGTTCAAGAAGTATCAGTTACTTTGACGTACAGTAAAACCTAGTCGATGGGTCTCATCCATTTTCTTAAGGACATTTAATTTTGCTTGCCGTTCTTCACTGTTGAGTACACTACACGCATCTTTGTGATATGTATCGTAGTGTCTTTCAATTGAAAACTTACGCTGGCAGCCTATTATTCGGCGGCACAGCAAACATGTGAGTTTTCGCCAACGGCTACAAAAAAGAATTGCAGTTTCCAGTCATTTTTAAACGACTGAGAACATAGTTCTCCCGTCCTTTGCTTTTTCACAGTACCTGCCATTTCTCAGTACTTCTCTGTTAAGGTTACGGTCTCCAGGGATAAACGAGACTGGGTATGTTGCGCTCTTGCTTGCACCACATAAACAGGGAAGTGGAGCCGCCGCCGTTCATTTAGGTCACATGTCTAACAACAGATGTCGCTGTCGCACACGTGCGCACATGTGCAGCACTTGCGCACGTCTGCACACTGTGCAGCGTTTGGTCGGCCCTGTTCTAGTACAAGTAAGCGACACATAAGTGACTGCCGCTGAAATGTAAACAGCAGCGAGCGCGTGTGCTCCGCGGGCGGAAAACAAATTACACGTCCGCAATGCACGGCGGCGAATGCCGGACTGACTGAGCCACCGAGGGCATAGAGGAGAGTGCGACTGCAGGCACTATCTGGCGCACACCTCCCGCAGGACTCACATTCTAGCCTTATATTTCCGTACACCACATTCGTAGTGTCCCTACCCAACACACTCATTACTCGTGGAAGACAATCTTACCATGTTCCGTAGGATGTTCGGGTAATATCTGTACATCCCCACAGAAGAGGAAGGTCATGGCCGCTATTGCCAGTATACTCATATGGATATGGTGTCTGTTCTTTCGGGGATGTCCGAAGTCCCCTTCCACTTTCATCCACTTTTGATAGTTCGTCAGGTCGTGTCTTGTGTACATAATTTCATTGTAATTCAGTACTGTGTTACCAGTGAGATGTGGAGAAGGGGTGAACAAACTGTGTTATTTTACTTTTCAATGCTCATTCCTCATTCAACCCCAAGCGCCCTCATTGTTTCAGCAATTATGTTTATGTGATTCACTTTTGATTTCTTCTGATGGGTCGTTTGATGTGGAATGGCATGGAATGTGTCGCGTGCTCATATGTTAGAGGAAGCTTTCATAAAGGTGCCTGTGGAATCACACGCTGTAGTTAACTTCAATTTTTTTTCCATGGATAGTAAATCAGGAATGAGAGGTCAACGGAGTGTACAGTTGTACGGGTGTGGAAGGCCATGGTTGGTAGGAAGTCAATTCCCCCGCCACTTACTGAAGGCGGACTGATCTTTGGTGTCACTGTGTTTGGCACTGGGATGCTGGCATTCCAGTTGCCTTTAGTATGTGCTGTACAAATTTTGCTCATGACGATGGTATATCATATGGAATATTTGGACTGTATTACGCATTAATTCATTCCTCTTTAGGAAGGACTACGAGTAAATGAGGTTTCGGTAAGTGAGATTTCAAGTATCAGAAAGTAGCCATCTTTTGATTGCATTTACTTAGAAGTTTAATTTCTTTACACTGTCGAGGCAGCCTAGACCGCAGTATATGACAAAAAGGGGTTTTAACACAGGGACATATAGACAGACAGAGAGACGGACAGACAGACAACATAGTGATCTTATAAGGGTTCCGTTTTTATTGACTGATGTGCACAACCCTCAGAGTGCTGTATTACACTCGTAACCGAGTAATCGAAAAACTGCTCTCGGTGGAACAGGGTTAGGCGTAGCGCCGTATAACGAACCTGCCTTGGTCTCGGGTAAGTGGGAGATGTGTCTCAGAGCTGGATAGTGACAGATGGTGACGCGAGACTGGACGCGCACGTAGTTTATGTATCAGCCGATAGAGGACAGTATTGGATAGGGGGACTGTGATTTTACTTTCGATTGTGCTCACTAGAGTGCACTAAAGTAATATAATGCTTTTTAAAAACTGTTCTCGTATTTTCATAAAGTTTTATTGTGTCTTTTTGTGTATTTAAAATGTTATAAATGTGTTTTAGCAGTATGAATCATGCGTGAGTGTGATTTAAGGTTAATATAAAGATAATTGTTAAACGAGTTGTGTAGTAGGACTTAGTGTGGGAACGTTTCGAAGAAGTATGGATAAGGACAAAGGGTATTTTTGTAGAATAGATTTGTAAAGTAAGTTTATGGTAAAGGGAAAGTTAATTCAGGTATAAATAACAATAGTAAATAACTTTATGCATAAGCAAAACTTCGCCATATTAGATAATTACGTCGGTAAAAAGTGCAGTCGTTAGGTTTACTATTTTGCGATTGGTTACTGATAAAATGCGTGGATTGACGCGGAGAATGTTGTTTTGCTATTGGCTGTTGATTAAACTGACCAATGGTAAAGCAGTATTCTTCGCGCGCCTTGATCTGCTGGTAGAGAACACTTAGAGTATTCCAGAGAAGAGTGGGAGACAAGCCATGAAACAGTCCGGACGTGTGTAATAGTAGTTCCGATGGAAACGATAAATTGCCCGATCTAGCAGTGTTTCATACAACAGAAGTGTGGTAAAGTGACGGCATAATTAATCCAATGGGCGTGTAGAAATTTCGGAATTTTTGAGTGAAGTTTGTGACGAGGAAAGACATATATTCCGCGTAGCATATTGAGCATGTCGGTGGCTAAAAACTGTGACTGCATTTGGCTTCGACAGACTTAATATTTGGCGAGCATTGTCAATCAAAAACAATCAGTATTTTGGTAGCTATTGCGTTTTCGGAATATGCAACACCATAAACATGCTAACATGAGTGAAAGGGATTGTGAGTGACTGTGTTAAGACTAGCACGGGCTTGGCAGTGATACTTGTTCACCAAAGTTTCAGAATTAATAAATTAATGACAAAATTTCCAACCTTTCATTTCGTTTGAAAACTTCCTCCCGTAACATAGATTAGTGACTTTAATTTCAGCCTGGTTCACGTCGAAGTACAGTAGGTTTAACTCGACTTCCCTACGCACGATCTGCTGAGACAATGTTCACAGGTAGGTGCAGGTTCGGCGTAAAGGGACGGAAAGAACCGCACCGCCTCACGTGGTGCATCGGTGCTGGGAAACACTAAACCCTTAGTATGTTGTATCCGCGCTTGAGAGAATGGTTAGGTTAAAGAGTGATTCTAAATGGTTGGTAAGAAGTAAACAAAACGTTTTCTTTTCTTCACTTATTAGGGTAGTCAGTGGGATCAGGGATTTCCCTCAGATCTCCCTCGTTAACCCTGGCAGGAAGCTTAGAGAGCAGAGAAGAGCCCCGGGATCCGCCACCAAACCAGATACGGCGACGAAAGCCTCAGTGGGGTCGGCGATCGTTGCGGAGATGGCGCTCAATTCACCGCCCATAGTTTCATTTCATGTGTATATCTGATTAGTAAATAAGGTATAAAACCGTGTATCAAAACAAGATAGTAGCAAATTTAATAAAAAAGAGGGTTTATTGAGAAGAGATTTGTACAACAGACAGCATTACAATAGCCTCCTGAGCAGCGAGAGCATTGAACAACGGCACAGTATGGCAGTTCTACAGAAAATCCTTGGTTATTACAGGTTAACCATGGTAAGCAGCCTTGGCAGCCAGGAAGGCAGCCCCAGGACCACCATAGACAGCTGGGGCGACGGCGGCGACGGCAGGGGCGGCGACCACGGCTGGGGCAGCGTAGGCGCCGTAGGCGGCGGCAGAGGCGGCGGCGAGGGCGGCGCCGTTGATGGCGGCGTCGCGGGCCCTCGTCTGGGCGACGGCGGCCAGGTGGGCGCCCCTGGCGGCGGCCACGTCAGGGGTGTCCAGGTTGTAGCCGCCGGGCCCGACGACGATGTTGGCCGGGCCGTAGGCGGCGAGGCCGGGGTGGATGCCGCCCACATAGACAGGGGCTGGCTGGACGGCGGCAGCGAGGCCTGCGGCGTAGGCGGGGGCGGCGACGCCCGCCCCCAGGAAGCCGGGCTTGGCCAGGGCCACGGCCACGACAGCACTCAGGACGATCTGAAAGGGAAACGTTATTCTTGTATAATGCAAAATCTCTTAATTATTTTCATTCTACTTTACATTTAAATCATCAGTTTATCCCTATTCTCTAGCTAAAAACTGAACCTTCGATAATAGCCTAAGAGCCAAAGTATGTTTGTATATGCTGTCACTTTTTACAAAAAGACGAACTTTTTCTCAAACACAGATGTCAGCGGTTTGTCCTAACTTGTTACATTGGCGAGATTGCTCTTGTGTGCCATCTGCTGCTGACTTCTACTATGTGGTAACATTCTCATAAGTAGTGCAGTACGGTCAAGTGAGAAGAGGGCTATGACTGTAATGAGTGATCAGTAATATTTTTTTAACTAGTGTAACTCTGCTTCTATGTGTATAAGATAAATGCTGAAACTAACCCAGGTGAGTGCTGTCGATCATGTTATGTGTAGTCCGTCACCATTAGTTGAGTGGTCGGCGCGGACGGGATGCCATGCCAAGAAGCCCGGGTTCGATTCCCGGCTGGGGCAAGAGACTTTCTCCGCTCTGGGTCTGGGTGTTGTGTTGTTTTCATCATCATTTCATCCCCGTCTCCGACGTGCTAGTCGCCCAATGAGGCGTCGAATGCTATAAGTACTTGCCGAACTTATCCGAATGGGGGGATTCACGGCCCACAATGCTGTAGCTCATTTCAATGCTTTGTGTAATCGTAAACGAAATGCGCACAGTACACAGCTGTTAAGTGTTATTTGCAATCTCTACATCACAGGAATATCACACGACAATATGAGAGTAAGCAAATTTCATAATCTTGCTGTACCTACATCCGTCATTGATCTCTTTACGTTATCGATATTTTTATTACCGTCCGCCACAAGCTTTGTAGGAAAAGTGCAAACTGGAATCTAGAAAACTAGATACTTAAGCGCTGAATTCTTACAGATCCTACGTAAGATATCTTTCTTTTGTGGAGTTTTATCCTGATCTGCTTTACCTCATTTATTTATCATACATTACACTTTCTTATTCTTCACCCTACTACTTTCTGACAAATTCATAGTACTGGATATCCTTCAGCATCCCTGCTACAAAGTACTTGTAAGTAAGACACTGTCTCAAAAAATTGTATTCTTGCATTTAATGACAAATATTCTAGTAGGACCATTCTGCAAGAAATCACAGTCTCAGTAGGTACAGCAACTACTCTGATAACACAAAATCTTAAATAGTGTTTATACGAAGGTCTCTGTCAAACTGGGGTGGCCGAGCGGTTCTAGGCGCTACAGTTTGGAACCGCGCGACCGCTACAGTCGTAGGTTCGAATCATGCCTCGGGCATGGATGTGTGTGATGTCCTGAGGTTAGTTAGGTTTAAGTAGTTCTACGTTCTAGGAGACTGATGACTTCAGAATTTAAGTCCCATAGTGCTCAGAGACATTGGAACCATTAGATTCCCCGTTGCATTAGTAACATAACAACGCTTTTTTATTTACAGTAACATTGCAGCTCTTTCTGTTTCCTTGTGGATAAACTTATCGTCATGGTTCTGACCTTTCAGAGATGAAAAATAAATGAACAGCCGTTTAAAGGTTCTATCAAGTGAAACTGGTTGGCTTTAAATCACATAGAGTCGTGTAATGCGACGCAGTATCGATTCCATTGCGTTGTCAACTGTCTCTTCTGTAAGTTATCTACATGATACAGTGCAGCTGTACACCTAATTACAGTACAAGACTACCTGATGCACTGAAACCGAGACTGTTTCGAAAATATGAATTCATTTGTGAAAGTCAGGCAGGTCGTTAGCGCATTCCTCGCGCTATCCTAGAAACTCCACTGTTACTCCACAGTGAAGCGCACTCACCAGGCACTTCATGTTGGTGGTAGAGGTATCTAGACTGCGTCTGCTGCTGTTGCTCCTGCTGCTGCTCCTGCTGGACTGTGCCGACGTCTGCAGATGACCCGTATATATACCCAGGAGGTCGGCGGCAGAGGTTCGTGAAAGTAGTGCAGCCGACCTTCCGCTGCTCGGCCTGAACCACAGAATGACGCCCAAGCCGGTAGTTGCGCTATCGCATTCCTGGTGTGCCAGACAGCTTCATGTACCGTACCTACGTTTATACCCGTATTCACTACATATGAGAGGCTTAGAAGTATACTTGAATTATTGAGTACGAAAAACATTTCTTGGAAATAAAACGAATCAAGTATCAGAAATACCACTGCTACAGCAGTATGAATAAAAAAATGACTGTAAACAAACAGGAACTAGTATAGTGAAATACAAAGAGCTTTGTGGCTCAAGTGACCTGTCCGGATAGTGACGTGTACTCGTATTAGGGTTCCGCTGCCGGGATTCATCATTATTCCTGTTCAAATTACTAAGCCCAAACCAAATTTAACTACATAAATATTGCCACACAACTATACAAGCCTTGCTTTTTATCGGTACTCCCAAATTTACTGCATAAACCTGTTCATAAACTTTTAGCTTATCCTTGTTGTTTTAGTCGATTAGTAATTTATCCATTCATATTCATCACCAACAATTATGTCTCATTTGGAGAATAATTTCATATCCGATTACATCTTCTTGATTCTTATTATGGATAGTTTAGGTAGTTAACGAGTTGTTTTGACAGATAAAAAGGATAAAAGAAGAGCAGGAAGCAGTGCTGAAACTAATGAAAGAAACACCTCTGCAACAGCTTGGGGTCCTATGCACGCAACTGCACATATTCACTAAACGGTAGTGAACGCCCTAGGGTTTCCTTTCTCATGAATTATCTCTTCTCTGCTACTTCGCCTCGGGGGCCACAATTCGTGGTGTTTATCACAGTATTTAGTTCCTCCCGACAGTAGTGAGGTTACCGTTTACCAATATCCATCAGTCTGTTCAAGATATCCCATAATCACTCACATCAACCAACATCTCTTCCGATAATGCAAATTCTCTACCAACACTTAAACTGTATTACTTCTTTTCCATATGATGTCTGTCTTTTATAATTTACTAATCATTTCCTCACCATATTTATTCAAACTTTGCTTAGACCTCCGACCACAGTTTGGATATGTCCGACAAACTTTCATTATATCAGTCTCTCTCTATCGTCGAACCAGTACATATTCAATAATTCTGTGGTAAGTTCCTTAAAATATTTCTACCTCTGTGGAGTATATGTCCCTTTTAAACTAACACAACGTCTTCTAAACTTATACTTTTTGAGCAGTCACAGGTAACTGGACTCCTGACGTTATTTACAACAGAAGCTGAATTTACTTCTACACTGAGATCAACGGCTATGTTGTCAGTGTTTTTACTTATCTGCCCCTGTATTACTGAAGATACTAAATTATTGTTGTCCCCAACCCTCTCTTGTCCTTCGAATTATATATTAATGTCTTCAGCTGCTGACGGGCTTTGATATATATCAACGGGGACAGGTGAAAATGTGTGCACCCGCAGGGAGTCGAACATGGAATCTCCTGCTTACATGTCAGACGCTCTATTCATCTTTTTTTACCAGAAACTGGGTAAATGAACAAAATATCTAATTGGTACAAGCTTAAATACAACAGAAATCTCATCCGAAAGCGTGTTCTGGTACAGTGCATAAAAGAAAGGAGGCGCGTGTCCATGCACCTACTCCACTGTGCGTTAGGATAATGAAAGTAGCGTTGAGAGTCTCAGATGTCACCAGGGGGGGAAGGGGGTGGGAGGGTGCGGAGTGCTGTGTGAAACCATCCAGCTGAGTCGGGGTGACGTAAAGATTGCGTGTAGGTAATTGGTGGAAAAGGCGCAGTAGCGCGGTAGGTGCTCAACTCCACTGTGGGCGGTTTGTAAGTACTGACAGAAATCCAGGCGTGATTTTTCGCCATCATTTTGCATGTAGTTGATCATCCATCCCTTGACCCATACAATCGGATGATTTTTGGTGGCGGGGGAATAAGTATCCTCACGTTGGTTACAAGTCCATGGGTCAATCGAATTCGGCGGAACGCGGAGGTAACGGGGAACGAACTGTCGGCCAGGTTTCCAGACGTCACTGGTGGCAGCACAAGTCAGTTGGTGGACATCGTCATCCATGAGGTGACAAATGGAACAAAGTGGAGAGTCCGTTAGTCCGACGGCGTGAAGACATTTATTTCTGGCGAATTTTCCACTTGCGACGTGGTACCATGTTGCCCAGACCTTGGAGGGAAGAAAAGGCTGGTGGACATGAGGCCAAACCTAGGTCCCCGCAAGGACGGATGTCTGAGTTCGATATTGTGGCTGGATATGTAACAAAGCAGTGGGGTGTAAAAATCTTTAGGTCGTGGAGAGCGCGTGGTCGGTAAGTGTGTGTGAGTATAAATGAAGTCAATGATGAAATTAGAAATGTGCGAAAGATGGTGCTTGATATGTCCGACTGGTACTGGTGGTGTTATGGTCGCGGGCACAAGAATTTCCAGCAAGCTGCGCGTAAGGGAGGTGCCCCCGTGCCACTGCTTGAGCATGGTGGACACTTACAAAGACACCGCGCGGAGTCGCAAATTGACAAGGCCAATGCCCCCCGCTCGCGGGGGAAGGGTGAGCGTGTCGTACCGGACCTTAAAGAGCGTACCGGTCGTAACGAAGTATCCGAAGGTATCCTGGACGCTGCTTCCAATTGTTGAAGGGAGGGGTAAGACATGTGCAATGTGGACCATTCTGGACGCCACATGTTGATTCAGGTATTGGACACGATGTATAGAATCGAGTCGACGGAGGAGAGTTTGTCGCACTGCCGTGCGGATAATTTGAGTCCACGCCGAGAATTGATGGCAGCGGAGCGGTTCACGGTGGAGGTGGAAATGATACCAAAGTATCGATGTTTTTGTACACACGGGAGAGGTGCTAAGTCGTCGTGTGACTGGCCGCGTCCAATGGACATCGCGGATTTACCCACATTCATTTTACGGCGCGGTGCAGTTCCGTACGTTGATATCAACGTGTTTCATTCCGTGAGCGGACGAAGAGGGGGAGATCGTCCTCATACGCACGTCATAAAAAAATGTGCTGTCGCAAAGTGAGACCAAAAGGTGGCTCGTCAGACACCCTATGATTACCTCCTGCCTATGGCATAGAGTAAGGTCGCATGTGGGCAACCTTGCCTTACGTAACTCCGGATCGTGACTGGTCACGCACACGGCCATTAACCTGAGTCAGCGAATCAGCGGTGAACTACAGGCGCCGGATGATATCGGTAAAGACTCGTAAAAAACCCATGCGGTTCATCACTGGGAACAGAAAACGATGCTGCACCCTGTCGAACGCGCTGTCAATATGCATGGCAACCAACGCGGCGCTGTGTATGCACGGCGCTGCCCGTGCAATTAAATCGCGACATTCTCCTGTGGCCGTTTCTATATGAATTGAGCCTCCCGGCGTTGTCTGTTCCGGAGATAGAATGCTAGGCAGGACCTTGCGGCATCGCGTCGCTAGTAGGAGTGTAAAAAATTTATAGTCTGCATTAAGCAGAGTCAGGGGACAGTAATGTGCTGTCGTCAAACCCGGTGTCGTTTTGTGGATGGGTATAATAATTCCCGTGACAGAGGACGGCAGTACAGCGTTCCCCATCGTCATAAGTTGATGAAACACCGTCGTCCACCGTGACGACGTTAGTGCCGAAGAAAGCGCAATAAAATTCTATCGGCAATCCGTCGACACCAGCTGACTTATTCAGAACACCTTTGTTAGTTGCATCGTGGACTTCGTCACGCGTAACTGTCTCTATCAGCTCGTCCGCTTCGTCGCTGGCGAGGGTGCGAGTTATGTGTGGTGACACAGACTCCGCAGCGTGATTGTTGATAGTTTCATCCTGGTACAGTGTGCGGTAGTGGTCTACAAAAGTATTGACGATTTCGGCGTGGCAAGTGACTTGCTGGGCGTTACAGGTGTAGATTCCGGTGATGAGTCGTTGTCGCCGATGCTTCCTATCTGATATGATGCATGGTGGGATGTTCTTGTCTCGCCGCATCTTGAGATCGGTTTCGCACCATCGTCCCCGGCTGTCTACTGCGTGTCAACGTTACAATTTGAGCCTTAATCCTGCTGCCTTTCCTCTGGGTGTCGGGGGTCGGCGGCTGGGCGTCCAGGTCGCGGAGAACGGCGTAGAAATAGTTGGTAATGTGCCGGAGCCACATAGCATCTTCCTTGCCATACTGAATCAAGGTAGGTCGAATGGCAGTTTTGGCACATTCCAGCCACCAGGTCACGGTCGCGTAGTGCTTACATAAGCGTCGTTCACTGGTGGCCCATGTCTCCGTGACACGTTAAAGACATTCGGGATCATGACGATGGGAGGTGTTTAGCTTCCACGGTGTACAACTACGCCAGACCACTCACTGGGCAGGAGAATGTTGCAGATGTAGGCACAGTGGTCCGAAAAGTTCTGCACCATGGTCTGTGTTCCAGAGGGACGTAAATCCTTTAGTGACAAACTAAAGAATCATGGTGAAGAATGGTGAAACCAAAATGTAATACCTGAAGGTAAAATCAGGGCATGGGTGGAAGAGGAGAATAAACTTTAAAGTTTTGTAAACAGAATTGAAAGTGAAGTGGGAATGGGCACAAAAAGGACTGAAGTAGAAAAAGGCATTGAGCTCCACGAATGCTTCCATAGACGGATTTAAGAAAGTTAAGTGAAGCTGTGTCACTTTTCGAGTCAATTATTACAGCCCAATCTGAATAACTTCAGTTTGATTTACATGACAATAAAGATTTTATAGCTTCCGACGAATGGATTTCCAGATGTAAATGTTGCCATGGAATTCGTCAAACGACCATTGAAGGAGGACCAGGGTCTTGCGACAGTGAATTCGCTTCACAGTTTGCTAAATTCTAAACAAGGTAATCGGAGATGAAAATTTAAATGATCATCAAGTATACAACTGCGATGAAACGACACTTTATTATCGATTGCATCGAACCAGGAACTCTCGATACAGCAAGTAAGCAGATAAGAAGGGTTTTGAAATGAAGAAAGATATTTGTCCTCTTTATCACATATAAATCATGTCGCCTTGTGTAGGTACAAGTCAGAAATGTTTCAAGCATATAAACATGACATCATTACAGTTCACTTACAGGCATTCAAAGAATGCTTGACATGTGACATTCCAACCAATTGGTTTCAAGAAGAGTTTGTTCCGTCAATGAGAAATTTTAGTACGACTTGTGATTACGAGTGCACAGCTGTTTGTTCTGTAGCTTTTTCCGACAGATAATTGCACTTCAGTAACTTGAAGGACGTGTGCGTGTGAGAAGAGAATTATTCGCAGTAGCATCGTACTACTGTGCGGCAGTCCATAATCAGCTGATCACAGAAATTTGCTACCATTCCATGAGCGAGAACCTTATTAGCAGTCGACAGTGTCAGTCCCCATACATCGTGCTGGAAGGAACTGTAATGTTATTTTGCTAGTACATACCATATTGCTTGCTATGTTCACGTACCATAGATTAAAAAAAAATCTCTCACTGTCAATGATACTGTATATGATTCACAGTTCTCTTATGCATGTGCCTTGTTGTCAACAGATAAGGAAAGATACAGTCTTTTAGTGTCCGCCACAGACATCTATAGCGGCAGTGTTTCATGAGAAAGTAGCATGTATGGAAGAAGCTTTTGTTAAAAGAAATCTTGCTGTACACCATGAGCTGCACGTAAAATATTTTAATACGGGATCAGCCATAGAACCGACCGTTGGAGGCGTCTTATACGGAGAACAAACGAATAAACTTACATTTACAGATATTGGTATTTACAACATAATAACATTTTGTATACAAAACAGGGGAAACTGAATGATACATATTGCACATGGTCACATCACAAGATGTGAGTGTCAAATTATAAAATTTCTATGGCGCCAACACTAATGGTAATGAGAAGACATGTAACCCTGTTGCTATTTAGAACCTAATAATAACCATCTCTGCCGCGCGGGATTAGCTGAGCGGTCTAAGACGCTGCAGTCATGGAGCGTGCGGCTGGTGCCGGCAGAGGTTCGAGTCCTCCCTCGGGCATGTGTGTGTGTGTGTGTGTGTTTGTCCTTAGGATAATTTAGGTTCATTAGTGTGTAAGCTTAGCGACTGATGACCGTAGAAGTTAATTCCCATAAGATTTCACACACATTTGAACAACACAACCATCTCTGTGATACTCCAATAGAATCCAACAGCTGTCTCGCCTCTGCAGCAAAATGTGATAAGCATATGTGACAGCTGTCAAACGAAAAACGGCCACATGTCAGGTTTACAGTGGGCATTACTGTCACGGAATGAAAATGTATAACTGTTGATTGGGGCACAGAGTGTATACTATAATTCTACTGCCATATTTGATGTCATATTCAGAACATTGTATCACGTGCGCTCACTATGTAAGTGGTAGGGGCCAGGGGACTGTATCGCACGTATTTTGTTATGTCTAATACCATTTCCAGAACCGTCTGTGACATAAACACTCACTATATGAGGAAGTATGATCGGTTAGCGTTTGACAGCTATAACATGTATGCACAATGACGTGTATATAGCAGAGGTAGTACAGATGTTGGCTCGTGTTGTGCTCACATAGACATGGTTATATATTTCTGTTTTGTGGATCCCCTTCAATTTCGACATCACAGACATTTTGTAACTGATGCAGATACAGTTTATATGTACCCTTATATCTCCATGCTATGTATGCAAAATGTTATTATCTTGTGGACATCAGTAAGCATACAGTTGTTTGTTTGTTGTCTTTGTCAGATGCCACTGACAATGCCACTATACCGCAGTAGTAGTCTGGCAGTTAAATATTTTACATGGAACTCATGCTGTACTGCAATGCATCTTTTAGCAAATAACACACTTATAAGCTCTGGAACATCAAACGCACAAAATTTTCATGCCGGAAAGACATTTGCATTGGATGAATGAAAACTCTAGGAGGCTTTACTGTAGCTAGTTTATGGTGTGAGTCTCAATGGATGGTAAAAATTAACAAAATGTTTTTGCCCAAACAATAATTTACTGCTCTTCACATATTTGTACAAGAAGTCACAGACTGTGAGGTATCAACGTAGCCAGTGGGATCAGGGGAACACATCCCACTGCACTAGCTTGTTAGCCGTGGTAGGCAGCCTTGAGAGCAGCGAGGGCCCCAGGACCGGCCAGCAGGCCAGGGGCGGCGACAGCCGCGGGGGCAGCGTAGGCAGGGGCGACGGCAGCCACAGCGGGGGCGGCGACGACAGCGGGGGCGGCGTAGGCGCCGTAGGCTGCGGCGGAGGCAGCGGCGAGGGCGGCGCCGTTGATGGCGGCGTCGCGGGCCCTGGTCTGCGCGACGGCGGCCAGGTGGGCGCCCCTGGCGGCGGCCACGTCAGGGGTGTCCAGGTTGTAGCCGCCGGGACCGACGACGATGTTGGCCGGACCGTAGGCGGCGAGGCCGGGGTGGATGCCGCCCACCAGGACAGGGGCGGGCTGGACGGCGGCAGCGAGGCCTGCGGCGTAGGCGGGGGCAGCGACGCCCGCCCCCAGGAAGCCGGGCTTGGCGAGGGCCACGGCCACGACAGCACTCAGGACGATCTGAAAGCGAAAGACTGGTGCTTTACAATACTGTTTTCATTCAGATCAATACTTTAAGCGCAACTCCCACGCTAAAAGCTGTTCTTTGGATAACAACGCAAGTTCTATTTACGGAAGGATAAAATTGATTTGAAAAACCTAATGGCAGGTTATTAATGTGGGGAACGTGGTCTTGTGTGGTGCATGTTGCTGATTTCCTGGTTTGCGATGAATAACGTTATCGTAAGTGGTGTGATACTGCTGTATGAGGGGAGGGCTGTAGCTATGCTGAGTGATGAATACTGTTCTCGTAACTAGTATAAAATTTTGATTAGGCAATATCTTTAGCTAGTCCAAGTGAGGCTGGTCGATCGTGCTTTGTGCAGTCATAAATTATTAGCAAGCAATACGGTGCTGTTAAGTGTTTTTTGAAAGCTCAGATCCGCCACCTTAGTTGAGTGGTCAGTCGTCTTACTGCCATGCCGTGTGGCCGAGTTGGATTCCTGCCTGGGTGGAAGGTTTTCTACCATCGGGGACTAGCTGTTGTGTTATCCTCATCAATATTGCATCAACATCAACAAGCAAGCGGCCCAGCCTGGAGTCAACTGAAAAGACTTGCACCTGGTTGGCCGAACTTCCCCAGGTGGAGACTACTGATAATCCACACCATATGATCTTTCGCAAACTTCACCGGAATGGCAGACAATTAAACGTGACTAAGTAAATAGAGAGAAAATTGCTGTAGCCTAACTGACTACTAACTGACAGCAAGCAGCCAATATACTAGATGTGCTAAATCTTTACAGATCCAGCATATGTCTTTTTGTCTTTCGAGAGGTTTTATTCTGATCTCTTTTACCTCATTAATTTGTCATATTTCCGACTTTCTTACTATCGACCCGCCCACTCCCTGATAAATTCATATCCTTCAGCATCGGAAGTCCATACATAGTTGCACCGAAGACTAACACTGTTGTAGTGGCATAATTTTGCGGGAAATCACAGTCTCTGAAGGTACAGCACCAGCTCTGATAACATAAAACCTTTAAATAGTCTTGCCATGTGAAAGTCATCAAATCAGTTAATGCCATTAGTTGAATAAGATAACGAACATCATAATTTAAATTAACAGTGCAGCTCTTTCAATTATCTTTTGGATAACGATATCGTTGTAGTTCTGTATTTTCGGAGACGAGGAAGAAAAGAACAGCCGTCCATGGATTCTGTTTCCAGAAGGAGATTTTCACTCTGCAGCGGAGTGTGCGCAAATATGAAACTTCCTGGTAGATTAAAACTGTATGCCCGACCGAGACTCGAACTCGTGGCCTTTGCCTTTCGCGGGCAAAGGTGCCCAGTTCGAGTCTCGGTGAGGCACACAATTTTAATCTGCCAGGAAGTTTCATATGAGCGCACACTTCGCTGCAGAGTGAAAATCTCCTTCTGGAAACATCCCCCAGGCTGTGGCTAAGCCATGTCTGCGCGGTATCCTTTCTTTCAGGAGTGCTAGTTCTGCAAGGTTCGCAGGAGAGCTTCTGTAAAGTTTGGAAGGGAGACGAGATACTGGCAGAAGTAAAGCTGTGAGGAGCGGGCGTGAGTCGTGCTTCGGTAGCTCAGATGGTAGAGCACTTGCCCGCGAAAGGCAAAGGTCCCGAGTTCGAGTCTCGGTCGGGCACACACTTTTAATCGCCAGGAAGTTTCATGGATTCTGATATTTGAACCTAGACGGATTTACGTCACAAAGAGTCACGAAATAGGACGCAGTATCGATTCCATTCCGTTGTCAACTCTCTCTTTTCTTAGAGACCTGCACGATCGAGTGGAGCAGTACGCAGGATAACAGTACAAGATCACTGAACCCATGAATGCAGATTTTTTTTGTCAAAAATCGTTCAGTTCTTAAGCGTATTCCTAGACGCTGCCCACGAACACCACTGTTGTACTACCCCACGGTGAACAGCACTCACCAGGCACTTCATGTTGGTGGTAGAGGTTTCTGGATAGCGTCTGCTGCTGTTGCTGCTGCTGCCCCTGCTGGACTGTGCCGACGTCTGCAGATGACCCATATATATACCCAGGAGGTCGGCGGCAGAGGTTCGTGAAAGTAGTGCAGCCGACCTTCCGCTGCTCGGCCTGGACCACTGAATGACACCCAGCAGGTAATTGCGCTAGCGCATTCCAGGTGTACAAGGCAGCTTCATATACCGTACCAACGTTTATCTGTAACAACCCGTATGAGAGGCTTAAAGTTATGTCATGAAACCCCAAGCGTCTCACTTCGAGTTTATGTCAGTCGCTACCAGGAATTCAAGTACATTGTGTTCCACTTTCGGCGAGTATTCATCTGCCAACAGTTTCAATTATTGTACGTTACTGTTCGACGGTGGGTTTCTGTTTCATGTACCCTTGTTCCAACTGCACGAGCAGGCGTTTTTCCCTGCGAACAGAATCAAAACGTTTAATTCGACGAAATTCCAATCGATGAAGTACTAAATAAACAGATGAGGAAAGGAATATGTTTAAGACCCTTACCACATGACGGGACTGGCCGGATGAAGTGGAAATTGCGATACTGGCTGCCAGAATTAACCAATGACGTAGTGAGCATGCTGCAAACTACGGAAACAAAATGACAGCTATAATTACATAGTATTAGTGATTGTTCAAAACAAAAGTCAGGCTGACAAACTGCCTATTGGCTTCTGTCTCTGGTTCTTCGGCCGACGCTCATCTGATGATGTTACTGACGTTTCGCCAGCACGAATGGCTGGCATTGTCATAGCTTGAACCTCCATTGCCGGTGGTGAACTGGAGCCGAGCTCGCGGCCGCTGACTATATTTATCTGGCACGTCAACGGAATGACTGGACGATCCATCAACACCATGATCATTGCAGATTAGGGCAGGGGCAGAAATCGGCTGTGCCACAGCACGCACTGAGTGAGACCGACCACGTCATAAAATTCACCGACACGGAAGTTCTTGCTGTAAAGATGCTCTATCATGCCCGCTTGCTCAGAGGAGCTGTAGAAATCCAAAAACACTCGAACTGCTTCAGCAAGAAAGAGGAAAGCCTAAAGATAAACGAATCGTGGTTTCCCGTACTGCAGCGAACGACTGTAGCTAGAAGAGACCCGCACCGGAAATAAGCGCGCAGAAGCCCTCGGACGTTGGCGCGCCAAGTACATATAGCCTGCGGCCTCTGGCTCGGCTCCAGTTCACCACCGGCAATGGAGGGTGAAGCTTTGACAATGCCAGCCACTCGCGCTGGCGAAACGTCAGTAAAATCATCAGATGAACGCCGGCCGAAAAATCTTAGACAGAAGCTAAGAGGCCACAAAAGCCTTAACAATCTTGTAGAAGTCAGACTGTTTTGATTACGAGAATTTCCTACATTGGGAAAAACTAGATCTGTTAAGATATTACCCTTACTGATTATGAGAAACATTTCTCACAAATAAAATGAATCGAGTATTGTAAAAGCTATTTACACAGGAGTAATGAACATCAAGGGACTTACTATAAACAAAAAATCTCAATTAAATAGCAACTAGTATCGAAAAATACCCTTGAGCTATGTGAGTAAGTGACCAGCCTGGAAAACCGCTTGTGTTAGCGTCCCGCTTCCGCGATTAGAGGACCGAATCCGCTCGGTGGATTAGGGACGAGGCCCGGTACCCAAGCAAGCCTAGATGTGATCTTTAGGCCGTTACCCAAATTCGAGTAAGTGAATAGCGGGCTGGTTCCAACGTCCGACCACAGTTACAGTATTCGCAGTCATTTCAAATTTTAACACTAGACGTAGTAAGACGGGAAACAGATTTTGTCCCGCATTGGAAAGGGTGGCAACACGATAGTCATAGGGCAACCCTCTGCTTCTAACATAGTCATATCCAATAATTAACATGACGACCGTTTGAAAATACGGGACAGAGGAGGGTAGCCACATGCATTAAGAGCAGGCTACCATACTCGGAATATTTCTAAAGTGTATATTTTGTACAAACATACACTTTTTTAAGTGGAGATTGGCATTAACTATCTAAAAGTGGGGCAAATTAGAATGACTGTTTTTTCTTGTAGGATTATAATGCGAATCATTCGAGAAATGAATTTTGCAAAGTTCTCACTCGGACACTTCTTTGTGTCTAGGTTCGAGTTTGTGTGTGGTTTGAGTGCATTACGACTTGCTAGTCAGAGCACTGAAAGCGCACAAGTATTGCAGTCTCCTAACATACCATCTTACACGGGTGCTAGAAGACGTTTCTCTCCACACTAGGAGGAACCTGTAGTACCAACACGATGCAGTCCATAATGCAGCGAATACTAAAGGACGTCTTCACGATTTGTATCCAAATCGCTGGATTTGACGCAGACGACCTGTACCTTGCCTACTCCGTTCCTTGCATTTGATGCCTGTAGACTTTTTTCTGTGAGGAAAGCTGAAAGACGCTGTCTGCAAGGACTTACCAACTACAACCGATGATATGCAACAACGTATTACTGCAGCCTGCTCAGATATCTCTACTGAAATGATAGCACGTGTGCAACACTCGTTCCACACAAGACTTTCCTTCTGCGAAAATATCTTCACAAAAGTGAAAGCCGGTAATTTTCAGTTACCAAAACATAAACACAAAACAAAGTACAACAGAACAACCTGAAACGTAAAAGTATTATGATGTGCTTGCTGTCGCTGAAGGAGTAGCCCACACTTCAGTCTGAAGATGATTTTAGAAAGCGCCATACGCAGTACACTACGTGATCAAAAGAATCCGGACACCCTCAAAACATACGTTTCTCATATTACGTGCATTGTGCTGCCACCTACTGCCAGGTAATCCATATCATCGACCTCAATAGTCATTAGACATCGTGAGAAAGCAGAATGGGGCGCTCCGCGGAACTCACGGTCTTTAAAAATATGGTCAGGTGATTGGGTGTCATACATCTATACGCGAGATTTCCATACGCCTAAACATCCCTAAGTCCACTGTTTCCGATCTGATAGTGAAGTGGAAAGGTGAAGGGACACGTACAGCCTACATGCCGACCTCATCTGTAGACTGACAGAGAGTGCCGACAGTTGAAGAGGGTGGTATGATTAAAAGTTAGAGATCTACCCAGACCATCACACAGGAATTCCAAAGTACATCAGAATCCACTGCAAGTACTATGACAGTTAGGCGGGTGGTGAGAAAACTTAGATTTCATGGTCGAGACGCTGCTCGTAAGCCACACATGACACCGGTAAATGCCAAACGACGTCTCGCTTAGTGTAAGGAGCGTAAGCAATGGAAGTTTCAACAGTGGTAAAACGTGGTGTGGAGTGACGAATCACGGTACACAATGTACCGATCCATTGGCAGGGTGGTATGGAGAATGCACGGTGAACGTCTTCTGCAAGCGTGTGTAGTGCCAACAGTAAAATTCGGAGACAGTGGTATTTTTCATGGAGGGGGCTTGCACCCATTGTTGTTTTGCGTGGCACTATCACAGCACAGGCCTACATTCATGTTTTAAGCACCATCTTGCTTCCCACTGTTGAAGAGCAATTCGGCGATGGCGATTGCGTCTTTCAACAAAATCGAGCACCTGTCCATAATTCACGGCCTGTGGCGGAGTGGTTAGATGATAATAACATCCCTGTAATGGACTGGCTTTCACAGAGACCTGACCTGAAACCTATAGACCACCTTTGCGATGTTTTAGATCACCGACTCCGTGCCAGGCCTCACCGACCGACATCGATACCTTCTTCGTTGATCCAATATGGATCGTGGGACGACGGCTGGCATGAACTTCTTGATGCAATAATTTACCAACAGCCGTATGTATTGTAGGTATTTATTTATTTTATGAACTTCTAATGTGCTACCAGTTTCGGCATTACATTGATGCCATCTTCAGGCCCCACTCGTCATAGTCGTAAAATCGCTATACACTGAAGGAGCCATATAACTGGATCCGTGAATCAAATCATCCTGCAACATCTCTTGGTGACCAGGCTATACAGACTCTCTCTTGCAGGACGATTTGATTCACGAATCCCGTTATATGGCTCCTTCCATGTATAGCGGTTTTACTACTACGACGAGTGGGGCCTGAAGATGACATCAGTGTAATGCCGCAACTGGCAGCACATAGAAGTTCATAAAATAAAATAAATTTCTACATTACATACGGCATTATTGCATCAAGAAGGACATCGATACCTGCCCTCAGTGCAACACTCTGTAAAGAATGGCCTGCCATTCCCCAAGAAACCTTCTAGCACCAGATTGAACCTATGCCTGCGAGAGTGGAAGCTGTCATCAAAGCTAAGGGTGGGCCAACACCATATCGAATTCCTACACTACCGTAAGAAGGCGCCTCGAACTTATAAGTAATTTTCAGGCCGGTGTCCGGACACTTCCGAACTCATAAAATATGTTCTACTGTGCTGTTTTTGTTGTTGCTAGATATTAGGTTGTGGTTTTTGCAACTTGGACAAAAGTTTCGAGTTCTACACACTTAAGTGTTGTACCAAATATTGAAGGTATTCTTTATACATACATCAAAGAAGCTTTCCATCATCCCAGTTCCCAGAACTCCTGAAGATAGATGTTGAATGTAGGTATTGTATCACAGACACAGTCCCTTTGACTGTTCAGAGCTGTCCCTAAGCCCGCCGAAAGGTGTCGGTAGCCATGCATGAGCAGCACCTATAAGACAGAGGGCGTCAAACTGCCGATCACTTCCAGTCAGTCCACCAGGAAGGATGTACACGGCTCGTGTTTTTTTTAGTTCAACCATGCCTAGACGGTCAATACCGCGGTTTGATAGCGTCCGCATTGTTACTTTGTCGCAGGAAGGACTCTGAACAAGCAAAGTGTCCAGGTGTCTCGGAGTGAACCAAAGCGGTGTAGCTCGAACATGGCGGAGATACAGAGAGACAGGAAGAGTCGATGACATGCCACGCTGAGGCCGCTACCTATGGATTATGGCTCGGAGGAAGCCTGAAAGCAACGCCACCACGTTGAATAATGCTTTTTATTCAGCTAAAGGACGTCGTGCACGACTCAAACTGTGCGCAACAGGCTGCATGATGCGCAGCTTCACTCCCGACGTCCATGGCGAGATTCATGTTTGCAACCACGACACCTTGCAGCGCGGTACAGATGGGCCCAACAACATGTCGAATGGACCACACAGGATTGGCGTCACGTGATCCTCACCGATGAGTGTCTCATATGCCTTAAACCAGGCAATCGTCGGAGACGTGTTTCGAGGCAACCGGGTCAGGCTGAACGCCTTAGACACACTGTCCAGCGAGTGCAGCAAGATGAAGGTTCCCTGCTGTTTTGGGATGGCGTTATGTGGGGCAGACGTACGCCCCTGGTGGTAAAGGTAGGCTCCGTAAAGGCTGTACTATACATGAATGCCACCCTCCAGCCGACAGTGCAACCACATCGGCAAATATTGGCGAGGCATTGGTCTTCATAGACGACAATTCATGTCCCCATCGTACACATCTTGCGAATGACTTCATTCAAGATAACGAAGTCGCTCCACTAGAGGGCTGTTTGTGGACATGACCCACCAACCACTCTGAAGGATCTAAGCTGAATCGCTGTTGAGGAGTGGGACAATTTGGACCAACAGTGCCTTGAATGACTTGTGAATAGTATGCCACGACGAATACAGGCATGCATCAATGCAAGAGACGTAATACTGCGTATTAGAGGGACCAGTGTGTACAGTTTGGTCCACCACCTCTGAAGGTCTCGCTCCGTGGTGGCACAACATGCCACGTGTGGTTTTCATGACCAATAAAAAGGCTGGAAATGGTTCAAATGGCTCTGAGCACTATGGGACTTAACATCTATGGTCATCAGTCCCCCAGAACTTAGAACGACTTAAACCTAACTAACCTAAGGACATTACACACATCCATGCCCGAGGCAGGATGCGAAACTGCGACCGTAGCAGTCACGCTGTTCCGGACTGAGCGCCTTAACCGCGAAACCACCGAGGCCGGCAATGTCATTAAAATATAACTGGTCTTTGATAATAATTCGGCTTAATTTCATTTTACTTACTGATTATCGGCGTGTAGCAGATAATATCTAACAGACGGACGACTGCGAACAGACCGACAAGGTTTCTCGACTGCTGCACTTTTAAATTTCAATAGAATCTCTGTTCCTAGGAACATGCCCAAGTTGTAGCCTGTGATATGTCTTCAAAATTGGAAACGAATTTTCTGGAGCAATTTCTGTAATTTCAGACAGCAGCACATAAAAGTGAATTTCATCATTTAAAATTGAATAAGAAAATGTATTAATTTTGTGTTATAGATGCGAAAGTCTGAAAAGTTTTCCATTGTGCAAGACTTTCCCCTACTGGATACAAATTTGAGAACGAAGAATAAAATAGGCATTACTGTTGTCAGTACGACGTACTGCGAATGAACGGAACAAATTTGTTTCCAGGCGGTATGCACAGTGCTTATCGACAACAAAACTAATTGGGGCTAGAACCAAAATGAAATGAAATAACTCTGTAACGAACCGCCCAAGACCGTGGGCCTCTTACACCAAAATACGCAAAAGGTATTCCTGAACAACCTCTTAACGCTTTTCAGTGGAGTACTGTTTACCCTCAGTATTTTAGAGAATTTGAAACAGGTATCGAATAACAGACTTTAGCTATGTATCTCAAGTGGAGACTGTGCTACACAGTTTCCAATATGTGTATGTATACGCAGCAACACATATGCAGAAAACGAACTGAGTACCGAAGAATGCTCTACAGCTGCAGCAGGTATCATGATATTTACTATGTACTAGAACGAAATTAATCATAATGAAATCGAAGCTAATATCGAAAAATATTCTTTTGCTGTACATCTAAAATGAATATTGCGATACGCAGTGACTAATAAATATGAGTGTCTCGTGATTACATCGCAAGTGTTATCATTAAAAGAGTTCAATTCCTTGTCGGACAAAAAAAGAACCTAGTATACTAAGAAAATACATTACAACTGGGGTGGGGACCATAAGAAACTTTACGAATCTTAAAAAGAAGGAAGTTTATAGTAAAGAAAAAAAGGAAAGATAAATCGACTAAATATTATTATTCCTCTTAAACAGAGAAGACGGTGTTTTGTTTTTCAAACGTGGCAGAGATTAAAACTATACTTCTCTCGAAACCAATCCAAATGTGGTAACAATCAGGTCTCTAGAAATACAGTTCAACCACGGTCAGACATTAGACAGTATTCGTCACTCTGCAGAGCCGAATGTTAGTAGCGCAAATTGCTCTTGACCGACATTTGCTGCGGCGTCCAGGGTTAGTTAACCTGGTACTGGGAGGTACAGGAGAGAGGGCAAATAGTAGGGGCAGGGCAAGTCTACGTAAGCCAAAGGTGGCAGTATATGTGGGGAGTAACAGGTAGAGATAAA
This sequence comes from Schistocerca gregaria, assembly GCF_023897955.1. NCBI lineage: Eukaryota > Metazoa > Arthropoda > Insecta > Orthoptera > Acrididae > Schistocerca > Schistocerca gregaria. The sequence continues at coordinate 917,235,500 of NC_064922.1, forward strand.
AAGATTAATACAAGACAAGATGGGATGACATCAAAACAGTCGAAAGACTGGTGACTAAAACAAAACAGAAACTTAAAATAAATATAAACAGTTTCTTGATGGGGTGTCTGTCCACGGTCATTATATCGTCACTAAAGACGTTTCAGCCAGGCCTGAGATGTTTGGCCTCTTGCATATTTTATCCAACTGACGACTGTACCGAATCCTCCATACCATGTGTCCCCACGCTGTACTGGATGGAAGAGCTTACACGTGAGTCTTAGTTCAAAACCTATTTTCCCCGGGTACTTGAGCGCGAATTTCAGTACAATACTACTGTGCCAGTGTCCTGTACACCTGAGTTTGTTCTTTCATACAGTCTGTGTGTTTTGGGAGGTTAGCTGAGGCCGAAAAACATCATTCGCAGATATAATGCTTCCCTAGACTTCTGTAGTAACTGCTATAAACAGTTAAACGTTCTGAGATTTTCATACGATTGGTTTTCAACTACTGGTGCTTAAGCCGGTTGGATCTCTGTTACTCAAGGGATACTCGTTCATCAGTTCACATTACAGTACAATTCAGCAGGCCTGTGGTGTACATCGAGTTGGAGCCAATGCTTTTAGCAAGTACAGTTGTGTGCTGCATTGTTGCTTCAAAGGTTTCTTGTCATATACTTTGTCGTTTTGAAATCCGTATAGCTCAGACAGATTGGCGAATAACCTTTTTTTTATCCCATAATGTGTGTCAGCGACCGACTATTAAGTTACCCGAAAGCAACTTAATAGTCGGTCGCTGACATGTATCTCTTCGTTATATTGTTTTTACCCACCATTTCTACAAATTTCCTGTAAATGTTACATTAAAATTTTTCTGGTTCTGGACAGTATGCAGAACTTTCAAATGCTGTACTTCCGAGATAATCATGTCACATGCAGGTACAGGAAGCAAGCCAGATGAATGTGAGTGAATTAATTAATTACACTGATATGTAGAAATATGTAGTACGCACACGAAGGTCCCTATATTATAGGAGGGTAGTTCAATAAGTACTGCAACACTCTGGTTTTCTTCGCCAGTTTCGGTTGAAAAACCACAAAATTTGTTGTGAGACATCGTGGAATATTCTCTCTTTAGACCCTACAATTTGGCTTTACTCATAGCCTTCAAAATGGCGTCTGGAATGGAAGTGCGTTCCAAGCAGAGAGCTGTCATTGTGTTTCTTTTGGTGGAAAACTGGAGCATCGCAGGTATTCATATGCGCTTGCAGAATGTCTGCTAAGACCTGGCAGTGAACGGTGGGTCGCTGGGCGCGGTTGTCTGTTATAATCGCAACAAGGTCGCGAAAACCTGTCCCGATCTCAGGGGCGCCGGCTGGCCTAACACACCTGTGATACCTGGAATGTTGAAATATGTGGACACTCTCATTCGAAGGGATCTACGGGTGACAATCAAACATCTCGCTGCCCAACTGCATCTTTGGTGGTAGTGCTGACACACTCGTCCACCAGTTGGTTTACTCGCCCCAACAGAAGACCATGGAGGGCAACAAAGGACCATCTGCGCCGAGTTGCATGCGCGTTATGAGGCTGGTCGTTACAGTTTTTTTTTGTCGAAAATCGTCTCAGATGCTGAAAAATGGGTTCATCATTTCGAACCGGAAACTAAAGTGCAATTCATTGAGTGGTGCCCACACCAGCTCTCCTCCGAAGAAAAAGATTCTAGCCTCACCTTCAACCGATAAAGTCACGGCGGGAATCTTCTGGTATGCTGTAAGAGCTGTTCTGTTTGAAACCCTCCTTTATGGTGCAACTGTCAATTGTGATGTGTATTGTGCACCCTCAGGAAGTCGAAGAAACGACATAATCTTGTTCATCGTACGAGCTAACACCCCAAAGATGTTCGGGCTCACATGCGTTTCCTCTTCGTCGAAATGTATTGGCTCAAGCTCGTCTGTGGGTTGAACAGCACGTGTTGCATTACACGCCCTAAAAAAGACACTTGTGACCCTTTGATGAAATTGTGTCGCTGATGGAAAGTTTGCCAAATACAAAGTTAACATAACATATAGTAACAGTAATAATAATATCGGGAACTAAATTAACGGCCCATAAATGATGTAGTCCACACAGCTCCGATTTGGTTAGAATGATATTTTATTCAGAAACCAGTCCAATAGCGAAAGGGGTTGCATTTGCAGTCACTGTTACCCTCTAGTGCATATCCATTTGACAGAGTTCGATCATTCACAATCTCATCGCGAAATACAACTTATCTACGCGAAAAGTCAGAGTTTACATCAGCCGCGCAGCTGCTCATCGCTCAGTGATTAAGTCCTGCGATACGACACAACGCAAAATTTTCTAAGTCGTTTCACTTCCTAGTTGCCTAAAAGGCCACTGTCCGCTTTCGTGTCTCAATCCGAACTGCACACTTTGTTTTCTCCAGCCGAACTCTCCGCTTTCGCCTCTGCTCCAGCACTGTCCCTCCGCCCGTCCCCAGCCGCGTTGCCCGTTCGCTCAACTAACTAGGGCAGTACCCCTCTCACTAATTTCATTCCAAAATTCTGACGCCTTTCTGTCGATTTATTAACACCTATCACATTCCCGTTTACTCGCGTCCTATTCACCGCCGGTTTATTTTGCCATCTCCGGACCTCAGATGCGGCGAAACTTAGTTTCCCGATCTCCCATAACGCTGGTTAACTTCACCAGGTGGCGGTCCCTCAAATATACGTTCTTGGTGTCGGTCCCTGACACGAAAGTATCCGTTTCCATTACCCCTTTGAAATTTATCATTGGATGTGTTCCTGTTACTGTTTGCCTTATCAAAACTGTTGTCTGCGTTGCGTTGATAGCTTCCCGGATGTTTTTTATACTAGTTACTCAGACTGTAGTTATGATTTCCACTCTGAAAACTATTCGTATGATTACGCTGCGGTTTAAATTTTAACTACCATTCTAATTTTTCTACAAAGTCCAAAAATTTATGTATTGAGTTGCTAGGAGTGTGCACTAGACCCCATGGCAAATTTTCAGGTAACCGCCTATTCAACGTCTTAATTTCTGTAAGCACTTCCAATGGACGTTTCACATGCATTAATCTCTGAAGTTCACTATTACAAAATTCTCGAATCCACCCGTTCCCGTATTTAAATGTTAACCAGTTCAGAAACTCAATTTGGAGTCGTGTTTGCTTCTCTTCACTCCAGAACTTGTTCAGGAAACTGCTTTCAGATATTTCGTAGGTAGTGAACGTATCAATGTGTATATTTGCCCACGATTGCGGCTCACCTTCCACATGTCTTTTCACGAATTTTATCTTCGCCTCGTCGGACATTCCCCTTATAAAACCATCCCTACATGCGGCTACAAAATTTATTCGGTAGTATTTCCCGTTATTGACCGTTACCGATTTCATCTACGGAACACTGATCACAGCAGAGGTTTGATGTGCCGCTAAAGAATTCAACTCGTTTTTTATTTCATTCATTTGCTTTTCAACTTCATCAGTTTCAATTTTAATGCAAGGTTCTACTTTTTCCTTTATTTTATCTATTTCTTTCTCCCCTTTCCCTATTCGAACGGATAAGTTACTAATAACGTCTGTCGTCTCAGGCATTAGATGCGATCAGGTTCAAGACAGATTAGGAAAATCATTTTATATAATAGGAGATAATGTGGAACGTTATAGGACACTGTTGTTGTTACCAATGTTTTCGAACATTTTTCAGAAGGTCACGTAGAAGAGAGTGGTAATGCACTACAGTACACATAATTTGTTATCATACACTCAATCTTAATTCACAAAAAAGGCAGAAGAGCAGAAAAAGAAAGTTTTGCTATCTATCACATAAGGCCCTCTGCTGATTAAACGGCTCTTAATATGTTTTCAACATGTATTATTATCGGTAACTATACAAATACATTTTGCCTCAGCATCTTTCTTAATATCTTATGCCATTCCATTGCTTCATCTGTACTTTCTCACTTCTTGGAATACAGTAAAATACTTCCATCAACGAACCATTCGTGTTTCTCTACGTCCTACCAACGTCAATTTCCCTTTTATTACAGTCACAATCGTGTCTTCAACTGTAAACGCTCCCCTAATGATATGAACAATTTTCTTTGCAGCATGTTCATTGTGCCATACTTGAATCTCACTATAATCGATTAACAGGCCCAACTAGAAACATGCTGTGTTAATTGCTTCCAGCAACTCTAGGATCCTGTGCAAGTGTTTTGAATCATCTAGTTGCAAACGTATGCCAGAGTAAGGTAGACTGCAAGTCATCCATCATCACAACAATGAACGTACATAGCGCTTTCACAGGGTTCTAAAGTACGAATTCTTGGAAGGACCACACTGTTCATAAGAGGCGACTGCCACATAATTCTACAGTTAATTATCAAATAGAGACTTCCACAATGGTTGCTTTGTAAAGAACACAACGGGGTTCTTTTCCCATACCTCTCCCAATCCGAGCGTAAGCTCTGTCTCTGATGACACCCATGTCGATGAGACGCTAATCCCCAATCTTCCTTCCTTCCTAAAACTAATGAAATATTTTGGCTAGAAAATGTTTTTTGCCTGATGATATGGTTACGGTGACAGAAGAAGGTTAATTCTCAGATCCTCCAGCATTTCAGCTTAAGAACATCAACTCGCTTGTCATTTTTCAGCGGTGTGATGCAGCCCGCCACGACTTTCTCTCCTGCACTAATCTCTCTAACAGTAGCACTTGCACCAATATTCTTAATTATTTGTAGGGTGTATTCCGATCTCTGTCGTCTCCAGCAGCTTTTACTGTCTCCAGATCACTCTAAAAAAATGGAACTTAGTGCCTGATATCTTAACACATGTCTGGCCACACTATCCCGTCTTCTTGTCAGGTTTTTCCATAATTTCTTTCTTCGCTGACTCTGCAGAGAACCTCCTCATTCCTTATCAGCCCATCTAATTTTCAACATACTTCTACAGCACCACATCTCAAACGCCTTCATTCTCTTTTCCTGTGCACCCACAGTCCATGATTCACTACCATACAATGCTGTGCTCGACGTTCTTTTACTAAAGTTTCATCTTTAAATTATTTATTTTAGTGTGGTACGAGTATATCGATTGCTAAGACCTATTTGCATTTCTCAGCGTGTTGTGTATGGTCTACGACATAAATGAAATATCGCTATGAAGTGCGAGGTACTTTTTATTATTCTCACCTGAAGGATTTCATTCAGTTTCATCCACGTATGGAGAGTGAAGTTATTTATTCCTTATACGTACTGCATGGGCTTCCGGAAATGCAAGACCATAAACTTGCTAACGTGAGTAAAAGTGATTGTGAGTGACTGTGTTAAGATTAGCATGGTCTTGGCAGTGATACTTGTTCACCTAAGTTTCAGAATATATTAATTAAGGACTAAATTTCCAACCTTTCATTTCGTGTGAAAACTTTCTCCCAAAATGTAGATTAGTGACTTTAATTGCAGCCTGGTTCACGTCGAAGTACAGTAGGTTTCGCTCGGCTTCCCTACTGATGATCTGTACGGAATCTACAAATAATGCATACAATCTATTGCCATCTTATTTTATAGAATCTGGTATCTAAATGTAATTAGCCAATTAGAACAAAAAGTGTTGTGTAAGAAACGTAACGTAAATAATCTTGCAGTGGTTCCTATAAACACTGATTACTTCACAACCTTTGGCAGTGTGAAACTAGACTTTTCAGTCTCATCGGACAGTAGAGACAAGACAACGTAGAACATTCAGGATGTAATAAAACACTTCGTGGCAGCTGATACCAACATTAAGAGAATCCTGCCCTGTCACCTATGCATACCGACAAAACTTCGCTCTGCTTTCATCCAAAGTACAGTCAAGAAAACTAAAAGTAATCTTTCTCCGCGGTACACAGCCATCCAAACCAATAAGCCACTTTAAGCCCTCAGAGATCGGGCTTTAAATTAAGCACCTTGACTTCTTGTAATTTATTAACAGTGTGGAACCTTTGTGATGAATTCTTTCTATGTATTTTTATTCGGTAGTTGTTATTAAAGAACTTCAAGAAGAAGAGAGCGTAGAGACCCTTGCGTGTGTCGGTGGTTGCAATTACACCCTTCTCTTCTGGGTCTGCATTCTTGCTATCAATCCTGCGCAGTCTTTGCGGTATGCGCTGTGTCTCTGGCTGCCTACACTGCCCCTGCGAGTCCTAAGCTACTTGCCAGAGCTGCTGCCCACGAGTAAAGACGAACATTCGACGCCAAAGATGCAAAACTGTTCACCTTACTAAAAAGCTATTCCTTCTGGCATGTTAGTGTGCGTCTTGTTTCTATTTTTTAATTACTGTATGTCCGTAGCCCGTAACTAGCGTCTTGAAATGAAAATGTTCGTGCGCCCTGCCAGAGGAATTGTGCTCCTGCGCTGAAGACGATCACCACCAATCAAACAAACTTGGCAAACCCAGAGATTCTCACCCTCAAGCTCGTTTCATTTGTGTCGTACTTCTCAGATGTCATTTTCCGACGGGAAGTGACATCACATTTGTACTCGATTATTCGTCTACAGCAGCTGAGTTGTTCGATTATGAAGAAAGTTTTGACAGCGTTAAGATGATGTTTTAAGTAGGGAAACTAAAGTGCTCTAAAGTATAAGGATAAATAGCTTCTTCGTTAATCTGAACAGTCTTTTTTTCGTGAGGTTGTAGAGATTAACTGGCTGCTGAAAAGGGAAGTTGAGGGAAAGATTATTTAGGCAGACAAAAACTGAATTATCAAAGATGGTGGCAGTAGCGCATATGAAGAGCCAAGATAATTAACACAAAACTGAAATACGAAGCAATTTCTTAGAACATACGTTTGGAGCGCAGCAATGCGTGCGAAACATGGACTGTAAGAAAATCGGAGCAGGTACAACAGACGAACGTTGAAAATTATATGGACAGATAAAGTAAGGAATGAGGAGGTTCTCCCCAAAATGGGCAAGAGAAGGAATATATACAAAAAAAAACCACAAGAAGAAGGGACAGGAAGCTAGGACACGGTTAAGAAGTCAGAAAATAACTTTCATGGTACTACAGGGAACTGTAGAGGATCAAACCCGTAGAGGAAGACAGGGATTGGGATACAACCAGCAAATAATTGAGAACTTAGGTAGCAAGTACTACTCTTAAATGGAACATTGGCACGGTAATGGAATTGGTGTTGGGTAGCATCACTAGTGAGAAGAGTAATGACTAAAACTATGGAATGATATGGAGACTGATTAAAATAAAAGGGTAATCTCATTCAATAATAAGGCCACACAAGCTATACCTGATAAAGCTGCTGTCACAAGTAAGTAGCTTAATGTTAATCTTGTTGCTGTAATTATAAGACAGTTTGAAAATGTATCTTCAGTTCCATATGTCAGCATGTAGTAGTATGCATATCAAAAATAAAAATCCTTTGATAGTAATGTTCAAAGTGCCAAGAAATAATGGTGTAATATACACTAGCTAGCAACGGTTAGTAACCTGTGGCTCTTTAATTATTTACTGATTACTTTGAACATGTGTGGTTTTAGAGTTCCTAAGTCATTACTACGTAAAATAAGTACTGAATTCTCTACCTCTTGAGACTTTGCTCCAGTCAATTAATATTAATCAGGGAGTACTAGACTCCAGAATGACAACACCAACTGCAGTATTCGACGCTCATGTACGTAATAACACTCTCATCATTAGAAGGATATGGTAAGGGTAGCATAATTCGACTCACGGGACACCGACAAAAATTGGAACAACCGTGCATCCAGCATTAGAATGTCCACACAGACGGTCAAATATTCCGTTTTTATGAGAAAGAGTCATAGTGAGACCAGATGCGTTAAGTTTATACCAGTATAGCTAAAACTGCTGCTGCCTGACGTCATCTACTGAAAAAATTTGTGTATTAAAAATTATGTGTAAGTATGTATGTTTACATCTTCTTTTAACCACCGACTTCAACCAAACTTGGTACATATATTATTTAAATTCTGGAAAGGAGCATTGTGTAAGTAAAAGCCACATACCTTCTGTAGAGTGGGGGTGCAGAGCGAAAATTAGTTGATGCGGAGGCATAACTCAAGAGTACCTGGAGCAATTTCAAGCAAATTTTGGTATGTACATGGATCCTCTTTTGTATGAAAGTAATGGAGGAATCAGATATCTCTACCACTTTGGGATGGGAACAGGGATGTAAAACCGGTTGGTATTTCTTTCCTATATATACCGGATTGGGATACTTTAAAAGTTGGACGCGCAATTTGTCTCTCATCTGTGCTACCGAGTGTGTCAAGTAGAGGAAGAGAATAAGCAATGTAACGAGCCATCAGTTTTGTCAACCAGATTCGGAACGTAATTTCATGTCACACATCTGAATATCCACAGGTAAATTTTATATCTTCTCTAGCGTTGTGTCATGTAAAACAGCGCAGACTCAGACGTATATGTGAATAGGCGTTCACAGGCGAAGGTGTGAGTAGAAAGCTAATAATATACAATGTAGAGAAGGAAAACAATGTAAAGTGGTATTTCTTACGACAGAAATTGAGAAATGACAAACCATAGAGTAATACCGTATGGTTAATGGACGCAGATAAGGTAATAAATTACCCATGCAGCAAATCGAGTTTGTGAAGCATCATTTTTCAGTTATTGCAGAGAAATTGTAATAAAAATTACCAAAGACATACATAAGTCGTGTAAATAATTATGCACTAAATTAGAGTGATGTTACTATCGACTTATTAGCACGTAGTTGAAAAATTTGCGGAAAAACTAAAAAAATAAAACATCACTGGGCTGGATGAAACACCTAAGATAGGATACAGATCATACATCCTTCCTTAAGAAGCACAATACATCGCATCAGGGAAATTTCTGTTGTATTCCAAACGCGTAAGTGTTGTACATGTGCTAAAGAAAGGTAATGCAGAAGTCATAGGAAGCTACAGGCTCAATTTCTTGCTGTCACTTCTGTCAAGAGTAGTAGAATCAATTAGGCCTATAAAAGAAAGTTTAATGAATTATGAATTGCGTGCAATTTGTCTTCCAAAACGGGAAAATTTACATAGACTCACTTATAGTAGAAAAAAGTAATAGTTGATGCTCTTCACAAGGAAGAGCGTATCACATAAACTTTCATAGATCAGCCTAAGGCATCTGATAATACATAAGCTAGTATCATTACAAAAGGAGTTGTAGGAAATGAATGGTTCCAGTTTTATCTAGCACACAGGGTAAATGAGTAAAACTAATACAAGACTGAATGTTTCGTGAAAAACCTACGGGAACCAAAATAGATTAATGTTGGGGTCTGTCAGGGAGCACATTGGAAACCAGTAGTATTAGAGCAGTGGTAGTCGTAGGAATATGATTCTTTTTCTGGTGACAACAGTAATAAAGTCAGTGTTAAAATCAGACAGCTCCTTCAAGAGGGAGCAAATGAAATCCTCGGCTGTTCTATATGCAATAAATTAATACAAATCATAGGGAAAGCAAGTACCATTAAATATAACACTGTTAAATTAGGTGTAGATTGGACCATTACAGATTGCGTAAAAATACTAATATCTGTATCTTTCATCATTCCTGTGGTGCGAGAGTTAATCTGGAGGAACGAATGGAAATAATTAGTAGCCGTTTCCTTAGAAGGTTTTTAGAGAGTGTGCATCATTAAGGGTACCTCAAATCATGTTTTTTGTCTGTACTATGTATGTATCCACTCAGTACTGGTAAACTATTTTTATAAACGTGAGCCACAGTTTTTCTATATACTCTTTACAGGCTGTCTAGTTTCTTCTTGAGATATGACACTATATTGTCTTTATTTAACTTAAATTAACAAATATGTTCATCTTGCTACTTGTTTTTGCGGCTCCTCGAACCCTGGTAATTACGGTTACTAATACTGTCTCATGGTCCCTCATAGTAGTTTTAATGCGGACATTCTAAAATAGGCCAAGTCTAATTTATGCTGTAATATAAAAATTATTTCTGATGTGTGCTTCCGAACTGTGTTTTATGAGCAGTTATCAGAGAAAGCGTGCGATATTGCTTCACAAGACGCCTTGCCACACGCACTAAGTAGAAACGATGATTTTCTCAGCCAACTCTTGAATGATCAACAGCATGATTGAAGAACTTATATATCAACTAGCTGAGGTTTTCCTAAATGATTTGTAAAATGTGAAGATAAGTCTGGTGGGTGACAGAAGGAGCCAGTTTAAGTTTACAGTTATATTTCTATTGACTGTCTAGAATCTCACAATGATTCCTCATAGCCCAGGGATGGGTGAACTGGTTCTCAACATCGATATGCTAATATCCATATCAATAACCGGTGTCGAGATGTGAGATTTAACATGTATTAGTATTCCTGGGCATTGCTTTGTAAAGGAAAACTTGAAAATCGACTTACGCATTTCGCTACTGGGACTTGCATCAACGATCTCGGGTGCAGATCTGATTTATGTCTCGATGGATTTTCGTTATCCTCTATAGCATTGAACAAAGCCGTTCCATATCCCACTAGCTTAGCCACACGATATACGCTAGGATTTGCCTAATAGTGCCTTACTGCTGTCAACTTACGCCCTAGTCAGCTATCGGTGCCTAATATTATATGACCTCCTGTGTATTTCAAGAGTATCTAAAACTCGTTACAAATGTTTGGAATGTTGATCGCTAGGATTCTAATAAACTCATCAAAGGGGTATCATTTCTCCGTGTCTTACACAGATACTTCAGGGCTTCACACAGCTTTCATTACCGATGCGTAGTTGGTCTTGTTAATTCACAGCTGAGATTCTGGAAAAACCCACGAAACTTCTAGTTGAAGTCTGAGAACCACAAGCCCACGATCATTTATGGGACAATGCTGTAGACGGTGAATTACGTTGAAATTATGTGAGCAATGTTGCAGACTGGGAAACTTGTCTAAATTCCGTTAGAAAGGCTTATCTTTATCATAGCCACAAAAGGTGATATGGTAATCGGCCGAAGTATAGTACCCTTGAAGTAAATTTGCAGGTCTTAGATAAAGAACTAACTGTATTAGGAATCTGATCATAAGGAAAGAGGGGGTTAAATAGTAAGTGGAGAATAACGAACTTAATGGATGGAAAAGTGTTCTGTTCTGTGTAATATCCCTACCAAGAGGTCTGACAGTTTGGTATTATCTTCGTTTAAACGTCCAGTAAAATTTCTCAATTAATGAAGCGGAGAAAAATGATACACGTCCTGAAAATGAAACTTTCGTAATTTATCAGAGATTGCAAAAGAAGTATGCACTATGAAGGGCTAATTAGCGATATAGGAGACGGAGGAGCTAAGGACTTCAAATCCCTTAGCAAGTCGAACATTTGGGGCGCCGATAATGGATAACGAGATGACGCTTTACAATCATATGCGATATGATTGATATGGTGATTGAAATTTCTTGAAAAGATCTCGCCGCAATGAAAAAACATCTTTGAATAGTCGCCCCCTCAACTCGCTTATCATACGTGTAACATCCTCTAACCCGTTTTCCCTTCTTTGAACTTTTTCGATGTCCTACGTCAAACCTATCTGGTAAGGATGTCATACAGCACAGTAATACTCCAGCAGAGGCGAATAAGCGCAGTATAGGCAGTCTCTTTAGTAGACGCCGTTGCCCGTTGCACCCTTCCTCGTCCTAATTATGATTCCAGCAGAGCGTACTCTTTGGTTTGCCTTCCTCACAGCATTTCCTATCTGATCATTCCCAATAGTAGTTCCTAGATATTTAGTCGAACTGGCAGCGGTTAGACTCGCGTGATTTTTCGTCTAATCGAAATGCAACGGATTTCTGTTTGTACTCATGCTGACGATCTCACACTGTTCCTTATTAAGAAACAATTATCAGTTTTCACCCCTTCCAGATTTCATGTCTGAGTCATTTTGCAGCTGCTTTTGAGCTTACGCTAATTGAACTAGATGCTAAATGACAGAATCATATGCAAACACTGTAAGAGTGCGACTCAGATTGTCTCCTAAATCGTTTATGTAAATTAAGAGCAGCACAGGTTCTATAATACGTCCTTGGTGAACGTCGGATATCACTTCTGTCTTAGTCGATGACTTTCCGTCGATTACTACGTACTACAAATTTCCTGAGAGGAAATCACTGTTTAAGCCGCGTAGCTGAGGCGACGCTCCATACACACACAATGTAATTAAAAGTGTCTTGTGAGCAACGATGTTTCAGCGTCAATAACGTAGCCTAATGAACTATGTCAAATACTGAGTCCCCTGTGACAAATTGACAAACGGGGTCACACAAGCAGTGGTCCAAGCTCATGCAATAATGAAACACACAAATGCCATGAAAACTGTGACCTGTATTTCGGAGTGGCTCAGATCACGAACAGTATTCCAGAAGAGCAGGCAGAAATACCTGTCCCATTCCTGGTAAAAGGTCACAGCTGGTATACTGAGGCATTCTCTTTCAAAGGAGCGAATTCCCTTCTTGTGTTGACACCGATGTGACTGGGGCTTCTAAGCCCTTATTTATAGCGTAGAAATAAATTCGTGTTTTAATTTCACTCTCTTTTTCACTTCTTTCCTCCTCTTCAGCAAAAGTCTCTCTCTCTCCTCTCCTTCACCATTTCCTATTTCTGTGCTCTTGTGGAATTCATAGTTTATGTCAAGGCAGCCTTTCTTTCATTGGACCACCCTACTAACGTATTTGTTCTCCGTCGACATTTGATCTCCGCTTCATATAACATGGATATAAATGTTAGTCTTTAGTGAAACAGTTGTTTTCAGTATGAAAAGTCACATAAAAATCTTGATGTCATGTGTGATTATGACGTACAAGAATGGAACCAGCTACACGCTTTTTGCACGTAAATTCTCGTGTACTACGATACGAATTACAGGAATAGCTGGATACATATGAAGAACTGTCGTCCGCTGCTTCAGTACTGCGCTTGAGTTCCTCGTATATCATAAACTTTATATGTATTACGCATTCATTATGCTGATGGAAACCACAAATGCCGCCTTGGAAAACCTGGATAGCGGCGAGGTCACCCGGTGAAAGGAGGCGCGGCCTGCATTAGTGTCTAACGGAAACAGCGGCCAAGAGTCACTTATCATTTGATTGTGGAAATTCCTGTTCTTAACACTTAGTCTGCGGTCGTATGCACAGTTACATTACTGAACAACAATAAAGAAATGGTATATATAGAGGATGTTTGTTTTAACTTGAGACAACTGAACATCGTACGAAAGGATATTAACAGCAGTAAACCTAGACATCTGTTTGTGTTGCAGCTGCCAGCCTTAGGAGGTTAGGACCTTCCCTCGTACGTGGACGCGGTCTACTTTGTGTTTTCAAATGGGAATCCACCATTTTAATTCCACATTCGGATATTACGCCAAAAAATACTTCAGGTTTAGGCAAACCATTGTTTCTTCCTTCGTTTTAGATGGCGCTGTAATCGACAAATACTAAGTGTCCCCGATTATGCTTTTAAAAAGCGACGCATTTGCATTTGACTTTATGATAAAAATTCTAGTATCATACAAGAAAAAAACAAATAGTTTCAATATATTTCTTTTTTTTTTTCAATTTAAATTTGATAATTATATATATATATATATATATATATATATATATATATAAGGATGGCCGTGCGGTTCTAGGCGCTGCAGTCCGGAACCGCGGGACTGCTACGGCCGCAGGTTCGAATCCTGCCTGGGGCATGGATGTGTGTGATGTCCTTAGGTTAGTTAAGTGTAAGTAGTTCTAAGTTCTAAGTTCTTAAGATGTTAAGTCCCATAGTGCTGAGAGCCATGTGAACCACTTTTTGAACTGCGCAAAGGATGTATAAGCGTCCGCACTAGATGCGCATCTTTACAGTTACGAAAATTATTAAAGAAATGTCTTGCAAAGAATAGGTCTCATCTCATAAGTTGATCATTTAATATACACATATGTGAATGCCTTTCCAAGTGTACTCGCAGCTTTCATACGACGGAAATCCCAATAATATTACAAAATGCAAACCTTAGTTCCCAACGGTATATATATAGGTTATTTGTTTTAACATAAAACAACCAAACATCGTGTGAAAGAATGTAAGCAGCAGTAAAGCGGGACATCTGTTTGTGTAACAACTGGCCACCTCTTAACCGCCTAATAGAAAGAGAGGCTTGTGAAATATTTAGTACCTTAATGCAGTAATGTACTCATTGGATCCGAAAAACACAGAGTAATGAGGACAATCCGAAAAGATTGTGGGGGTGTTGCACGGGAGACTGTACTGTGAAATAATTGCTAAGAAATAAAATTGATACGATGCGTCGTTTCGAGTTATTTAGTACTGAAATTAGACAATCATGTCTTTGTGAGCAGACATTCATGCACATGCTCACTCTAAAGTGCGGTAGTGCACAGACATCTGCTGATCCGTGGGTTAGCACTTGTTGCAATCCTCATTAACAGTTAGAATTTGCCCTTTTAAGAAATGAAAAACTTAAGCTAGGTGAGCAAAAGCTACGCTTGTTGTGTTTGAGGAAACCAAACAAAGCACACGCACGTTTGGTGTCGTCACTTCTGGCAGGCTACTTGAATTTGGGAGCGTATCGACCACTTCCACTATCTTAAATGCTAAACAACTCGGAAGCGACTCGACTTATTGACTTCTTCTTAACAATTATTTCTCAATATAACCTCCTCTGCAATACCTTTACAAGCTTTCCAGACTCTTTCTGACTTCACTGTACATCCGTTCAGTACACTGCATTAGTAAAACGTTAGACAGAAAACACTTAGGTTGCTATATAAGTAGCGACATCAGTTTTTAATAACATAACATTCTTTGTCTGCTTTAGTGGAACGCAACGGGATACTACCACTGAAATCACTTCTACATCTATCTCTACATACATACTCCGCAATCCACCACACGATGAGTGATGGAGGGTACCTCGTACCACAACTACCATCTTCTCTCCCAGTTCCACTCCCAAACAGAACGAGGGAAAAATGACTGCCTATATGCCTCTGTAGGAGCCATAATCTTTATTATCTTATCTTGGAGGTCTTAACCGCGAAGTGTAAGTTGGCGACAGTAAAATTGTAATGCAGTCAGCCTCAAATGCTGGTTCTCTACATTTCCTCAGTAGCGATTCACGAAAAGAACGCCTCTTTCCTCCAGATACTCCCATTCCAGTTCCTGAAGCAGTACCAAAACACTCGCGTGATTGAAACTTCCTGGAAGATTAAAATTGTGTGCCTGACCGAGACTCGAAATCGGGACCTTTGCCCGCGAAAGGCAAAGGTCCCGAGTTCGAGTCTCGGTCGGGCACACAGTTTTAATCTGCCAGGAAGTTTCATATCAGCGCACACTCCGCTGCAGAGTGAAAATCTCATTCTGGACTCGCGTGATTATCAGACCTACCAGTAACAAATATAGCAGCCCACCTCTGAATTGCTTCTATGTCCTCCCTCAATCCGACCTGATACGGATCCCAAACGCCCGAGCAGTACTCAAGTATTGGTCGTATTAGTGTTTTATAAGCGGTCTCCTTTACAGATGAACCACATCTTCCCAAAATTCTACCAGTGAACTGAAGACAACTATCCGCCTTCCCCACAACTGCCATTACATGCTCGTCCCACTTCATATCGGTCTGCAATGTTACGCCCAAATATTTATTCGACGTGACTGTGTCAAGCGCTACACTACTAATAGAGTATTCAAACATTATGTGATCCTTTTTCCTATTCATCTGAATTAATTTACATTTATCTACATTTAGAGTTAGCTGCTATTCGTTACACAAATCACAAATCGTGTCCAAGTCATGTTGTACCCTCCTACAGTCAATAAACGACGACATCTTCTCGTACACTACAGCATCATCAGCAAACAGCCGCACGTTGCTATCCACCCTATCCAAAAGGTCATTTATGTAGATAGAATAACAACTACGGACCTACCACACTTTCCTGGGGCAGTACAGATGATACCCTCACTTCCGATGAACACTCACTATCGAGGACAACGTGCTGGGTTCTATTACTTAAGAAGTCTTCGAGCCACTCATATATTTGGGATCCAATCCCATATTCTCGTACCTTAGTTAGGAGTCTGCAGTGGGGCACCGAGTCAAACGCTTCCCTAAACGCTCATGCAGTGGATCTCTTTGGCGAGGCTTGCCCCATGAGAAGACCTATTGTACCGCAGTTATAAATGTACATACTAAGATTAGATTATACTAATAGACCTCTTATTGTGTGATTTTGAATCTGATTTTTATTTATGTGCGTTTTTGCTGGTTTATGTGTGTATACTACCGTGAAATACGATCTTTGATATATTTTAATACATTCTAGCGGAACGAACTACCATTCACGTGCTATTTAGATTCACTTTTCGAACATTCTGCTAGTGCTCGTCATGCCTACATATTTCTAGCCCTCCAAACTATAGAATATGACATGGCGGTGTGCAACGTAACTAGGTCGGTGCGTGGAAAACAGCGTGCTCTATTCGAGTTTTGAATTCGAAGAGTTTGCGCTCACATAAAGCACCCTCTCTTTCAGCATGACAATATCAGTCCACACACAAGCGCTGCGAGATCTGTAACAGTCTGACACCTTGCTTTCACTGTCATCGACTATTCCCCAAAACAGTCTCGACTTGGCCCCATCCGATTTTTATCTGTTTCAAGAACTTATTGAACACTTCTGAGGACTTCACTTTCGTAGTGATGAAGCGGTTTAGGCAGAGATGAGGTTGTAAGTCCGTCAGCAAGTTACACATTTTACAGCGACTTTATCAACAAAATGGTTCAAATGTGTGTGAAATCTTATGGGACTTAACTGAAAAAGCTATCAGTACCTAAGCTTACACACTACTTAGACTAAATTATCCTAAGGACAAACACACACACCCATGACCGAGGGAGGACTCGAACCTCCGCCCGTACCAGCCGCACAGGCCATGACTGCAGCGCCTCAGACTGCTTGGCTAATCCCGCTACAAAATGGTCCTTTGTTAGGATAAATGTACTCGTCGCCATGGTGACTAAGTCGAGCAATAAATGCGTGGGCATGAACAACAAAAATGTAGAATGTTAATACCGTTTGTTTTAGTTAAAAAGCTGTAAGAGTTTCCTCTAAGAAATTCAGAAGCGTTACTTCTCAGCATGCCCTAGCAGTACATATGCTATATTACCTATGAAGCACAGAGACTGCTCTTGTAAAAATTGCTGCGTCGAGTGGCCGAGCGACTTTTGTCGCCATGTCACGGATTGCGTTGCCCCTCCCGCCGGAGGTTCGAGTCCTCCCTCGGGCATGGGTGTGTGTGCGTTGTTCTTAACATACGTTAGTTTAAGCAGTGTGTAAGTCTAGGGACCAATGACCTCAGTAGTTTGGTCGCTTAGGAATTCACTCACTTTTGAACATTTTGTGTAAAAATTCCCATGGAGGACGCTCATTATATCTGGCATCTGATGAAGCATACGCTAATAAATAAGCTTGTGTTTTTGGCCTCGTGTGGTTGATTTTCATGTGTGTATTCAGAAAACTACTTTCATTCAAAAACTCCCTGTTCTAAATGATAATGTCTGAAAATTGAATTTGCAGCAGTAAAAAAGGTATAACGTAGTAGTTTATGATGGTACAATTTGATCAGCAATATTTATTTATCTATTTTTGGAATTACAACACTTTTCTTACGTTGATCAGAAGACGTATTGCAGTTTCATATGACATATAGTCGTGGTACGTTCTAAATTTTGACTAGGTAACAGATTTCGCACGTAGTTGGGACATGATTAAAAACACACGACAATATATAACTGCTACGATCTACGAACGAAACTCAGTCGTATATGGTAAAAATATTTTACACTGTGGTTCATAGCACATTTGGAAGGGGAAATTCACAAAAAATATCTATTTATTTAAAAATAGGTGTTTATTTTTACATACAGACCATAATCTTCTGCTAGACAGAAGAATCTACATATAGTGGATATCATGGTATTATTACATGGTTTTAAAAACGTAAGTTCAATTCAGGTATTTCAAAAATGTATATTTTTCAGAGTCACTAAAATTACTTACCTAAAGTCTAACAACGTTTTTGATACTTATTTACTTACCAGGAGTGCTGACACCACTGGGCCATTCACCAGTCAGCCTGTAGAGATAAAAATGTGCTAAATTTAGCTTCAATAACTATTTTTGTATATCATCCCTTTTCAACCCCATCTCCATCTATCATTCCAGAGGATGTCGTTACTGTACCTCTGTTCAAAAAATGTGTTCTTTTGATACAAAATAAAAATGAAATTTGTCTGTGTGTAACAGATTTATGTTTATAATATCTTTTTCAAATAAAGCATTCTCCTTAGTTCAAACATATCTGGAAATATTTATGTTATCACTTTAATCTGCCTTTGCTGACTAATGCTTTGTGTATGGCTATTCCTTGAGAAAGCACGACATTGAAGTAGAACTACATGACAGAAAGATTTGTACAACTCCTTTACTATAACGACAACTGTAAGATGCAACGTTTGTAGGTATTCGTTCATGCTTGGTACAAGCCATGAGTTCTGCCTAATGTTAGCTATGTAGTTTTTTATCAGGCGCTATTGTTATCACAAGTTGGGGTAGAGCTCATTGTCTTACGATATACAAGTCATTCTGAGAGACTACACCTTGTGCTTTTTGACATAGATCGTATCATAGTCAATAGGAAACACATACTGTATATTTGTAACGTTGCTCTCGTCGCGCTTGACATCACAAGCCCCATTTACAGATATTAGGCCCATTGTTGTGTGTCGTACAACAGTCACATCCCTGTATTGTTATATAAGGCAGAAAATTTGCACTATGTCGTTTACAGTATCTGGACACCTCTTACTGAACATTAATATGGGGTGTGTTCTTCCTTCGTCCTAATGAAGGCTAGGAACGCTTTTAAAGAGGTGTCTGTGGATGAATGGCAGCATATTCCTCCTCAAGAGCCGAAACCGAAGCTAACTCGACCTTCTCGTCCATCTAAGACGTGTTAAATTTTGTTCAGGTCGCAGGCCAGTCCACCCAGAAATGTTGCTGTCGACAAACCACTGTCTCAACGATGTCTCTTTACGACAGTGTGCATTGTCATGCTAATGCAGTTATTGTCTCCAAACTGTCAACAGATCGCAGTTGTGTAAAATTTGTTCATATCCACCTGCGTTTCACGTTTTCTTGAGCATAGTATGGGGTCACACCCTTTAATCACGAAAAGCACTCTCATATCATAACACCACGTCCTCTGTACATCACTGTTGTCACGAAATATGATGGAAAATTAAATACACTAAAAATTCGCTACTCCTAAACCCGTCTCTCGAGCTGCCACAGGGTGCAGCGTTATTCGTCATCCCAAATCACTTGCATCCTGTCATCCACTGCCAGTGGCGTTGCTCCTTAGGTATAAAGCGTCTAAAGTGTCACTCATCACTGACCATAAAAATATGTGGCTTATGAGACACAGCTCTACCATTGGACCCCATCATTATTTTACTTCAGAGGCCCAGTTATTGTACTAGCTGTAACTCTTTCGAGCTCAAGAGTGATTGTTTCCGCTCATTTCGTGGGATGTTTTACAGCTACCCTCCACAATGCTAGACGTTCCCTCTCTGTCGCTGCATGATATCGGCCTGGTCTTATTTTAGCAGTGATTTTTCTTTCATGTTAGCACTTTATGTTCAGATCACCAGCAGTCGACTTCGGCAGCATAAGAAGGGTTTAAATGCCCCTGATGGATTTGTTCCTCAGGCGACATGAGTATTCCACACTCGAATTAACTGAGTCCTCCTGAGCGACCCATTCTGCTGTTACTCTTTCTCTGCTGACTGCGCAATACTCCCCATCTCCGTTTATACTGACAGGTCCGCCTCCCGTGACATCAGGCGGGCGATTCAGCATTTAATGAACAAAGTAAGAGCATACGGACTATCAGACCAATTGTGTGATTGAATTGAAGAGTTCCTAGATAACAGAACGCAGCATGTCATTCTCAAAGGAGACAAGTCTTCCGAAGTAAGAGTGATTTCAGGTGTGCCGCAGGGGAGTGTCGTAGGACCGTTGCTACTCACAATATACATAAATTACCTTGTGGATGACATCGGAAGTTCACTGATGTTGTGGTATATCGAGAGGTTGTAATAATGGAAAATTATACTGAAATGGAGGAGGATCTGCAGCGAATTGACGCATGGTGGAGGAAATGGCAATTGAATCTCAATGTAGACAAGTGTAACGTGCTGCGAATACATAGAAAGAAATATCCCTTATCATTTAGCTACAATATAGCAAGTCAGCAACTGGAAGCAGTTAATTCCATAAATTATCTGGGAGTACGCATTAGGAGTGATTTAAAATGGAATGATTATATAAAGTTGATCGTCGGTAAAGCACATGCCAGACTGAGATTCATTGGAAGAGTCCCAAGGAAATGCAATCCGAAAACAAAGGAAGTAGGTTACAGTATGCTTGTTCGCCCACTGCTTGAATACTGCTCAGCGGTGTGGAATCCGTACCACATGGGTTGATATAAGAGATCCAACGGAGAGCAGCGCGCTTGGTTACAGGATCATTTAGTAATCGCGAAAGCGTTACAGAGATGATAGATAAACTCCAGTAGACGACTCTGCAGGAGAGACGCTCAGTAGCTCGGTACAGGCTTTTGTTGAAGTTTCCGGAGTATACCTTCACCGAGAGAGTCAAGTGGTCTATTGCTCCCTCCTACGTATATTTCGCGAAGAGGCCATGAGGATGAAATCAGAGAGATTTAGAGCCCACACAGAGGCATACCGACAATCCTTTCCACGAACAATACGAGACTGGAATAGAAGGGAGAACCGATAGAGGTTCTCAAGGTACCTTCAGCCATACATCGTCAGGTAGCTTGCGGAGTATGGATGTAGATGTAGATGTATTCGGGTACTTACGATCAAATAGTCTAGGACCAAAGGCAGAGGGTGTTTTGTTATTTAATAGAAATGTATCGTGTCTACTGTGTCCAGATCAATGAATTTTTAGGTGTGTCCATTTTATTGCTTTAACGTGGGTTCGCTTTCCATAGGCATATGGTGCAGAGCGTATACTTACCAACCTGTGCAACTTATTTGACGTAAGTATTCTTGATAATGGCAGCTGTTAATCTGGATGTGTCGTTATAAGTATTTATCTGTTCGAGCAAGCATTAATGACACGAAAATTTAGTTCCTACCAAAACACTCTTCAATGAAGCGGTACTCATTAAAATCAACCTGTGATAATAACATCAAATTCCTCAGATATATATTAATATTTATCTACCATACAGGTATCTGCAGCCTCACTCGTAGGAATATAAGAAAAATCTCATAACCCCCTAACCCCCCCCCCCCCCACACACACACACATTTCTTTGTTCCCGGTGTTCTATTGTTCCAACCCATTAGGCATAGGGGCATTGGTAGCAAAATGGTTCAGACCTCTCTGTGGAATTTCATGACATAAATTGTCTTTGTCGTCAGTGATCCGTTTTTTACTGAGACACGATAATGCTACTATACTCATAGGCCTTTTCCACTCAGCACGGCAGCAGTGATGAGATGCTTCATCATTTTCTTGGGACCTTTGTCCCACTTCAACGCGGGGTCAGCCAAGTTATTATGGATTTGGCGATGTTAGTGACAGCCCTTCCTGTCGCCACCCGATACCCCATGGGGCGGAATTAGTGTACCCCAGTTGTCTGCATTTAGTGGACGCCATGAAATAGTGCCAGCGTCTTCTAATGTCTGCGAGTCGTGTAACTGAGGTGGTACGTGGGGACCAGCCTGGTATTCACCTAGTAGGATGTGGAAAAGCGCCTAAAACCCACATCCTGCCTGTCCAGCACACCGGTCCTCGTCGTTAATCCACAGGGTGGATTTGGCCTGGGGCTGGCGCGCATACCCAAGTCCAGGAAGCAGCGAATTAGCGCTCTAGGCTAACCTAGCTGATTAGTGGTGAGATGCTTCACTACCTACATCTTGAAAAAAAACATGTAAAGTTTTGATGACACCCTATGCTTGTAATGACTGCAGGAAAGAGAGATGCGGCTTCAATTTTAATGTCTCTGTAGAGAATTTAGTTCAGAACAGAAAACTTCAATAAAGTCATGAAAATTACACACCTTAGATACATTTCATGTTACTCAGGAAACTTGGCCATACCAAGTTATTTGGAATCGATGGGATCTTTCTGTGGCATCAATGAGATGACAATAGATATTAGATCTTGCTTAAGACGCTGAATCATCCCATTTATGATTCCAGTGAAGCCAAGGGAATTCCTGTTTATGCTACTGTAACTTTTGCAAGTAACATACACCTACAATTTTTGAAAACATTTCTCGCGGAGAGACATCGGTCTCTTAAAATGGGTTACAATAGTCTTGACCGCAGAAACATTTATTTCATCTCATATAATGATAGTAGGCGGAAGCGGTGAAAGGAGTGGGTGTAGTAAATTTTGGCAGTTGACATTCGCGGGGTTACAAAACCCGCTCCCCGCTGCATTCACCGCCACCGCCAGCATCATGGTGTGACGTTCTGAACATGGTCAAACACTGGCCGAAACTGGTTGTCACTGAAGTAAATGTTTTGCAATCGATACCGTTTTAACCTGTTTGAAGTAAAACACATTTATTCTTCGGAAATCAATGCAGAATGTGTAGCAGATACTTGGTTTTACGGTTGTTGTATGTATATGTATGTATGTTTCTTCCAATACTACAAAATGTCGATACCTAGGAGAGAGTTCATTTTGAAAAACTACTTTTGAAATTTTCAGTGTGAGTTACGTTAAAATACGAGTATTTACATATGGACTATGGAAAATGCAGGAATTTACGAAAAGAGGTTCAATAAGTGACACTCGACTAAAAAATCATAAAGTGTAGATTTCAGAGCGTATTATTTATTTCCTTGCTTATTGCAGTACTGTAAGTTTGTCAGAGACAGTAAAGGACCTGGAGGAGCTGCTGAACGGAATGGACATTGTCTTGAAAGGAGGATACAAGATGAACATCAATAAAAGCAAAGCAAAAATAATGGAATGTAGTCAAATTAAGTCGCGTGCTGAAGTAATTAGAATAGGAAATGAGACACTTAAATTAATAAATGAGTTTTGCTATTTGGGGAGCAAAATACACTCCTGGAAATTGAAATAAGAACACCGTGAATTCATTGTCCCAGGAAGGGGAAACTTTATTGACACATTCCTGGGGTCAGATACATCACATGATCACACTGACAGAACCACAGGCACATAGACACAGGCAACAGAGCATGCACAATGTCGGCACTAGTACAGTGTATATCCACCTTTCGCAGCAATGCAGGCTGCTATTCTCCCATGGAGACGATCGTACAGATGCTGGATGTAGTCCTGTCGAACGGCTTGCCATGCCATTTCCACCTGGCGCCTCAGTTGGACCAGCGTTCGTGCTGGACGTGCAGACCGCGTGAGACGACGCTTCATCCAGTCCCAAACATGCTCAATGGAGGACAGATCCGGAGATCTTGCTGGCAGGGTAGTTGACTTACACCTTCTAGAACACGTTGGGTGGCACGGGATACGTGCGGACGTGCATTGTCCTGTTGGAACAGCAAGTTCCCTTGCCGGTCTATGAATGGTAGAACGATGGGTTCGATGACGGTTTGGATGTACCGTGCACTATTCAGTGTCTCCTCGACGATCACCAGAAGTGTACGGCCAGTGTAGGAGATCGCTCCCCACACCATGATGCCGGGTGTTGGCCCTGTGTGCCTCGGTCGTATGCAGTCCTGATTGTGGCGCTCACCTGCACGGCGCCAAACACGCATACGACCATCATTGGCACCAAGGCAGAAGCGACTCTCATCGCTGAAGACGACACGTCTCCATTCGTCCCTCCATTCACGCCTGTCGCGACACCACTGGAGGCGGACTGCACGATGTTGGGGCGTGAGCAGCTTCATGGAGACGGTTGCGAATGGTCCTCGCCGATACCCCAGGAGCAACAGTGTCCCTAATTTGCTGGGAAGTGGCGGTGCGGTCCCCTACGGCACTGCGTAGGATCCTACGGTCTTGGCGTGCATCCGTGCGTCGCTGCGGTCTGGTCCCAGGTCGACGGGCACGTGCACCTTCCGCCGACCACTGGCGACAACATCGATGTACTGTGGAGACCTCACGCCCCACGTGTAGAGCAATTCGGCTGTACGTCCACCCGGCCTCCCGCATGCCAACTATACGCCCTCGCTCAAAGTCCGTCAGCTGCACATACGGTTGACGTCCACGCTGTCGCGGCATGCTACCAGTGTTAAAGACTGCGATGGAGGTCCGTATGCCACGGCAAACTGGCTGACACTGACGGCGGCGGTGCACAAATGCTGCGCAGCTAGCGCCATTCGACGGCCAACACCGCGGTTCCTGTTGTGTCCGCTGTGCCGTGCGTGTGATCATTGCTTGTACAGCCCTCTCGCAGTGTCTGGAGAAAGTACGGTGGGTCTGACACACCGGTGTCAATGTGTTCTTTTTTCCATTTCCAGGAGTGTAACTAAAAGACTAGCAATGGCAAGGAAACTGTTTCTGAAGAAGAGAAATTTGTTAACACCGAGTACAGATTTAAGTGTCAGGACGCTGTTTCTGAAAGTATTTGTATGATGTGTAACCATGTATGGAAGTGAAACATGGACGATAAATAGTTTGGACAAGAAGAGAATAAAAGCTTTCGAAATGTGGTGCTACGGAAGAATGCTGAATTTTGGAGAAGAGGAGTTTCTGGCACAACTTGACAAGAAGAAGGGACCGGTTGGTAGGACATGTTTTGAGGCATCAGGAGATCGCAAATTTAGCATTGTAGGGCAGTGTGAAGGGTAAAAATCCTAGAGGGAGACCAAGAGATGAATACACTAAGTAGATTCAGAAGGATTTAGGTTGCAGTAAGTACAAGAAGAAAATAGAAGCTTTCGAAATGTGGTCCTACAGAACAATGCTGAAGATTAAACGGGTTGATCACATAACTAATGAGGAGGCATTGAATAAAATTTCGGAGAAGAGGATTTTGTGGCACACCTTGACTAGAAGAAGGAATTGTTTGGTAGGACATTTTCTGAGGCATCAAGGGATCACCTATTTAGTATTAGAGGGCAGTGTGAAGGGTAAAAACCGTAGAGGGAGATGGAGATGAATACACTAAGCAGATTCAGAAGGAAGTAGGTCGCAGTAAGTACTGGGAGATAATAAATCATGCACAGAATAGAGTCTCATGGAGAGCTGCATTAAAGCAGTCTCTGGAGTGAAGACCAAAACAACAACAACATTGTAGTATGCCCCATTACTTGTTTATTTAAATGGCTACTCAATAGGAATTCCAGTGACAAGAGGGCAAGACGGGGCAAACAATGCAATTCTGAGATAGTGAATCAAAGTTATAGTGTACTCTGTTAAACAGATTGTACACAGGTGATACCTGACGGTGGATACATTATGAAATAGAGTTAAAAATGGAGCAATCTTGTGATCTCAATTCAGAACTAATCCCATTTATACTTTCAGTGAAGATATAAAATCATTACTTTTATTGAGATGAAAGTAAAAGGTATTGAAAATGTTAATTTATTAAATGCACCACAACTTTTAAGTATTTATGCCTGGAAATCAGTTTTGGATGTTACAATTAATTAGACTGAAACCAAAAGCCAACGATGAGTAAACATAGCAGAACAATGAATCTTCAAGTGTCATTACGAGTTTGCAAAACTATATAAAGCCAGATTAAAGAGCCAGAAATGACATTTCGCAGAACAATTACAATCTACAATGTAAGAGAGATGAGTATTTTCACCCTAACAAATAAATCAGTGATAACAAAAGAAACTGAAATAAGAATATTGTAAATTTAGCAGTGATCTGTAGATAAAGAGATAAAGAAGTGATGAAGTTTTGCAGGCTAAGGGAGAAATAGCTGTACCAAATTATAAAAGTAGATGACCATGATTTTCATTATAACACTAATACATTTTCTGAGGTAATTGTGTCACATTTTCTAAATTCACACATCGAATGCTACATTTGAACCAGATGCGAACTACACCTCACCTTGTCGTTTTCAAAACAATGTCCTATTCGCAGCAAGCACTAACTATTCTTCTCTGCATGAACTGCAAATATATCCATCTCTACGTAAGCCATGACATTAATACCCAAATTACTGGAGGAAGGACTTGCTGTACTGATGAAAGCTTACACAACTCTGATCAATGGAATCAGAACTGCAAGTAGAAAAATATAAGAGCAAAACGGTGTAGGAGACGTCAACATGTGACTTAACATCGATACCACTGCTACCGTTGTAGCTCTGCTGTGGTAGATCTTGTGTAATTAGTTGGCTAACGTGCCTGTCAGCAATAGCAGCATTATTTCCATTAAAACGGTAGTCAGGTTTCTGGAGGCCGTTCTGGCCTAGTGCCATGTGACTCCGTAGTTACCTAACGGTAAACGTAATGATACGAAACGCTTCAAGTAGTGTGGTAATTTGCCTAGCATCAAGCCTAGAACGAGCTTTCTGCACATAATTTCATCGCATTGTACATAAATCATACAACAGCGGATTTCCTTCTATTATAAAAGTAACAAAATCTTTTTAAATGTGGAAAAAACGCGTGATTTGTTATCATTATGCGGACTACATTCTTTGAGTTTGTGTACTTGTAACTTCCCCCTCACTTATCAACCTTAATAACAGTGAAAAATTAAACCGCGTGCACCTAATGGAAATTTGGGAAAAGCAGTCGTCACCGAAGTTAATTTGTAGGTAAAGAGAGAGGAAAGTGTAACATCCAAAGGAAAGGAAAAATGCAAATGAAATTGGTGGAAATTAATTTTGAGGAAAGGGAACAATTAATAAAGAAAGTAAATGTGCGGTCGTTACGTTAACAATTAATTGGCGTTAATTAGATTTTTGAGATTTGGGGAAAATTACGGTCGCCAGTCAAATGGACAACTACTATAATAACTGAAAACGAAAGATAAATGCCCATACACTCCTGGAAATTGAAATAAGAACTCCGTGAATTCATTGTCCCAGGAAGGGGAAACTTTATTGACACATTCCTGGGGTCAGATACATCACATGATCACACTGACAGAACCACAGGCACATAGACAAAGGCAACAGAGCATGCACAATGTCGGCACTAGTACAGTGTATATGCACCTTTCGCAGCAATGCGGGCTGCTATTCTCCCATGGAGACGATCGTAGAGATGCTGGATGTAGTCCTGTGGAACGGCTTGCCATGCCATTTCCACCTGGCGCCTCAGTTGGACCAGCGTGAGACGACGCTTCATCCAGTCCCAAACATACTCAATGGGGGACAGATCCGGAGATCTTGCTGGCCAGGGTAGTTGACTAACACCTTCTAGAGCACGTTGGGTGGCACGGGATACATGCGGACGTGCATTGTCCTGTTGGAACAGCAAGTTCCCTTGCCGGTCTAGGAATGGTAGAACGATGGGTTCGATGACGGTTTGGATGTACCGTGCACTATTCAGTGTCTCCTCGACGATCACCAGAGGTGTACGGCCAGTGTAGGAGATCCCTCCCCACACCATGATGCCGGGTGTTGGCCCTGTGTGCCTCGGTCGTATGCAGTCCAGATTGTGGCGCTCACCTGCACGGCGCCAAACACGCATACGACCATCATTGGCACCAAGGCAGAAGCGACTCTCATCGCTGAAGACGACACGTCTCCATTCGTCCCTCCATTCACGCCTGTGGCGACACCACTGGAGGCGGGCTGCACGATGTTGGGGCGTGAGCGGAAGACGGCCTAACGGTGTGCGGGACCGTAGCACAGCTTCATGGAGACGGTTGCGAATGGTCCTCGCCGATACCCCAGGAGCAACAGTGTCCCTAATTTGCTAGGAAGTGGCGGTGCGGTCCCCTACGGCACTGCGTAGAATCCTATGGTCTTGGCGTGCATCCGTGCGTCGCTGCGGTCCGGTCCCAGGTCGACGGGCACGTGCACCTTCCGCCGACCACTGGCGACAACATCGATGTACTGTGGAGACCTCACGCCCCACGTGTTGAGCAATTCGGCGGTACGCCCACCCGGCCTCCCGCATGCCCACTATACGCCCTCGCTGAAAGTCCGTCAACTGCACGTACGGTTCACGTTCACGCTGTCGCGGCATGCTACCAGTGTTAAAGACTGCGATGGAGGTCCGTATGCCACAGTAAACTGGCTGACACTGACGGCGGCGGTGCACAAATGCTGCGCAGCTAGCGCCATTCGACGGCCAACACCGCGGTTCCTGGTGTGTCCGCTGTGCCGTGCGTGTGATCACTGCTTGTACAGCCCTCTCGCAGTGTCTGGAGCAAGTATGGTGGGCCTGACACACGGGTGTCAATGTGTTCTTTTTTCCATTTTCAGGAGTGTACTAATAATATTTACAAAACAAACCAATTATACATCGACATAAATGAACAATTACAGTGTATACAGACTCAGAAATGTCATATCTTCAGGTAACAAAGTAAGAGAAAAAATTATAGTACAATAGATGGAAAAAGGAGGATATGCATTTCCGGCGTTACATATTGGAGGTCTGAGGCATGAGTCATTTAACGAAGACTCATATTGTTGAGCTATGGAATATAAAAGGTTCTTGCTGTACAACGTAATATTTCACTCTGTATTTACAAATTTGTTTCCAGTGGCAAATCATTTTCATATTTCAACTAGTTGTCCGTTCTACATTTCTATTTTCTACAAGCTAAGTCCTTCGTATTTCATACCTGTCTTTATTACCAACTAGAAAAAGTTCAAGTGTGGAGTTTCTCAGGATGCTATTCGCTATAATGTCCCTTTAACGATATTTGCAAAGAACTGGTTGCCATGGGGCTCGTGACGTGTGCACTCACTTTACCTTTGTTCGACTGTCTTTCTAAACGCACATTTAAACAAGTTTTCTCCTCACGTACTTAGCTATATCATAAACCATTATTTTACACTTAACATTATTATTTCTTTCATACTTCTTTTTTTTTTCTACTTCTTCCAGCACCAATTACCTTGCTAGTTAAATCTTTGCGTAAGCTCGTCTGTTTTATCTTCTTTCTCCTAATTTTAGCAATTGCTTGTTGTTGTTTCTTGGAGCATTCTAGAGTTTCGCTCTTTGTGTCAAGAAGATTTAGTCCTGTTTGATTTCTAGTTCTAATCAATATTTTCCTAGTATTACAAATTTCTAGTTGTATTCCTTTAAAGCGTTTCCGTCCCCCATAGGCGCACACGGCTTACTGCAGAACTTTATTCATTTGTTCGTTCACTTGTTTCATTGTCATTGAGTCAAGATGTTGTCTTGCATACTTGTACGGGAACTAAATCTCTCTAATCTTTGAGTGCAACGTGCATTATCGTGTCACCATATAGTATGTAACGTTTAAGCGGTTACCACAATCCTTCGGAGATACTATACCACCTCCGATAGTTTATGTTAATCTCTTGATTATATTACATGGGAATCGTCACTCTAGAGCTCATTTAATATACTCTTGTGTAATTTCAGTCGCTTTTAACATTTAGTTTTATCAGATATTATGGATTAAATTTCTACAAATCGACAGATGATGCAGAACTAAGCACTTCGAGATGAGTAACTTGTAGTCAGAAAATAATGTTAGTATTCTACTGTGACAAACATCTCACACTACACAGCGACAACGAAAACTCGTATCAACTGTTAGATGTGACTACCATTAGTCTCAATGCAGGTGTTACAATGTAAGTTATGCGGTCACTACCAATCGAATCCATTGCTTGGTAACATGTTTATGATAAGGGCACAGTAGCTACTCTACCAGTATTACCGACAGCATGGCTTTCAAAATGTAAGTTTCATCATCCCAACTTCTATTATAACCACATTCTCACGGCATGAGATATAGTTTTATATTCTCTTCGATCTACTGACAGAGGATGTGCGTACAAGATTCATTAATGAAATTCATTTAGGATTTATGGTGTGGGTTCCTGTAGTCATGTCCTAGTTCATGAACCACGGGCAACGTATGAGTGGCCAAGTAAGTGATCCCGACAGTTGGGACCACTTTGGAATAAGGCTGGGCATCTCGGACATATTCTCAGTCGTGGTCACCTCTGTGCTCACACGGCAAAGACTACCAAATCCACCGGTTAGTCCCTCGACCGTTAGGGGTAAAACTCAATGGCACTAGGGCTACTAAGGCTAGCAACCTGCTTCCCCGATACTTTAAATATGATGCTGGCAACAATCAGAGCAAAATGCCTCGGACCTTTGGAGGTGACTTAGTCCCACCTCTAACTGACAAACCAGGGACTCCTAAGATACGACTTGGCAAACAAATGGTAATGAGATGGGGAGCTATTAATATCAATGGAGGCTACTCTGGGAAGAAGGTAGAGCTGGCAGAGGCTGCAAGTAAGATGGGGCTGGACTTTTTAGCTGTTAGTGACATTCGGGTAAGGGGTGAGAAAGAAGAGGAAGTGGGAGAATGCAAGGTCTACTTGTCAGGAGTCAAAGCAGGAACAGCACAAGGGAGTGTAGGGCTTTACATCAGGAAAGAAATGGAACCCAGCGTAGTTGCCGTAAGGTATGTAAACGAACGACTGATGTGGATAGATTTGACAGTGTCTAGCAAGAAAATTAGGGTTGTGTCAGTATACTCGCATTGTGAAGGGACAGATCAAGATAAGATGGATAGTTTTTATGAGGCACTCAGCGATGTAGTTGTTAGAGTAAAGAACAATGACAGTGTTCTGTTCATGGGTCATTTTAATGCCAGGATTGGAAATCGATCAGAAGGGTATGAAAAGGTTATGGGTAAATTTGGAGAGGATATGGAGGCCAACAGGAATGGGAAACAACTCTTGGATTTCTATGCCAGTATGGGCTTAGTAATCAGAAACTCGTTTTTTAAACATAAGAACATTCACCAGCAATCTTGGGAAGTCAGGGGAACCAGATCTGTCATTGACTATATAATAACAGATCAGGAATTCAGGAAGGCTGTGAGGGACACACGTGTATTGAGTGGATTCTTTGACGACACTGATCATTATTTAATCTGCAGTGAAATTGGGACTGAGAGGCCGAAAGTGCGGGAGGTCAGGTCATTATGTAGGAGGATAAGAGTGGAGAAACTTCAGGATAAGGAAGTCAGGCACTAGTACATAACAGAGATCTCAGAAAGGTACCAGTTAGTTGAATGTAGTCAATTACAGTCATTGGAAAAGGAATGGACAAGGTACAGGGACACAGTACTAGAAGTGGCTAAAGAATGTCTTGGAACAGTAGTGTGTAAAATTAGGATGAAGCAAACAGCTTGATGGAATGACACAGTCAAGGCAGCTTGTAAAAGGGAAAAGCAGGCGTATCAAAAATGGCTACATACTAGAACTCAGGTAGACAGAGAAATTATGTTGAAGAAAGAAACAAAGCCAAACAGATAATTGCAGCATCCAAGAAGAAATCTTGGGAAGAATTCGGAAACAGGTTGGAGACTATGGGTCAAGCTGCTGGAAAACCACTCTGGAGTGTAATTAGCAGTCTTGGAAAGGGAGGTAAGAAGGAAATGACAAGTATTTAGGACAGGTCAAGAAAACTACTGGTGAATCCTGTGGATGCCTTGGGCAGATGGAGGGAATATATTGAAGAGTTGCTAAATGTAGTTGAAAATCGATCAGCAATGTTTCAGATTTCCAGGTAGAATGGGATAGGAATGATGATGGAAATAGGATCACACTTGAGGAAGTGGAGAAAATGGTCAATAGATTGCAGTGCAATAAAGCAGCTGGGGTGGATGTAATTAAGTCGGAACTCGTCAAATACAGTGGAAAGTCAGTTGTTAAATGGCTACAAAGGGTAATTGAAATGGCCCGGGTGTTGGGTCAGGTTCCATCAGACTGGACAAATGCAGTAATCACACCAAACTTTAAACAGGGAAACAGAAAAGATTATAACAACTACAGAGGTATCTCTTTAATCAGCGTTGTGGGTAAAATCTTCTCAGGTATTGTTGAAAGAAAAGTGCGAGTATTAGTTGAGGACCAATTGGATGAAAATCAGTGTGGGTTTAGGTCTCTTAGAGGTTGTCAGGACCAGATCTTTAGCTTACGGCAAATAATGGAAAATTGTTATGAGTGTAACAGGCAATTGTATCTGTGCTTTACGGATCTAGAAAAAGCATATGACCAGGTTCCTAGGAGGAAGTTATTGTCTGTTCTACGAGATTATGGAATAGGCAGCAAACTTTTGCAAGCAATTAAAGGTCTTTACATGGATAGTCAGACAGTAGTTAGAGTTGAGGGTAAATTGAGTTATGGTTCAGAGTAGTTTCAGGGGTAAGACAAGGCAGCAACCTACCTCTACTGTTTTTCATATTATTTATGGATCATATGTTGAAAATAATTGGCTGGGTGAGGTCAAGATTTGTGACCACAACATTAGCAGTCTTGCATATGCGGATGACTTAGTTGTGATGGCAGATTCGATTGAAAGTTTGCAAAGTAATATTTCAGAGCTAGATCAGAAATGTAAGGACTATGGTATGAAGATTAGCATCTCCAAAACGAAAGTAATGTCAGTGGGAAAGAGATATAGACGGATTGAGTGCCAAATAGGAGGAACAAAGTTGTAACAGGTGGACGGTTTCAAGTACTTAGGATTCATATTCTCACAGGATGGCAACATAGTGAAAGAACTGTAAGCGAGGTGTAGCAAAGCTAATGCAGTGAGCGCTCAGCTACGATCTACTCTCTTCTGCAAGAAGGAAGTCAGTACCAAGACTACGTTATCTGTGCACCGTTCAATCTTTCGACCAACTTTGCTGTATGGGAGCGAAAGCTGGGTGGATTCAGGTTACCTTATCAACAAGGTTGAGGTTACGGATATGAAAGTAGCTAGGATGGTTACAGGTACTAGCAGATGGGAACAATGGCAGGAGGGTGTTCACAATGAGGAAATCAAATAAAAACAGGAAATGAACTCTATAGATGTAGCAGTCAGGATGAACAGGCTTAGATGGTGAGGTCATGTTACACGCATGGGAGAAGTAAGGTTACCCAAGAGACTCATGGGTTCAGCAGTAGAGGGTAGGAGGAGTCGGGGCAGACCAAGGAGAAGGTACCTGGATTCGGTTAAGAATGATTTTGAAGTAATAGGTTTAACATCAGAAGAGGCACCAATGTTAGCACTGAATACGGGATCATGGAGGAATTTTATAAGGGGACTGTGCTCCAGACTGAATGCTGAAAGGCATAATCAGTCTTAAATGATGATTATGAGTTCCATCACATTAACATCACTACTTGTGTGAGATATGGTTTCTCCTGGCGTACACAATGTTCAGACAACTGACGGGAATGCAGCCGGGTGACGTTGTCGACAACCGCCGGTATTTTGGCAGGTGACCACCATGGCATTTTTAAGTAAAACTGCAACAAGTAAGCGCTATGCAATAGAATTTAACACCTCTGTTTCCAGAAAAATTTCGGAAAGGTAACTAGCGCACACACACACACACACACACACACACACACACACACACACACACACACACACAACACACACATACTCTGTAAACACTAGTGCCACCTCACCAACCATAGATGATCGATGCCAGAAGTTATCGATAGCTAAATTTACTAAACAACAGATGAGACAGCATTAATTCTGTTCCTCTGTTTCTGGACAAAGGAGAATGCAGTACTGCACGCAGAATTTAAGTAAATCCTACTTCATTATTTTCGAGATTACTTGATAATTTAATCTCTACTGCTTCCTTAATAACACTGTCATAAAAGCTGGAAGGGCATCCAAGAACCTCTGTGTTGTTATATTCCATAGAATGTCGAGTAGCAAGACAATGTTCTGCAATAGTCGATGTGCTCAGCTGCTGTAATCGTGTGTGGCGCTTAGGCTCAGTACACTGGTCTTCCACGGTCCTTGTAGGCTGACGACCACGTCCGCATGTTACAACTGCAAGAAATACAATAGACACCAGCCTTAGGCAAACTAAGAACATCCTCCACAGCACCTAAGAGGGCCCTAAGCGTAGATAGAGACTAAAAAACACATTTCACACAACATTTCTGCAAAATAGTATCCGTCTTGTTGGAAACGCTATCTCCGCAAGACAGAGTGACCGTAGACCTTGGTGCCAACTCGGTATTATCATCACTCAGCCGGTGCACGGTTGGTCGATACCGCAATGCACGTCTGATCTGTCTTTTACTATATACGTTCTGACGAAAGGTGACCTCAATATGGGTTACCTCTGACAGACTCTCAGGTTCTGAAATGACTAAGGCCCCGTGAACCAGGTTACGAAATACCACTTCAAGCTGACCTGGATAGTGACAACTATCAGACTGTAGGTACAAGTAAGGACCCTATAAGCAGTTTGTCCCAACGTACCTACAACCTTCCTCCTGGACAATACCTCAAGCAAGCGATAGCAGTCACTCTTGTCCACCTACACCATCAAACGCATATTCAGGTGGGATGAATTCAGGTATTTTGAAATGTCGTTCAGATTTTCACTGCCATGAGGCGGAATAACATATCTGAAACAACAAGCGGGTTTCAAGGCCCGTTCCTCTACGTTCTCCATAAACAGGTGACAACTCGCTTCCCATCGCAACTCCATCTTCCTACTCAAAGTAAAAAGGGGAAGTCAACACACTACGAAACAGGTTCATTAATTCAAAACCAAAATAAATTCAGCTAACCGTAACCAAACAGACACAGGAAGGCGTGGGAAGAGAGAGACCACATCAAAACTTAGTAGAATATCATTGTCATTCAAACCCATTCCCTCTAATCGACTTACGAAATCCGTCGAGCTCGTACTGTGGGGCAGAGTTAAGGATATCTCGTCCTTTGTTTATTAGTTCTCCCTATCGATAACTCCTGGCTTCTTGGTTGCATAATGGCACTAGTTTTTACAGCGAATGTGTGTGAGTGTATGTGTGTGTGTGTGTGTGTGTGTGTGTGTGAGGGTGAGTGTGTGTGTGTGTGTGTGTGTGTGTGTGTGTTTTATCTTTCCTGAATTGCTCTTCAAGCCCAGGTTTTATATTCCCTTGCACAGCGCTTCCCTGTAGTAGTTTTGTCTTGAATATTACGGGGTAGTCATCCGTCGAAATACTGGTTGTGGTCTACGACGTAACCTGGCTGCATTCCCGTAACTTATGTAGTCTACGTCTATTTTTAATACACGTTTGTGAGTCACAACTTATACTGACCACAATTACATTCTTAAACGATGTCTACAGTACATATCATCCGCGTCCCGGTAATGGCGACCTAATAATAGCAGTAAATCGATAACAAATCCAACGACGTGTGTTACAGGACATGATTGAGATGCGGCATTTCTTATTTCGAAAATGCTGAAAAACATCCAGTTTCTGTTATCAGCGGTTACACATTGCCTAAAAGAGGGATATGCAGCATGTCCTGAATCTTTGGGATTTTAATTGTACAATAGTAAAGGTACGCTGAGTTCTTCAAGCAACAAATGGAACCCTCGGAAAGGAGTACTTAGATTTATATTTACATCAACAATTTGCTTCTCATGGGAATAGAAAGGTACTCGTGACAAGTGCTAAAATTGGCAGGCTCACTGCTTGTATTACAATGGAGCATAAAATATAATCAAACAAATATCGCTGATGTTCATTGTACAAGAAAATAGACTACCGGGCCCCTACTAGTCAGTTCACTTCAGTTTATACTGCATTTTCATGCAGCAATGGATTCACGTAACAACGTAATGAAAAGGCCGTACTACTTCGGCTTCCGAAACGACGAAGAGAGTATACGTAGCTCAGGTGCAGATGAACAGTAGGACAGTGCATCCTTGTGTGGAAACCACATCTGATAATGAAGAATAGATAGCATAGTGTCCAACAACTACGGCTGTACATAGTTATTGACTACAAGGTAACATGCACCTTACAGGCAGTGTCGCAGCTAATGAGTTCCTAATGGTTGATCTTTTATAATTCCAGCCCATAGGTTCCTAGGAGATCGTTGCTGCTGATCTGAGAAGACTGGGGCATATTTATTTTCATTTATATAGACACGGCTGTCTCGTGAAAACACTAGAACTAAACGACGTCTCATCTGCGAACAATACACTACTTTGGAAATTAACTCGTGCGGTGGATACTCCATTGACGTCGATTGAAAATCATTTCAGCCGATGGCTTGCGAATGTTGTTTGTGATAGCAGAAAAACTACTGCAGTACCAATGTTCTGTGTTCCTCCAAGTAAGCATTCCACGAGAATACTGACGGCTAATATTGATGAATCTTCCCTACATGATTCAACATCTCTTCCTCAAATGCTACCTTGTGAACAATTATTCGTCGAGAACAACGGCTTATTTTCTGTGGACGAACGATCTACTTCGCCGGAAGCTTCTATGCATGACAATCAGAACTTCCCTCTAGAATGTCGGAAAATAAAAACATTTTCTGGTTTCTAGGTGCTTAATCCTAAAGCGCCATAAGTTTCGTGGGTCTCGATTATCCCCTGTTAGGAATAATTTCCCGAAATTTATCCTCTTACTTTATATTATTTCTGAATCAATTATCCTCAAGTTTACTATCGTTCTCAGTCAGTAACCTTTAGGTGAGGATTTTCGGGAGGATAAAACTTGTGTTCCTAACATTCGAAGAAAAACACAATTACATGTTAGCTACTTCTACTGACATGAAACTAATGGGAATAAAAGGCTTAAAAAAACTCGCCCACCGCATACTATGAGAATTCGGTTATAAGAAGTGTATGATTATGTCACTAGCGTTGTCTGTAAAACTTAACTGTACCTGGTACTTCTAGTTATTCTGCAGTTCCACAATTAGGTTAATGTTCACTAATTGCATTATTCCTTACAAGGAGAACTTGATTTGCAGCTGGTGCAATTTTTCCGTCACTGCCGGTTTTTGACGTTACTTTATTTGCACTCCACTACTTATGTACACAACTACAAACTTATTGTTTCCTTCACCTGTGAGCTCTACCAATCGGTAGGGCAATTCTTTCCTCGGTTGTGCTTTGGAATATGTGCAACTCCTCGCAGATCTAACGATCTTGGACGTGAACCGTTATTAGGTGTGTCACGACATGAGGTGTGTCGGCTAGATCTCTGCAGTGGACTAACATGGCGTGAGTGCAGCTGTATCTTGGCCTAGAAGTCAAGGCTGCAGCCTAGGCCGCTGCCCACAGTCGTTCCAACTCAGTGCTCCTAGAGTGTTATACGACCCGGAGAACACACGCGGTGTAAACATGGAAGAGAGCGTTTCCGTCATCTGCCAGCAGTGCAGTGGTGCGCAAGTGCCTGACCGCCGTAGAACAAATAGCCCTTTCAGTAGATAGCCAGCACTCTAAAACCTGCAACTATACAATTGTACCATCGTATAGGCATCTGACCTCTAACATCTATGTGGGCTTCTTGTAGTTACAGTTGTCAGTAAACGCCCTTCCTAGATCAAGTGAATATGAAAAGATAAGTCATACAGCACCTGATCAAAAGTATCCGGACGTCTTTTAGTAAACACTAATATGGGGTCTGTCCTTGCATTGTCTTTATGATGGCTTGACCTCTGTGGAGTACGCTTTCAATGAGATGCCTGAGTGTTCATGGAGGAATGACAGCCTAATCTCCCGCCAGAGAAAAAACGGAAGGTAGTAGTAATGTTAGTAGCTATGATCTGGAACGATGCCGATGTTCTGACTCATCCCAAAGATGTCGACTAGGATAGCTGTACAAGGGTTGAAATATCTACGGTGGACCTGTTAGTCGTGTGACATCCAGTGACTAGTTCTCATTCAAAGTCAGTGAGGTCAAATTCTTCTATTTCTGCTTCTCTATTGACGACGCGGTACTCTCCATCTCTATTTGCACTGGGAAGCCCACCTGTCATGGTATCCTGTGGACAATTCCCACTTACATCTTGATGTCCTGATACTTTTCGTTGGAAAGTCTATGTCACAGCCTATATGCTGTGAAAGTAAATAGAGAAATTTGTTTGGTTGCAAATAATCATTCTAGTTGTAGATGTAAATTTTTGTTACGAAATTAAGATAAGAACAAAAGAAACAATTAGATTGATTCATAAAAACATGTAATATACAGGATGGTCCATTGATAGTGACAGCGCCCAATATCTCACGAAATAAGCATCAAATGATAAAAACTACAAAGGTCGAAACTCGTCTAACTTGAAGGGGGAAACCAGATGGCGATATGGTTGGCCCGCTACATGGCACTGCCATAGGCCAAACGGTTAACAAATGCGTTTTTTAAATACGAAACCCCATTTTAATTACATATACGTGCAGTACGTAAGGAAATATGAATGTTTTAAGCTGGACCACTTTTTTCGCTTTGTGACAGATGGCGCTGTAACAGTCACAAACGTATAAGTACGTGCTATCACGTAACATTCCGCCAGTGCGGACGGTATTTGCTTCGTGATACATTACCCGTGTTAAAATGAAACGTTTACCAATAGCGTAAAAGGTCGACATCGTGTTGATGAATGGCTATTGTGATCAAAATTCGCAACGGCCGTGTGCTATGTATGCTCCTCGGTATCCTGGACGACATCATCCAAGTGTCCCGCCGTTCGCCGGATAGTAATGTTATTTAAGGAAAGTGTTCAGCCACATGTAAAACGCCAACCACGACCTGCAACAAATGGTGATGTCCAAGTAGGTGTTTTAGCAGCTGTCGCGGCTAATCCGCACATCAGCAGCAGACAAATTGTGTGAGAATCGGGAGTCTCAAAAACATCGGTGTTGAGAATGCTACATCAACATCGATTGCACCCGTACCATATTTCTATGCACCAGGAATTGCATGACGACGACTCTGAACGTCGTGTACAGTTCTGCCACTGGGCACAAGAGAAATTACGGGACGATGACAGATTTTTTGCACGCGTTCTATTTACTGACGAAGCGTCATCCACCAACATCGCTAACGTAAACCGGCATAATATGCACTATTGGGCTACGGAAAATGCACGATGGCTGAGACAAATGGAACATCAGCGACCTTGGCGGGTTAATGTATGGTGCGACATTACGGGAGGAAGGATATTTGGCCACCACTACATCTACATCTACATCCATACTCCTCAAGCCACCTGACGGTGTGTGGCGGAGGGTACCCTGAGTACCTCTATCGGTTCTCCCTTCTATTCCAGTCTCGTATTGTACGTGGAAAGAAGGATTGTCGGTATGCTTCGGTGTGGGCTCTAATCTCTCTGATTTTATCCTCATGGTCTCTTCGCGAGATATACGTAGGAGGGATCAATATACTGCTTGACTCTTCGGTGAAGGTATGTTCTCGAAACTTTAACAAAAGCCTGTACCGAGCTACTGAGCGTCTCTCCTGCAGAGTCTTCCACTGGAGTTTATCTATCATCTCCGTAACGCTTTCGCGATTACTAAATGATCCTGTAACGAAGCGCGCTGCTCTCCGTTGGATCTTCTGCATCTCTTCTATCAACCCTATCTGGTGCGCATCCCACACTGCTGAGCAGTTTTCAAGCAGTGGGCGAACAAGCGTACTGTAACCTACTTCCTTTGTTG
Organism: Schistocerca gregaria; assembly: GCF_023897955.1. Classification (NCBI taxonomy): domain Eukaryota; kingdom Metazoa; phylum Arthropoda; class Insecta; order Orthoptera; family Acrididae; genus Schistocerca; species Schistocerca gregaria. The sequence continues at coordinate 917,275,204 of NC_064922.1, forward strand.
TCGGATTGCATTTCCTTAGGATTCTTCCAATGAATCTCAGTCTGGCATGTGCTTTACAGACGATCAACTTTATATGATCATTCCATTTTAAATCACTCCTAATCCGTACTCCCAGATAATTTATGGAATTAACTGCTTCCAGTTGCTGACCTGCTATTTTGTAGCTAAATGATAAGGGACCTATCTTTCTATGTATTCGCATCATATTACACTTGTCTACATTGAGATTCAATTGCCATTCCATGCACCACGCGTCAATTCGCTGCAGATCCTCCTGCATTTCAGTACAATTTTCCATTGTTGCAAACTCTCGATTATATCGATGACAATCTAAATGGTGCAATGTATGCTGAATTCTTACGTAATGTTCTACCGATGATACTACAAGATGTTTCACTGCATGACAGAATGGCGATGTACTTCCAGCATGATGGATGTCCGGCACATAGTTCGCGTGCGGTTGAAGCGGTATTGAATAGCATATTTCTTGACAGGTGGATTGGTCGTCGAAGCACTGTACCATGGCCCGCACGTTCACCGGATCTGACGTCCCCTGCGTTCTTTCTGTGGGGAAAATTGAAGGATATTTGCTATCGTGATCCACCGACAACGCCTGACAACATGCGTCAGCGCATTGTCAAAACATGTGCGAACATTAATGAAGGCGAACTACTCGCTGTTAAGAGGAATGTCGTTACACGTATTGCCAAATGCATTGAGGTTGACGGACATCATTTTGAGCGTTTATTGCATTAATGTGGTATTTACAGGTAATCATGTTGTAAAAGCATGAGTTCTCAGAAATGGTAAGTTCACAGAGGTACATATATCACATTAGAACAACCGAAATAAAATGCTCAAACGTACCCACGTTCTGTATTTTAATTTAAAAAACCTACCTGTTACTAAATGTTCGTCTAAAATTGTGAGCCATACATTTGTGACTATTACAGCGCCATCTATCACAAAGCGAAAAAGTGGTCCAAATAAAACATTCATATTTCTTTACGTACTACACGAATATCTAAAAAAAAAGTGAGGGTTCCTATTTTAGAAAACGCAGTTGATATCCGTTTGACCTATGGCAGCGCCACCTAGGGGGCCAACCATAGCGCCATCTGGTTTCCCTCTTCAAGCTAGACAAGTGTAGGTCTTTCTAGTTTTTTCGTTTGACGCTCATTTCGTGAGATATTTGGCCCGTTCACGATCATTATATCACCCTGTATACTGATATTGATGTAGGTACACAAAATTTCCTGAGTGTTACATCCATTCTTCCACAATTCCACAAAGAAAGGGGTAGTTAAAGCTACAAACGTTATGAGCAGACTTTAAACACTATCTTTTTAAGCCATTTTACATGCCGTGAAGGAGACACTTATGTACAAGAGACTTTACATGCGAATAGAAGAAGGTGAAGATAAATGATCTCCCATATCAATGGCTTCGACGTTCTGCAGTCGTCAGAGTAGAACTTGTACAACGTAATCATAGCACTGCCTCACATTCAGAGTATATCCGCCTTCATTCTCAATGAAGCATCACTAAAACAATATATGTATAAATCTATGGAAAATAAGCGACATAGCTCTTAATGATTAGGCCGACCAGAGTGGCCGAGCGGTTCTAGGCGCTACGGCTGGTACCGCGAGACCGCTGCGGTCGCAGGTTCGAATCCTGTCTCATACATAGATGTGTGAGATGTCCTTAGGTTAGTTAGGTTTAAGTAGTTCTAAGTTCTAGGGGACTGATGACCTCAGAAGTTGAGTCCCACAGTGCTCAGAGCCATTGAATCATTTTTTCGTAATGATTAAGAGACATAGCTCCTAAGAAAACAGGCATATTCAAGACCTCTGTCTGTAATTAGGCATCTATTTTGGCGGTATATTTACAAGAAAAGTATTTGTCACAGTCGTTTCTCGTACATGGCAACATTTACTGGAACGTAAGACGATATTTAATATTATTTTCTGGAGTAGGAGAGTCCTTCCACACAGGTTAATGCCAGTGATAACAGGTATCACCAAATAAACATTCCACGGATGATATAGATTGTTTAAATTAGCAAGTAAAACGATAAGTGGAAGAAATTGAAAAGATTTACTGCAAACTATCGCTACTCTGTCCCTTTGACATTGCCTCAAATGTGATCAGTAAACTGTCATTGAATCCAACTATCTTCATTGTCACGGACTAATCCAAGTTAGGCACATCTAAAGTCAAATGCGATGAACCTATGGCGATTTTAGCCAATTTCAAGTCTCGTTTGTTATGTTCCCAAATCCATAATAGTAGATTTTAAGTATCCATAACGACTGTAATATGGTACATCAAAAAGGTGATGCTTTTTTGGCATGTGTAACTGTGACCAACGGATAGTTGAGACGTTCATCACATAACAGCTATTAAATTGTTAAACTCTCATTCCAGTCGTGACAGATGTCCACTTTCAACACCAGTATGACGTGTGAGCTCACGAATATACTCTTAAAGCCGTTGCAGGCTCGAAGGACACAGATTTCGAATGTCGAAGAGTTTAGCCGGGTCTGAAGCACATGAAGTGTCAATTCATGAAGGCTATTGGTTGCAGCTTGCTATAAAACTCTATGTCTTCCCGTAATATCTCAGACATGTTCAAAGGGTGACACCTCATGCGAACGGTCAGGCAGTTGCAGCCGACGGAGACACAAGCAGCAACAGGGAAGTAACCGCTTTTGTGACTTTTACCAGTTCTTAACCAGGAGCGAAGTTTATAATACAATCTGTGTGCTTTAATACTTTACTTTCATGAGTTTTCGCATGTAAATTTAATAGCTAAAAGCCAGAGATGTTGTGTTTCATTTGCGTCGGAAAGTAAGCCGTTTTTGTGACATATTACAAGTTCCTAATCAGAGGAGAATTATCTAGTTTCATTTGAGTGCTTATGTAGTTAAGCTTTTGAATATCTTCGTATCATTAACCACAGTTCCTGCGTTTTCGTCACGGTTTACAGTAGATTTACGTAGCGCGAGTCGATAGTCCGTTTATGTGCATAGTTTAGTTTTCCCCGCTCTTTAGCATGAACAGGGACTGCGGTTGTTGTGTGCGGATTGCGAGCCGAGTTGGTGACACTTCACTCTCAGCTTCAGGCTGTGATGGCTTCGGTTCCACAGCTTGAGGCTGCAGTGGATGGGCACCACTGTTGTGGGCCGGGCGTGGGGATCCAATGGTCATCCAGCAAGTCAGAGTTCTCCGATCGGTCCTCACTTGTGGCCAACCCAGTTACTGATTGCACTGAGGTTGACCCATTATCTGTGGTCGAGTGGGAGGTTGCCTCGGGGCTGTCTACGGCTGACACTGTCGCTAAGCCAGATAATGTCGCCAGTCTTGTTTCAGCCTGCAAGATCCGGCTACTCACAGAGGGTGGGCTTATTGGTAATTGGGAGCTCCAATGTTAGGCGCGTTATGAGGCCCCTTAGGGATATGGTTGTCAAGAAGGCAAAGAAAACCAAAGGGCACCTCATGTGCATACCGGGTGGAGTCATTCCAGATGTGTAAAGAGTCCTCCCGGACTCCATGAAGAACGCAGGGTGCAGCCAAGTGCAGGTGGTTGCTCACGTCGGTACCAATGATGTTGGTCACTTTGGATCAGAAGAGACTCTCTCTGGTTTCGAGAGGCTATCAGAAGTGGTAAAGCCTGCCAGTCTTGCTTGCAAGATGAAAGCAGATCTGACCATTTACAGCATAGTCAACAGGACCGATTGCGATCCTCTGGTACAGAGCCGAGTGGAAGTTCTGAATCAGAGGCTCAGACGATTCTGCGACCCTGTGGGCTTCAGATTCGTCGACTTGCGCCAAAGGGAGGTTGTGTTTCTGGTTCCACTGGTCAGTTGCCCACTACACGCAGGATGCGGCTACACGGGCTGTGTGGCGTGGACGGGGCGGGTAAACACAAGAAGGGCTTCAGTTACAAAGGGTGTGGACCCAACACAGGAAGAACGTATATACAGGAACCACTGGTATAACGGTTGTAAATTGTCGTAGCTATGTTGAGACAGTACCAGAGCTCTAAGCGCTAATAGAGAGCACTTATGATCAAATCGTTATAGGCACTGAAAGCTGACTAAAGCTTTGGAAAGAACCTAATGGTGTTCCGAAAGACGTCCTCGGTTGCGTGCGGTTCTAAGCGCTACAGTCTGGAACCGCGCGACCGCTACGGTCGCTGGTTCGAATCCTGCCTCGGGCTTGGGTGTGTGTGATGTCCTTAGGTTAATTAGGTTTAAGTAGTTCTAAGTTCTAGGGGACTAATGACCATAGCAGTTGAGCCCCATAGTGCTCAGAGCCATGTGAACCATTTTTTTGTGTTCCGAAAGGATAAGCTAAACACGGTTGGCGGTGGCGTGTTTGTTGATGTTAGAAGTAGTCTAACCTGTCGCGAAATTGAAGTAATTGCTTCCTGTCAGTTAGTATGGGCAGAGGTCGTTGTTGGAAATCGGAATAAAATAATAATTGAATCCTTTCACCGACCTCCCAATGCAGATGATACAGTTGCTGGAAGGTTCAAAGAAAACTTGAGTCTGATTTAAAATACGTACCCGACTCATACGACTATAGTTGGTGATGACTTTAATCTACCCTCGATATGTTGGCGAAAATACATGTTTAATTCCGGAGGTACGCATAATATATCATCCGAAATTGTGCTAAACGAAAATAATTTCGCGCAGCTAGTTCATGAGCCCACGCGAAGAGTAAACGGTTGTGAAGACACACTTGCACTCTTAGCTACAAATAATCCTGAGTTAATAACGAGCATCAAAACCGGTACAGGGATTAGTGAACACAGAGTTGTTGTAGCGAGACTGAATATTGTAATCACCATATCCTCCAAAAATAAACTAAAAAGATACTCATTCAGATAAAAACTCACTTGACGCCTTCCTGAGAGACAATCTCCACCCATTCCAAATTAATAAGTGTAGACCAGATGTGGCTTGAATTAAAAGAAATAGATCGGCAGCAACTGAGAAATTTGACACATGACGGAGCTGATCCTCCTTGCTACACGAAACTGGTTAGAGCACTGTTACAGAAACGACGAAACAAACATGCCAAATTTAAACAGACGCAAAATCCCCATATTGTCACCATTCCTTCGGCAGTCACTGCTCTATAACCAACCGTCTTTGCGATCTGTCGGTATGATGCAACAATGTCAAGCTCGCTAATTATTCGTTCTTGCTTAGAATTCGGAATATGGCGATAACTTTCTCGTACTCATCCTTTGAGTGTACTATGTTGTGATCTCCACGAGAGGACTGGCAGTAACGTTAGACACATCCGTAGCCATCTCGTGCTCGTACCATTTTCATACGTAGGAACGGCCTTTTTCTTTACTGAAAATCATAATAATAGACTCTCATAGGGGTGAAATATTAGTGAACATATCGAACAGACACGTAAATATTGAAGGGAGCATTTGAGAGCGTGTAATCAAGGTATGGTGTAACACTTTCTATTCCTCTCAGCATCTGTTCGTCATCGGCTATAAAACATATTTCTCGTTACTGCCATTTTGCTGTTCCATCTTCGCGTAATGTATATGAAAGTGCAGCAAGAAATGGCGAGTTATTTTGCTCCTAGCGTTTTCAACTTCCTCCTACTGTAATTATTCCTCATGGCGACCCATTTAATGCGTAATTCTGCCTGTCCAGCAGCTCGTTCTAACTGTGATAGTTGACTACATATGAGGAATTTGTCTGAAATAGATTCTGAAAATAGTTCTGTAAATCTAAAACTTTTACCTTCACAACATGCCCAACTTGAGCCACTCACTATCTTTCACTTTTTCCTTTCTACATGCGTATTTCCACCCAGTAAATACGATAACCTGTTTTACATATTCCGACCTCATGTGTCACTAACTTTTTGCACTCTACTGATCCCTACCTAATGGTAAGGCCGAATGGTCTCAGTTGTACTGCTGAACGTGTCATTACCTCTTAGAAGATCTCAGTTCGTAGCAATTGAAGGGAAAACATCTACTGAAATCGAAAATATATGTGATGCTCCCCAAGGAGTTGTTACAAGCCCTCTGCGTTATTAATCGTGTAAATGGTTTTGCAGGTAATCCGTCTTTTTAATTATTTTTTGTTTTTTGTTTTGCATGTGATGCTTTCTTTTACCGTCTAGTAAAATCATCAGAAGATCAAAACGAATTGCAAATTATTGTAGAGTAAAATGTAAGGTAACGCAATTGAGCAGGAAGAACAGTCCTGTAATGTTTTGATCCAGTGTTAGTGGTGTGCTGCTTGACACAGCCATGTTGGTTAAACAACTGGACTCAACGTTGAAAGCGATATGAAGTGGAACGAGCTCGTACACTTTGTAGTAGCAAAGGCGAATAGGCGTTTTCTGTTGATTGGAAGACTTATAGGTAAGTGTTACTTGTCTACAAAGGAAGCAGCATATGAAATACTTGTACGACTCATTGTTCCGTTCGAGTGTTTGTGATGTCCACCAGGTCGTATTATAGGATGACAACGCAACAATTCAGAGGCGTGCTGCTAGATTTATTACAGGTAGGTTCGATCTACTCAAAATGGAATCCAAAGAGGGAACACGACGAACTTTTCGTGAGCCACTATTGAGGAGGTTTAGAGAATAGGCAATTTGCAACTCATTGCTGACGTGTTCTATTGCCTCCAACATACATTACGCTTACAGACCGCGAACATAAGATAAGAGAAATGAGGTTTTGTACGGGCACATAAAGACAGTCCTTTCTACACCAGTTTATTTGCGAGTGGAACAGGATAGGAAGTAACTACCAATGGTACGTGGTACCCTGCACCTATTACAATATTGTGACTTGCTGAATAAGTAGATGTAGATGTAGGTAAAGAATAGACATCTGAATTGTTGCGAATAGTGCAAATTGACCCTAAACAATAAAAAGTGTGAGGAAATCGACATCACTACTAAAAAGTTGGTTTATGTTCGGTTACACAATAATTTGCGCAAATTTAACGCTTGTCGATTGAATTAAATGTGTAGGATCTACAGTTACGAACAACTTAAATTTGTACCATCACACAGAAAACGTTGTGGTGAAATCTAACCAAAGACTGTGTGTGTTTACTTCACAGAAAACTCAGAGGATGCAGTTAGTTTACTAAAGGTATTACGCTTTTGCGCCCTCTTCTGGTTTTTTGCTGTGCAGTGTGGAATCCGTATCCGACAGAAGTAAAGGAGGACATCGAAAAAGTTGAAAGATTGGCAGCACGTTTTGTATTATCCCGGAATGGGGGAGAGAGTGTCACGCATATGATATATGAGTTGGGGTGACAATCATTAAAACAGATTTAGTTGCGACGAGAACTTTTACCGAAATTTCATTCTGCAGTTTTCTCCTTGTCCAAAAGCGGAAATGTATTATTGGCTTCCAGCTATACAGGGAGAAATTAACATCGTAATAAGATAAGTGATTGGCTATCAGAGATCTTCAGCAGTGGATAGACTGGTTCCCTTCAGATCACAGAAGTTAAACGCTGTCGGGTGTGGCCGGCTCTTGGATGAGTGACCGCCATGTACTGTTGCCATTTTTCGGGGTGCACTCAGCCTCATAATGCCAATTGAGGAGCCACTCGATCGAATAGTAGCGGCTCCGGTCAAAGAAAACCACCGTAACGAACGGGAGAGCGGTATGCTGACCACACGCCCCTCCTATCCTATCCTTATTGAGGATGACACGGCGGTGGGATGGTCCCGATGGACCACTTGTGGCCGAAGATGGAGTGCTATCAGAGATCTCACGGAAATATTTAGGTGTTGTGTTTTCCTCTGTGCTATTGGAATGAGGAACGGTCGAGACATACTTCTAAATTACACAGTTGTACTTACTGTGGGTTCACAGTATCAAAAAATTCTCTGAGAAATTTTGTTTTTGCCGTTGACTGTATGTTGATTAACAATCCACTGCTGAAATTTCTACCTTTTGTTCATTTTCAAATGCATGTTGTTTGCAACTGTTACCAGCTTGATAACGACCAAACGATCGAAATTGCAGGAGCCGATCTTCGAAATTCATTCGCTGACTGCGAATTTTTTCAAATAGAAATAACCTGAAAATGGTTCTATAAAGCTTCTGCCAAGCACCTGAGTGCGAATGGTATAGTTTTTAATTCACGCCGCGCGGAATTAGCCGAGCGGTCTATTGGCGCTGTAGTCATGAACTGTGCGGCTGGTCCCAGCGGAGGTTCGAGTCCTCTCTCGGGCATGGGTGTGTGTGTTTGTCCATAGGATAAATTAGGTTAAGTAGTGTGTAAGCTTAGGGACTGACGACCTTAGCCATTAACTTCCACAATATTTCACACATATTTGATTTTTTTTTAATTCGCTGAGTGTGAATACTTTGTGACAGAAGTAGTCTGGAAGTGTTTCTATGAACCCTCTGCGATTGACTTCAGTCTGAATCGTAGAGCACTTTGTAGCTGTAGACGTACATATACAGTGACGGACACTGTAAGACTTCTTTCTTCGGTTAATTTTTGCGCTTTCATATTTTTTCAGTCTCAACAGGCATTTGTCAAACTGTCCCACATTTCACTAGCTTTCTTAGGTAATAATATTGTATCCCAAAGGGGTATCGTTGCACAGGAGTACTGGGTAACTGTGTAACGTTACCGCCCAAGTGAGAGCAGACCCGGCCGCGGACTTTGTGTTTCGCCAAGATGGCGGCGCTCTGCCACCTGTTCCCCGGTACGCACGCCTCTCTCTGCGTGGCGCGTCCACGCCCTGGGAGGAGTCGGGAAGGCCGGCCGCGCACTTTCACGCTGACCTCTGGATGTATATATAGCGGCCATCCGCACAACACATCACAGTTCCGCAGCAGCAGCGATCAACTAGCAACAGTCATGAAGATACTGGTGAGTGGCTCCACCTCACAAACACTGTCTTTTTCCTTGAATCCTGAGTTCTCTCTAGAAATATCGCTGAAGCGACAGTAGCATCAGTAAAAGGATCAGGTCCTTAGCGAAACGGTAGAATTTCTTCACTTTACATCTCACTCATGCAGCACTTCGACACTGGTCGGCAGTTGTAGTTAAGCGGAGATCAACATATATCAGATTAGCGGCTACATAGGCATAAAACTTATTATCTGCAGCTTCCGAATGTCTTACTGTTTCTAGTTAGCTACTGGCTGTATGTCTTGCTATGATAGACCTAAAATCAACCTCGATTTTCTTAAGATCCAACCACAAGTGCTGTCATTCTAAACACCAGATATTTCAATGGAACTTCCTGGCAGATTAATACTGTGTGCCGGACCAAGACTCGAAATCGTGACATTTGCCTTTCGCGGGCAAGTGCTCTACCAACTGAGCTACCACAGTACGATCAACGCGCCGTTCTGGAAAGTTTGGAAGATGGGAGACGAAATACTGCCAGAAGTAAAGCTGTGAGAACTGCGCGTTGGTCACACTTAGGTAGCTCAGTTGGTAGAGCTTTTGTGCTCGAAAGGCAAAAGTCCCGAATTCGAGTCTCCGTCCTGTACACAGTTTTAATCTGGCCAGGAAGTTCCATATCAGCGTACACTCAGCTGCAGAGTGAAAATCTCATGCTGGAGATATTTCATTGTTTAAATTCGTTTACCTTAGAACGGTTCTCTTGCTGGTTCTTGGGACTAATCAAAGGAAATTCTCGCATACTCTTCTGCAATAGTTTCAGAAAATCACACAAGACTGAATTCATGTTCCCTGGACCGCGACTTAGCTACTCTCAAGAGTACATGAGTGTTGCTTTCATTATGCATCTGTGCCTTGATAATGACATTCGATTCCTACACAGGAAGATCTTTAAAACATTAATCCCTTTTTAGCTTCATCTGATTTCTCCATTGATCCCCAATAGTTATCTGAGGTGAATTACAGCTGATTTCTTACTTTCCATAGCTTCTGCCGAACTTCTATCTGACTCTATTCTGGTGGCTAAGTAGTAAAGTGCCAACAACACATACGAATGTCTTGGATCCTGTCCCCAGTCAATCCTATGATTTTTAACTGTCACTTATTAATTCTTTCACTCCTGACAATGTTTGTTGATGTGAAAAATGCTGAGTTGCACCATGAATCGGCATCCACGTTAAACAGTAGATCCCCCTATAACTCGTTGGGCAGTTTAAGGAACAGAGGAAATCAGAACCATACCACATCAACAGGATCAGCCAGACCTCCTGAAGTCAAACACGTAGATAGGTTCCCAAACGTAGTGTGTCTATAGAGTATCAATGAAAACACCCAGTTACTTCGTTCTATGTGCTGTCGTCCAGTAGAAGATCCGTAAAAGATAATTAAAAGTAACACCAGGACTACGGAGCACAGGAAAGCCGTACCTGTGAAGAATTCTGTTGAAGATATCGCATAGGTGAGTTTGTAGCGCGTAAAGTCGACGTAACACAGGCGCCGCTTTCAAATCCCACCGATGAAATTTGTTGTTGACTGTTTACGTGTGAAACGGTTATATGGGAGAACATTTTCATGATATGCAAAAGTATTTTTCGGAGTTTGCAGCAATATTCTTTTGGAAGTATGCTTTCGCTTCGTTAGTTGCAAGTAGCAAACCTATAGAGTACATTTGTATAGATAGGTGTGGTATTCTTTCGCAGATGTCCCTCAGAACACCACATCTATCTATACAAACGTACCCTATACGTTTGCTACTTTCAACTAACGAAACGAAAGCTGATTCCCGAAAGAACATTGCGGCAAATTCCAAAAAATCTTTTGACATGTCAGGAAAATGTTCTTACATGTAACAGTTCCAAAACTGAGCAGTTTGAAAAAAAATTTATCAGTGGTGTTTGAGCGCGATATTTTTCGTGCGACGATCTTGCGCCCTACGAACTACATCTTTCTTTTTTACCTCAATTTGTCCGTTAATGGCTGCTGCATTTTGTTTGGGACGGACATCCCACGACACCCGTTCAAGGCGATCAAAGAACCGTTCACTCTTTTTTTTTTTATCATTAGAGAGGGCAGCTACGCTCTGACCCAACACGCCGAGCAACCTTGCTGGCATCATCTCAGCCGGATGAGATCTTCAACACAATCGTCCACAGATTAGCTTTTCCTGTGCTGTGTGGTTCTGGCGTTACTTTTAATTGCCGTTTACACATGTTCTACTGGACCACAGCGCATAGCCCGAATTAAATAGGGGGTTTTCATTGATACTCTGTCGACACACACAACATTTGGTACGTATCTGAGTGTCTGACGTGTAGGGATTTGGGTGGTTGTAAGCCACTGTGATGTAGAAAACAACCTTTGGATTAACGACAGTTTTACTTCACTGATTTCAGCTTAGATGGAACTATCAAACATCACCCTTCCCGCACCTGTTGTGCCACCTCCAACGTCAGCAATTTTTATTTCTTCATGTTGGCCTTACTGAAGCTCTCTGTATTTTGGAATCAGCATAAAGATAGACTGACAGACGTGTTTGGGATTACAGTCAGATATTTGTTGAACATTATAGAGATTACTTTGGGGGGATGTTGAGTGTCTAAAAATATAGTGTGACGATAAACATTCCTTGGTTACCAGAATGAGATTTTCACTCTGCAGCGAAGTGTGCGCTGATATGAAACTTGCAGGCAGATTAAAACTCTGTGCCGGACCGAGACTCGAACTCGGGACCTTTGCCTTTCGCGGGCAAGTGCTCTACCATGTGAGCCACCCAACCACGACTCACGCCCATAGACGAGATACTGGCAGAAGTAGAGCTGTGAGGACGGGGCGTGAGTCGTGTTCGAGTATCTCAGGTGGTAGAGCACTTGCCCGCAAAAGGCCAAGTTCCCGAGTTCGAGTCTCGGTCTGGCACACAGTTTTAATCTGCCAGGAAGTCTCATTCCTTGGTTAGGTATCTTCCAATGCTTACATTTTACAAAATGCGTTATAAACCAGAAATAGGGAGCGTGGGTTCTAAGGAATCCGATAAGTATTGTACAGTATTTGGCTTGACGCTGCGTCGGTTATTTTTTCAGGTCGTCCTGAGTGCTGTGCTGGCCGTGGCCCTCGCCAAGCCCGGCTTCCTGGGGGCGGGCGTCGTCGGCCCCGCCTACGCCGCAGGCCTCGCTGCCGCCGTCCAGCCCGCCCCCGTCCTGGTGGGCGGCATCCACCCCGGCCTCGCCGCCTACGGCCCGGCCAACATCGTCATCGGGCCGGGTGGCTACCCTCTGGACACCCCTGCCGTGGCAGCCGCCAGGGCTGCCCACCTGACGGCCGTCGCCCAGACGAGGGCCCGCGACGCCGTGGTAAACGGCGCCGCCCTCGCCGCCGCCGCCGCCTACGGCGCCTACGGAGCCTACGGCTACGCCGCCCCCGCCGTCGTCGCCCCCTCGGTGGCCGCCCTCGCACCTGGCGCTCTGGGTCTCCCTGGCCTGCTGGCTGCCAAGGCTGCTTACCACGGCTAACTCTAACGCGGACCGACGTTGTTCTTATGGGTCGACATCATGCTCCACGCATCGTACACGTTTCATCACCACCTCATTCGAGAGGCTTATGTATTACTGATTGTGGTACAAATATTTTATAAATAAAGAGCTTCTAAGAAATCATGCCACGTCTACCAACAAGTTACAGTTTCATACTATCCATCCAGCTATATTGTACCCCTTGTTTCCCATCCTTGTAAATTCCACGTCAACATAATGAGCGCCTTTCGCTTTTGACTTACTTGGCAGTCTGGAGTGATATAACAGGTAGTTCACTCGAATGATTTTGCCGTTATGTACAGTATAACAGTAATAGTAAAACTGCCGGCCTAGTTAACCGAGCGGTATAACGCACGGCTTTCTCGAGCGGGAAGGAGCGCCTGGTCCCTGACACGAACCGATCCGGCGAACTTGTGTCGAGGACCGGTGAGCCAGACAGTCTGTGGATGGTTCTTAGGCGGTTTTCCACCTGCCTCGGCGAATGCCGGCTGGTTCCCCTTGTTCCGCCTCAGTTACAATATGTCGGCGGTTGCTGCGAAAACAAGTTCTTCACGCACACGCACACCACCACTACTCTACCACGCAACCATAAGGGTTACACTCGTGTGGTGTCAGATATTCCATGAAGGGTACACCGTGGGCCGAATCGCACAATAGCCCTGGGTTCGGCTTGGGGTGGCGGAGGGGTGAAGTGGACTACTGCGGTAGTCGTCGTGGGGTTGTGGACCACTGCAGTTGCGGCGGTGACGGAGCCTCTCTGTCGTTTCTATGTCCCCGGTTAACATACAACATACATACAACATACAATACTAAAGCTTGTATATTATTATACATAAATCAACGTTTAGAATTAGAAAACATTTTTCTTTTTTGACAAGGTGTTAGGTTCTTTTATTAAGGAAGAATAAATCTATCAAAATGTGGTATCATTTTCCTCTTTCTCGATTTCGAAGGACAACTTTAATTTACAAAAATATGCAGGAAGAGCTACGAGCAACCTGGAATGACGTAGCATGTACTTCACTCGAAAGCTCCAAGTAAAATGCTCTTGTCGTTATATGCAGTACAACAGTATTACTAAGGCTTGTATAATATCATATGTAAATCAACGTTCAGAATAAGAAAACATTTTTCTTTATTGACAAGGTGTTAGGTTCTTTTATTAAGGTAAGATAAATCTATCATAATGTGGTTTCAACATAACACGAACCAACTTCCTCTTTCTCGATTCTGAAGGAGAGCCTTGATGTACAATTTGACTGCTGCTGTGTCTTCCACAGAGATTCTGTTGCATGCCGTTTACTTAGGAAAAGAAGGAAGCGAGTTTAGAGTTTATCATGCCGACGACATCGATCTCATTGGAGACGAAGCGCAAGCTTGGAAAGATTCAAGGATGGGGAAAAGGATTAGCCTTGCCTCTCCAAGGAACTACCCTGCATCTGACTGTTGGGATTTAGAGGATGTGGGTAGCCGGGTGTGGATTTGAACATCCGCCTCCTGAATGCTTTTCCAGTGTGCTAACCACTGCACCACGTCACTTGGTAGATTACAGTATAACGCCCACTTAGAAAAATTATGAATGACTGTGCTGGTAAACTTCTACGTTATTTGATTTTCAAACAGCTGAGCAAAACTGAACGTACTCAGACAGTTTTCTCTTTACTTATTCTGCTCGCAGCACAGTCAGTGATTTTTATTCAGGGCGCTACGTGACATTACCACCATAAAAATCTAAAAAGCCTACTTACAACATTTCAACCAACCTTTCTTGAAACTTGCTTATCGAGATTGCCTCATGATGTAGACTCTTTTTCTATGTTTCGTCTTCGAGATAGTCAAGGATGTGTTTGTCATCGTCATGAATGTCCACAGTCTTCCCAGATATTCAAACATACAGGTTGCTAAAAAAGTACTCCATATTTTGAGAGATGGTAGTATTGACCAAACCAAAAAAAATGGTTCAAATATCTCTGAGCACTAAGGGACTTAACATCTGAGGTCATCAGTTCCCTAGAACTACTTAAACCTAACTAACCTAAGGACATCACACGCATCCATTCCCGAGGCAGGACTCGAACCTGCGACCTTAGAAGCCGCGCGATTCCAGCCTGAAGCGTTTAGAACCGCTCGGCCACTCCGGCCTGCACGACCAAACCAAGACAAAAATATTCAGGAAGAGCGATAAGCAATTCTTTCATCTCCGCTAGTGTTAAACACATCTCTCCTATTCAAGCTCTGTGTCATTAAGATCGACCTAGAAATGAGGACACTTTCTTCTGTTACTGTCAGTTGGTACAGTGTGTCGTAGAAGTCTGTTAGTGTTGTTCGTGTAAACAGTGTTCAGAGTTCTGGTACAGTGCAATGCATATTTTAGTTCTTATGGAACCAGTTTGTGTTTTGGTAAGTTTGTGAAATGCTTTTACATTGTAATTTTATTCTTGCATTCACTATCATATTGCAAGCCTAGTATTCCACACGCAAAATGGAAGACATTATCTTATGTTACGGTCTGGAAAATGGATGCAGTCATAGAACCAGTACCTTGCATTCTGAACAAAACCTAGAACACGAGGTACATTTATTCAGCCGTCTATTCCAGAGACGGTAGTCTCGTAATCCTTGTCTGTCAGCTTTTTCAAGATCACTCCGACCGGATCCAGATTTCTAGGCCAGGCTGAATGTTTAATGCGTGAGTTTCTCAGTAGCAACCGATTTCTCTGAGTTACGAAATGTTACTTCACCCTTGTTTGTACTGTGTTCTGGCGTTCGCAGTTCTACGTGCGAAGGCCCTGAGCAGTGGAGGAGCCCCGTCTGGCTGGAATGCCCTGACGTAATGTCAACAATACTGCCCAGTGCCTTTCTTGATTAGCACATCGCCTGAGCCGGCTTCTACTGGAATTTGCTTTAAAAATTTACAATCTGAGCGCCAAAATTTTTTGGGGGTTGTGGACAACAGGCTCAATCTCTAGAACCGAAGACCTATGAAACCTTACCAACCCCAAACACTGCAAAAACCGTGTGAGATAGGGCCTTAGGTCAATTAGAGCCGTCTGCTGCAGTCCCAGTGGGATGAACCAGTGGGATTTATTGTATCCACCTCACCAGTCCTGCACAACGTAATGTTGCTGGGAAGCCCACATTAAGTCACTCATTAGCTTCTTATTCACCCTACTGGTTCTGCCACAGATGCAACGTCGTTCGTCAAATGTCGGTATCTGTGTAGCAGTTAATTCCGGCACCCCTTGATACTCGCTGATATACACTGCATTTGCTGTTTAGCATTGTAGCAATGCAGAGAATTAATCTAGCTCTGCCAATAAAAGTTTGCTAGAAAATCTTCCCAACAATTCGTCACGTAATTTGTAATGCACTCCATACATGGCTAAGAGCGTATACATTATGGCCACGGCCAAAACTGAGATTTCTCGCCACGCCACAGAGAATCCCAATGACGTTTCTCATTTCATCGTGGGATCGTTCAGCTTGCGTGCGGGCGTTACAGGGACTCTAATCCAGCTCCACAGGTAGACACTATAGAAGAACATTGTGCATGATTAGAAAATTTACTGTTGAAATCCGAGAAAGAACTTACCATGTAAGTACTTATCGCCAGTCCGACGGACAATCACTCATGCAGATAATGCTTCTTGACATCCATTGAAAATACTTGAAATTGAAATGACTTGCTGTCGACTGATACGTTAATCGTATTTCCCACAGCACTACTATAAATTAAAATTCTTAACGCAATGTTTAAGCTTTTTATAAGGTGTTCCACTACACTTACGTCAGAACATTTGTTTTTTGCACAATGGGCACCAGTTCATTTTGATCTGGAAGTGAGAACAATTCTATATCAACTTTTCCCACACACATGGATAGGTTGTGAGAGAGCAACATCTTGGTCTGCTTCATTTTCTATACTCAATGTGCTGGAATTTTACTTTGGGAGGCATTAAAGGGACACATTGTGTTCAACACCTATTACGAATCTTGACATTCATGGACAGGGAGTTCAAGAAGGAGTTCAGCAAAAAGGGCTAACACCTCGGATACGGAAGCGATCAAGACATTCCATGATGTGTCGTTAAGAAAGTTGTGTTAGAGCTAACGGTAGACTTTTGAGCAATTTACTTAGCCATTAGAAGACAACATTTGACATGAAAGAAATAGCTATTGAAAAAATCTGGACATTTGAAAAAAGAAACAGAAATGAATCAAATATGAAACATAAAAAGTACATGTAACTAAGGAAGTAAAACACATGTATAGCCCATCTTCTTCGCTTCGTTTTAAGTACCTAATCCATTCGCCAAAGTTTTCCTACATACTAGGCGACACCCTGTATACATACATCATTACTTTTATCATCTATAACAAATCTTTCTTGTAGAGGAACATAATGTGATATGTATTTTATCTAAAAAGTATTTCGATCTGTGCGTAAAATGCACCTCTCCTATGGGGAAAGAAATAAACTTAAAAAAGTATGCGTACAACTGGTAAAAAGGTAATATATTTCACTCACTCAGAACACAGAGTGTATTGCAGCAGTATCACTGAATTGGTAAGTTCCCCCTGAGTGCATTCACTTAACATCGTCACTAAAAGGCATTTGAGTACCAACTCCATGGTCTCCGTTTAACCACACTCACACTTACCACTGTCTACGTAACCCCATTACCTCACAAGTTGTTTTGATCGACCTTTGTTTGTACGTAGTCAGTTCAGAGTTCCCTAGTGCCACCAGTCCTGATGAGAACTCGAGGGTAGAACTTTCACTTTGTTAAGGATGTTCTGAAATTATTCTTGCCATGGTGATTTTAAGGTCACCTCAGATGGTTTCACTGATTTTATAACAATAGAGCTACAATGAAGTCGTTTGGGTATGGATTAATGATTATGCAGAGTGTATCATAAGTAATGGTGTTAATGCATACAGTTGAAATTACACAATACTAAAAGCTAACAACGCTAGCAAAACGTGGTCTCGAAAATGCATACCTGAAACACTTCACCTTCTTAAATATTATTAAAAAAATCACTACTATTGCTAACGCTTTGTTTTCCATAATTTGAGAGGTTGTGGTATGAACAAAATCAATAAAAAATGTGCAGTAAACATGGACTGTCAAGTGCATACTTAAAGAGCTACGCACGCTTGTACAGATCAAGTGTTTCATGCCAGTCAAGATGAAAAACTGCCCATAGCTCTTAAGCTGTGCAGTTTAGAAGTCATGTTTACTAGACGTCTCTGCTTCTAGTATAGTCTACAAACAAGAATAAGCTGAGGAAATTGTCACTAACCTCTTCCAGAAAATTATTAAGTGGTGCTCTGCAAACGGACTGAAACTAAATTTTGAGAAAACATACTATATACAGTTCTGAACAGAAAATGGCATAACACCATTTATAAATAAAGACTTTGAATAGGAGTCTGATGCTAAGGCGGAATATTGAAAAATTGAATTTGAAGAAACACACTGATGATGTGCTGAAACGTTGAGTTCAGCTGCTTATGCTATTAGAACTATTGCAAATTTTGGTGATAAACATATCAGTAAGCCGGCCGCGGTGGTCTCGCGGTTCTTGGCGCGCAGTCCGGAACCGTGCGACTGCTACGGTCGCAGGTTCGAATCCTGCATCTGGCATGGATGTGTGTGATGTCCATAGGTTAGTTAGGTTTAAGTAGTTCTAAGTTCTAGGAGACTGATGACCACAGATATTAAGTTCCATAGTGCTCAGAGCCATTTGAACCATATCACTAAATTAGCTTACTATACCTATTTTTATTCACTGCACCATATTTTGAAGTAATTTATGATTAAGAAAAAAAACATTTATTTGCACAAAAGCATGTAGTCAGAGTAATAGCTGGAACTCATCTGGGATGACCTTGCAAACATTTATATAAGGAACTAGGGCTATTCACAGTACTTTCACAATACATATGTTCACTTACGAAATTTTTCCATAGGATTTCGAACATCTTGCACCATTTTACATTGTTGAACGCTTTTTCTCCAGTTCGACAAATCCTACGAACGTAAATTGATTTTTCTTAAGTCTTGCTTCCATTATCTACCGTAATGTCAGAGTTGCTCTCTGGAGGCTTTACCTTTCTTAAAGGCAAACTGATCATCATCTAACACATCCTCAATTTTCTTATCCATTCCTATGTACATTATTTTTGTAAGCAAACTGAATGCATGAACTGTTAATGTGATTGTGCAATATTTCTAGCACTTGTCAGCTCTTGCAGTCTTCGGAGTTGTGTGTATCATATTTTTCCGAATGTCAGGTCGTATGTTGCCAGACTCATACATTCTGCATACCAACCTGAATAGTTGTTTTGCCGTCACTTCCCCAATGGCTTCAAAAATTCTGATGGAATTTGCCCCTCTGCCATATTCGATCTTAAGTCTACCAAAGCTCTGTTAAATTCTCAATCTTGTACTGGATCCTCCATCTGTTCCAAATCGACTCCTGTTGCTTGTTATCTCACGTCACAGAAATCTTCCTCCCTCACAGAGACCTTGAATGTACCCTTTTCATCCATCCGCTCTCTCCTCTCATTTAACAGTGGAATTCCCGATGCAGTATTAATGTTACCACCCTTGATTTTATTTTCACCGAAGGCTGTTTTGACTTTCCTATATGCTGAGTCAGTCCTTCCGACAATTCCTCTTTGTTCGGTTTCTTCACAAATTTTTCATACAGCCATTTCGTTTTAGTTTCCCAGGACCTCCTATTTATTTCGTTCCTCAGCGACCTGTATTTCGGTATTCCTGAATTTCGTTGGACATTTTGTATTTCCTTCTTTCATGGATCGACGGAAGTATTTTTCTTCTGTTATTCATGGTTTCTTCGCAGCCTCATTCTTTGTACCTATGTTTTTCTCTCCAACTTCTGTTGTTGCCCTTTTTAGTGATGTACATTCCTCTTCAACTGTACTGTCTACTGTGCTATTCCTTATTTCTGTATTATAGCCTTAGAACAATTCAAGCGTATCTCGTCATTCCTTACTACTTCAGTACCCCACTTCTTAGCGTATTGTTTCTTCCTGACTAATCTCTTGAATTTCAGCCTTCTCTTCATCACTATTACATTGTGATGTGAGTCTGTATCTGCTCATGGGCCCACCTCCTAATAAGATATTTTATTTCCGAATCTTTGTCTGAACTGAAATACTCCCGTATAACCCAGCGTTTTGCAAGTATCTCCTCTTCTTGTGAATGTGGAACAGCTATTACTAGCTGAAATTTATTACTGGACTCAATTAGCCTTTCTCCTCTCTTGTTCCAAAGCCATATTCTCCTGTAATCTTTTCATCTACTCCTTCACCGACACCTACATTCCAGTATCCCATACTATTACATTTTCATCTCCCTTTACGTAGTGTATTGGACAACGGCCTTGCCGCAGTGGATACACCGGTTCCAGTGAGATCATCGAAGTTAAGCACTGTCGGGCTTGGTCGGCACTTGGATGGCTGCGCCGTTGCCATTTTTCAGGGTGCACTCAGCCTCGTGATGACATTTGAGGAGCTACTCGCCCGATTAGTAGCGGCTTCGGTCAAGAAGATCATCATGAGCGGGAGTTGGTGTGCTGATCCCACGCCCCTCCTATCCGCATTCTCAACTGAGGATGACACGGCGGTCGGATGGTCCCGGTGAGCCCCTCGTGGCCTGAAGACGCAATGCTTTTACGTACTATATTACTTTTCCATCTTCAGATACTATTTCTATCCCATCTCCAACCTGAAACGTCGGCATGTGTACCTGAACTATCTTTGTCGGTGTTGGTTTTCTGTCTATTCTGATAAAAAGAACCCTGTCACTGACTGTTTACGGTAACACACTCTTTGCCCTACCTTCCTATTGATAATGAATCCACTGCGTTATGCTATTTTCTGCTGGTTATATAACCATATACTCATCTGACCAGATATCCTTTTCTTTCCATTTCCTTTCACTGACCCCTTCTACGTCTCGATAGCGCCTTTGAATTTCCATTTTCAGATTTCCAATCTTCTCTGCCGAATTCAAACTTCTGACATTCCACGCTCCGACTCGTAGAACGTTATCCTTTCGTTGGTTATTCAATATTTTTTTCGTGGGCGCCTTCCCCTTGGTGGTCTTCTCCCTGAGATCCGAATGGAAGACTATTCCGAATGGAGGAATCATCATGACACTTTTTCCATTCAGGCCACATGTCCGGTGGATGCACATTATGTGTCTTTAAGGCAGTTGTTTCCGTAGCCTTCTCCATTCTCAAACCTTTAATAAATGCTGAGTCTTCCGCATCTGGGGCAGTTTCCCACCCCAAGAACAAGAGATAGCACTAAAACCCTGCCCAATCCTCTACCCTCTTTGACAAGGCCAGTGGCAAAAAGAGGGAGATTTCTTATACCGAAAGTCTTCGAGAGCCACTGCTGACGGCCAATCGAACTTTAGTCGGTCGCAAGTTTCTAACCCTGGACCGTGGAAATTTTGATTAGGAATCAAAGACGCTACCCTTTCGTTTATTTACTTCGCCTTCTTTTATTTAAATCCCATTTTGTTCGTTACTGATCGTTGCATTTTTTCGGAGCGGTCGCCCATGACACCAGTTCGAGTTCATAGTAGGTTTATTCACTCTGTTCTTTTGTTACAGAGGGCAACGTACCTTCCGAGCGAACACGCTGAG
Organism: Schistocerca gregaria; assembly: GCF_023897955.1. NCBI lineage: Eukaryota > Metazoa > Arthropoda > Insecta > Orthoptera > Acrididae > Schistocerca > Schistocerca gregaria. The sequence continues at coordinate 917,296,364 of NC_064922.1, forward strand.
TTTCCGTGCCGACCCCTAGACCACGAGTTATCGTTAAACTGTTATAGATAAGTATTTAAGCTTTTAGTAGTGCGTACGCATTTTTAACTTACTTAACGTTAGCGGACGAAAGAAAATCAGTTTACCTCTTGTTTCTTGTTACAAACTTATCCATATCTAGGGACTACCTCAATAGCACACAGACAAAAACAATAAGCGGTAGCATTACATTAAATTCAACCGCAAGTAAGAACTGAAGTGATTAAACGACAGCATCCGAGCTCAAGCAACAGCAACCATTGGTCTTGGCTATAATAGGGGTGGTTGATGGTCCATAGCACGATATATGCATGGACAGTTAAAAGCTATCGTTGGCCTTGTTAACTATCTATAGAGCGTATACCTTTTTCTTACTGAGAAACAAACTATCTTCCAGGTTCACAACCCAGCAGCTATCTCTTCTGTAATTTTATTTAGGCGGTTGACAAGGGGAAGGTGGGCGGAGGGGGGATCCGGACCCCCAGGATTCCCTCTTTGGCTAGGTCCTTGAGTGTGAGTAACAGCTATAGTCTTAAGTGCAGTTTCTGAAATATCTAGGTAATAAAAAAATCGTCTGCATTGGACAGAGTGTGATTTAGCTTCAATTTGGAGGTGATACAAGAAGGAAATAATAGGCGATCTTTAGTATTGCCTGATATTGTTTCATCACAGGTGATCTAATCCGATAGATACGAGATCACTCCAGGAATCAAATGCATAACCTACTCGTGAGATGTCTATAATGGTAACCATTATAGCAGGAAAATCGTTTGTTATATATAGCGACTTAAGTTCTTTGGTAATATTATAAATCTTTAAGTTTAGAGCACTTGAGAATACTCCTAACAATAGATGGTAACACATGCGTCAAGCGTGGAACAGTAACGAAGTCTTGTCCTTATGATGCACAAGTTTATATAGTATCTTGTCTTTCATGTAGGACAGTTATATGATCTCGTATGTGTCTTTTGCGGTTCAGAAAGAACGATTATACAATCTACTACGTTTTGTTACTGTTCCCTACCCCTTAAGAAATGCACACACGCACACACACATGAACACACACAGCAACCATCTACTTTCCATCAATGAGAAAAATCTTCTCGTTTGTGATTTATATGGACACTTTAGAAACAATCTCCGTGACATTGGTAAAAATTTTCCCAACACGTTTCTTAATAGCATCTTTCAAACGTTCCATGGACGTCAAAATCTTCTTAGCACACACACTGTAGGCTTGCTGACTTAACTACGCCGTCGGACAGAATTCCCAACTTAAAACCTTTACGTCACTCGTAAGTACTACCCATGAGGCAAATGCCGAATATCTCTATAATGTTTCTGGTAACATCGTTACCCTTTTGCATTTCATCACGAAGAGTTTCTTAAATCCTCGAGAGTGCAATGTTTATTGCTGCTTGCCTTTCACAGTCACTGAACCGTGAAAGTTAATGAAGACCGAGTGAGATCAGATTACATTTGTGCGGACCATAGATTGGAAAACGTGGTGCGGCGTTTGAGAGAGTGTATTAGGAACCAGTATATTTCTGAAACTCTTTTTTTTTCACAAGAAGTTCCTTGTGTAACACACAAGATGTCCGTAATTTACCTGTAGAAACACGTAGTGAGTGCAACTGATGCTAAGTACATAGTTTATTTTATACTGACCTTTGTGTCCATATGCACCGTTTGCGTTTAAATCATTTAAAACGATCTTTTCCAATATTGTGATTTCGCTGAGTGATAGAATGATAGATTATTACGTTTGTATTTGACCAGCGCTGTAATACTGAATGTTATAAATTACAATAGGAATTGATTGGGATGAAGAGCGTTGGTGAATGAAGAGCTATCAATCATATAATGTGACATGAGTTTTATATGTTTTGACTGATCAAGCAGCACTGCCTGTTAACATTCTGATTTCTAAAGTATAACAGTAATAACAGCAATAGCAGTTTTTCACAATCGTCTTGCAGCCTTTGTGCTTGATGGCTATAAGAGAAGGCTCATTTAAAGTTTTTTGAGGACTGGTCATTAGAAATGACTCTATTCAAATCACTGTCTGATCTAACTAAATATCACTGACCGATTGGTTTTGTACCTAAACTTGGGTTCTAATGATGACTGATTGTGAAGTGAGAATTTATGGGTAGTATTAACGTCTATATCACTAACTATAATTAACTTATAACTTTCTCTCTGGGAAGCTACTGCACGACAAGTTAACACTTTCCAGGTTAATTGTCAGGTACGATGACAAATGTAGATTTATTCATGAACCATACAATGTGCGGAAATACAAAACCATAGGTAATGGAACAATATCGCAGTTTCACGTCCTGTATCTACAAATGCATATCAGTGCTTCGCACATCTACCTTTCTCACTGCTCTTCCTGCTACTCTGCCCTCTTCTGCGTGTTTTAGAATCTGCAGGTTCTTTAAGAACAGATGACATTTCAAGCTTCAGTTATTAAACCGAGCATTTTACGAGGCACCTATCTCAAGTGCACAAATGGATGAGTATACATCATCCTCGTAAGAGGCATAAAACAGAAACCATATGCCATGGCCAATTAAGCATACTTTGATCTTCAACGAATACGACTTTCAGTCTTAGCTGTATTCAGTTCTCCCTACACGTTCACTAAGCTTCGTACCTGTTGCTTCGCTTTTTGAATTAATATCTTTAGAGACAGAGGCGTTAGTGATAAAATTAAAGGTTACACTATTGACTGTTTGTACATTTTAAATGCAATGCTTTCCGTTATACTCTTTGCCACTCATAAAACGCATTATTCTAAACTTAGCAACAGTGCCACATCATCTTCAACACACACATCTACAATCTGTCTATGACTTAGTATCATCTGGGGATGTAATTCCAGGGGTCTAAACCGCCTGTACACCGAAAAAATTAGCAAACCCTACGCCGTCAGGTCGGCACTCTGACCCAGAAACAGAATTTCAAGTACTTACCAGCTGTGACATGGAGTAACGGACATCGAATTCACGTATGTTGTTTTATATACTTGTACTCGTATTTGTCACTACACTCTGTCGCCAGGGAGAGTAGCGGTCTTGACGTTACTAGAATACAGTGAGAGCTAAAGATTTTGCCTTTGTAATTTCAGAGATTGAATACTGGACAATTGGCGAGAACATATGTCGTGCCCATGTCAGAGAGATCATATAGAAATTTACCTCATATGAGCTATGGAAACTTGGGTGGTGGTTTTGCATCGCGAACAATAGCATGTCATCTCTGGATGTAGGGGTTCGGACGTTGACATGATGGCCGACCTAGCCCTCAATTAGGCCACCGCTTTTAACGATCTCAATGAAGATAAGGTGTTATCAAGATCGTTTCGCACTCTTCCTCTCCCCCCCCCCCCCCCCTCTCTCTCTCTCTCGCTCTAATTTGCTCGCTTCCTTCTACTGCCAGTCTGGTGTCTATATCAGCGTGTGAGATGGAAATTCATTTGTTGACTGTCGGGCCTAATTCTGTTCATAAATTGTCGACACAGAAATACTGTGGGGAACGGAAGTGAAATGTATGTGTACATTTCGTGGATAGTATGTGGTCCTCCATAGTCTTGCAGTACGTTCTGTGCTTTTTGCTAGTGATTAGTTAAAGAGATCGGTCATTATTTTCTCCATTTTTGAGAGGGAATTTTTTGCATGTTTATAGCTGAAAATACGAGATTATAGAATATAGCTCATCCTCATCAGTAATTTATTTAGACACAAGTATTTTCAAGGGCGAACCTTCATTATCAGGGTTTCATGCTTGTTCAAGGTAGACATAAGCTGACATCGTATTACCCAGAAAATACAAAAAGATCTAAAACGTCATGACTACCAAGTACCATGATATTCAGTGTTGCTTGAGGCGTCTGGTCACGTGAAACATTAAGAAAAGTATATTAGCGTGCCAGAGACGAACGTGTACTAATTCCAGAGTCGATCTGCGCCGCATTTGGGGAAATACATTGACATAAGTGTCTTCGATAAAGGGCAGATTGTTAAGGCTCTGCGCCTGGGAAAGGGCTTCTGAGAACCAGCGAAACTGGGCTGAGGTCACGTGCTCCTTTTCTGAGTTTCTATGGAATATGGTTGAAGGATAAGGATCAGACGTCGCTGACTGAGCGGGTGTTCACATCGTAGTACACAATCCAGTTTATATAATCATGACGTCAATACCGGTTATTCCTCCTGAATATAGAACATGTGTCGACCCATTTTCACTTGATAATAACTGCTCAAGAGTTTATTTAAACGCACAGTGTCTTGCTGTCCTGGATGCATTGACATGAAGGGCGACGAAATGGGGATTAGAATAACGTCGACACACCGTTGTGCCGTAATTGGGTCGCAGATGACAGCAAAAGTGGTCTTGCTCTGAAAATAAATGGCAGCCCAGACCATCATTCCTGGTTGTCGGGCCGTAGGGTGTACTACAGTCGGGTTGGTTCGCGCCCTGAAACCTCACTAACGGAAGTAGAACTGATAAAATGTTCTCGGGTTTCAAGCCACGTCCAGTGGTTAACTGCCCACCAGCTTTTGGCAGTGATCTCCTGTGCCATAGTCAAGTGGTTAACTGTTCTGTGGATGTCGCTGCCGTGTTCGTCAGTGACGTCACGGGTATTCAGCCCCGCAAAATAAGTGATAATGTTCTTGGAAATTTGTGGTAAGTTCCGATAGGACGAAACTGCTGAATTCAGCGGTCCCTAGACTTACACACTACTTAAACTACCTTAAACTAAGGACAACACAAACACCCGTGCACGATGGAAGACTCGAAACTCCGACGGGGGGCAAGGCGCCTGAGACCGTGAGACTAGTGGTAATGTTTTGGTGACGCGATGGCTGTGCTCGCTTCAACTCCTGAATCATATGATCCCAGACCGTTCTTCGTTGCAATCCACCGTCCTTATTGACGGTCTTGTCTGACATGTTGATGCATATTGCTTAATTTCCTACGCTACCCCAGAAGCTGTTGATCCGTTTAATAACAGAAATCTCGTCGAATGCAATTCGTAGTCCTTTCTCCAGTGCATGTTCCGCTATAGATGACATTTCGAGATAGCGCAGGCGGAAACTCCTTGCATGTTCTCTTTGACGCTGTTCAATAGTGCGCACAGCCTGACCGACATAAAACTGCCCACATTCTCACGGTGTTTTGTATATTCTAGGTGCTCTGGAGCCTACATCGTCTCCCACAGGCTTCATTAGATGCCGGAACGTTGCTGTGGGCCTGAAGACTATAGTGACTTTATGTCTCTTCAGGAGACTAATTTTCCCTGTTATTGAGCCACAAAACAGGAAAAACGCATATTTCCTCATGTCTTGTTAGGAGGCCTTTTGCTTTCGTAGCTTAGATGAAACTTCTTGTGAAATTTATTTGTTGTGGTAACTGTTTTCCTATAAAACTTTACGGAAATGGTTGAGTTTCCTTGGCAGGTTTTCGGATTCTGAGACGTTTTCAGCTCGATGTGCCAAGGTCCTCAGACCATTTCTATGCTATGTGGTGGTAGGTGGTGGCGTGCAGATACCGATCCTTGTGAGTAAGCTTGCGGTAAACACAGTGGCCGAGACATCCATGGGATTTGGGTGGAAAAGGACGTCCGGAAACGGCAATGAACTGTCCTTCTCCACATTCCTCATGAACTTTGTATGGTCGTGGATACTGCTGATGTGTTCCAGGTACTCTTCTAGCTGTTCCTGGCCATGAGGCTATATGACGAAGATATCATCGACGTAGCAGAAAAAAAACTGGCAATTGCTTTAGTCGTGTTGAAGGCGAAGTCCTCTAAATGTTTCACAAAGAGGTTGGCTACAACTGGAGCTAGTGTGATCTCCATAGCGACGCCGCCCGCTTGGTTGAAATATTCTCCACCCTGTAAAAAATACTATGAGTCTGTGATGGGCACACATATGAATAGGGAAATCACATCAAAACTAACCATAATATCTCCTTTACAGTGTTTATCGTGTGTCGGGGGGGGGGGGGGGGGGGGGGGGTTAGCCAAGAGCTTTTCAAGTGTATAGGTCGGCAATGACGGTGCTCACTATAAGCCTTAAAAGTTTATCCTTCTTATGTATCTTTGGCAGACCATAGGACGTGGGAGGTCTGAATGCCTGAGGGAGGGAGTTCTTAATGACACACTCTTCCCGATGACCGTTTGAGAAGCTCTGAAGTCCTCCTCTCTGTTCTGGATGTTGGGTCCCAAGACAGCTTTTGGCACGCATCTTATTCCAACAACTTCCGAATTTTCGTGTCACTGTCTGCTCGTTCCTTTACGACGGCAGCATTGCCGTCGTCAGCTGGAAGGACTACGGTGAGAGGATCGTGGCGGCGAGCACGGAGGACATGGTCTTCAGCTCTAGTGATGTTTGGTGCTGGCGGCTTGGATTTTAAAATAATGCGGCTCGTTTCTCTGCGAATTTCTTCTGCAGTTTCACTCGGAAACTTAATAACTGCTTGTTCAATACCAATTAATATGTCAGCAACCGGGATACCTCGCTCCTTCACCACGAAGTCGCAAAACATGTTGCAGTAACATAGGGTACAGAGGCAGATATGTACACCAATATAATTCCATATATTACGGACAAACATTAACGATATACACAGCAGAAGTCGGTTCAATTCTGACAGACTTTTAAAAAAAATGTAAGACAAAGACACATATTGCTTTCATCTAAAGAACGTAGTGAGCCTACATAATATGAATTTAAAGTATTGTTCTATTGTCTTGTCTTACAGTAAAAATTTACAACATTTTCGAGACTGATCTTGCAACTTTGAACATTTGTTTTGTTGTGTTACACAACCATTTGGACTTGGAAATAACACTGGGACGTTTAATTTGAGAGTCCACAGTCATTTTATCGGCGTCAAGTGTAACTTACGCAATAATTACACTCTTCCAGTTGCTAACCCATTATTGGAGCTAACATGATGTTTATAGGCCAATGGTATATGTGTTTTAGACGTGTAAAGTAAGTAATATTGCATTTTTTTTTTATGAATTACCTTATTACCCCATAAAGTAGTGCTTCTTTAGTTCGTTTTTGTAACAGGATCATTTATGTGTAGGAGGAACTCTCAGCTATTACAGCGGAATATTATTTTCTGCTACATGTTTTTGTACTGTTATAGAAACATGAAGACCTGGAAATATAATTGTTGCACATCATTTTAGTCCATAATCTTGTTTTAGGCATCAATAATTGCGCTCTTCCAGTAGCGGACACGATCTTTTAATTTACATGTCTATTACAGAAGTGCATTAGATGTGATGATAATTTGGACATGAACGTTGTACATGTGTGCTTATATTCTTTCGACAAATAATACACCATTTTTAACAGCAGTAAGATACCCTCGCACAGAGCTTAAGAGGAACTGTCTAATCTCATTACAGTATGTTATTTTTTTAGCAATATACGTTTTGTTCTGTTACAGAATATTTCAGATGTGGAAATATTTACTGTCTATTGTGCCTTACACCAAGTGTGGTACAATAATGTAACTGTGCTTGTCACCCAGTGTAACTTAACCTCAAATTTCGATCAGCAGTAGTGTCACATGTATGGTGATAAATAATGCAGATGTTTGAGGCATGATTATACATAATGTTAGCGTCCGTGTCCATTGTGCTTTGTATCATGTCTGTTTCGAAGACTGGACCATTGTAGTTGACAACTGAGAGACATAGAGAACTGAGATGGGGACTGACTGTTTCATTCTAATGGACCCTAAAATGTTGGACTATGGTTGACTTTTTTCTTTAAATGGGCATTTAAAATGCTGAGATGCGATCGGTTTCATTTTAAAGGCCAGGGCTGTGACTGGAGGAATGGGGTATTACTCGTATGACAGAATAGAAAGGGGCGTGCCTTAGGAAGGGGGCTTGCCTTGTCACCATTTTGGATTGTGGCGTCATTGCCCTGTCCCTGCAAATAAGCAACCAAATTGTTGAAAGTCTGTTTCTGTCGCGAATCTCCATTGCATTCCCACTCATATAGATGTATTACAGCATGACTGGAGGAACTGCTAGAGTTCACTCCGTCAATCGCTGATGTTTTGAGAAGGTACTTCGAGGCTTCTAACTTAGCTATGTTTAAGACTGAAATTCAGTGTGGCTATTGGGAGCTCTCTTACTATAATTATGTTCGAAGTCTTTATGACAAAGGGATGTTACCTTTCTTATTCGTCCAAGTAAAATAAGGAAGCACGTATGAGAAAATTAGTTGTGCTCTAGAGTCAATCGAAATCTGTAAGTAAGTGTAATGATTGTATATGCTTGACATCATTCCTGTCTGTGGGCGATCTAGATTAGTGTGAAATTAAAAGTAACAAATTTCAAAATTCGACGGTAAATTCAGTAGGGAATCTGTTCACATTGCCGGTTTCGGCAAACTATGTTGTCATCTTTGGCTCTTATGCACCACACTTCAAAAATATCGACCACTACTGTGCGTCATATGGACGAAAGTGTCTGAAGAGTCGTGCATGAGATCCTAAGATGGCAACATGGTTTGCCGAAACCGATAATCAGAATAAATGCTCTGCTAAAGAGATCGTGAGATATAGAAGTTAGTTGCTTCTACAGTATGGTGACAAAAGATATAGGACAGCGATATACACATATACAGATGGCGGAAGTTTCGCGTACACAGGGTATAATACGGCAGTGCATTGGCGATGTGGCCATTTGTACTCAGTTAATTAATTTGAAATGGTTTCCGCGTGATTACGGCCACATGATGAGAATTACCGTTATGGAACTGCATATTGTGAGATCCACAGTGCCAAGAATGTGCTGAAAATATCAACTTTCAAAAAATGGTTCAAACGGCTCTAAGCAGTATGGGACTTAACGTCTGAGGTCATCAGTCCCCTTGAACTTACAAGTACTTAAACCTAACTAATCTAATGGCATCACACACATTCATGCCCAAGGCACGATTCAAACTTGCGACAGTAGCAGTCGCGCGGCTCCGAACTGAAGCGCCTTGAACCGATCGGCCACCGCGGCCGGCTACAAGCTTTCAGATGTTATCTCTTGCCACAGACAACGCAGCGGCCAACGACCTTCACTTAACGACCGAGAGCAGAGGCGTTTGGGTAAAGCTGTCAGCGCTAAAAGACAGGCGGTACTGCGAGAAATAAGAGCAGAAATCTGTGTGGGCCGCACGGTGAACGTATCCATAACTGCAATGGGGTGAAATTTGGCTTTGGCAGCAGACGACCAATTCGTGTGCCTTTGGTAACGGTACGACAGCAACTGCAGCGTTCCTCAGGGCCTAGACGACTAGACGACTGGAAAACCGTAAACTGGTCAGACGATTCCCGGTTTCAGCTGGTAACACCAGATGATGACGTTCAAGTGTGGCCCAGACTCCACGAAGCAATGGAACCTAGTTGTCAACAAGGCACTGCGCAAGCTGGTAGTGGCTCCATAATCGTGTGGGCTGTATTTACGTGGAATGAGCTGCCTTCGGATCCAACTGAACGGATCGTCGGCAGAAACTGCTTATGCTTGGCTACATAGAGACCATTTGTAACAAACAGTGCTGCAATTTTTATCGATGGAATTGTGCCATGTCACCGGGCCACAATGTTTCGCCACTGGTTTGAAGAGCATTCTGATCAATTCAAGGGAATTATTTGTGCACCCAGATCACCCGACATGAATCCCATCGGACATTTATGAGGCATAATTGAGAGAGGTCAGTTCGTACACAAATTCAGCACCAGAAACACTTTCGCAGTTACTGGCTCAATATTTCTGCACGGGGCTTCCTACTACTTCTCGAACCCATGACACGCCGAGTTGCTGCATTGCGTCGAACAATATGAGTAGCGACACGTCCAAGATATCCCATGATTTTTGTTCCCTCAGTGTATTTTAAGTGTACTGAAGCCGAAATGTGAGCACAGCAAATATTAAACGTAACTTAATTGTCTTTTCTTCTGAACCTTTCACTACCAAATCATTGTTGCCCGAAGCTTCATAACGTTTACATAACTGTCACTTACAGTAATATGAACCATCTGATTATGAACTAGATTTCAGAGTCAGACTGACTGATAATGTTCACATCACAGAGACTTACGACTACTACTAACCCGAAAGCTCCTGCCGTCACAGGCTGTCATTTCGTCATACTTCGCCCATTTCCGACAGTTTTCCTTATAGTAATATAATTTATCAATTATCTTCGCAAGTTAATGTTTAATAAATAAAAGTGCAATTATAAAGCGTCATCAAGAATAACGACTTTAGTGGTGTTAGATCAGTTTTCTGCTGCATCATGATGCGCGCACCATAGCAGCAGCAACACTTGGGAGTATCCATGTGTAGGGCGGCTGCCTAGCGTAAATTTTCCCGTCACCAGAGACTCTATCAAACCACTAAGTTTTACTTTTGTGCCAGTAGACAGCACACAGATAGATCATATTCATTCTAGTTTGAATATATACAGTATCTCGTGCAGAAATTTTCAGCAAACAGGCTTTCTAACATGAGGTAAATACGTCAACTTCAGTAGAGAAACTTATTTCTGCTTGATAGCTTGCGGTCTCAGAGTACAGTCAGAAATCTGCACAGCAACCTTTAATGTTACTTTATTCTCCTTGTGGTATATTTTCAAACTTAGTAGAGCCATTTGAAACCTTATATCTATTTTATACGCAGTACGATATGGCTAGGGACTGTGCTTGTTGTGAGCGGATACGAGAAGAGTTGGCTGCTGCCCGTAAAAGAGCTGGAAGCTACGTTGGCTACCGCCGACAAGCTTCTCGCTAATGCTCAAAGTTGATGTGACGTCGGGGCGCCAGTGACGAGACCTGCGACACCTTTGGTGCCACTGGAATCCCCTGGTGGCCCTGACACACTGCGGCTTCCGATACGCAACATCTGACCGGCCCGTCCTCATCCCAGAGTGGGTGGTAGACATCGTTGGGTGAGCGTGTCACTGGGCCGAAGGCGAAAGACGGAGCAGGCCGTGCGGCTGGCTCCCTGCGTCTTAGCAATACCCAGCAGGTGATACCCAGTGTTGATGATAACTCTTAGCCAGCACAGGATACCCTTCCTGTTGGGCTAGCGGCCGATTTTCCTGTCCAGTCCTGACGAGTACAGAGGTGGGTATGCTAGTCACTGGGAGCTCCAATGTTTGACCGATGACCTACATCTACATCTACATCTACATGGATACTCTGCAAATCACATTTAAGTGCCTGGCAGAGTGTCATTGAACCACCTTTACAATTATCTATTATTACAGTCTCGTATAGCTCTCGGAAAGAACGAACACCTATAACTTTTCGTACTAGCTTGGGTTTCCCTTATTTTATCTTGCTGATAGGTTCTCCTTATGGAGGTCGGTGTCAACGAAATATTTATGCCTTCTGAGAAAAAATTTGGTGATTGGAATTTCATGAGAAGATTCCGTAGCAACAAAAAACGCCTTTCTTTTAATTATGTCCTGCCGAAATCCTGTATAATTTCTGTTGCATTCTCTCCCATATTACACCATAATACAAAACGTGCTGCCCTTCTTTGCACTTTTTCGATGTACTCTTTCAGTCCTATCTGGTAAGGATCCCACACCGCGCAGCGGTATTCTAAAGCAGAACGGACAAGCGTAGTGTAGGCAGTCTCCTTAGTAGACCTGTTACATTTTCCATGTGTCCTGCCAACAAAATGCTGTCTTTGGTTAGCTTTCCCCACAACATTTTCTACATGTTCCTTCCAGCTTAAGTTGTTCGAAATTGTAATACCTAGGTATTAGTTGAATTTACTGCTTTTAGATTACACTGATTTTTCGTGTAACCGAACTTCAACGAATTTATTTTAGCTGTCATGTGGATGACCTCACACTTTTCGTTATTTAGGGTAAACTGCCAATTTTTGCACCATTCACATATCTTTTCTAAATCGTTTATTAGTCGATAAAGGACAGCGTCAGCTGCAAACAAACTACGACGACTGCTCAGATTGTCTTCCAAATCTTTATATAAATTAGTAACAGCAAAGGGCCTGTAAAACTACTTTGTCGAACGTCAGAAATCACGTCTCTTTCACTCGATGACTTTCCGTCAGTTACTACGAACTGTGACCTCTCTGACAGCAAATCACAAATTCAGTCACATAACTGAGACGATAGTCCATAAGAACGCAATTTGACTACAACTCGCTTGTGTGGTACAGTGTCAAAAGCCTTCCGGAAATCCAGAAATATGGAATCGACCTGAAATCCCTTGTCAATAGCACTCAACACTTCATGTGAATAAAGAGCTAGTTGTGTTTCACAGGAACAATGTTATCAAAAACCCATGTTGACTGTGTGTAAATAGGCGGTTTTCTTCGAGGTAATTCATAATGTTCGAACACAATATATCTTCCAAAATCCTGCTGGATATCGACGTTAACGATATGGGCCTGTAATCTAGTGAATTACTCCTACTACCTTTCTTGAATATTTGGTGAGACCTATTGTGCAACTTTGCAGTGATGGAGCCCCTCAGGGAACTAGCAGGCAAGACGGAAAAGATTTCCGGTGTTCATTCGGTATGTTTGCCGGGAGGTCTCATCCGTGATGTGGATTAGATTCTGCCGGCGGCTATCGATCGCACTGGATGCAACCGGTTGGATGTAGTGGCACATGTCGGCACGAATGACGCCTGCAGCTTGGGTTCTGAGGCCATCCTCGGGTCCTTTCGGCGGCTGGCTGATTTGTCGAAGGCAACCAGCATCGCACGCGGGGTGCAGGATAAGCTGTCTATTTATAGAATCGTACAAAGCGTTCATCGCGGTCCTCTAGTTTGGAGCTTGGGTTCTGAGGCCATCCTCGGGTCCTTTCGGCGGCTGGCTGATTTGTCGAAGGCAACCAGCATCGCACGCGGGGTGCAGGATAAGCTGTCTATTTATAGAATCGTACAAAGCGTTCATCGCGGTCCTCTAGTTTGGAGCTTGGGTTCTGAGGCCATCCTCGGGTCCTTTCGGCGGCTGGCTAATTTGTCGAAGGCAACCAGCATCGCACGCGGGGTGCAGGATAAGCTGTCTATTTATAGAATGGTACAAAGCGTTCATCGCAGTCCTGTGGTTTGGAGCAGAGTTGAAGGTCTAAATCAGAGGTTCAGAGGACTCTGCGACGGTATCGGATGCGAATTTCTCGACCTCCGCTGTCGGGCGCAGAATTGTAGGGTTCCCGTTAACAGGACAGGCTTCCACTACACGCACGAAGCGGCTGCTAGTGTAGCAGAGTACTGGTGGGGTGCACATGGGGCTTTTTTAGGTTAGAAGACACCTCTCTTTGGAGCAAACACGATTTGTCTGTTAAATCAGCCACAGCGACCTCAGGAATCTTGTTCCTAGCAGGTCAGAGATAGAAAAGATTAATATGATTTAACAATCTGCAGGAGCGTCCAAGGGAAGGTCCCAGAATTAGTATCGATTACTGAAGGTTATAATCCACAGCGAGTATTGGGAACAGAAAGCTGGTTGAAACCAGATGTCGATGACAACAACATCCTAAGTTCATATTGGAATGTTTATCGTAAGGATAGGTTAGTCGCCAATGGTGGCAGCGTGTTTATTGCAGCAAAAAACTCGATAAAATCTAGCGAGGTCATCAAGGATTCCGAATATGAATTAATCTGGGTGAAACTGAGTATCAAAGAACCGTCAAAAATGGTTATCAGATACTTTTATAGACCCTCTGGTCAGGATCTGTAGTTGTAGAGCGATTCAGACAGAACTTACAGAATATCGTTGGTAATTTTTCTGATCTTGCTGCTGTAATCTGGGTGACTTCAACTTGCCGGGTATAGATTGGGAGTGTTATGCCATCAAATTCGGTGCCAGACACATGGAATCGTGTGGAATAGTTCTGGATGTCTTGTCCGAAAATTATGTTGCGACGATAGTTAGACAACCAACTCTTAAAGGTAATGTCTTAGATCTCCTGGCAACAAACAGACCTGAACTTATCGAAACAGTTAACGTAGAGGATGGCATCAGGCTGTCACAGTATCAATGACGACGGGTCCTACAAGGAATGTTAAGAAAAGTAGGAAAATATATTTACTCAGCAAGGATGACAGCATACAAAACCACTCGATGATCTTGAACCTACCTGAGTGAAAATCCTAAGAGAATTTGGTCGTATGTGAGATCAGTAAATGGGTCAAAATAATCTATCCATTCTCTCAGCCACCACACTGGCACCGAAACGAAACATAAGAGAGATGAGGCCGAAATACTGAATTGTTGTTTCACTGTGGAAGATCGTAACACTGGCCCTCGTTTCGATCGTCGTACGAACATCGAAAGGGCGGATATTGAGATAACCGATATTGGAACTGAATAGCAGCTACAATCGCTTGGTAGTGGAAAGGCTTCAGGATCAGATGAGACACCAGTAAGATTCCATAAAGATTTTGCTAAAGAACTTCCTCCCATTGTAGCTGTAATTTACCTTAGATCGCTTGAGCAACGAAAGGTACCTAACTGGAAAAAAGCGCAGATCATTCCCGTTTTTAAGAAAGGCCAAGACAGATCCAAACAATTAAAGGCTTATGTCGTTGACGGCAGTCTGTTACAGAATTATGGAACATGTTTTATGCTAAAGAATTATGACGTCTTTGCGAAAAGAAGATCTCCTTCATGAAGGTAATATCCTGAGTACCAGAAGGAAGTGTGATAGGACCATTGATTTTCACAATATATATAAATGATCTAGGAGAAAGCGTCGGAGATCTTTAAGGCTATTCGCAGACGACGCAGTTGTCTATACCAAATTAGCAACGCCAGAAGATCGTAAGAATTTTGCAGAATGACCTGAAGAAAATTGATGAACAGTGCTGACTCTTGCAGTTGACCGTGAACGTAAATAAATGTAATATATTGCGCATACATAGCAAAAGAAGTCCACTACCGTACAGCTACACTATTGATGACAAACCACTAGAGAGATCGTCTGTCGTAAAATATATAGGGGTAACTATTCAGATCGTAATTATGTGGAATGACCACACAAAACAGATAGTGGGAAAATCAGACACCAGTCTCAGATTCACTGGAAGAATTTTAACGAAATGTAACTCAGCCACAAAAGAAGTCGTTTATAAGGCTCTTGTTCGTCCGAGTCTTGAATATTGTTCATCTATCTAGGATCCCTATCAGTTAGGACAGGTAGAGAAGATAGAGAAGATCCAACGAAGAACGGGGTGTTTCGGCATTGGATCGTTTAGCTCTCGAGAGACGGAGATGCTAAGCAAATTCCCCAGGCAGAAGTTACAAGAGAAGCGTTGTGAATCACGGAGAGATTTACTATTGAAATATCTGGACAGCACTTTTCAGAAGGAGTATGGCAACATATTACTTCCCCGTGCATACGTCTCGCGTATTGACCATGTGGAGAAAATTCGAGAAATTAGAGACAATACAGAGGATTACCGACAATCATTCATCCCACGCGCTATTCGCGAGTGGAACCGGGTTGGAGGGATCAGATGTTGTTGTTGTGGTCTTCAGTCCAGAGATTGGTTTGATGCAGCTTTCCATTCTACTCTATCCTGTGCAAAGTTCCTCATCTCCCAATGCCTACTGTAACCTACATCTTTCTGAATCTGTTTAGTGTATTCATCTCTTGGTCTTCTTATACGATTTTTACCCTCCACGCTGGCCTCCAATACTAAATTAGTGATCACTTGATGCCTCAAAACATGTCCTACCAACCGATGCCTTCTTCTGGTCAAGCTGTGCCACAAACGTCTCTTCTATCCAATTCTATTCAGTACCTTCTCATTAGTTATATGATCTACCCATCTAATCTTCAGCATTATTCTGTAGCACCACATTTCGAAAGTTTCTATTCTCTTCTTGTCTAAAGTATTTATCGTCCACGTTTCACTTCCATACCTGGCTACACTCCATGCAAATACTTTCAGAAACGACTTTCTGACACTTAAAATACCCTCCTCGACCTACCATTAGGTGGCTTCCGGAACACGATGTACATGTAGATGTGGACGTCATGCATCTTGGTGCCCATTATGGTATGCGAATTCCTATGCTCCGCTTTGCTTAAGGAGAAATTCTCGTATTGTCAGAACTTTCCCATACTCTAGGTGCAGGTGTGTTGAATTTCTGTCATTGTGAAGCCGCGCGGGGTAGCCGCACGGTACAGGGTGTCTTGTCACAGTCCGCGTGGCTCCCTGCGTCGGAGGTTCGAGTCCCCTCTCGGGCATGGGTGTCTGTGTTATCCTTAGCGTAAGTTAGTTTAAGTTAGATTACGTAATGTGCAATCTTAGGGATCGATGACCTAAGCAGTTTGGTTCCATAAGATCTTACCACAAATTAAATTTTCCTGTCAATGTGGAAGGCATAGCCTGTCTCTCTAGCCTCTAACGGCACAAACAGTTACAACAGCGAATGCCATTCTACAGGGTGTCCGAAAAGTCTTTCCCTGATTACATAAATTGATAACTCAGGCTAGAAGTAAGGTACAAATATGAAACTGGTGTCTAATTGTTTGCAAACTACCAAAGTTTTTTTCGCACATCAGTAAACTTCCACATGAGCACCCTTGGTAGCACGTAGCACACCTAGGCGATATTCAGTTTCCGTCCACACATTAGCGAAAATCACTGGAGGAATCGATTCAACGATTGTTATTATCCGTTGCTGCAGGTTTTGAAGATCTGGTACACGTGTTCGGTAGACCTCGTCCTTGACATAGCCCCATAAAAAGAAGTTTAATGGGGTTATGTCAGGAGAGCGTGGAGGCCAAACCGTTGGCCCATCACGACCAACCCATCGCCCAGGAAAGGACAGATGCCAAAAAGCTCTCTCCATGACATTTTACACAAACAGTTATTGTTTCGTGCATACTAAGTGCAAATAGTTCAGGCCTTGTTGCCCAATGACAGTACACGTCGATATGACTTTGCGGTCGAAATGCTATCACGTATTGAGGACGATGATGGTTATCTCAGACGAATTGCCTTTTCCGACGAAGCGACCTTTTTTGTGAGTGGAGTAGTGAATCGCCAATATGTGCGCATTTGGGGTTCACAACCCCCTGGTGAGGTCATGGAGTGCACCATAGGCAGTCCAAAAGTGAAAGTTTGGTGCGCGCTATTGCAGGATCGAATTAGCAGCCCATTCTTCTTCGCTGAGGCTACCATCACATCTGCTGAGTGTCTGGACCTGTTGCAACTGTATGCTGTTCCTCAGCTGCTTCAGTATCACCCCGATGTCTTGTTTCAGCAAGACGGTGCACCGCCTCATTGGGGTTTGGACGTCCGTGACCTTTCCTGGGCGATGGATTGGTCGTGATGGGCCAACGGTTTGGCATCCACTCTCTCCTGACATAACCCCATTAGACTTCTTTTTAATGGGTTATGTGAAGGACGTGGCCTACCGAACATCTGTACCAGATCTTGAAACCCTGCGGCAACAGGTAACCACAGTCGTTGAAACGATCCCTCCAGTGATGTTGACTAATGTGTGGACGGAAACTGAATATCGCCTAGATGCGCTACGTGCTACCAAGGGTGCTCATGTGGAAGTTAACTGATGTGTGAAAGAAAAACTTTGATCGTTTGTAAACAATTAGACACCAGTTTCAGATTTTTATCTTATTTCTAGCCTGAGTTATCAGTTTATGTAATCAGGGAAAGACTTTTCGGACACCCTGTATATCGACATCTCATAGTGGTATGCACTGTGGCACAAACGCGAAATATATACGAAGACAGTAACTTGTTCTCGAAAGAACAGTTACTGTTTATGACCGTGCAGCTTTTCCCTGGAATAAGTGATGACTAACTGAAAAGCTCAGCTGCTGACAGGTGTTGTTGATATACTTCGATGTGGACAGCTGAAAATGTGTGCCCCGAGCGGGACTCGACCCCGGGATCTCCGGCTTATATGGCAGACGCTCTATCCATCTGGGCCAACAAGGACACAGATAAATAGCGCGACTGCGGGGACCTTGCACGCTTCCCGTACACCTGTCAGCAGCTGAGGTTTTCAGTTAGTCATCATTTATTCCAGGGAAAAGCTGCACGGTCATCAACAGTAACTGTTCTTTCGAGAACAAGTTACTGTCTTCGTATATATAGTTAAAGCCTGCCCAGCCATTGACCTTCGTCTGTGCGAATGCGCACAGGTTGCCCAAACTCTTACGGGAATCGCCAAAGCGTGTGCGAGTAATGAGTGGTTGGGCAAATGTCTATAAGGTACAATACATATGTAGAATTGTGGACAGTTGGGAATGTGAGTCTCACGGGAAGTGTGCAAGGGATAGGTTCCTGAAGTCGCGCTGTTCATCTGTGTCCTTGTTCGCTCAGATGGATAGAGCGTCTGCCATGTAATCTGGAGATCCCGTGTTCGAGTCCCGGTCGGGACACACATTTTCAGCTGTCTTCATCGAGGTATACCAAAAACACCTGTCAGCAGCTGAGGTTTTCAGTTAGACATCATTTACGAACGCCAAAGTAGGTCATTTTCATCCCTTATTTTATCGAACGTATCCACTCATAGACACTGCCTGAGAGTTCTACAAAAAGGAAACGTTTTTCGTAACTTACGCAAATTCTTCCGACTGCCTGCCTGCCCGTCTGACATTTACAGCTGCAGCTTTGCGGATCGCCGATAGCTTCCCGGTAGAGCCACGCCCTCGTCTTGCAGGAGGAAGTAGTGCAAGGTTACGACACGATCCGCAGCGGTGCGCAAATGCCGCTGCGGAGCGGCGCGGCGCGGCGTTGTTCTCGTGCGTTCGTGCGGCTCACGCCTCGCGTCTCGCCCAACCTGTTTGCGAGTCAACCACCCGCGCTCGGCGCTCGCTCAGCCGCCGAGCACTTTCACCGCAGAACAGAATGCGGCACACCTGGGAGCGGCGTATTTACATCGGCGACCTTGCAGCGCCGAAACTGACCGCTGTTATTGAGAAACCTCGCTCGCTAGTAGCTCACCTAGACCACTAGGCGTAATGTTTTGAGATCAATGCTGTGCGTCAACGACATTGTGCACACGTGCCTTGCTCTAACGGGATCCACCAAGTTCATAGATAGGTGCTGGCGACTCTTTCCAGAATACGGAGGCTACATCTACATCTACATCTACATGATTACTCTACAATTCACATTTAAGGGCTTGGTTCATAGAACCACAATCATACTATCTCTCAACCATTCCACTCCCGAACAACGCGCGGTTAAAACGAACACCTAAACTTTTCTGTTCGAGCTCTGATTTCTCTTATTTTATTTTGGTGGTCATTCCTACCTATGTAGGTTGGGCTCAACAAAATATTTTCGCATTCGAAAGAGAAAGTTGGTAAATAGATCTCGCCGCGACGATAAACGTCTTTGCTTTAATGACCTCCATCCCAGCTCGCGTATCGTATCTGCCACACTCTCTCCCATAATACGTGATAATAAAAACCGAGCTGCCCTTTTTTGCACCCTTTCGATGTCCTCCGTCAATCCCACCTGGTAAGGATCACACACCGCCGAGCAATATTCTAACAAAGGACGAACGAGTGAAGTGTAAGCTGTCTCTTTAGTGGAGTTATTGCATCTTCTAAGTGTCCTGTCAATGAAACGCAACCTTTGGGTCGCCTTCCCCACAATATTATCTATGTGGTCTTTCCAACCGAAGTTGTTCGTAGTTTTAACACCCAGGTACTTAGTTGAATTGGCAGCCTCGAGAATAGTGCTATTTATCGAGTAATCGAATTCCAACGGATTTCTTTTGGAACTCATGTGGATCACCTCACACTTTTCGTTATTTAGCGTCAGCTGCCACCTGCCGCACCATACAGCAATCTTTTCTAAATCGCTTTGCAACTGATAATGGTCTTCGGATGACCTTACTAGACGGTAAATTACAACACCATATATGGGCAACCTAAGACAACTGCTCAGATTGTCACCCAGGTCATTTATATAGATCAGGAACAGCAGAGGTCCCAGGACGCTTCCCTGGGGAACACCTGATATCAATTCAGTTTTACTCGATGATTTGCCGTCTATTACTACGAACTGCGATCTTCCTGACAGGAAATCACGAATCCAGTCGCACAAATGGGACGATACCCCATAGGCCCCCAGCTTGATTAGAAGTCGCTTGTGAGGAACGGTGTCAAAAGCTTTCCGGAAATCTAGAAATACGCAATCAACTTGAGATCCCCTGTCGATAGCGGCCATTACTTCGTGTGAATAAAGAGCTAGCTGCGTTGCACAAGAACGATGTTTTCTGAAACGATCCTGATTACGTATCAGTAGATCGTTCCCTTCGAGGTGATTCGTAATGTTTGAATACAGTATATGCTCCAAAACCCTACTGTAAACCGACGTCAATGATATAGGTCTGTAATTCGATGGATTACTCCTACTACCCTTCTTAAACACTGGTGCGACCTGCGCAATTTTCCAATCTGTAGGTACAGATCAATTGGTGAGCCAGCGGTTGTATATTATTGCTAAGTAGGGAGCTATTGTAGCAGCGTAATCTGAAAGGAACCTAATCGGTATACAATCTGGACCTGAAGACTTGCCCGTATCAAGCAATTTGAGTTGCTTCGCAACCCCTAAGGTATCTACTTCTGAGAAACTCATGCTAGCAGCTGTTCGTGTTTCAAATTCTGGAAGTCTGAGTGATGTTCCCGTAAATCTTATTAGGAGGAAGTATGGTCGGTATGATAACTACATTTAGATTTTCCCCAGTTATCTCAATTAACTTTAGGTGGGCGTGTTGCTAGAGTGAATCCTTACCTCCTCCTTGCCTTCTCAACACCGAATGTTCAAAAATTCTTGAGGCTATCTTGGCCTCTTGTTGAGTACTACCAATTGTCTACTTTGTCGGGATAGCGAGACACAACAGCCAATATGTCAGCGAGATAACTGTCCCTGAATAATGACATCATCATTGACATCGTGAATGGTGTACTGTTATGAAAAATGCGACACAGCGTAGTTGGCATGCAACCAAAAGCTGCAACCTCAAATTCCGAAGATAAAACCAGCGATTGTCGTATGGTAGAATGAAAAATTACATTGATGAATTTATGCCATGAATGGTCAGGAAAATGAAACAAAAATGGTGAAATACAGTCGTGACACACGAAACCTACAACTATGATGCATCGTCTCATTACGGTCTCCTGAACCGCTGTGAGCCAGATTCTCGTTGGCTGGCGCCAATATGAGGAGGAAATAGAACTCTGAGATGGTTCCCCGGTATAATCAAAATCACCGAAACTTTGTGACAGCGAAATTTACGTAGTTGTTGAAATCCCAGTGCTTGACCTTGGTTTAATATTTCGTCGAAGAATAGAGTGTACCATGAGGAAACAATTACTTTTGAGTGACACTAATGTGCATTTGCGGAAAAGTTATGAGAAATCAATATTTTTCATGAACTGAATATTTCTGTTGATAAATTTATCCATTTGTCCCAAAACTTCGTGTATTCGTTCCAGGAATATGTAGCAGAACTTACATTCTGTTACATGTTTTACAAGAAAGAAGTTTTATACATACATTTCTGTGAAACCATAAGCACTAGGAAATATTTTATCATCTTATCTCATGGTTTCATAGTTAAGTGCCTTTCCTTTTACTCCTGAGAATCGCTAAATAAATTTTTCGACCAGTGTTTTTGCAGACATAATAGACAATATACTTCTACGACAACATATAGATTCCTGATTTTAATATGATTTCGTTGTTCAGTTTGCGAACAACATTTTTCAAAGTTTTAGATGCTTCAACATATATCTCTGATATATAGTCTAAACATAATAATAAGTATGGTTAGTGATTGGATGGAGCTGAGATCATATTGAAATAATAGAGGCGTATGTTTAAGCCCAAAAAGAAGTACGTTTAGTATAAAGAACTCGGAAAAGAAATAAGGAAGCAATGGAACACCGCCAGGTCAAACAAATTTGCGTAAATATATGGCTTTGATGGAAATTGTGTTTTATATTATTCAGACATTGACTCCCGTTCACATAGACGGCAAAAGATGAGAAGAAAATCTATACAACTAGATCCGTAATGTGTGCATCTTCATCTGAAAACCCAAGTCGCTGTGAATAGTTAAATGTTTAGTCAAACTAATAAAGGCAATATGTAATAGTATTCATGTGCCCTAGTATATTGTAGTTAGTACGTTTCATTTAGACAATATAGGAGTCAATTATGTAAATACCCTCCAACTAGGATACAGAATTTCAAAAAAACAGATGGAGAAAAGGCGTAACGTTAGAGTGTATCGACTCGGCGATTGTATGTTCATCCCAGACGGGGCATTTAGTTAGTTTAATCAGATGTGAACGAAGAATGTCGTCCACGGCTGTTTTAACGGACCCGTCCTAGCACGCGTCTGAGTGTGCCACCAGACTTAATATCCATGTAATAACTGTTTCAAAATATTGAAAACTGAGGAGAATTGTACACTGAATGTCTCTGTTGAAGAGTGAGATAGCAGAAGGGCACGGCTGAATTAGTTCTGGAAGTTGAAAAGCAAACTGAAATAGATAATGGAATTTCCAAGGACCTTCGGAGACTGCAGTGAAAGCAAATGAAGAACAAGTGGATGTAATTTGCATACACGGGATTTTATTCATAAATTAAGCATAAAAGTTATACATTAAAAATAGTGTCTGATGTAGCACATTTGTCTTATTAAGAAGCTCGTCGAATAGGCAGGTGTTGGTGCCGGTGAAGCGACAGTTCACCCCAGCAGAGCAGCCTTCGCATGTAGGTGGGCGGCGGCTGCCAGGGCACCGGGCGCTACGAGGGCTGCTGCAGGGGCGTGGCCGGCCAGCACGGTGGCGGCCGGCGTCCTTCCCGCAACGAGTGCCGGGGCGGCATAGGCGGGGGCGGCCACGGCAGCAGGGGCGGCGAGCACAGTGGCAGCGGGCGTCCTACCTGCTACAACGGCTGGAGCGGCAAGGGCGGGGGCGGCCACAGCGGGGGCGGCGACGACACTGGGGGCGGCAGCGACGGCTGGGGCGGCGGCTGCTGCAGCAGCGGCGGCGGAGGCTGCGGCGGCGGCGTCGGCGGCGGCGTCGGCGGCGTTGACCACGGCGTCGCGAACGCGAGTCTCTGCCACTGCGGTCAGGTGGGCGATCCTACCCACGACCACCTCCGGCGTGTCCAGCGGGATGCCGCCGGGCCCGATCACGATGTTGGCGGTCCCACCGGGCGGAACGCGAACGGCTGCCGGTGCTGCGGCCACCACAGCAGGGGCGGCGGGGACCGCAACGCCGTGGGCGACGCCGCCCAGCCCCAGGTACCCGGGTTTAGCAGCGCACAGTGCCGTCAGTGAGCTTAGAAACACCTGCGGCCAATCAAGGTCTCGCGTTAAGTCCCACCAAGTCTTCGAGTTGCACCGACATACAGGAGCAAACAGTACATCTACATCTACATACGTGCTCCGCAATCTACCACACGGTGCATGGCGGAGGGTACCTCGTACCACAACAAGCATCTTCTCTCCCAGTTCCATTCCCAAACAGAACGAGGGAAAAATGGCTGCCTATATGCCTCTGTACGAGCCCTAACCTCTCTTATCTTATCTCTGTGGTTTTTGCGCGAAATATAAGTTGGCGGTAGTAAAATTGAACTGCAGTCACATGCTGGTTCTCTTAATTCCTGTAGAGACTCCCACCCGAGTTCCTGAAGCATTTCCGTAACACTCGTGTGATGATCAAACCTACCAGTAACAAATCTAGCAGCCCGCCTCTGAATTGCTTCTATGTCCTCCCTCAGTCCGACCTGATACGGATCCCAAACGCTCGAGCATTACTCAAGAATAGGTGGTATTAGTGTTTTATAAGTGGTCTTCTTTATAGATGAACCACATCTTCCCAAAATTCCACCAATGAACCGAAGGCGACTATCCGCCTTCCCCATAACTGCCATTACATGCTTGTCCCACATCATATCGCTCTGCAATGTTACGCCCAAATAGTTAATCGACGTGACTGTGTCAAGCGCTACACTACTAATGGAGTATTCAAACATTACCGCATTCATTTTCCTATTCATCTGCATTAATTTACATTTATCTATATTTAGAGTTAGCTGTCATTCTTTACACCAATCACAGATCCTGTCCAACTAATCTTGTACCCTCCTACAGTCACTCAACGCACAATAGCATCCTATGCTAAGAGTCTGAATTTCGTAGTTCAATGATTCATGTTCAGTAGGAATATAGCGGGTCATTTCTGTCTCAGCCTCTCAGCGCAACGTTTAGTTCTTATTATGAGCAAGCAAATACGAAACTGAAATATGTGGTTACAATGACCATTAACACCTACACCTCGGAGAGCCCCTGTGGAAATTCAGAGAACCTGTTGAACAGCGTTTTCCTTGGCAGCTAACACAGACGGAACGTGTAAGTGAGATGTTCCAGAATACTGGAAGTCTGTTTAGGTCTCTCAGTACAGTCACGGAAAGAAGGAATTGATAGAATTACCAATAGGGTTAGAGGTAATAGAACTTATTCTCGTTATCAGTATTATGATGTTAAGCGAACGTAATGAACACTGTTAAGACTAAGAGATTCATCTACGGACCGCTGTTTGGATGAGCTATCACTAGACAGCAAAATCGTTTCCCTACATATCTACTACCGCTACCAAAATAAATAAGGATATAATAAGACCAATGCACAAGGAAATATGTACAGAGTCATTCTGGATCGAAGGTGCGATATGTTAAGGTCGCCGAGAGTGTTAATGACTTCTGACCGCGCAGCTCAGAGGGAATGCTACGTGTCAAATAGCAGCAAATACTTTACGTTCCTGCACATTGGCAACGCCCCAGATCGGCTCACCTGAATCTGCCTCATGTCTGAAGAACAAGGCCCCTTCTAGGTATTTAGCTATTATGAGAAAACTCACAGAACACTCAGATCACCAGAGAAATCAGTCAATCGTGGTGTGGCGCACTTGAAAGACAATTAAACGAAAGTTTACACAATATTGAACACGTAAACAGACTTAGTACTGATTCACTAGCTCAATAGCTGTCTACCGTGCATCCCCGACCCCGAGGTCGTAAACGTTGCCCCTGACTGTAGTCGACGTATAGATAGGAAACTGGAATTCGACAAGGAGGAGGGCCGGCCGGTGTGGCCGAGCGGTTCTAGGCGCTTCCGTCCGGAACCGTGCTACTGCTACGGTCGAAGGTTCGAATCCTGCCTCAGGCATGGATGTATGTGATGTCCTTAGGTTAGTTAAGTTTAAGTAGTTCTAGATCTAGGGGACCGATGACATCAGCTGTTAAGTCCAATAGTGCTTAGAGCCATTCGAACAATTTGAACCAAGGAGCAGAAAGAAAACTGACCATGAACCAGGGAGCCTGTCAGTGATTTAAAGATGCCAAGAAGTATTTAAATCTATATGATAATTATCTGCTTCTCGAACATCATTAACATTTCCCTTAACTTTAGAGCTTTTGCTACTACACTTCGGCCATTATATACTCACAAAGAACATCAGGACCCCAAACAGCAATCTTATGTCACGTTATGTTATGTTAACTTGGGACGTAGAAACGACGGACCGAGCAAGGTCGCGCAGTGGTTAGCACACTGGACTTGCATTCGGGAGGACGACGATTCAATATCACGTCCGGCCATCCTGATTTAGGTTTTCAGTGATTTCCCTAAATGGCTCCACGCAAATGCCGGGATGGTTCCATTGAAAGGGCACGGCCGATTTCCTTCCCCATCCTTCCCTAATCCGAGCTTGTGCTCCGTCTCTAATGACCTCGTTGCCGACGGGTCGTTAAACACCAATATCCTCCTCCTCCTCATAGAAACGACGGAGAGGCGCCGCCCCCGCCGCAGCCGCAGGGTCCGCAACCCCACGACGACTGCCGCAGTCCACTTCACCCTTCCGCCGCCCCACACCGATCCCAGGCGAACAGCAACCCTTTCTTTGCCTTAGGAAAACCAGTTACCGTGTGGAACAGCTACAAAACCTCGACCCAAAAATTGAATTTTTTCCAGTTCCACGAAAGCTGCTACAGTCCTAAATGATAATACGAAGTGAAATGTGAAGCATCGGTTTAATGCTGCATTAGTCTTCAATGCTTTCACGGCGCGCAGTGCGTAGTGTTCTGATCAGATCCTTTATTCCACCAGTGCTTCTGATACATGATACGCTATGGTGTAATAATTTATGGATTACCTCCTAATATCATATACGACCTCCTTTTGCCCAGCGTAATGGAGGAACTCGACGCAGCGTGGACTCAAAAAGTCGTCGAAAGTTCCCTACAGAAATAAAGAGTCATGCTGCCTCCATAGGCGTCCATAATTGCGAAAGTGTTACCGGTTCATAATTTTGCGCGTGAACTGACATCTCGATTATGTCCCATAAATGTTAAATGAGATCCATGTCGGGTGAGCTGGATACTCAAGTCGTTGGCTTGAATTGCGCTGAATATTCTTCAAATCAATTATGAACAATTGTAGCCTGGTGACCTGGTGCACTGTCAACCAAACAAATCCCGCCGTTGAAGCCCACGTATGGCTGCAAGTAGTCTCCAATTTGGCGAATTTAATCACTTCCAGTCAATGATCCGTCCATTTCGACAAGAGGACCCAGTCTACATGTAAACACAGCTCACTCCACGTGGATCCACCATCAGCCTGCACAGTGCCTTGTTGGCAACATGGGTCAATGGCTTCGTGGGGGTTTGCGTCACACGCGAAACCTACCATCAGCTCTTACCAACTGAAATCGGGACTCATCTGACGAGGCCACGGTTTTCAAGACGTCTACGGTCCAACGGCTAAGGTCATGAGCCAGGAGAGGCGCTGGAGGCGACGTTGTGTTGTCAGCAAGACACTCGCTTCGGTTGTACTCTTTGTGTGGCAGAACCAGCCTGGACCCCACGGCAAAGTCCGGCGGCGCTGGTACCGCAGCATAGCAATAGGTAGCAGTAGGCGGGAACTTACCAGGACCTGCATCGCCGCCATGGCAGTGTGTGTGCTCGCGTGCGTGGGTGCAGACAGTGAACTGTGACTGCCACTTGTTCTTCCGGCGGCCTATATATACATGCAGCTAGGCGGCCTTCCAGTACTGTGGTTGCTGCACCTGTGACCTATTCCCGGCGTGACATATCTCGATCTACAAAAGGGCACAGGTGTCAAGCTGGGTAAAATTAAGTCACCCTATAGTTTTCTCGACAGGATATCCATTGAGAAGACAACGAAATTTCTGTTAAACAGTTTGTGCGCGATCTTCTAGTTGCCAAACTTTTAACGGTTCGAACATTTATACAAATATCTATAGTGCAGAAAATTAATGAGCTCAATGCTAACGCCATCATCCACAACACTTCTAGAACAAAGGAACGTTAGATATTGTCCGTGTTTCGGCTGAAAACCACAAGAACCGATACCTCCTGAAAGTGCAATCTTTTCGTAATACATCATTTGTAGATGATCTCTTTGCAAAGACGAAATTATATAAACATGTGAAATGTGACTTGAGAATATCGATAGTATAATGATCGCAGGAACTTCGACTTCATAAACAACTGTTTTCTTCAAACGCTGTCTTATCCACTGAATAATTGATACATAACGTGTTCAGTACCTTCAACCCATCTTTAGTGTATACCAGGTATCACTTTCGATTCTACCGGCGTCTCACCGTAGAATGTAAATGTTTCGTTCTGTCTATTATGAAGACCCCACTCTCGTTTTTCGCGGTCCAGTTGCATGAATGTGGGTCGGGAAGGGGGGCGGTGTGAGGGAGACAATTGACACTGAAAATAGTGCAGTCGTTGTCGTATTGTGAAAACGAAGTGATTTATCTGCCGTGCCAAAGACAGTGATCATTGGCTTTAGGCCAAGGGTGGAAGCATTTCCTAAATGGCTAAGTTTATAAACGGTCTGCCTACCACTGTGGTTAAAGTATACCGTGGCAAATGATGGTGACCAAAACCGGCGCACAGGTGATTGTGATGGACCAAGAGCTACAGATGACAGGCCGTAGATGAACAACGGCTACGGAGACGCGTCTGGTCGAATAAACTTGCACTGTTTGAGTAGCTGACCGGCCAAATAAACAGAGGATGCCAACAATGTCACCTCAACGACCATCCAGTGAAAATTACTGCGGATGGATCTCCGCAGCAGACGCTTGGTCAATGTCACCAAGGTGTCTGCTGTTCATTGATGTCGAAGACTAGAATTTGTACACCAATACTGGACGTCTACAGAGCGACGACAGGTAACGTTTCCAGGTGAATCACTTTTTTGTTCCATCGGATAAGTGGCCGTTTGCGTGTATGAAGTCTGAAGCAAACTCCCTACAACAATCGTCGGGAGGGTCCAGACCACAGGACATTCCCTGCGTCATTTGTTTCCTCGTCATGGAACGATGAATACAAGTACTCGTGTATTCTTGGGGACCACGTTCACCACTTCACGCACGGTGGCATCTGCCAGTAGGACAATGCAGCGCCTCACAGAACTCGCATGGAACGTGCGTGGTTTTATGAGTGCCAGAATGAGTTTACGGTATTGTCCTGGCCATCAAACTCCCCGAATTTAAATCCTGTCGAGAACCTGTGGGACCATCACAGTGGAGCTGTTCACACCATCATTCATCAACCGAGAAATCTAAAGCAGCTGGGAACAGCACTGGAGGCGGTACTGCTGGATATCGCAGTAGGTACCTTCCAGAACTTCATCGGCTGTCTTCCTGCATTCCTCGCAACGGTCCGCGCTGGAAAAGTAGTTATTCAAGCTTTCGATAGGTGGTAGCTGGACAGGTTACCTCTTGTTTGATTGTCCATCAATGCATTTCGTGTTTGGTACGCCGTTTTTCAGAGCTGAATGGGGGGCAGTACATTTCTGCGAAAGAGTGAGAAATTTGGTAAAAATGTTCAGACACGATAACACTACGGTATATAGATTTCAAAATTCACTGGCAGACGTGATCGTCGCGACGTGGTCAAAGAGAGTTCTGGCGTGAAAAGTGGGGCTTTCACAACGAAACTCACTGTTTATAGGGTAGAGCATTGGCTGAGCCTCAAGCCAAATCGTATGATTTTACTCCGACCTCTGCACTGGATTTCAAGTTATCCAAGGAATTCTTTATTTTAATTACAACCTAAAAGTATATACACTCTGCGATGCCAGCTGTAAATAATCAATAGTTCTTCCATGTGAAGAATTGTATCTGTATTTGCAGTACTTCAAGAAACAATAACCTTCATTTGAATCCAATAAATCTGTCATACCTGAACAGTGCACGGAAAAACGAATGTCGAAAACTTCCTGTACGAGCACCGATTTCTCTCACTTTATTATGATCATTACTCCCAGCCCGACTGGCTCCGTGGCATTCTCTTCCCTATTTCGCAATAATACATAAAGAGCTGCCCTTGTTTGAACTTTTTCGGTGTTCTCCGACAATCCTATCTGCTGCAGATGCTACACCGTGCAACAGTACTCCAGAAGAGGACGGGCATGCGTAGAGTAGGTAATCTCCTTAGGAGACCTGTTGCATTTTTTAAGTGTGCTGGTCACCAATCTCAGTCTTTAGTTCCCCTTATCCACAACATAATTCATGCGGTCGTTCCAAGTTACGTTAATCGTAATTTTAACCTTACAGTATGTAATTCAATTCACAGCCTATAGAATTGCGTCATTTAGCTTGCAATCGAAATTTATGAGATACCTTCGACTACTCATGTGGATGATTTCACACTTTTCATTGCCACTTTCCGCACCGTAAACCATTTTTTGCAGTTGGTTTTGATAATCTGATGACTTTAGGTGAAGGTGAACGACAGCATCATGTGCAAATAATCCTTGAGGGCAGCTCGTATTGTCTCATAACTCGTTTATATAAATAAGGAACAGCAGAGGGCCTTAACATCTCCTTGGGGAATGCCAGATATTACTTCCGTTTCACTCATTGATCAAATGTGGAGCTGCTCCCCGCCTCGAGCAACTTTATGATTTCAGGAGAGGTACACGTCTTCCAGGGTAGACCCGTGGTCTAGGGGTAGCGTCTTTGATTCTTAATCAAAACGCCTTCGGTCCCGGGTTCGATCCCCGCCACTTCCGGCATAAGAAATCAGCCTCATTCTGTCAACGGCCTTGTCAAAGAGGCGGAGGAGCGGATAGAGATTCAGGGCACTCTCTTGTCCAAGGGGTGGGAAAATGCCCCCAAAAGCCGAAGAATCAGCAATGATCAACGACATGAGGATGCAGAAGGCAATGGAAACCACTGCATTAAAGACACGTAACGTGTATCCACAGGACATGTGGCCTGTAGTTGAAGAAGTGTCATGATGATCTCTCCATTGGCAAAAGATTCCGGAATAGTCCCCCATTCGCATCTCCGGGACTGCCAAGGGGGAGGTTACCGTGAGA
This sequence comes from Schistocerca gregaria, assembly GCF_023897955.1. NCBI lineage: Eukaryota > Metazoa > Arthropoda > Insecta > Orthoptera > Acrididae > Schistocerca > Schistocerca gregaria. The sequence goes on from NC_064922.1 coordinate 917,326,833, forward strand.
AGAAGATTGAATAATCAACGAAAGGATAATGTTCTACGAGTCTGGGCGTGGAATGTCAGGAGCTTGAACGCGGTAGGGAAACTAGAAAATATGAAAAGGAAAATGCAAAGGCTCTATCTAGATATAGTAGGGGTCAGTGAAGTGAAGGGGAAGGAATACAAGGATTTCTTGTCAGATGAGTATCGGGTAATATCAACAGCAGTAGAAAATGGTATAACAGGTGTAGGATTCGTTATGAATAGGAAGGTAGGGCAGAGGGTGTGTTACTGTGAACAATTCAGTGACCTGGTTATTCTAATCAGAATCTACAGCAGACCAAAACAGACAACGATAGTTCAGGTATACATACCGACGTCGCAATCTGAAGATGAACAGATAGAGAAAGTGTATGGGGATATTGAAAGGGTAATGCAGTATGTAAAGGGGGACGAAAATTTAATAGTCATGGGCGACTGGAATGCAGTTGTAGGGGAAGGAGTAGAAGAAAAGGTTAAAGGAGAATATGGGCTTGGGACAAGGAATGAAAGAGGAGAAAGACTAATTGAGTTCTGTAACAAGTTTCAGCTAGTAATAGCGAATACCTTGTTCAAGAATCACAAGAGGAGGAGGTATACTTGGAAAAGGCCGGGAGATACGGGAAGATTTCAATTAGATTACATCATGGTCAGACAGAGATTCCGAAATCAGATACTGGATTGTAAGGCGTACCCAGGAGCAGATATAGACTCAGATCACAATATAGTAGTGATGAAGAGTAGGCTGAAGCTCAAGACATTAATCAGGAAGAATCAATACGCAAAGAAGTGGGATGCGGAAGTTCTAAGGAATGACGAGATACGTTTTAAATTCTCTAACTCTATAGATACAGCAATAAGGAATAGCGCAGTAGGCAGTACAGTTGAAGAGGAATGGACATCTCAAAAAATGGGCAATCACAGAACTTGGGAACGAAAACATAGGTACAAAGAAGGTAACTGCGAAGAAACCATGGGTAACAGAAGAAATACTTCAGTTGATTGATGAAAGGAGGAAGTACAAAAATGTTCCGGGAAAATCAGGAATACAGAAATACTAGTCGCTGGGGAATGAAATAAATAGGAAGTGAAGGGAAGCTAAGACGAAATGGCTGCAGGAAAAATGTGAAGACATCGAAAAAGATATGATTGTCGGAAGGACAGACTCAGCATACAGGAAAGGCAAAACAACCTTTGGTGACATTAAAAGCAACTGTGGTAACATAAAGAGTGCAACGGGAATTCCACTGTTAAATGCAGAGCAGAGGGCAGATAGGTAGAAAAAATATATTGAAAGCCTCTATGAGGGTGAAGATTTGTCTGATGTGATATAAGAAGAAACAGGAGTCGATTTAGAAGAGACAGGGGATCCAGTATTAGAATCGGAATTTAAAAGAGCTTTGGAGGACTTACGGTCAAATAAGGCAGAAGAAACAGGAGTCGATTTAGAAGAGATAAGGGATCCAGTATTATAATCGGAATTTAAAAGAGCTTTGGAGGACTTACGGTCAAATAAGGCAGAAGGGATAGATAACATTCCATCAGAATTTCTAAAATCATTAGAGGACATATCATCTGACTTTCGGAAAAGCATCATCCACACAATTCCGAAGACGGCAAGAGCTGACAAGTGCGAGAATTATCGCACAATCAGCTTAACAGCTCATGCATCGAAGCTGCTTACAAGAATAATATACAGAAGAATGGAAAAGAAAATTGAGAATGCGCTAGGTGACGATCAGTTTGGCTTAGGAAAAGTAAAGGCACGAGAGAGGCAATTCTGACGTTACGGCTAATAATGGAAGCAAGGCTAAAGAAAAATCAAGAAACGTTCATAGGACTTGTTGACCTGGGAAAAGCGTTCGACAATATAAAATGGTGCAAGCTGTTCAAGATTCTGGAAAAAGTAGTGGGAGACGGGTCATAAACAATATGTACAACAACCACGAGGGAATAATAAGAGTGGACGATCAAGAACGAATTGCTCGTATTAAGAATGGTGTAAGGCAATGCTGTAGCCTTTCGCCCCTACTCTTCAATCTGTACATCAAGGAAGCAATGATGGAAATAAAAGAAAGGTTCAGGAGTGGAATTAAAATACTAGGTGAAAGGATATCAATGATACGATTCGCTGATGACATTGCTATCCTGAATGAAAGTGAAGAAGAATTAAATGATCTGCTGAACGGTATGAACAGTCTAATGAGTACACAGAATGGTTTGAGAGTAAATCGGAGAAAGACGAAGGTAATGAGAAGTAGTAGAAATGAGAACAGCGAGAAACTTAACATCAGAATTAATGGTCACGAAGTCAATGAAGTTAAGGAATTCTGCTACCTTGGCAGTAAAATAACCAATGACGGACGGAGCAAGGAAGACATCAAAAGCAGACTCGCTATGGCGAAAAAGGCATTTCTGGCCAAGAGAAGTCTACTAATATCAAATACTGGACTTAATTTGAGGAAGAAATTTCTGAGGATGTGCGTCTGGAGTACAGCATTGTATGGTAGTGAAACATGGACTGTGGGAAAACCGGAACAGAAGAGAATCGAAGCATTTGAGATGTGGTGCTACAGACGAATGTTGAAAATTAGGAGGACTGATAAGGTAAGGAATGAGGAGGTTCTATTCAGAATCGAAGAGGAAAGGAATATGTGGAAAACACTGATAAGGAGGAGGGACAGGATGATAGGACATCTGCTAAGACATGAGGGAATGACTTCCATGGTACTAGAGGGAACTGTAGAGGGCAAAACTGTGGAGGAAAACAGAGATTGGAATACGTCAAGCAAATAGTTGAGGACGTAGGTTGCAAGTGCAACTCTGAGATGAAGAGGTTACCAGAGGAAAGGAAATCGTGGCGGGCCGTATCAAACCAGTCAGTAGACTGACGACCGAAAAAAAAGAAAAAAAATACGTCTTCCTAGAAGTTTCTGCTCCTGATTTTTCTCAAGAAGTTTCGCAGTAGCCCTCGGGATATCTGTTAAAAACGTTATACGAGAAAAGGATCCAATGTCGTCAGCAGGTCTTCCATACCCGAAGAAAATGAACGGAGCTATAGAGAAGCGTCACTCAACAGGAATGGGACTGTCTGTCAATCTTGTGGCTAGTAAGAGCGGTGTGCCCTTCATCCAGATATGCATTCATACCATATGAATCAAACACAAACGCAATCAATAGCTACATCAAACGTCTCCTTATGTGCGGTATTACTGTTCTTGGTAATACCATTTTGAACCCTGTCGATAATGTTGCACTAAATTGTCACATGCATTATATGTAATTCAGTTGCGGCAGGATCGAGCAATATTCTGTTTCGAAAATTATGTTACAATGTTTTATTTAGGCCACGGAAAGGAGGATGTATACTGTGTGATCAAACGTATCCGGAAACCTAATAGAGGACATTAATATCGGGCGGCTCCATCCTTCGCCGTTATGGTGACTTCAGCTATGCTGGGGCACACACAGCGTCTGTGGTGGACAGGTGACCCACTTTCCCTCAAGAGCCGAAACCAGAGAAAGTACCGCTGTTGGACTTTAGGATCGGGAGCGAAGTCAATGTCCTAGGTTATCTCAGAGTGGTTTCATTAATTTCAGTTTGGTACGACGAGTAGTTAACTCCAAGTCAGAAATACTGTTGTCCATAAAACAATGCTTCAAAAATTCTGCTGTATGACAGCATTGTAGTGCTGATGTAAACAATTATCGTTTCCGAACTGATCCTCTGCTACAAGTAGCCGACAATGCTGTGAAATGTGTTTATATCCTTTAGCATGCAGAGTTTTCTTAATGCGGTAAAACAACACACCAACACCGGAACACAACCTGTTCCGTACTTCAATGTCGGCACAATACATGACGGCAGATATCGTTTCCCAGCCATTCACCAAACGCAAACTCTTCAATCGGAACACCTAAGGGCATGGTGTGATTCATCATTCCGAATCACTCATTTCCAGTCATATACTGTCCAGTGGCATCACTCTTTAGCACACCTCACTCATTGCTTAGCAACACAGAAAATGTCGGCTTAGAAGAACCTGCTCGACCAATTACCTCATTCTTTTCAACTTCTCACATACATTTTCCTAGCTAGATTGCTGATAGCAATTTTTAGCACACGAGGGACAGCTTGCTACTGTTACACCACCCTCTGCAATGATCGACGGTCCCTGTTCATCGGTACATGAGATACGGCTGATCTTTGTTTAACGGTGCTTGTTCATTCACGTTCCACTTTAAAGTCACTTTAACTTCTTTGGCATAATAAGTAGGACTGAAAAATCCGTGATAGACCTGTTACTCAGCTGACATGTAATGAGCAGTCCACATTCCGTGTCAATGAGCCCTCCTGATTGACTCACTGTGCTGTTACTTCTTCCCTACTGACAACACAATACCACCCACCTTCTTTCACACTGGCAGGTTCGTCTCTTGTAACGACTAGTGGTCATTATGTAAGGAAGCTCAGATTTCGTTGCCTATATTTGTATCATATTAATGTGACAAGTCTCTGCTAGCACTTGGGTGAAGGACCATCCGGCTTGCCGAGAGCTGTTGGCAAGTAGGGTGCACTCAACCCTTGTGAGGCAAACTGAGATGCTACTTGACTGAGAAGTAGCGTCTCTGGTCTCATAAACTGACATACGGGTGGGAGAGCGGTGTGCTCACCACATGTCCCTCCATATCCGCATCCAGTGACGCCTGTGGGCTGAGGATGACACGGCAGCCGGTAGGTACAGTTGGGCCTTCCCTCTTCGGACGGCGTTTAGTTTAGTTTGTTTAATGTAACAAGTGAGTAAATCTCAAAGTATAGGAAATGTTTATATAATCTGTATGAGGTGCACGGGAATATAATCTATTACAATTCTGAATTAAATTTTCTCTTTATCCACCAAGGAATGTTTCAAAATACTATAGAGGGATAAGTGGTTTGAGGGGACCCATAGTAATATTTGGATGTATGCACTGGAAAGCTATGGTGTGATATTTATTGAGATTATTGAGGTTTATTGAGGTTATCATACCTGATAACGATTTGTCTGCCATTATATTTCTGTCATCGATGGGCATGTAATTCGGGGTTCTTTTAATCAAATTCTTGAAAGCATCAACATTTTCTCCTAAGTGACCTGAGGAAACGAATTCAAATCAAATAGTAAATGGATAATGGTTCTCTTGCAGTAAGGTTTTAACTGAGTTTCTCCGAGTTTTCTTCAGAAATTATTCCACCCAAGTATAAATATTAATGAAGATACTAAAAAGTGAACAGAATTGGTCACATAAATATTCGAGATAAGCGTCGTGCATAGTTAGTGATGTTGTACTTAGGTATCCAGAGAAATCTGCGCTTATCAATAATCACTAATCAGTTATTGTGCCCTTTTACGCCTCTGGATAACCACATTTCGATCGCCAGTAAATTGTGCTTCACCTGACTGCCACATCCATTTTCTTCAATTCAGACGTGCTATATGCTCGAATATTAATCATGGTCTTGGACCCAGATATTCAGGTCTTGTGATGTAGGATACACTTTGGCCAACTTTCATCACTTTCGCTGTCCAGCTTATCTTTGGGTTAAGTAGTGTGGATTTCATAGACGGGCATTTCAGTTGGAGATGGGATGAGGGTGAGGGGTAACGTAATGGGAACGGGTTGCTTACATTTCTTAGTCGTCTATTTGGTTAAAAATAACATTGTTAATGGATGTGTCTCGTGTTAACGTGTTCAGTTTTCTTCATCAAGTTAGCAGTGAGAATGCACATGATGCATTGCTGCTTAGTGTACTTTGTTACTGGATCTCTGAAGTAGAATGGTAGACTCCTTATCTGTTACGCTCATTATTCTTTCTAGCAACAGAGTAAGTAAACATTATGCTGTTTATTTTAGTTTAGTTTTCAAACCCAGCTCTGTATTCAGTTAAATCAGTCAACTTCGACTGGCATAAAAGGACGTATTCTTGTGGATCACATTCTTCTAAACACTTTAAATTAAATCCTTGCACATTATTTCTCCAGTAGTATTAAAGGTTTTTCAGATTCCGTCACACAGTCACCTGCAATTTCAGTTTTATGTCGCTGTGTTGCACTGGAAAAAGCGAGTGTTCCATTATTTCTCCATTCCCACAATCTTTTAATAAATTTTAACATACTAGATGAAATGTTTCCATCACGCAATCCACCTATAAACAAGACACACCTATCTCAATTTTAACTATTTTTTGGTGATATTCAGAACTCTTTTAATGTTGCAGATTTTGCTGCATTCAGCTGAATGAAAAAATACTCTGCATATTAAGATATTTCATCCTGTGATCAGCAATAAAGGAGGTATATACAGATGCTTGGATCATTATGAATATGAAGTTAGTTACGACAGTACATCGTGGAGTATCCTGGCAGCAACAAAACAGTTTTACAGCATCTGTACTAAAAAAATTTATCTGTTAGTTGAGCAGGTATTTGTAACCGTTCTTATCTGTAACTACTTTCTTTCTTTCGCTTACGCCATAGTCCCGCAGTAGTCTCGCAGGGTCGGAGTGATTACAACAGGTTTGGCAATGTTAGTTTTGCGACGCGAGTAACTGAGGCGGAACGTGGGGATCAGCAGGGTATTCACCTAGCGGGATGTGGAAAACAGCCTAAAAACCACATCCAGGCTGGCCGGTACACCAGCCCTCGTGGTTAATCGGATTCGATCCGGGGCCGGCACGCCTACCCGAGTCCAAGAAGAAGCGCGTTAGCGCTTGGCTACCTCTTCCGTTTCATTTCAGCAAGTATGTTCCTATGAAGCGCTTTGTTAATGTCACGTTTTACTAATATAGCATTACTCGTAGGCTGCCATACTATAGAAATAAACTGTAAAGATGACAGAGAAGTTTCAGCGCTGAATCTAGAAGTCGATAGTGAATATATCAAAAGAATGAAACCCACCTAATGTTAATGGAGCATAAGAAAGACGATGAAACATAATGGTGGCACACAATTTGGAGTTCCAGCGTAGTATGTGTGGTACGATGGACCTGAATATCGCCGGCCGCGGTGGTTTCACGGTTCTAGGCGTGCAGTCCGAAACCGTACGACTGCTACGGTCGCAGGTTCGAATCCTGCCTCGGGCATGGTTGTGTGTGATTTCCTTAGGTTAGTTAGGTTTAAGTTGTTCTAAGTTCTAGGGGACTGATGACCACAGCAGTCGAGTCCCATAGTGCTCAGAGCCATTTGAACCATTTTTGACCTGAATATCAATGTGTAGAGGATATATCACTATATGCTGTCTATTACATCTTATCAAAATAGTTTTAAGACTGGATTGGAACTTAATATATAATAATCTTAAAGTGTAGTGACGAAGTGGTGTATGATGGTAATTCCATTTATTTTTGCATATTTATTTATAAATATCTATGTACAAAATGATCTGTAGCCTCAGTGCTGGCGCTCTTGCAGAAGCCCTAAATAGTTGTGAATGGTCAGTCGGTGGACAGCAGAGGACGGTGTTGTCGAGTTCAGCCCAGCAGGGCAGCCTTGGCCTGCAGGTGGGCGGCGGCAGCCAGGGCTCCAGGGGCTCCAGCCACCGCTGGACCCAGGGCGGCGATCGAGGGGGCGAGGCCGCCGACCAGCGCGGGGGGACCGACGGCGTAGGCGGGGGCGGCGGCGATGGCGGCGGGGGCGGCGATGGCGGCGGGGGCGGCGATGGCTGCGGGGGCGGCGAGGATGGCGGCAGAGTTGACGATGGCGTCGCGTGCCTGTGTCTGGGCGACGGCGGCGAGGTGCGCGCCGCGGGCGGCAGCCACTTCAGGGGTGTCCAGGGGGTGTCCGCCGGGGCCGATGATGATGTTGGCCGGAGGCTGCGGGATCGCCGGCACGGCGATGGGGGCGGCCGCGTAGGCCGGGGCTGCCAGACCAGCTCCCAAAAAGCCGGGCTTCGCCACAGCCACGGCCAGCACTGCACTCAGGACAATCTGAGAGAACAAGACGGCGTTCTCAATTTGGATGCTATCATAAAACTAAGAATGTTACAATGCGTGAAAGCACTGCAAATACATGAAAATATGCATAAATTCTTCTAATATCATCATCTCACACATGGTTATATTTTCTGTTTAGCATCACGACTTTCAAAGAATCTGAGTCTATCTGAAATCAAATGCAAACTGTTTGCCCATAATGGGTAGATCCTTTTTACGTGTGCTGCCACCAGTCGGAAAACATTAGGACTAGGGGAAGATATTGATTTGTCTTTTAAGTCGCATTTCTTTGGTATAGGCACAACATGCAGGTAGTTTTGCCAGAACACAGTGGGAATGAAATAGCGCTACACAGCTTCTTTATTTGGTATAGGCTCAAATGTAGGTAGTTTTGCCAGACCATTGTGGGAACAAAGTGCCGCTACACCTCTTTACCACTCCTCTACCTGCAGGAACTCTAGTGTAAACATATGTTACGCCACCTGCCATTTCAGATCCACTCTGTAAGGAGTTGTGATATCTTGGCCAAGTAGTGCATCCTCATTGTAATAGAAGCGGTCTGCTGCCATGGTTGTCATGTTACATAGCTAGTCTCAGTCCAGCCCTAACCAAATAAAACAAATAAATTGTATCACCTTACTGTCTGCTCTATGTTTTGTGAAATGCATGACACTCAGCTGTCTGTATGTAGTTGATTATTAGTAGCATATCCGGTTACTAACCATCGCAATGAAAATTCATATATTATTCATCTATGATGTGCCATGTGTGATGCATTCCATAAAATAAATGACAGCTATTGATAGTATTACCTTAAACTGTTTACATTTCAGTTTTAAGAAGTGGTTGATGAATGTAAATATCACATTAGGTTGCCCTTGTGCTTGATACAAACCCATAAATATATCAAAATTTTCTTAATCGAGGTTACTTTCTGACCTGTCAGGTAGTATAATGCTTCAGTGTTTCATATTTTCACATTATACCCCCATTTACTGTATACTTCAATTAAACCACATAGACCATTAATTTTATCTCTCGTTTGTATCCCATAGAAGAGGCCGGCCAGTGTGGCCGAACGGTCCTAGGCGCTTCAGTCTGGAACCGCGCTACCGCTACAGTCGCAAGTTCGAATCCTACCTCTGTCATGGGTGTGTGTGACGTACTTAGGTTAGTTAGGTTTACGTAATTCTAAGTTTTTGCCTTGATGCTCGTTATTATTCCTGTACACAGCTCAAGTTAAACTGTGCGTCACACCTCAAAAAACGGAGGTACTCAAATGCTGGTATAAATGACAATCTTCGTATTTTATAATTCTGCACCCCATGATGCACTTTGGGCAGTATACAAGACGACCACTCAAATACATGCATCTTTACTGAGCGCATAAATAGGTGTGTATATTAGTAATAGTAATGGCTCTGTGAGCTCATTTTGCTCAGAGAGCTAGACTTAGACTGTATTTTCTGTTCTGACAAATTAATTTCATCTGTACCTCGTGTATGGCAATATTGTGTTATATTATAAAGCAGAATTAGATTTTCTGTTTCTCCTCATAGCTAAATTTTCAAAATGCTACTCACGGAAAATCATTTAAGATAAGGCAAATCAGCGGAATTATGGTGGCATACTGGCAGCGCTATGCAGTTTCTTGAGAACATTCATTACAAGCTATTCTCGACATGTTGTCTACCTTTTTATTTAAATCAGTGATGAGGTAAGCAACGAGAAGTATCTTTATCGTTGGAAGCAATAACACGCTATCCTGAGTGTACTGACCAAAGTAAAGTAAAATACTAGTGGATAACTGGTTGGTATTAAATTACTTTTTAATGATATTCAGGCTATTTTTCAGTGTTCTGCTGCCTTAGTTTCGTTTATGCAGAGTCTGTTCCAATTGAGTAGGTATTTTAATGAGTTTGCAGACTTTTTCCACCTTAGTTCTTGAGGTCAGTTGGTACGACACTAGCAACGTTGCACTTATATTGTAAATAATGCTGTATGTCTCTAGAATGAGATTTTCACTCTGCAGCGGAGTGTGAGTTGATATGAAACTTATTGGCACATTAAAACTGTGTTCCGGAACGAGACTCGCACTCGGGACCTTTGGCTTTCGCGGACAAGTGCTCTACCATCTGAGCTACCCAAGCACGACTCAGGCCACGTCCTCACAGCTTTACTTCAGCCAGTACCTCGTCTTCTACTTTCCAATCTTCACAGAAGCTATCCTTGCAGAATTAGGACTCCTGGAAGAAAGGATACTGCGGAGACATGGTTTAGCCACATCCTAGGGGATGCTTCCAGAAAGTTGGAGGCTAGGTACTGGCGGAAGTAAAGCTGTGCTGACGGGGCGTGAGTCGTGCTTGGGTAGCTCAGATTGTAGAGCACTTGCCCGCGAAAGGCAAAGGTCTTGAGTTCGAGTCTCGGTCCGGCCCACAGTTTTAATCTTCCAGGAAGTTTCAGTGCTGTATGTCAGCTAACCGGGATCAAAAACCCAAGCAGAGACAAAAAAAATGTCAGCTGTGCAAGAAGAAATTAAGGTGAAACATGACGCGACCTATGAACCTAGACGATTTGGCATTCAGTCAACAGGTTTACTGGAGAAAAGCGCAGCTTTCAGGCTGAAGAGCCATGCAGTGAAGCACAGCACGAATTACGACGCCTCAGAGGCCGGCGACGCAGAGCAGTTGCAAGCGCTCGCACTCACCAGGCACTTCATGGTTGGCAATGAGGGTTGTCGGCTGTTGCAGCTGATGAACTCTGGCTACAGACTGCGTCCACACACTATATATACCGCAGTCCGGCGCCGCTCTAGCGTGAAAGTACTAGCGGGTGTCCTTCCCTCCATCTCTTCATTGGGCGTTGACTGTGCGCTGTGTCTGACGCAACACACCCTGATTACAATGAATTGTAGGCAACGCTGTTGCTACTGTGGTAAGGAGCCTACGAAACTCATTCTTTGTCGGATATTAGCAACGTATTTCAAAATTAAGACTTTAACAAATAAAATCATTTTCATTCTTATTGTTAACAATAAAGCCTGTACACTGCAGTCAGTTTTTACATTTTTACCCTTTTTACAGATTTTTCAGATCGACTAGCGCGACTTCTTATTTCAAACAGACAATACTGCATTGCGGCTAATAAAAGATGTTTGAAATCATCTTCATACAGGTGGCGAATGGCTTAATACTCTTTATTCATACCACTGAAGAATCGTAGCTTAAATGCTATCATAATGACCATCAAACTTTATGAGAAAACAAACACCGTTTGAACCTATATAAATATAGAGAATCTTTAGCGCCTCGATTGTCTAGGAGTCAGAGGGTCCTGAACACAAAATTTTGAGATACGGAACTAGTGGTTCCAAACTAAAATTTCGCATAAAATATCTTGCATGTGAGACTTGCATTTGAAAGTTGCTTATGTTTTTGTATCGACGTCAGTCGTGCTAGCTTGGAGCCCAGTACACAACCACTTTTGATATTGCCACAGTTCGTTTTCTATAATGGAAAACTACTGGGGATTGAAAAGGGAGGTCTCATCAACAACTGGGCTATTTTACTGAGAGAATGTAGCAAAATATCATGCACCCCTGTAAAGCATACATTCATCATTGCAGGCAAACGTGCCACTTGCATCCACATTTCTTAACAATATCCATAACCTTAATTGTTGCTATAAGTTGTTTATTTCCTAATCTCAAACAAAAGAATTTGGAATTCTCTACCATATGTATAATTTTGGCTCTAAAGATATGGTACTCCAAAACTCTCTATTTCCATCAAAAGATTCATACGGTTATAGTTGGTGGTCATTTTAATTTACCCTCCACATGTTGGTAAAAACACATGGTTAATTCCTTAGGCACGAATAAAACGTCATCCGAAATTGTGCTAAACGCATTCTCTGAACCACTCTCTCAAAATTATTTCGAGCAATTAGTACATGAGCCCACGCGAATAGTAAATGGTTGTGAAAAAACACGTGACCTCTTAGCAGCAAATAATCCTTAGTTGATAACGAGCATCAAACCGGATACAGGGATTAGTGAACACAAGGTTGTCGTAGCGAGACTGAGTACTGTAGCCCCCAAATCCTTCAAAAATAAACGTCAAATATACCTATTAAAAAAAACATAAAAATTCACTTGACGTCTTCCTGAGCGACAATCTCCACTCATTCCACATTAATAATGTAAGTGTAGACTAGATGTGGCTTGAATGTCAAGAAATAGTATCGGCAGCAATCGAGAGATTCATACCAAATAAATTAACAAACGACGGAGCTAATCCTCCTTGGTACACAAAATGGGTCAGAACAGTGTTGCAGAAACAACGAAAGAAACATGAGAAATTTATACAGACGCAAAATCCCTAAGATTGCCGATCTATTGCAGATGCTCGAAATATAGTGAGGACTTCTATACGAGACCTTTATAACAGTTTCCACAACGAAACCTTGCCTCGAAATCTGGCTGAAAATCCAAAGAGATTCTGGTCGTATGTGAAGTATGTTAGCGGCAAGAAACAATCTTGCGCGATAGCAATGGAGATACTATCGAAGACAGTGCTGCCAAAGCAGAGTTACTAATCACAGCCTTTCGAAATACCTTCACAAATGAAGACGAAGTTAATATTTAAGAATTTGAATCGAGAACAGCTGCTAACATGACTAACGTAGAAGTAAATATCCTCGGACTAGTGAAACAACTACAATCACTTAACAAAAGCAACTCTTATGGCCCAGACTGTATACCAATTAGGTTCCTTTCGGAGTATCCTGATGCATTAGCTCTATACTTAACGGTCAGATACATCAGTTCACTCGACTAAAGATCCGCACCCAGAGACTGGAACGTTGCACAGGTCGCACCTATATTCAAGAAAGATACTAACTGTAATCCACTTACTTATAGACCCATATGATTAACGTCGATATGCACCAGCATTTTGAAACATATATTGTGTTCGAACATTATGAATTACCTCGAAGAAAGCGGTCTATTTCCGGCCGGAGTAGCCGAGTGGTCCTAGGCGCTACAGTCTGGAGCAGCGCGACAGCTGCGTTCGCAGGTTCGAATCGAGCCTCGGGCATGGATGTGTGTGATGTCCTTAGGTTAATTAGGTTTAAATAGTACTAAGTTTTAGGGGACTGATGACCACAGAAGTTACGTCCCAAAGTTCTCGGAGCCATTTCAACGAAACGGTCTATTGACACACAGTCACCATGGGTTTAGAAAACATCGTTCTTGTGAAAAACAACCAGCTCTTTATTCGCGTGAAGTGTTTAGTGCTATTGACAAGAGATTTCAGATCTATTCCGTATTTCTGGATTTACTAAAGGCTTTTGACACTGTGACATACAAGCGGCTTGTATTGAAATTGCGTGCTTATGGAATATCGTTCCAGTTCTGTAACTGAATTTGTGACTACTTGTCAGAGAGGTCACAGTTCGTAGTAACTGACGGAAAGTCTTCGAGTAAAACAGTAGTGATTTCTGGCGTTCCTCAATGTAGTGTTGTAGGCTCTTTGCTGTTCCTTATCTACGTAAACGATTTGGAAGATGATCTGAGCAACCGTCTTAGGTTGTTTGCAGATAATGCTTTTGTTTATCGACTAATAAAGTCATCAGAACATCAAAACAAATTCCAAAGTGATTTAGAAAAGATATCTGAATGGCGAGAAAATTGGTGGTTGACCCTAAATAATGAAAAGTGTGGGGTCATCAGCATGAGTGCTAAAAGGAATTCGTTAAGCTTAGGTTACGCGATAAATCAGTCTAATCTAAAATCCGTAACTTCAATTAAATACCTAGGTATTACAATTACGAACAACTTAAATTGGAAGGAACACATAGAAAATGTTATGAAGAAGGCTAACCAAAGACTGCGTTTCATTGGCAGGATACTAGGAAATGTAATAGATCTACTAAGGAGACTGTCTACACTACGTTTCTCCGTCCTCTTTTGGAAAACTGCTGCGTAATGTGGGATCCTTTCCACATAGGACTGACGGAGTACATCGACATAGTTAAAAGAAAGACAACACGTTTTGTATTGTCGTGAAATATGGGGGAAAGTGTCACAGAAATGATACAGGATTTGGTCTGGAAATCACTAAAAGAAAGGCGTTTTTCGTTTCGACGGAATCTTCTCACGAAATTCCAATCACCAACTTTCTCCTCCGAATGTGAAAATATTTTGTTGAAACCGATCTTCATAAGGAAAAAGTGATCTCCATGATAAAATGAAGGAAATCAAAAATGGTTCAAATGGCTGTAAGCACTATGGGACTTAACATCTGTGGTCATCAGTCCCCTAGACTTAGAACTACTTAAACCTAACTAACCTAAGGACGTCACACACATCCATGTCCGAGGCAGGATTCGAACCTGCGACCGTAGCAGTCGCGCAGTTCCGGACTGTAGTGCCTAGATCCGCCCGGCCACCGTGGCCGGCAAATACTTCAAATTTATCACTGAATAGAGGAAATGTTCAGGGTTAGACATGAATGCAGAAATATAAATGACTTAGGAATGAAATAAACAGGAAGTGCCCGGCAGCCAAAGAAAAATGGTTGCAGAGGAAATGTAAAGAAACCGAAAAAGATATGATCTTCCGGAGGACTGACACAGCCTATTGAAAAGTCAAAACAACTTTCGGTAAAACTGAAAACAAGGGTGGTACCATCAAGGGTGCAATGGTAATTTCACTGTTAAATGCAGAGCAAAGAACAGATAGATGGAAAGAGTACACTAAAGGCCTCTATGAAAGGATTTATCTAATGACTTGACAGAAGAAGGTGGAATCGATTAGAAAGGATAGGGGGTCCACTATGAGAGTCAGAATTTAAAAGCGTTCTTGAAGAGACCGTATAAAGCAGAGGGAAATGGCAACCAAACGCTATTCAAATTGGTATGTAGACTGGTAACGAAACCTTATATTTTCAGAAAAGTGTCATGCACACAGTTTCGAAGAGAGCAAATGCAAATAGGGGTAGAAACCATCGCACAACCGGCTTAACGTCTCATGCGTCCAAGCTGCTGAACAGGAGAGTGTAAAAGAAAACTGAAGTATAATATGTGGTTACCAATTTGGCCTTAAGAAAAGTGAAGGCGCCAGAGAGGCACTTCTCACGTTACGGTTGATAATGGAAGCTTTACTGAAGAACCATCAAGATATGCTCACAGGATTTGTTTATCTAGGAAAAAACTTCGACAGTGTTAAATGATGCAAGATGTTCCAAATTCTGAGAAAAATAAAGAGTAAACTACAGGTAAAGACTGGTGACACGTAATGTCAGCAAGGACCGAGAGGGAACAATAAGAATGAAAGTGAAAGAAACAAATGCCTTGATTAAAAAGGGTGTCAGGAAGGGATGCAGTGTTCACCCCAACTGCTCCATCTGTAATTACAAGAGGCAAGAATTCAAGGAGAAAAGATGTCAATGATAAAATTCCCCGATTACGCTGATATCCTTACTAAAAGTGAAGAAGAATTTCAGGATCTGTTGAATGTGATGAACATACTAATGACTTCAGAATATTCACTCAGAGTAAACCGAAAACAGAGAAAATTAATGAGAAGTAGCAGAAACGAAAATAGCTATTAACTTAACATCAAAGGAATTAGCAGAAGTTAACAAATACTTCTAGCTTAGAAGTAAAATAACCCCTTGTAACACAATAGCTCTAATGCTCTACTGATTTATTTTGCCTTTGGTTCTATTTAATGTTACATCTTTGAGCTTCTGTAAATGTGTTTGATTGAATCGATAACACAAAATTTTATACTTCTTTCCTTTTAAAAAGCTTTGACGTCTTTTAGAGTGTAGGAAGTGCAATCTCTGCAATAAGTACAATAAGAGCAAATGATATGTTTTATCTTTATCACATAATCTCTTTGGTTATCTTTGAGGTTGAATAACTTTGTTTAAATAATTTTTCATACAAATGTCAACATGTGCAGAGGTTCTGTTTCATATAATATGTTTCGTTGCACAAATAGTTTTCTTCAGATGGCGTCTGAGTTGTGTGCTTCTTCCGGTGTAAGCCGACTCAATCTGTCCGCGTCTGTACTGCTGCGATGCCTACCTAGTGCGGCGCAACGCTAAGGCACATGGCCTTCAATCGCTGTAATACTGAGGTGTGTTCTTTAAATTGGACTCTGTACCGCTGGCAGCCTGTCCCGAATACTGTTTAGGATAGACTTCGCATTTAGTACCGTAGGTCTCTAGAAGAGCGAAGCATTCCAAAGGATTGGAAAAGGGCACAGGTCATCCCCGTTTTCAAGAAGGGACGTCGAACAGATGTGCAGAACTATAGACCTATATCTCTAACGTCGATCAGTTGTAGAATTTTGGAACACGTATTATGTTCGAGTATAATGTCTTTTCTGGAGACTACAAATCTACTCTGTAGGAATCAGCATGGGTTTCGAAAAAGACGGTCGTGTGAAACCCAGCTCGCGCTATTCGTCCACGAGACTCAGAGGGCAATAGACACGGGTTCACAGGTAGATGCCGTGTTTCTTGACTTCCGCAAGGCGTTTGACACAGTTCCCCACAGTCGTTTAATGAACAAAGTAAGAGCATACGGACTATCAGATCAATTGTGTGATTGGATTGAGGAGTTCCTAGATAACAGAACGCAGCATGCCATTCTCAATGGACAAAAGTCTTCCGAAGTAAGAGTGATTTCAGGTGTGCCGCAGGGGAGTGTCATAGGACCGTTGCTATTCACAATATACATAAATGACCTGGTGGATGACATCGGAAGTTCACTGAGGCTTTTTGCAGATGATGCTGTGGTGTATCGAGAGGTTGCAACAATGGAAAATTGTACTGAAATGCAGGAGGATCTGCAGCGAATTGACGCATGGTGCACGGAATGGCAATTGAATCTCACTGTAGACAAGTGTAATGTGATGCGAATACAT
The DNA here is from genome assembly GCF_023897955.1 of Schistocerca gregaria. NCBI lineage: Eukaryota > Metazoa > Arthropoda > Insecta > Orthoptera > Acrididae > Schistocerca > Schistocerca gregaria. The sequence goes on from NC_064922.1 coordinate 917,343,760, forward strand.
AGAAAGATAGGTCCCTTATCATTTAGCTACAAAATAGCAGGTCAGCAACTGGAAGCAGTTGATTCCATAAATTATCTGGGAGTACGCATTAGGAGTGATTTAAAATGGAATGATCATATAAAGTTGATCGTCGGTAAAGCAGATGCCAGACTGAGATTCATTGGAAGAATCCTAAGGAAATGCAATCCGACAACAAAGGAAGTAGGTTACAGTACGCTTGTTCGCCCAATGCTTGAATACTGCTCAGCAGTGTGGGATCCGCACCAGGTAGGGTTGATAGAAGAGATAGAGAAGATCCAACGGAGAGCAGCGCGCTTCGTTACAGGATCATTTAGTAATTGCGAAAGCGTTACGGAGATGATAGATAAACTCCAGTGGAAGACTCTGCAGGAGAGACGCTCAGTAGCTCGGTACGGGCTTTTGTTAAAGTTTCGAGAACATATCTTCACCGAAGAGTCAAGCAGTATATTGCTCCCTCCTACGTATATCTCGCGAAGAGACCATGAGGATAAAAACAGAGAAATTAGAGCCCACACAGAAGCATACCGACAATCCTTCTTTCCACGTACAATACGAGACTGGAATAGAGGGGAGAACCGATAGAGGTACTCAGGGTACCCTCCGCCACACACCGTCAGGTGGCTTGCGGAGTATGGATGTAGATGTAGATGTAGATGTAGTTAATTTAATTTTATACACACCAGATGCGTCGATGTTCTTGGTTTGCCTTTGCCTTGCCTTATTTTGAAACGAAGCCTTTCACTTGTGACAAAGCCTGTTCTTACCACAGTTTTTAAAATTGTCGCGGTATCATATCTGAAGCTCTTCCTCTGTGTTCCTATGGTTATCAATAGTCTTTATGCCCTTAATGTCTCTCTCTTCATGAAATAATATCTCTTCTCCGTTTGTGTACTGTTTTAATTTTTTGAAATTTTTTTTGACTACCTCAGCATTCTAACCATTACTTACACTGACTTGCTTGAGAAAGGTTGTTTCTTTCTTTCCTCCCTGATCACTTAATGATAGTGTCAGTAGTCTGCTGATTAGTAAACGAAAATATGCCACCTTTTACAGAATTGCATGCCATGACGTACATTCTATGACGAAACTGCAGTCTATGGTGAAATTTGCACTAATTATTTACCTTTAAATGCTGAATTTATGACTGCTATTTTATTTGGTTATATCAAGAGAGTTAAGAAGTTCTTTATAGTCATGTTCAAAAATTAAGTGTATTTTATGACGGAAAGATATAAATTTCAGATTACGTCGTTAATCTCATTTACATTCCTTTTCAGCCAAGGAGCTTACGGGCGCTCAACGCCGATTTTGTCAGTTTTTCAGTCAAAAAATGAAACCGGCAGCATATCCTTGACGATATATTATTTTCTTAGCTGATTCTGGGTACTCATACAAACATTTTTACTCAATGTTGTTCATGGAATTTTCTACCATGACAACCTTGGTGGCGTTAACCGTTGCTAAACACTCTAGTAGGTGGTAAAATTTTCCGTTGAAATGGAAATGGTTCAAATGGCTCTGAGCACTATGGGACTTAACTTCTAAGGTCATCAGTCCCCTAGAACTTAGAACTACTTTACCTAACTAACCTAAGGACATCACACAGATCCATGCCCGTGGCAGGATTCGAACCTGCCACCGTAGCGGTCGAGCGGTTCCAGACTGAAGCGCCTAGAACCTCTTGGCCACCCCGGCCAGCTGAAATGGAAATTAATATAATCTAACGTAAGTTCTAGCAACTGTAGAAATCCTACTGTTTATCGTACACATACCCTTTTGATACATCAGCACACACCTAACTGCTTAAAAACACTTCTTAAGTTCAGGTAAACTTGGAGTGAAACTAACGAGTATCACTCACAACCCGCCAGTTACAATGGGCTCTAAGTTAACCATTCGCTTGTGGCAACACATGGTAGCTGAACTACCACTGAAGTCCGTTGCGGTTTTGGTCCATATCACCAATCCTGTGTGTTATACTAAGATTTTGATGGAGGTGAAGTAGGTAGGTTGGTGACAAAAATCCGTTGTCTTCCACTGATTGCTACCCTCAAAACCTGAATCTTGTCTATGACAGCGCTTAGCTTCTCCATCAAGCTTAAGTCGAACTTTTGGTTTTTCGTCAGTATCTCTGACACTTCTTCTTTCGAGAGTCGATGACAGGTTCGAATCGTGTGGAACGCCATATGGTTTGAAATTTTCCTCTCCGTCCACACGTTGTGCTCCATCGCAGAGTGGGGACTTGTAGTACAGGAGAAAAAAGGAGACATATGACAGTTTCTGGTTTTCCTTAATTTTCGTTTCTTAACAAAATTTAAAAAGAAATAAATATTCTAGGCAGAAGTGTGTGTTTTACTTTTGCTGCCGATTCCGATTATTGGTGTTGAGCTTAGAGAGGTGTACGTAACGTTGCAAACGTTCCAGAGTAATGAAGAATTCATACATATTATAGAAATGGGTGAATCTATATATGTGTGTGTGTGTATGTGTGTGTGTGTGCTTCTGTGTGTCTCTGTATTTGTGTTCCACGTTTCCCCCTAAACCACTGGATTTTAATCAAACCTGATAAAAATATTCCTTGATGTAAGACAAAAATCGCTAAGGGATAACAGCCATCTGCGTTTCATAGTTCAGGAGATATGAGGTTATAGACATTGAGGTACGTGAAAGACTGTCGCATTGTGCATGACGTATAAATTTATTACTTCTTTGCTACCAGTTCTATTTGTAAAATATGTTGCAGGCAGTACCCATTTATATCGTAGAATGTACTTACAAAATCATTCTGCGACACATAGATCAGCAGATATAACGCCACGAACACTACGATGCGTGAAAAACTGCCGCATCGTACATGTATAAATTTATTATTTCTTTGCTACCCACTCTATGCGAAACATATTTCGTAGGCAGTATCCATCTACATCTATATGGCTGCTCTGCAAATCAAGTGCCTGGCAGAGGGTTCATCGAACCAAGTTCACATGTCTCTATTATTCGAATCTCGTACAGCGCGTGGAAAGAATGATCACCTATATCTTTCCGTACGAGCTCTGAATTCCCTTATTTTATCGTGGTGATAATTCCTCCCTATGTAGGCAGGCGTCAACAAAATATTTTAGCATTCAGAGGAGAGAGTTGGTGATCGGAATTTCGTGAGAAGATTCCGGCGCAACGAGAAACGCCTTTCTTTTAATGACTTACAGTCCAAATCCTGTATCATTTTTGTGACACTCTCTCCCATATTTCGCGATAATACAAAACGTGCTCCCTTTCTTTGAACTTCTTCGATGTACTCCGTCAGTCCTATCTGGTAAGGATCGCACACCGCACAGCAGTATTATAAAAGAGGACGGACAAGCGTAGTGTAGGCAGTCTCCTTAGTAGGTGTGGCACATTTTTTTAAGAGTCCTGCCGATAAAACGCAGTCTTTGGTTAACCTACAGCACAACAATTTCATTGTGTTCATTCCAATTTAAGTATATCGTAATTGTAATACCTAGGTATGTAGTTGAATTTACGGCTTTTAGATTAGACTGATTTACCGTGTAACCGAAGCTTAACGAGTTCTTTGTAGCATTCATATGGATGACCTCACACTATTAGTTATTTAGGGTCAACTTCCACTTTTAGCACAATTCCGACATTTCTTCAAAATCGTTTTGCATTTTTTTTCTTTTGACGACTTTATTAGTCGATAATCGACAGCGTTATCTGCGAACAACAGGAGACGCCTGCTCAGATTTTCTCCCAAATCGTTTATATAGATAATAAACAGAAAAGGGCCTATAACGCTACGTTGGGGAACGCCAGGAATCATATTCGTTTTACTCGATGACTATCCGTCAATTACTACGAGCCGTGACCTCTCTGAGAGGAAATCACAAATCCAGTCATATAACTGAGACGATAGTCCATAAGCAAGCAATTTCACTACGAACCCAGCGACCAAACCCAGTTCCCCCTGAGCAGCCATAGCGTACGGATCTCCGTGCTGGCGCGTTCACAGGAGCTCAGTCCGTCAGTTCACCTGATGATGGCGAAATGTTTGATCGCCGAAATATTGTGCCCGTTGGACACTATAGACCGGCAATACACCAGTGGATATTTTGATTAGAAACTGAAGTATTTACATAAATTCTGGTGGGAAACCTGTTATAACCATTGTCAAAACGCAAAGAGACAGAGTTAATGCTATCTTACATGCATGTTGTTCACTGATTTTCGCCATCAGTAACTTCTGGTGCTGATGATCTGTGGATGTAGTGACGCTAGCGTTGATACTGTGTGTGTTGTATGTGTGTGTGTGTGTGTGTGTGTGTGTGTGTGTGTGTGTGTGTGTGTTATCTTTCCGGATCTGCTCTGCGAACTGAAGTTTTAAGTTCACTAGCGTAGCCCTTACGTATTGCAGATTTTCTCCTGAAAATGGCAGGATGGTCACCTGTCCAAATATCGGGAGTTGCCGATGATGTTACCCAGCTGCATTTCCATAAGTTATTTGAGCAGAGGAGCGATCGAATAATCATGGCGTCCCAAGAGCTCAGCAGCTGGATATGCATCATTTCAGAAACAGCTTTCTGAACTAGATCCCATTGCCATCAATAACACCCCACATAAATTATTGCTGCAAACAATGGTATTTCTGTACTGATATCTAGCAAAATGACATGGGACTCTTTTTGCACTGATTAAAAGTCGTTGAAAGGATAGTGTATTCAGTTTATCCAATATCGTTTTGGTAATTGAAGGTTTCCAGAAAAGTGAACACAAAAGTAAATTTGTAGATTTAATTATAAATATATATGTACACGAATCTCTGTAGCCTGTGTGTGGTGCTCTAACATAAAGCTCTAAGACATATTCATTTGTGCTCAGTCGACATAGAAGTTGTTGTGGAGCAGTTCAGCCCAGCAGGGCAGCCTTGGCCTGCAAGTGGGCGGCGGCAGCCAAGGCTCCAGGGGCTCCAGCCACCGCTGGACCCAGGGCTGCGATCGAGGGGGCGAGGCCGCCGATCAGCGCGGGGGCACCGACGGCGTAGGCGGGGGCGGCGGCGATGGCGGCTGGGGCGGCGATGGCGGCGGGGGCGGCGATGGCGGCGGGGGCGGCGAGGATGGCGGCAGAGTTGATGATGGCGTCGCGGGCCCGCGTCTGAGCTACGGTGGCCAGGTGTGCACCGCGGGCTGCCGCCACTTCAGGGGTGTCCAGGGGCACGCCGCCGGGTCCGATGATGATGTTGGCGGGGGGCTGCGGGATCGCTGGCACGGCGATGGGGGCGGCTGCGATGGCTGGGGTTGCCAGACCAGCACCCAGCAGTCCTGCTCCTAGGTAGCCAGGCTTCGCCAATGCCGCGGTGAGCACCACGCTCAGGACGATCTGTGGGACAGGAACATCATATTGATTATTGTGTTTCAACCTTCTGATTTTCGGTTCAGTTCAAAATATAAGCTTGGTCGAAAACTCATTAAGCATATGAATTCATAACTATCTAAGACAGAGAGCAATTTGATCTAAAAGCATTTGTTCATACTGTTGCAGTAATCCTCTGTCCTACTCTCTACAGTGTAAATCTCTTGATCTCTGTATAACTACTGCAACTTACACACATCTGAATCTGCTTGCTATGGAAGAGTCTTCGGATCCCTCTAGAAATTTTTGCCCCATACTCTTCTCTGTAGTCCACAGCTTGTGGCTAACATTGCTGCCTCTGGATCACGGTGTCCTGGGTTCGATTCCCGGCCAGGTTGGTGATTTTCTGTGCCTGGGGACTGGGTGTTTGTGTTGTCTTAATCATTTAATTATCATCATCATCATAATCATCAATAACATCTTGATCATCATTCGTGACAGTGGCTATATTGGACTGGGCCAAAAATTGGACTGTGTAAAAATTGGGACAATGTAGGAGTGCTGATGACTGCACAGTTGAGTCCCCCACAAACCAAATATTATCAGCATCATCCATCATCTCAACTGTAATCAATCTTGATACCTCATCATGTGTCTCATCAACTGATCCTTTTGTCCGCAGCTCGTGGTCGTGCGGTAGCGTTCTCGCTTCCCACACCCGGGTTCCGGGTTCTGTTCCCAGCGGGGTCATGGATTTTCTCTGCCTCGTGATGACTTAGTCTTGTGTGCTGTCCTTAGGTTAGTTAGGTTTAAGTAGTTCTAAGCTCTAGGGGACTGATGACCATAGATGTTAAGTACCATAGTGCACAGAGCCATTTTTTGAACTGATCCTTTCTAGCCGTGTGGGATTAGCCAAGCGGTCTAGGCCACTGCAGTCATGGACTGTGCAGCTGGTCCCAGCTGAGGTTCAAGTCCTCCTCTGGCATGGGTGTGTGTGTTCGTTCTTAGGATAATTTATGTTAAGTAGTGTGTAAGCGTATGGTCTGATGGCCTTAGCAGTTAAGTACCATCAGATTTCACACACATTTGAACATTCAAATATCTTCAGAAAACAGAAACTTGTTCGTAATTTTTATTTCATGTTATAAAACATATACTTTTCCATTACTTGTCTTTTACTGGTGCTGCGTTATATACCTCCTCTACTTGATACGGCAGTTACTTTTCTGTCCAAATAGCAAAAAAAAATCACATATTCCCTTCAGAGTCTCACTTCCTAATCTAACTACCCCAACACTGCCTCAATAAGCCACATCCTCTAATTATTTTCTATCACTTTTTTCAGAGTTCCTCTTACTTATGAAATGTATATCCTGAAACTGAAGCAAAATTTGTTATACCTGAATGAGTCGATGTGATTTCAAGTTAGATTACGTTCGATTTCTCTTGGACGTTGGTCGCTTCTGAAAGCAACCCTATGCTAAACTTGCTGAATGTACAGTAGAGCGATGTCAGAAATGATCATTCTATGATGCTGCTATTTCAGTCTTATCGATTTCATGTTAGTCGATACTGATAGCACCTTTAGGAATAATTTGACTGCATTTGTGTTTTTGTGTGTTAGGCCCTTATGGGCAAAGTGCACAATTGCATGACATGTGCTGAACGTGTATCATACGGATGTCTTATTCTAAACAGTCTTAGAAGTAGATGATTCATGACCATCTTGTCGAAGGGAAAACACTCCGAAATACTAGTGATTTCATGTTTCTTAGAACCAATAGAACGGTTCTTTGTGTGATGTAGGTAGTCCACAGATAATGCAAATCATGGTGAGAAGAAATCTGGTTAGAAGGCACTCGAGCTGTATCGAACCACCTTAGTCAGCTTTTACTAAGAAACTGTCCTCCCACATGCGAAGTATGGAACAGTATGGAAACCACAGATACAAATTGTGTGTTCGATACTACGTAACTATGTGTGGCAAGCCACATCATAGTGATCAGACGTTTCCGAGACCATCCGCGAACGCTAGATGACGTTCTTGCACTCACCAGTGTCTTCATTGTTGGCTCTTGGGTTTGTCGGCTGTTGCAGCTGCTGAACTGTGACTGGACTCCGGGTACCACGCTATTTATACCTTTGTCCGGCGGTGCCTTGACGTGAAAGTACCGGCTGCTGTCCTTCCCTCCATGTACTCCTTGGACGAGAACCGTGCATCGAGGCTGATGCAACACAAAGTGCATATGACACTCGCAAGGCACCGATATAGCCTATATGGCACTGAGGTGAATCGACTAATTCGTTGTCGAGTGATTGGGATGGCAAATTCTACGAACATATTTCGCTAGAACGCCAAGTATTCAAATAACAATGATACCAATCCAAACAGTTTGATAGTACAGTTGGCAATCTTAGCTTTTTTAGAGGTTTGCAACAATTGTAAAGGTAACTACTGCTTTTATGTATTTAAGAAACATGTTCCAGGGGCACGCGTTTTGTTTCAGAAGGTCGTAAATCTTATCGATAAAATTTAAGCAGAGATCTTGCGAAAATCATCCTGTCCTATTCGACTGCATAAACGTCAGCACCTCGATGGGTCCCATGACTTCTTGATTTCTGGAAGGCACTGGAGCTCTACAACATCGTTCAATGAGCGAAAGGTCAGCTTACCGAGTATCGGACCAGAATTTTAGTAGAATAAGGGTTCCTTGGGGACAGAACTCAACATTCGTCTCTTAACGGAGTAAAACCAAAAAATGGAAGGAAAGCTCCAAGGATGCCAAAAGAGGGAGCGGCAGGACAGTTAATGTTTGCAGTGTATGTACGTGATCCAGTGTATAACATTGTAAACACCATAAGTCTGTCGACAAATGACGTAGCTGTATATAAGAAGATCTACAGAGGGATTGGTAGTTGACCTTGAACTTAAATAAGTATAAGATATGTCACATAAATAGGCGAAGAAATTCATTAGTCTTTAATTTTACAAGTGGAGAAAAACAACTGGGATCAGTAAACAGTGTAAAATACCAAGGAGTAACCAAGCGCAGTGACGTAAAGTGCAATGAACACATAAAACAAACTGTCCGGAAAGCAGGTGTCAGACTGATATCCATTGGAAGTAACTAAAGAAAGTGTAATTCATCCACAGAAGGTGTGGCTTACAAAACGTTTATTCATCCGATTCTTCTTTTTTACTCCTCAGAGTGGGGTCGTTACCAAGTTAGGTTAATATATGAGATAGAGAAGATCTGACAAAGAGTGGCACGTTTCATCGCAGGATCGTTTTTTCGGGGAGAGTGTGTTACGATGCTCAACAAGCTTATGTGGGAGCTTCTACAGTAGAGCCGTTGAGCAACACACAGATGTTCACTGTTGAAATTTCGAAAGTGCTTTTTCCGAGAAAGGACAGATTATGTCATTTCGCATACGTCTCGCGAAACAATCTGAGAAATTAGAGCTAATACAGAGGTTTTCCGGCAGTTATTTTACCTACTAGCCGTCCGCGAGTGGAACGGTGAATGGAAGTGAAGTTTATGGTGCCAGAAGTACCCTCTGCCACGTATCGTGGATTTCGGAGTAGTAGTAGTAGTAGTAGTAGTAGCAGCAGCAGCAGCTTTATTCATCCGTAGATCTCCCTCTACAAGGATATAAGATGTGTCAAAGTGTTTACAAGTTAAGATCAATTTACGGGAAGGTAATTCGTGTACACGTATATGTAAAGACTTGTAGTTAGGGAGAATCATTATAGTTACTCAAGGTATACAATACTTCTTTTACAAATAAGGTATTAAATAATGTAATGCCACACTGTTCACTCAAATCTCACTATCAGTTACTGCACATACTATACACACATTGTTTCATAACACTTAACTCACTACACACATAAAGACACACACACACATACACACACACAAACAATCACACACACACACACACACACACACACACACACACACACACACACACACACACACACACTGGTGATCTCTGGGCCATTTTCTGTACCGCAACTTCCCATCTGCTCTCCTGAAAAACTGAATCAGCATCTATCCATAATAAGTGACATATTGCGCTCAGACAGAGGAAGAGGTGTTAGTATTATATGAATAGCCTGGGGGTAAGTATTACCACAAAGGAAAAAGAAGAAAAACCAAAGTGAAGTTGTTATGTGGAATGTTGGATGTTTTATGCTAACAATTATTGTTATTTATTTGTGAAAGATTTTTTTATGAAACCCCTTCTCTGTTTTATCTAATTAATCATTCAATGTATAAAATGTGTTGGATAACAGGTACTTCTTAGCTGCCTTTTTAAATAACTGTATTTTTGCAATTTATTTAATCTCTTTTGGTAATTTATTGTACAGTTGTATTCCTTGGTAGAAAATGATGTTTTGAGTATAATGTTTATTTTTTCTTGATAAATGTAAGCTGAGGCGTTCTCTTGTTGCATGGTCATGGACAGAGCCGTTTGAGCAGTAATTACCAATGTCGGTTTAGATAATTCATCATTCTAATAACTATTTGATGCATTGTATTTTAAAGTGAATAAATACATAATGATAGGAAAACATCAACCACTGACGGTAACAAAGTCACAACACCAAGAAGGAAATGCACGACATAAACCAAAGTTCGTAGGTCTGTTTCTACACCTGAAATATCATATCTATTTAGATTTGGCGCAAGTCGCGTAACAGGAGCGCTACCAGTGCCACTATGAGAGAGCAAATCATGTTTGCTTTAAATACACACTGTAACAGGTAACAGTAGTGAGCGCTAGTTACCTTTGACATTGGACATGGTGAGTTGATGTTAGTCAAGAATGCCTTTACGGTGACAAAGACGCCATTATCATCAACACCTTCCTGAGTTTGAAAGAGATCGTGTAAGAGGACTACTATGATCTGGAAGTACCTTCTGCGATATTCCAGAAAAACTTGACGGCGCTAAAGCCATTGTACATGACTGCTGACAGCAGTGGTCACCAGAGTGTATGGTCACTCCAGATAGCCATTGGACTGTCGAGACTGAAGAGCGTCACCTTCCATGTATGGCTGTAGTGCATCGCACTGTATCTGCAGCAGTAATTCTAGCAGAAGCTGGCAGCAGAGCAGCACAACAAACTGTTACAAATCAGTTACGTCAAGAACAGCTCCATGCCAGACATGTTGTAGTGTGCATTCCATTGACCTCAAACCACCGCCATTTACGACTTCAGTGGACTCAAGCGAGCGTTCATATGAGGGCATGGTGGAAGCCTGTCACGTTTCCTATCAAACGCGGTTCTACCTTGGTGCCAGCCATGGCTGTGGATTGGTTAGAAGGGCGCTACATGAAGACCTGCAAACTACCTGTCTGCTTGCTATCATATCGGACCTATACCTGGAGTTATGGTCAGGGGTGTGTTTTCGTACGACAACAATAGCACTGTCGTGATTATTCCACTAACCCTAACTACAAAACTGTACATCACTCTAGTAATTCGACCTGTAATGCTGCCAATCATGAACAATATTTCAGTTGCTGCTTTCCAACAGGATAATGCTTGCCCGCATATCGCTATTGTAACCCAAAATGCTCGATCACCAGGTCTATCTCCAGTCGAGCACGTATGGGCATCGTGGATCTACTGCCTCAGCGTAATCAATATCCAGTATTAACCGCCCCTGTACTGACCGACCATGTGCAACAAGCATGAAACTTCATCTCACAAACTGACGCACGCCACATGTACAACACAATGCACGCACGTTTGCATTCTTGCGTTCAACATTCTGTCGGCTAGAACGCACATTATTGTACCAGCATTTCACAGTTGTAATCCCTCTTCTTGAATTTGCATTGGTCTGTGATCTTGCAGTGTTAATCACTTAAATATATTGCCTAGAAAAATGTATCCCCATATTTCATTACTCTACATTAATTATTTTTTCGTGTTGCAATTTCTTGACTTAAGTGTATTTTGAAACTGACAAGAGCTACTTATAAAGTAACTGTTTATACACCACCGGTTTCGATTATACCATCTTCTTCAGGTATCATTTACCTGATATCTGAAGGTGACCAAAGGACTGAAGCCAGTAGTGAGAAATGTGTTGTATTCGTAAAGAAACCATTACTTTCTCAACATGTCTTGACTGTTTTCAACTCATTATTCAATTACCTACGAGATGTGAGTAATACACCCCTGGAAATGGAAAAAAGAACACATTGACACCGGTGTGTCAGACCCACCATACTTGCTCCAGGCACTGCGAGAGGGCTGTACAAGCAATGATCACACGCACGGCACAGCGGACACACCAGGAACCGCGGTGTAGGCCGTCGAATGGCGCTAGCTGTGCAGCATTTGTGCACCGCCGCCGTCAGTGTCAGCCAGTTTGCCGTGGCATACGGAGCTCCATCACAGTCTTTAACACTGGTAGCATGCCGCGACAGCGTGGACGTGAACCGTATGTGCAGTTGACGGACTTTGAGCGAGGGCGTATAGTGGGCATGCGGGAGGCCGGGTGGACGTACTGCCGAATTGCTCAACACGTGGGGCGTGAGGACTCCACAGTACATCGATGTCGTCGCCAGTGTCGGCGGAAGGTGTACGTGCCCGTCGCCCTGGGACCGGACCGCAGCGACGCACGGATGCACGCCAAGACCGTAGGATCCTACGCAGTGCCGTAGGGGACCGCACCGCCACTTCCCAGCAAATTAGAGACACTGTTGCTCCTGGGGTATCGGCGAGGACCATTCGCAACCGTCTCCATGAAGCTGGGCTACGGTCCCGCACACCGTTAGGCCGTCTTCCGCTCACGCCCCAACATCGTGCAGCCCGCCTCCAGTGGTGTCGCGACAGGCGTGAATGGAGGGACGAATGGAGACGTGTCGTCTTCAGCGATGAGAGTCGCTTCTGCCTTGGTGCCAATGATGGTCGTATGCGTGTCTGGCGCCGTGCAGGTGAGCGCCACAATCAGGACTGCATACGACCGAGGCACACAGGGCCAACACCCGGCATCATGGTGTGGGAGCGATCTCCTACACTGGCCGTACAACTCTGGTGATCGTCGAGGTTACACTGAATAGTGCACGGTACATCCAAACCGTCATCGAACCCATCGTTCTACCATTCCTAGACCGGCAAGGGAACTTGCTGTTCCAACAGGACAATGCACGTCCGCATGTATCCCGTGCCACCCAACGTGCTCTAGAAGGTGTAAGTCAACTACCCTGGCCAGCAAGATCTCCGGATCTGTCCCCCATTGAGCATGTTTGGGACTGGATGAAGCGTCGTCTCACGCGGTCTGCACGTCCAGCACGAACGCTGGTCCAACTGAGGCGCCAGGTGGAAATGGCATGGCAAGCCGTTCCACAGGACTACATCCAGCATCTCTACGATCGTCTCCATGGGAGAATAGCAGCCTGCATTGCTGCGAAAGGTGGATATACACTGTACTAGTGCCGACATTGTGCATGCTCTGTTGCCTGTGTCTATGTGCCTGTGGTTCTGTCAGTGTGATCATGTGATGTATCTGACCCCAGGAATGTGTCAATAAAGTTTCCCCTTCCTGGGACAATGAATTCACGGTGTTCTTATTTCAATTTCCAGGAGTGTACCTTCACCGTATACTATTCGACTATCACGCGAATAAGGACGGCAGTTATTGTTTACTGTAATATGGGCCATATCTGTAAGTTTGGTCTCCCCTCCTACTGGTCTAGACGTAACAAACAACAACGAAAACGACTGCACAGATTTTTCTCGTCTATCTTGAGCCCTTACGCTACATGTACAATTATATCACAAGTAAAGGAATTATTATATGACTGCTGTGTGTCGTAAATGTCTGTTCTGCCTTAAAGACTAACAAAAACAGCCGCACAGCAGATAGATTTGTAGATCACTTTCTTTATGTAGATCTTTTTGGACAAACATTATCACCACTTGCTTGATACGAGTCTCGGAGGCCTTAGCAGACGTCAATGATAATGAAATACACTGAATTAATAAGCTTGAATTTTCTCACCAACCCCAGAAAAAGGTCCAAGCAAGTATATTAGTCCGTCCAAATTCAGTGACTGCCTTTTTTTAGAGATGTCTATTCTTCTTTAACCAAATGCCTTCTCTAGTTTTCAAGTCCTTGTATCTACAGCCTCAGAGAAGATCGAATGCACCTCATCATTCCTCTGTACTTCAGTATCCCACTCCTTTCCACTTTGTTTCTTCCAGACGAGACCTTTAAATTTCTATCGACTCTTCATTTTTCTTTTTACGTGAGACATCAGCCTTTTGACTGGTTTGATTCGGCCCACCGTGAATCCCTCCCCTGTGCCAAGCTTTGCATCTCAGAGTAGCACTTCCAACATACGTCCTCAATTAGTTGCTGGATGTATTGCAATCTCTGTCTTCCTTCACTATTCTATGTAGAACCGCCCCGCCCCCCCTCTCCTTTCAACACGCTTCCCACATCTTACCTTCTCAGTTCTACTACTTTTCAACTTTATTCTGTAGTACCACATTGAAAATGTTTTGATAGTATTCTGTTCCGTTTTTCGTAGATTTTATATATCGGTACAATAAACGTACATACATAATCAGAAATTTTTTCATCATTACATTATGAAATTAAAGTTCCCGCCGTTTTTTCCGTTTGCTTTTAAGGTCTGATCTCAGGAATTACTGTAGGGATTTTCATGCTGTTCGCACTAACAAACTGATTCATGAGGAATGTTCCTGTGTAAAATTTATAGTTATAGTTTATAATTATAGTAATGATGAGTGTTTAACATATGTATTGTTATCTGTTTGACATTCAACTGGCATTGAAGTGAAATTTTGTGTTAATGAGAGGAGATATATGACAGACATGAGAGAGAATGAGACTGTAAAAGCACTAAAGTAGACAGCCGCCGAATCTCCAGAGCGTAGCGAAGCTTGAACATGATTTATACAACTAGTCAGTCCAAAAAGTTTTGAAACTGGATTAATAAGAATGTTTCCTCTCTTTAGTAAAACGTCCCGCACTTTCATACAACCAGGTGAAAGTGTCAGAAAGGTCTCTGTGATGTCGTTCGACTGTCGCGTCACATTTCCTCGTCCTTCGGTGTTGGCAAACGTCCATCGACAAATTCTGAACTATGTCGTTTAGTAGAGGGTTTGTATTGATAACATCAAGTCGCGTCACTATAGATGATTTTTTTTCGTTTCAGTTAAGTTGCACTAGTTATCTTCCCGTCGTTGTTTTTAGTTCAGGAGTCAAGATGTGCGATACAAACTTGGATCACATTTTTCTTTTTCTTAACACTCAACAGAATATCTTCAGCACTTTCCTGCATTGCAATTTGTGACATAACAACGTTGACACACTAGGGTGACATTTCCATTGGTTAACACTGCCTGCTCACAACTGACTTGTCGAATGCACATCTGTTGTTTACAGTTCTTTGTCCAAACTGCCTCCATAGTTACTGCTCTGACTTAACTTACTGTCAAGGAATAGAATCAGTCTCTGACCGTTCTGGACGGACGATATAAAGTACCTATCCGCCTTTTTCTATCCGTATGTAGAGATTAATCTCAAGAATAACTGTAGGGATTATAATACGATTTTCATTAACAGACAGATTGGTATACGAGGAAGGTTTGTGTACATAATTTATTATATAGGTAGTCCGACTGTAGATACTTAGTGCTACCAGCACCATGATCCTGACTTGATATAACCCGACTGGAGTACTCCCCAGTCTCCAGGCTTTTTCCAAGTGTACCTCTTCCTCTTGTGATTTTTGAACAGCGTATTCCCAACTAATGGCGGAGTCTCACTATCACCAAAATTTCTCCCTTAATACCATCTTCAGTGCCTTACAATACCACAATATTACAGTCCTCTACAATTACATTTTTATCATCTCCCTGTACATAATAAATTACCTGTTCTATGCCTTCATATATTCTCCCAATCTCTTCGTCTTCTGAATGTGACATCGGTAGATATATCTGAATTGTTATTGCTGGGGGTGGTTTGCAAGCGATTCTCGTGAAAATAAACTTATTAATTAATTGTTCAAAGTAACTCACTCTCTGATCTACCTTCCCATAAGTGAAGATTCCTAATAGCGTTATACTCGTTTCTGCTGCTGTTGATATCATCATACCTATATACTACAAGACAGGAATGCTTACCTCCTTTCTATTTACTTTACTGATCCCCACTGCACCTGCACAGTGCCTTTGAATTTCACTTTTCAAATTTTCTAGCTTCCCTACCCTCCAACTTGTAGAACGTAACCCTGTGTTCAGTTATTCAATCTTTTTCTCGTTGTTACCTCCCCATTGGCAGGCTATCGCCGGATCCGAATCGGCGACTGATTGGGAATCTTTCGCCAATGGATATATCATCACGACGCTTTCTCCATTGTGGGCACATGATATGAGCAAACACATTAAGCACCTATAATGAAAGCAAATGGATCAATTGGCCACAGTGTGTACCGAAAATCAACACACTCTGATTTATGTCTGCAGGCCAGCAGCTGTCACCACCCTGCAGAGAAGAATGGGGTTCTGAAGACTTTGGTAGACAGAGCATGTGCCCTGTCAGACCAAGAGAATCTGCCTATAGAGATAGAACGTCTCAAAACAGTTTTCTCCAAGAAAGGATAAACGGACAAACAAATTGAGAGGGCACTCCAACCAGCCACTATACCACATCCTAGAGAAGACCAAGATGAAGCAAAGAAGGTGGAATATCTGCCCTATGCTGGCTCTATTTCTGCCAGAATCAGTAGGATCCTCCGTAAACACAATATCAAGTGTGTTTTCTGTCCATCCAATAAGATCGGGGGACTGCTGGGGAGTGTCAAAGACGACCTGGGGTTACGAAAACCAGGAATTTACAATATACCTTGTCAATGTGGCATGTCCTACATTGGCCAGACGACAAGAACTGTGGAGATCAGATGCAAAGAACATCAGAGGCACACTAGATTAAGGCAGGTGACTAAGTCAGCCATAGCTGAACACTGTCTAGAACTAGATCATGCCATGAAGTATGAGGATACCAAGATTCTAGCACAAACACCCAGATTTTGGGACAGTGTTATAAGAGAATCGATAGAAATAAAAATGGCTGACGACCTTATGAACCGTGACACAGGGTACCAGCTAAGCAGAGCCTGGGATCCGGCTCTGGAATTGTTAAAGGAGCAACAGGGCCAGCTGAAACACTACACAAACAGAAGAACCAGAGACATGGAGATGGAAAACGAGCCGCTATCGGACTGCCAGGCGCACCAGGCCGAAGATGGAACACCCAGAAATGGGACTGGTGGGCGCGGACCGCAGAGGGAACATCCAGAGCCGCAGCGGACGAAAAACGGAGCGGCAACGCTCCAACAGGTCGTGGTGAGCGGACGTGGACCGCAGGCGGAAAGCTTGGTACCCCAAACCGTAGATGAAACCCCCAGGAGCGGGTCTGATGGGCGCGGACCTCAGAGGGAACACCTAGAACCGCAGCGGCCGGAAAACGGAGCAGCAACGCTCCAGCAGGTCGCAGGGAATGGGCGCGGACCACAGAGGAAGCGACTGCAGCCATTGGTGGAGGGGGAAGGCCATAGGCATAAATACTGGACCAGGTCCACTCGAGGAGCAGTCTCAGGTCACACCTGATGAAGGTTACGAGCTAAGTGACCGAAATATCGTGCAAATACGACGCTGATATCCGGCAGAACACTCGACAACCCAAGATGTCATTAGATCGCCGGGAAAGCCTGAAGAATTACAATAATATTAATGGTATTACTCACAGCTTCTAACACAGAAACATAATTATCTGCTGTTATATTCTGCATATTACGAAAATCAACACCTATATCATCTTACACAGGAACAATTGCCTGATGACAAAGATCATACTTATCTGTAGGTATATTTTTCATATGGCAAAAGTCACCATCACCACCATTTGGTACAGGCACTCTACTTGGCCACTATCAAAATAATCCACATCAGTGGAGCAGGTGCTTCCTTGAAGATACCCGCTTGAAACAACCCTAGATTCAGGCTTTATTGCCCCATACACAGTTAATATTTACGTCCTCCTTAGTAATTTCCATTTCTCCTAATTCAGTAATATATCTGTTGCGAACTAGACTCTCATTGTCAACACCACAATACTCATTAATCTGCTCAGGAACCACAGCTGAATCTGATACATTATTTAGCAGCAACACAACCATCAACTTCATTAAATAGACCCCATTATAAATTCCTCCCCCATGTTTCTAATTTCTCTTCAAAGACTTCTCTTATGAGGATTCCTTACATCATCTTAGTCAGACAAACCTCCAAAAATATTATTACTGCCTATGGCTGCCTCCATGCCATATATCCTCTTTTCTTTTACTTCCTTGCTGTTATTATTACGAAATCTATTGCTATTGTGCCCACAATCACTATTCCATCTCTTGTTCCTATATCCTACATTTTGTCTTGAGCCAAATGGGACACTAGTTGGTCCGTAATTCAGTTTTCTGAATCCTATGGCTGTTTTTCGGGGGACGTTTCCATCAGAGCGAAGGCTGGATACGACTGGAAGTTGGCCATCCCCAGGAGCCACAGCTTCTAGTTCCTGAGAACGTCCCACGCTCCTGATTCCCTCGCTGTTGTCGTGCTCCCTAAACGACGACGGTCCTTCGCTTTGGGGGGGGGGGGGGGGGGGGAGGGGAGGAGGATTGTTACTGTGTACAGTCAAGCACTAGCACACCAGTCGGAAACGATAGAGCAAAGAGGGCCATGGACAGACATCAGCCAATCCCACGAGGAACGACCCCTCTCCAGGACGGTAACGCAACAGCAGCGGCCTCTATGCGAAGAGGACATAAGCACCGCGCCTGACTGGTCGCAGCCCAGTTCTATAGTTCAAGACTAGCGACTTGTATAGAAGTGTCAGCACTAGTTACTTTGCTTGTACATTCTATGTAGCTCAAACCTGGTATTGTTATGCTGAAGAGATTCCTTATTTTGTCGGTTGCCCTTTGTTTGCAATACATTTGTGTAACACAAAGTTAAGTACAATATTTCTTCATTTTCCAATAAAATTCGCCTGCCGCTGTGGACGAGCTGTTCTAAGCACCTCAATCCTTAACCACGCTGCTCCTACGGTCGCAGGTTCGAATCCTGCCTTGGGCATGGATGTGTGTGATGTCCTTAGGTTAGTTAGGTTTAATTAGTTCTACGTTCTAGGGGAATAATGACCTCAGATGTTAAGTCCAACAGTATTCAGCGCCATTTGAAACATTTTGTGATAAAATTCATTAACACCATTTGTTTGTATGTTGTCTAGCCTTCCGAGAAAGCAGGTTCCCTATACACCCCATATGTGACGACTAGCCTAGATTTAACACAGCGTGTATTGAAAGCCGACACACATGGACCGATGCCTGCAGAAACATTCAGATCACCACCCGAGCCAGAAAAGAAGCATGATTAATACGATCGTATCAAAATGGCACAACTGACACTGAGCACTATGGGAGTTAACAGCTGAGGTCTTCAGTCCCCTATAACTTAGAACTACTTAAACCTAACTAACCTAAGTACATCACACACATCCATGCCCGAGAAAGAAGAAAGCCTCAAGGTAAAGGATCCTGGCTTCCCGTGGTGCAGCCGTCGACTGTCGCAGGTAACAAGAGAACCGCAGCGGAAATGACCACTGAGAAGCCCTTGGACGTTGGCGTGCCACGTACATACAGTTTGCGGCCGTCAACTCATCTCCTGTCCACCACCAGCAATGGAGGGTGAAACTTTGACAATCGTGCTGGCGGAACGTCAGAAAAATCATCAGACTAGGTCGGCTGAAGAACACGACACAGAAGGCAACAAGCAGGTGGTCAACAAGTGGCCACGAATACCTTAACAATCTTATGTTACAGAGACGCTCACCGAACTCTAGAGGCAGACGCGACAAGAGAGGCGTTAACCATCAGGGAGAGGATTATTACTGGCATTTCGAGAGCGCACTTTCCAGGAAGAATCGGAGGACACATACCTCCTACATACACTACTGGCCATTAAAAATGCTACACCACGAACATGACGTGCTACAGACGCCAAATTTAACCGACAGGAAGAAAATGCTGTGATATGCAAATGATTAGCTTTTCAGAGCATTCACACAAGGTTGGCGCCGGTGAGATACATACAGCGTGCTGACATGAGGAAATTTTCCAACCGATTTCTCATACACAAACTGCAGTTGACAGGCGTTGCCCGGTGAAACGTTGTTGTGATGCCTCATATAAGGAGCGGAAATGCGTTTCATCAAGTTTCCGACTTTGATAAAGGTCTCATTGTAGCCTATCACGATTGCGGTTTACCGTATCGCGACATTGCTGCTCGCGATGGTCCAGTTCCTATGACTGTTACACAATATGGGATCGGTGGGTTCAGGAGGGAAATACGGAACGCCGTGCTCGATACCAACGGCCTCCTATCACTAGCAGTCGATATGACAGGCATCTTATGCGGATGGCTGTAGCGGATCGTGCAGCCACGTCTCCCTGGGTCAACAGTTGGCGGCTTTGCAAGAGAACAACTACCTGCACGAACGGTTCTATGACGTTTGCAGCACGGACTATCAGCATGGACTATCAGCTCGGAGACGATGGCTCAGGTTACCCTTGACGCTGCATCACAGACAGGAGCGCCTGCGATGGTGCACTCAACGACGAACCGGGGTGCACGAATGGCAAAATGTCGGATGAAGTCAGGTTCTGTTTACGGCATCGTGATGGTCGCATCCGTGTTTGGCGACAGCGCGGTGAAAGCACATTGTAAGCGTTAATTCGTCATCGCCATAGTGGCGTATCACAGGGCGTGATGGTATGGGGTGCCATTGGTTACACGTCTCGGTCATCTCTTGTTCACATTGAAGGCGCTTTGAACAGTGGACGTTACATTTGAGATTTGTTGCGATCCTTGGCTCTACCCTTCATTCGATCCCTGCGAAAATCTACATTTCAGCAGGGTAATGCACGACCGCATGTTGCAGGTCCTGTAGGGGCCTTTCTGTATACAGGAAATGTTTGACTGCTGCCCTGGCCAGAACCTTCTCCAGATCTCTCACCAACTGAAAACGTGTGGTCAATGGTGGCTAACAACTGGCTCGTCATAATACGCCAGACACTACTCTTGAACTTTGGTATCTTGTTGAAGCTGCATGGGCAGCTGTATCTGTACACGCCGTCCAAGCTCTGTTTGACTCAATGCCCTGGCGTATCAAGGCCGTTATTACGGCTAGATGTCGTTGTTCTTGGTACTGATTTCTCAGGACCTATGCACCAAAATTGCGTGAAAATGTAATCATATTTCAGTTGTAGTATAATATATTTCTCCAATGAATACCCATTTATCATCTGCATTTCTTCTTGGTGTAGAAGTTTTAATGACCAGTAGTGTACATTTTGCGAAAAGTCGTAGGATAGAGATTTACCGACAATTATTCTTCCGACGCGCTATTCTAGAGTGGAACAGGGTAGGGGGAATCAGTTAGCGGTTGCAGAAGTACCGCTCAGTCGCGCCGTTAGGTGAAATTCTTTGTTAAGTAGGGCTGTTTTATAACATATGTTCCTTACGCTGAAAGGCCGTAGAAATGGCATGTGTTCTCCAAACAGTTTCATGCGGTAGTATCAAGTGAGGTGTAGCAATGGTTAGGACCGGTATTATAGAGATTTGGGGATCACTTTTTCATCAATTCATCCAGGCATAAATTTCCCATGGCTTTCGTAGATTACATGAGATGATAACCGAAGTGGTTGTTTCGAATATGCTTTGCCCGATTTATTTCTGCATCCTTGTCGATCTCTACCTGTGGCCCATTTCAGACACGGAACTGTAGGCTAGTTATCTCCCTGAACCAGGTCGTGGAACTTTCTTTCCTTCAAATACAAGCTAATCAACTGTCGAGACAAGTATCGTTACAAGCATTTCTATATACATTCTCGATTTTTTACCTTACGCACTACAGCTAGAATTTCTTTAATATCACACGTTTGTGCTTTACTCACGGTCGTCTCAGAATAGTGTACCATTTGTTCAACCTTGGGTCGTTGAGATTCCTCCTTAGGTCAACTTGAAACAACCATGCGGGGAGGTGACTTTCACTATGATGTATCAAAATCAGCTTTCCTCATTGCTGTCATGGGTTTCCATGATTAACTCGACTTGTATTTCCAAACTATGGAACACCATTTGGTACACACAAGTCTCTCAGCCTTTTCACAGTCAGCCCATCTTGAGGACACTTTTCATCAGAATGGATATACTGAAAGGCAGATCAGACGTACGTTGCCCTAACGCCAAACCGAGCACCAGGTGAGTTATGATACTACCGAATTGCTGAGAAGGTCTACGGCCTTATGCAGAGATCGTCTCCAACAATATTGGTCGCAATTCGAGGATGTATGATGGAGTGTAGCCATGAATGGAAGTTAAACATGGACGATAAATAGTTTGAACAAGAAGAGAATGTTGTTGTTGTTGTTGTCTTCAGTCCTGAGACTGGTTTGATGCAGCTCTCCATGCTACTCTATCCTGTGCAAGCTGCTTCATCTCCCAGTACCTACTGCAACCTACATCCTTCTGAATCTGCTTGGTGTACTCATCTCTCGGTCTCCCTCTACGATTTTTACCCTCCACGCTGCCCTCCAATGCTAAATTTGTGATCCCTTGATGCCTCAAAACATGTCCTACCAACCGATCCCTTCTTCTAGTCAAGTTGTGCCACAAACTTCTCTTCTCCCCAATCCTATTCAATACCTCCTCATTAGTTACGTGATCTATCCACCTTATCTTCAGTATTCTTCTGTAGCACCACATTTCGAAAGCTTCTATTCTCTTCTTGTCCAAACTAGTTATCGTCCATGTTTCACTTCCATACATGGCTACACTCCAAACAAATACTTTCAGAAAGGACTTCCTGATACATAAATCTATATTCGATGTTAACAAATTTCTCTTCTTCAGAAACGCTTTCCTTGCCATTGCCAGTCTACATTTTATATCCTCTCTACTTCGACCATCATCAGTTATTTTACTTCCTAAATAGCAAAACTCCTTTACTACTTTAAGTGCCTCATTTCCTAATCTAATTCCCTCAGCATCACCCGATTTAATTTGACTACATTCCATTATCCTCGTTTTGCTTTTGTTAATGTTCATCTTATATCCTCCTTTCAAGACACTGTCCATTCCGTTCAACTGCTCTTCCAAGTCCTTTGCCGTCTCTGACAGAATTACAATGTCATCGGCGAACCTCAAAGTTTTTACTTCGTCTCCATGAATTTTAATACCTACTCCAAATTTTTCTTTTGTTTCCTTTACTGCTTGCTCAATATACAGATTGAATAACATCGGGGAGAGGCTACAACCCTGTCTCACTCCTTTCCCAACCACTGCTTCCCTTTCATGCCCCTCGACTCTTATTACTGCCATCTGGTTTCTGTACAAATTATAAATAGCCTTTCGCTCCCTGTATTTTACCCCTGCCACCTTTAGAATTTGAAAAAGAGTATTCCAGTCAACATTGTCAAAAGCTTTCTCTAAGTCTACAAATGCTAGAAACGTAGGTTTGCCTTTTCTTAATCTTTCTTCTAAGATAAGTCGTAAGGTCAGTATTGCCTCACGTGTTCCAACATTTCTACGGAATCCAAACTGATCTTCCCCGAGGTCTGCATCTATCAGTTTTTCCATTCGTCTGTAAAGAATTCGCGTTAGTATTTTGCAGCCGTGGCTTATTAAACTGATAGTTCGGTAATTTTCACATCTGTCAGCACCTGCTTTCTTTGGGATTGGAATTATTATATTCTTCTTGAAGTCTGAGGGTATTTCGCCTGTCTCATACATCTTGCTCACCAGCTGGTAGAGTTTTGTCATGACTGGCTCTCCCAAGGCCGTCAGTAGTTCTAATGGAATGTTGTCTACTCCGGGGGCCTTGTTTCGACTCAGGTCTTTCAGTGCTCTGTCAAACTCTTCACGCAGTATCGTATCTCCCATTTCGTCTTCATCTACATCCTCTTCTATTTCCATAATATTGTCCTCAAGTACATCGCTCTTGTATAAACCTTCTATATACTCCTTCCACCTTTTTGCCTTCCCTTCTTTGCTTAGAACTGGGCTGCCATCTGAGCTCTTGATATTCATACACGTGGTTCTCTTCTCTCCAAAGGTCTCTTTAATTTTCCTGTAGGCAATATCTATCTTACCCCTAGTGAGATAAGCTTCTACATCCTTACATTTGTCCTCTAGCCATCCCTGTTTAGCCATTTTGCACTTCCTGTCGATCTCATTTTTGAGACGTTTGTATTCCTTTTTGCCTGCTTCATTTACTGCATTTTTATATTTTCTCCTTTCATCAATTAAATTCAATATTTCTTCTGTTACCCAAGGATTTCTAGCAGCCCTCGTCTTTGTACCTACTTTATCCTCTGCTGCCTTCACTACTACATCCCTCAGAGCTACCCATTCTTCTTCTACTGTATTTCTTTCCCCTATTCCTGTCAATTGTTCCCTTATGCTCTCTCTGAAACTCTGTACAACCTCTGGTTCTTTCAGTTTATCCAGGTCCCATCTCCTTAATTTCCCACATTTTTGCAGTTTCTTCAGTTTTAATCTACAGGTCATAACCAATAGATTGTGGTCAGAGTCCACATCTGCCCCTGGAAATGTCTTACAACTTAAAACCTGGTTCCTAAATCTCTGTCTTACCATTATATAATCTATCTGATACCTTTTAGTATCTCCAGGGTTCTTCCACGTATACAACCTTCTTTCGTGATTCTTAAACCAAGTGTTACCTATGATTAAGTTGTGCTCTGTGCAAAATTCTACTAGGCGGCTTCCTCTTTCATTTCTTAGCCCCAATCCATATTCACCTACTATGTTTCCTTCTCTCCCTTTTCCTACACTCGAATTCCAGTCACCCATTACTATTAAATTTTCGTCTCCCTTCACTATCTGAATAATTTCTTTTATTTCATCGTACATTTCTTCAATTTCTTCATCATCTGCAGAGCTAGTTGGCATATAAACTTGTACTACTGTAGTAGGTGTGGGCTTCGTATCTATCTTGGCCACAATAATGCGTTCACTATGCTGTTTGTAGTAGCTTACCCGCATTCCTATTTTCCTATTCATTATTAAACCTACTCCTGCATTACCCCTATTTGATTTTGTGTTTATAACCCTGTAGTCACCTGACCAGAAGTCTTGTTCCTCCTGCCACCGAACTTCACTAATTCCCACTATATCTAACTTTAACCTATCCATTTCCCTTTTTAAATTTTCTAACCTACCTGCCCGATTAAGGGATCTGACATTCCACGCTCCGATCCGTAGAACGCCAGTTTTCTTTCTCCTGATAACGACATCCTCCTGAGTAGTCCCCGCCCGGAGATCCGAATGGGGGACTATTTTACCTCCGGAATATTTTACCCAAGAGGATGCCATCATCATTTAATCATACAGTAAAGCTGCATGTCCTCGGGAAAAATTACGGCTGTAGTTTCCCCTTGCTTTCAGCCGTTCGCAGTACCAGCACAGCAAAGCCGTTTTGGTTAATGTTGCAAGGCCAGATCAGTCAATCATCCAGACTGTTGCCCCTGCAACTACTGAAAAGGCTGCTGCCCCTCTTCAGGAACCACACGTTTGTCTGGCCTCTCAACAGATACCCCTCCGTTGTGGTTGCACCTACGGTACGGCCATCTGTATCGCTGAGGCACGCAAGCCTCCCCACCAACGGCAAGGTCCATGGTTCATGGGGGGAGGAAGAAGAGAATAGAGCTTTAGAAATGTGGTGCTATAGAAGAATGCTGAAGATTAGACGGGTAGAACATATAACTAATGAGGAGGTGTTGAACAGAATTGTGGAGAAAAAGAGTCTGTGGCACAACTTGACTAGAAGAAGGGGATAGGTTGGTAGGACATGTTCTGAGGCATCAAGGGATCACCATTTTAGTATTTGAGGCCAGCGTGGAGGGTAAGAAATGTAGAGGGAAACCAAGAGATGAACACACTAAGGAGATTCAGAAGGAAGTAGGTTGCAGTAAGTACTGGGAGTTGAAGAAGCTTGCACAGGATAGAGTAGCATGGAGAGCTGCATCAAACCAGTCTCAGGACTGAGGACCACAACAACAACAACATGATTTCAGTTTTTTTACCTAGATCCTATATTAGCGTCTTTTAGGTTCCCTTGAAGATGATGTTGGGTGTATATCGTATTCCCTGCAGATGCGGCATATTTTACAATGGTCAAACTGGCCCGTGGAGGACCCGTGTAATGAACATAAGCGTCACTTTCACTTACATACAGCCGAGACAATCGGCTGTAGCAGAAAATTGTTTAGGCACAGGTCATCCTAAGGATTATAACAACCCAGAGATTCAGGCATACACTTTCATCTATTAAGATAGTGTTATCAAGGAAGCATTTGAGATGAAATTAGCAAGTAACTCTGCAAGTAGAGACTGAAGTTTTACCTTAAATTGTGGTTAGAAACCTGCTCTCTCACTAGTCAAAAAGAGAGGGGAAGATTTAATGCCAATTTGCGCTTTGTTTAGTAATCTTCATAATCTGTAATTTCTGGTGAGGGTCATCTTTGGATGATGTGGTGTTAGCGTTGACAATGTGTGTGTGTGTCTTTGTGTGTGTGTGTGTGTGTGTGTGTGTGTGTGTGTGTGTGTGTGTGTGTGTGTGTGTGTGCGTGTGAGTGTGTGGTGTGTGTGTGTGTGTGTATGTGTGTGTTTGTGTGTGTGTGTGTGTGTGGGTGGGTGGGTGGGTAGGTGGGTGGGTGGGTGGGTGTATGGGTGTGTGGGTGGGTAAGTGGGTGTTATCTTTCCGGAATTGCTCTGCAAACTGAGGCTTTAAGCTGACTAGCGTAGCACATACGTGCTGCAGTTTCACGTTGAAGATGACAGGGTAGTCATCTGACGAAACTTCTACAGTTACCGATGATATAAAACAATGGTTCAAATGGCTCTGAGCACTAAGAGACTTAACATCTGAGGTCATCAGTCCCCTAGATATTAGAACTACTTAAACCCAACTGACCTAACGACATCACATACATCCTTGAGTGAGGCAGGATTCGAACCTGCAACCGTAGCGGTCGCGCGGTTTCCGACTGAAGCGCCTAGCACAGCTCGGCCACAACGGCCGGCCACCGATGAGACGTCGTTGTTAGCAGTGATTAGAGATGGCGTCCGAAGAGCTCAGTAGCTGGAAATGTATCATTTCAGAGAAAACGTGTTGAACTAGATCCCATTGACATCAATGACAGCCACATAAATGCTTCCTTTAAACAAAAGTATGTCTGTACTGACATCTTGTAAAAAGAAATGGGACCTTTGTGGACTGATTAGCAGTGGTTACTACGATTGCGTATTGAGTCCCGCCAGGGTCGTTGAGATAATTGAAACATTTACACTGTACTACTATGGATTAAATAAGTAGGTTCCAGAGAGGTGAACAAAAAAGTAAATTTGTAGATTTAATTATAAATATATATGTACATGATTCTCTGTAGCCTCTGTGTGGTGCTCTAATATAAAGCTCTACGACATATTCATTTGTGCTGAGTCGACATAGAAGTTGTAGAGTGCAGTTCAGCCCAGCAGCGCAGCCTTCGCTTGCAGGTGGGCGGCGGCAGCCAGGGCTCCAGGGGCTCCAGCCACCGCTGGACCCAGGGCGGCGATCGAGGGGGCGAGGCCGCCGATCAGAGCGGGGGGACCGACGGCGTAGGCGGGGGCAGCGGCAATGGCGGCGGGGGCGGCGATGGCGGCGGGGGCGGCGATGGCGGCGGGGGCAGCGAGGATGGCGGCCGAGTTGATGATGGCGTCGCGGGCCCGCGTCTGAGCTACGGTCGCCAGGTGGGCGCCGCGGGCTGCCGCCACTTCAGGGGTGTCCAGGGGCACACCGCCGGGTCCGATGATGATGTTGGCCGGGGGCTGCGGGATCGCTGGCACGGCGATGGGGGCGGCTGCGATGGCCGGGGCTGCCAGACCAGCTCCCAGCAGTCCAGCGCCCAGGTAGCCGGGCTTCGCCACTGCCGCAGCCAGCACCGCACTCAGGACGATCTGTGGGACAGGAACATCATATTGATTACTGTGTTTCAACCTTCTGTTTACAGTTCAGTTCAAAATATAAGCTTGGTCGAAAACTCATTATGCATATGAATTCGTAACTATCTAAGACAGAGAGCAATTTGATCTAAAACCATTTGTTCATACTGTTGCAGTAGTCCTCTGTCCTACTCTCTACAGGGTATATGTCTTGATCTCTGCATAACTACTGCAACTAGCACTCATCTGAACCTGTCTGCCGTAGGAGAGTCTTGGCATCCCTCTAAAATTTTTTGTGCCATACTCTCCTCTGTAGTCCACAGCTTGTCGTCTAGTGGCTAACGTTGCTGTCTCCGGACCACAGGGTCCCAGGTTCGATTCCCACTGGGGTTGGAGATTTTCTCTTCCTGGTGACTGGGTGCTTGTGTTTTCCTAATCATTTCGTCATCATCATCATCATCGTCGTCGTCGTCGTCGTTCGTGACAATGGCTATATTGGACTGCGACAAGACTTGGACAGTGTAAAAATTGGGACTTTGTAGGGGCGCTGATGACTGCACAGTTGAGTGCCCCACAAACCAAATATTAACATCATGACCTATCATCTCATCTGTAATCAAGCATGATACCTCATCATGTGTCACATAAACTGATCTTTTCTATATCATACACTTTTTCATAATTACTTTCAGTTCCTTCTCATTAGGGTTTTGCAGCTTCTCTTCTTTATTTTACACGTTTTACACGTGTAAAAGATTACAGTCCTGATAAATACCTTCAGAAAAAATACACTTGTTTGTAAATTTTTATTCCATGTTAAAAAACATATATTTGTCCATAAACAGTCTTTTACTAGTACCAGTCTGCGTCATATATCCCCTCTACTTCTGATACGTCAGATACCTTTCTGCCCAAATAGCAAATAGTCATATACTGCCTTCAGAGTCTCACTTCCTAATCTAACTACACTGGCACAGCCTAAATAAGCCACATCCTCTAATTATTTTCACCCTCTATCATTTCTATCAGTGTTCCTCTTAATTATGAAATTTATATCCTGAAAGTACAGCAGAATTTGTTATACCTGAATGATGGTTCAAATGGCTCTCAGCACTATGGGACTTAACATCTATAGTCATCAGTCCCCTAGAACTACTTACACCTAACTAACCTAAGGACATCACACAACACCCAGTCATCATGAAGCTACCTGAAATAGTCGATGATGATTTAATGCCAGATTACATTGGATTTATGTTGGACGTTGGTCGTTTCTGAAAGTAACCCAATGCTAAACTTGCTGAAAGCTTTGTAGAGCGATGTCAAAAATGATCATTCCATGATGCTGCTATTTTATGCTTATCGATGTTATTAATTAGTCGATAGTAATAGTACCGTTAGGAATAACTTAACTGCATTTCCTGTTTTTGTGTGTTAGGCCATTATGGGCAAAGTCCACAACTGCATGACATATACTGAACGTGTATCATACGGATATCTAATTCTAAACAGTCCTAGTAGACTGATTCATGACCGTCTTGTCGAAGGGAAAATACTCCAAACTACAAGTGATTTCATGTTCCTTGCAACTAGTAGAATTGTGTAGTATACGCACTCCAGAGATAATGCAAATCGTAGTGAGAACAAATCTAGTTAGAATGCACGAAACCTATAATGTACAACCAAAGTCAGCTTTGCTAAGAAACTGTTCTCCCAAATGGAACAAAATGGACACCACAAATACAAATTGTGGGTTCGATACTACATACGTATGTGTGGCAAGCCACGTCATAGTGGTAAGACGTTCCCCAGACCAGCTGTGAACACTAGATGACCCTCTTGCACTCACCAGGGTCTTCATTGTTGGCTCGTGGGGCTGTTGCAGCTGCTGAACTGTGACCAGGCTCTGGGTACCACGCTATTTATACCGTAGTCCGGCGGTGCCTTGACGTGAAAGTACTGGCCGCTGACCTTCCCTCCATGTACTCCTTGGACGCTAATTGTGCGTCGAGGCTGATGCAACACTTAGTGCATACGACACTCGTAAGGAAGCGATATTGCCTATATGGTACTGCGGTGAATCGACAAATTCGTTGTTGAGTGCTTGGGATGACAAATTCTACGAATCTATTTCGCTAGAACGCCAGGTATTCATATAACAATGATTTCAACCCAAATATTTTGATAGTACAGTTGGCAATCTTAGCTCTTTGTGGAGGTTTGCACAAATCGGAACTGTATATATGATCGTACTGCATTTATAGGCCGGGATATCCCCTTCTTTGTTCGTCCGCCATACCCTAAGTCTTTTTAGTTGACCCCACTTCGGTGACTTGCTTGTCATAATGCTGAAACACTCAGTCTCCTGCCGGGAATCTAACCCGGGTCCCGTTGCATGATAGGCGGTAACACTACAGCTGCGTTACGGAGGCGCACGTCGTAAAGGTAAATACTGCTTTTACGCATTTAAGAAACGTGGTCAAGGAGCACCCGTTATGTTTCAGGAGGACGTAAATCTTACAGATAAAAATTCAAGTAGAAATCTTGCGAAAAACAGCTCACTCTATTAGTCTGTGAGAACCACTGCTGTGTGAATGCCGGAACCTAGATGGATCCCGAGACTTCTTGATTTTAGGAAGGCACTGGAACTCCGTAACCTCGTTTAATGAGCGAAACATCAGCTTACCGAGTATTGGACCAGAAATTTGGTAGACTAAGGGTTCCTTCCGGACAGAACTCAACATTACTCTCTTAACGGAATAAAATAGAAACATGTAAGGAAAGCTCCAGGAATGCCTGAGACGCCCGCTAAACCCGTTGGGCAGAAAATGTGATTAGGATTGAGGAAAGGGCCAAATAAGTTTGGGGTCGGTTTCACCTTAAAATTATAATTTATTGTAATTTAATAACACATTTACAACCAAGGCGGCACATAGCCCAACTTTTACAGCTACGAGTTTCAGAGTTCAAATCTTTCACTTTCACAGCTGAAGGCCTCCAAACGAGAAATCTTCAAAATCAACAAGCTAAAAATTCAGTTAAAATAGCAAATAAAATGATATATATATATTGACCCCACTTCGGTGACTTGCATGTCATAATACTGAAACACTCAGTCTCCTGCCGGGAATCTAACCCGGGTCCCGTTGCATGATAGGCGGTAACACTATATATATGCCTAACATATATATATATATATATATATATATATATATATATATATATATATATATATATATAACACAGCTAGGTTGAAAGCCTCAAGGCAAGGGTGGATAGACAAATATAATCAAGATGTAATACAAACAGCTGAGGGCCTACAATAAGACTTTCAAGATTTTAAAATAAATTACCATAACCTTTCCAAGGCAGAAGACTGCAATGTTTAAGCTTGAAAGATAATTTTATGAATAAGGTTCCAAGGCTGAAGGCCCACAATTAATTTTCTAAAATTAGAAAAGAAATATATAACCATAAGCCTTAAGTTACAAGTAGCTGAAACCAGACTAAAGAAAAGACAATACAACGGCAATAACCTTACAGCAAATATTCAATTGCCGGCATTCAGAGTTACTTACACAAAACACAGTTAAACCGATAATTTTTTTAAATCATTGGCTATTATCGATTATAAACGGTCAATTAAACACCGGTGAGAAAGACAGTAAAGACAACAGCACTCAGAAGCCTCCAGGGGGTCGGTCTGCCCTCGTTCACTTAGGTGACACAGCTGGTGAGCCCTGTTACACTTGATCCTTAGAAACCCATCCAAGGGAAAGCCACGGACAGATCAACAAACGACTTGCTTGCCACCAATCCGTACATGAGAATTCAAACACAAAATGTTGCGTACGTGATTATCCACAATCATATATATATATATATATATATATATATATATATATATATATATATATATATATATATTAAGCTGCCAAAACTACACACCGTGTTAGACAGCGACAACAGGAGAGGAAAGAACACTGGCTGAAATTAGGTTAGTAGCCAGGGCAGGTAACCGAACACTAACGGCCTCAAGACAGAAAATTCCTCTGGTGCATTTGAATTGTAATCAAACAATATAGTTAATTCCACCGCATATCGGCTAAATTTCAGCAATACAAACACTCGGTGTTGCTCACAGGAAAACAGCGAACCACCAAATCGAACCACACATCATGAATGGACGTGGCTTTGGTACTTGAAACCATTACTCAGCTTTGACGTCCTGGGTCGGTGAACCACGAAGCTCGTAACGACTGGACAGCTCCTCACACGCTCCGACACTGCGCAGGGACCGGCAGCGGACCCAGCCGTCTGCACCGCGCGGAGATAACTTCTCTGGTCCGCAGGAACCGAACGACTCCCTCAGAATGCCGACATCATCTAGAATAGTCGTCAGTGGACATAACGCCAGGAAAAGCACCAACTCAGTGACAGTAGTAACTTAAATTAACGTAGTGAGGTGGAAGTACGTTAAAAACAAAGTGTAAAATACATGATGTCGGAAACACGAGCTACGCACAGCTTAATGCCAAAAGAGGGTGCGGCAGGACAGTTACTGTTTGCAGTATGTGTAAATGACTCCGTGTATATCATTGCAAGAGCCATATGTTTGTTGGCACATGAGGTAGATGTATATAAGAAGACTGTAGCAAATTGCAGAAAGACCTACAGAGGAACTAGAAGTTGACCCTGAACTTAAATCAATGTAGTACATGGCTCATAAATAGGCGAAGAAATTCATTATTTTGGTGTTTCACAAGTGGCGATAAACCACTGTAGACAGTAAACAACGTAAAATACCTAGGAACAACCACGCGCAGCGACCTAAAGTGGAATTAACACATAAAACACACTGTATGAAAAGTACGTACCAGACTGAGATCAATTAGAAGAAACTAAAGAAAGTGTAATTTATCCACAAATCGTGTGGCTTAGAAAACGTTTATTCATCCGATTCTTCTGATTTACTCCTCAGAGTGGGGTCGTCATAAAGTTAGGTTGATAGGTGAGACAGAGAAGATCCGACATAGAACGGCACGTTTCATCACAGGATCGCTTATTAGGGCCTAGAGTGTTACGATGCTCCACAGACTTACGTGGGAGCTTCTACATTAGAGCCGTTGGGCTACACAGAGATGTTTAATGTTCACATTTCTGCTCTTTCCGGGAATGGACAGATCACATATTACGTCATTTCGCATACGTCTCGAGAAATGACCATCACGAAAAAGTCTGAGAAATTAGAGGTAAGACAGAGGTTTACTGGCAGTTACATTACTTACGAGCCGTCCGCGAATGGAACGGTGAATGAAAGTAAAGTTAAAGGTGCCAGAAGTACCCTGTGTCACGTATCGTGGGGTGCACTGTACTGTTAAGTGAATGGCTACATAATGGAAGATAAACATCAACCACTGACGGTAACAAAGTCGCAACGCCAAGAAGGAAATGTACGACATAAACGAAAGTTCTTATGTCTGTTTCTACACCTGACAAATCACATCTAATCAGATTTCGCGCCAGTCGCGTTACAGGGGCTCTAGTAACGCAACTACCAGAGAGAAAATCTGGTTTACTTTAAGTACACACTGTAACGGTGGTGAGTTGATGTTAGTCAAGAATGCGTTTACGATAACAAAGACGCCATTATCAACAACGCCTTACGGAGTTTGAAAGAGATCGTGTAAGAGGGCCACAAGGACCTGCAAGTTCCTTCTGCGGTATTCCAGAAGAACTTGACGCGAATGAAGTCATTGTACATGACTGCTGACAGCAGTGGTCACCAGAGTGTATTGTGGCTCCAGATAGCCACTGGACTGTCGAGACTGAAGAGCGTCACCTTCCGTGTACGGCTGTAGTGCATCGCTCTGTATCTGCAGCAGTAATTCTAGCAGCAGCTGGCAGCACAGCGGCACAACAAACTGTTACAAGTCAGTTACGTCAAGAACAGCTCCATGCCAGACATGTTGTAGCGTGCATTTCATTGACCCCAAAACACCGCCATTTATGACTTAGTGGAGTCAAGCGAGAGTTCATTTGGGTTGGAAGCCTATCACGTTTCTATTCAAACGCGGTTCTACCTCGGTGCCAGCGATGGCTGTAGATTGGTGAGAAGGACGCCAGTGGAAGACCTATAAACTAACTGTCTGCATGCTAGACATACCGGACCAAGACCTCGAGTTATGGTCAGGGGTGTGTTTTCGTGCGACAGCAGGAGCTCTTTCGTGATTATCCCACTCACTCTAACTGCAAAATCGTATATCATCCTAGAAATTCGACTCGTTATGCTGCCATTCATGAACAATATTTCAGTTGCTGCTTTCCAACAGGATAACACTTGCTCAGACCGCTATTGTAACCCAAGATACTCTACAGAATGTCGAATGCTTGTCGTACTCCATCAACAGGTCTATCTTCAGTCGAGCATGTATGGACATCATCGAACTACGACCTCTGCGTAATCAATATCCGGCATTAACCGCCCCTCTATTGACCGACAAAGTGCAACAGGCATGAAACTCCATCCAACAAACTGACGTCTGCCACATGTATAACACAATGCAAGCACGTTTGCATTCTTGCGTTCAACATTCTGGCGGTTACAACTCTTATCATTGTGCCAACGTTTCACAGTTGCGATATCTTTTCTTGAGCTTACATTGGCCTGTGAACTTGCAATGTTAATCACTTAAATATGTTGCCTAGAAAAATGTATTCCCCATATTTCATTACTCTACATTAATTACTTTTTGGTGTTGCATTTTTTTACTTTAGTGTATTAGGAAACTGGCAAGAGCTACGTATAAAATAACTGTTTGTATACTACCGGTTTCGATTATACCATCCTCTTCAGGTACATTTATCTGATATCAGAAGGTGACCAAAGGACTGAAATCAGCAGTGAGAAAAGTATTGTACTCGTGAAAAAAAATTTCCCGACATTGTCTTGACTGTTTTCAACTCATTATTCAATTACCTACGAGCTGTGAGTAACACCTGCACCGTATACTATCCGACAATCACACGAATAAAGACTGCAGTTATTGTTTGCAGTAATACGGACCATATTTGTAAGTTTTCAATTCTCAGAGAGAGGGAGAGAGAAAGAGAGGAAGCAGAGAGCACCTATCAACCACAGTCGCTCTAGTTTTGGTCTCCTCACCTATTGGTACAGACGTAACAATCAACAACGAAAACGACTGCACAGATTTTTGTGGTCTATCTTGAGCCCTTATGAAACATGTACAATTACATCACAAGTAAAGAAATTTTTATATGACTGCTGTGTGTCATAGATCTCTGTTCTGCCTTAAAGACTAACAAAAACGGCCGCAGAGCAGACAGACTTGTAGATAAGTTTATTTATATACATTTTCATGGACAAACAATACCAGCACTGGCTTGATACGAGTCTCATAGTCGGTAGCACGCGTAAATGATAATTGAAATACACTTAATTAATAAACTTGAATTGTCTCCACCAACCCCAACAAAGTGTTCAAGCAAGTATATTAGTCTATACAAATTTAGTGACTACCTCTTTCAGAGGTGTCTATTCTTCTTTAACCAAATGCCTTCTTTAGTTTTCAGTGTCTTGTATCTACAGAAGCAGAGAAGTTCCAATGCACTTCATCATGCCTCTGTCCTTCAGTATGCCACTCCTTTCCACTTTGTTTCTTCAAGACGAGACCTCTAAATTTCTGTCGTCTCTTCATTTTCCTTTTTACGTGAGATATCAGTCTTTTGACTGGTTTGATTCGGCCCACCAAGAATTCGTCTCCTGTACCAAGCTTTGCATTTCAGAGCAGCACTTCCAACAAACGTCCGCAATTATCTGCTGGATGTATTGCAATGTCTATCTTCCTTGACTATTCTATGTAGATTATTGTTCGTTTCAGTCAAGTTGCAGTAGTCATTTTTGGCGTCGTTGTTTTTCGTTCAAGAGTCAAGATGTGCAATACAAATTTGGATGACGCTTTTCTCTTTTTCTAAACACTCAACAGAATATCTTCAGCACTTTTCTGCATTGCAATTTGTGACGTAACAAAGTTGACACACTAGGGCGACATTTCCATTGGTTAAAACTTGCCCGCTCACAACTGACTTGCGGAAGGCGCATCTGTTGTTTACAGTTCTTAGTCCAGCTGCCACCAGAGTTACTGATCTGACATTGCTTATTTGCAAGGAACAGAATCAGTCTCTGACTGTTGTGGACGGACGGTGTAAAGTACCTGGCCCACTTTTTCTGTCTGTATGTAGAGACTAATTTCAGGAATTACTGTAGGGATTATAATACGGTTCTCACTTACAGACATACTGATTTACGAGGAAGTTTTGTGTATATAATTTATCATATAAGCAGTCCGACAGTAGATACTTAGTGCTACAGGCACAATGCTCCTGATAAAGCCTTACAGTCCAGTATCACATTTGGAGTTCTCTCTCACTTGATATAGCCCGACTGAAGTCTTCGTCTGTCGCCACCCTTTTCCTGCGAATTTTGAAACAGCGTATACCCAACTACTGGTGGAGGTCTCAGTCTTTCCGTAATTTCTCCCGTAACACCGTCTTCATTTTCTTACAATACCACAATATTCCAGTCCTCAACTATTAAATGGTTATCATCGCCCTTTACATAATAAATTACCTGTCCTATGCCTTCATATATTCTCACGCTTTCGTTGTTTATTTAATCTTTTTGTCGTTCAGTTTACCTTCCATTTCGAAGGCTGTTGCTCGCAGTGACTGTTATATCGACTTTTAAATAATAGATTTCAGCTAAAAGTCGTCCTTTTGAAATTTTATTGGCAGATCTAGATTTCAGCTAGAATCTATACATTCTCAATGCACTATCATTTTTGATCAATGCATCTATCAAAAATTATAGTTCATTGAGAATGGCTAGTTTCTAGCTGAAATCTAGATCTGCCAATAAAACTTTTTCTCTTTGTTACCTCCCCCTCGGCAGGCTACTCAGAGCTCCAAGGAAGCTAGGGAGCTTTTTTGATGGACAACTAGCAGTTGGTACATAATTTGAATTCCAACTAAAGAAAAAATTTCAGAATAATAATATAAAATTTTAAATCGGACCCTTGTCCTCTTAAGAAAATGTACAACTGGCTTTCACAAATGGGAGAAACTTCTGCTTAAAATTCTAAGTTGTTTACACCCGTTAAGCTAATGAATTTAACAAATGTAAAAGCAAACAAATTCAGAATCTTAAAAACTTTGATTTAAATCAGTTGTTAGCTGCATCAACAAATGAAAAGGTCAGGTATAAAAAGAACGACTGGATGAAGTTGCCATGTAAACATATTCATGAGAAAGATCAACAACACCAACTGAAATACAGCGATAATAGAATGTTTAAGCTAATTGCTTGGTTGGTAAAGGCTCCGCATGGACCCACAGTGGGGTTGCCGTCATGTAGGACGCCAACACAATTACCAGGGAAGGAACGGCCGGGTCCGCACGGCAAGGCAAACTGACAACAGACCAGACCAGAAAGAGCGTTTCCGTCATCTATAAAAAACTAAAACTAAAGTCAGAATAGAGAATGCCAGACGAAATACACACAAAGGAATACTACATAAGTACAGGACCCATAGAGGGCGTGAGAGTAAGACAGGCAGGCTCAAGCGACAATGTCCTACAAAGGCCTTTTAAGACTTATCAGTGGTCACAATGAAATTGACTGATCGAAAGCTCTGCCCCTCATATCCAAGAAAGTCTAAAACCAAAAGTGGGCGAAGAGCACACTAATTAACATACTACATTAAATTAACATTGCAAGAAATCTTGAAAACAAGCAGTAAAACTCTAGTTAAACTGCGCTCCTCGGAAACAACACTTCCAAACCGTAGACTTCGTAAGTTCCGTATAACACTCTCTTACTCAGAACCATCCTTAACGGATCTGCGGTAGATACAACATGTCACCATAAGTCCTACAAATCTTCACAGGTTAACAGTAGAATACGAATCATACGTAACTTAATACTTCCAGTTACGCGATGAGAAGATGTCCAGCATGAGATGACGGACCCGCCACCGCTTCGCACGCAAACGCGCTGACTAATCAGCTCCATCTACCCGGCGCACAGCAAAACGGCGAGGACGGCGAAGACGGCGAGGCCCAGGCACAGCGGATAGAGACGAGGGCCCGCCTTCATAACACGTTGTCTCGTTGAACGCCGACCAGAGAGAGCATTCAGCCACACGCTAAACCGGAAAACCAAAGGCGGAACAGTCAGAGATACAAGACCAGAGGAGTGTCGATATCAGCGACGCAAGTGGAACATAACGAGTACCAGTCGCTACGGCTGAAAAATTTAAGCAGTTGCTCCAGTCGAGATCGGAACCCGAGAACTTTGATACTGTCCATAGGCACGTGATTATTAAATGAATCTGCAACGAAAAGCGCTGTACTACTCTGGATCTTCTCCATTCACGCTCTCAGTCCCATCTGGTATGGATCCCAGATAGATGAGCAATATTCAAGTATTGGTGGGCAATATTCAAGTATTGGTTGAGTCAGTGTTTTGTAAGCCACTCCTTTTTGGGTGGCTTACACTTCCTGAGTATTTTTCCCATGAATCTGGGATCTAAATTATCCGGGAATAGTTTTATGAAATTGTTCCACTTTAAATCACTCCATACCTATACTCCCAGACATTGTACGAATGTGACTGCTCCATTGATTGTTCTGAGATTGTTTAATTATACACTAAAGGATTTTTGTGCTTTTTATCCGCCATTCCCTAAGTTTGTTTACATCGAAGGTGAACTGCTAATCACTCACCAGGTGTTCCTGCGATTTGCTACAGTTTTCTTGCGTTGTGAGTTCTTACATAACACCATTATCCGCGAAAAAGTCTCATAGGACTTCCATTGATATCCACTAGGCATTTATACATGTTGTGAGAAAGTAGTAGTTGAGTAACACAATCTTGGGGCATGCCTCGATCTTGAAGCTCATATCGTAATGATAAGTTATCAGTAATACAGGGCTCTATTAATTATGGGTGTCTAGGAGGCCCAGAGAGGCTAGGTTCGCTTTCATATTCTTGCCCAATGAAATCTAAAGAAGTAATCAATCACTCTAACTGTAACGTCTCTCTTATTAAAATGTAGTGAAAAGGATCTCTTCAATAAACACTAAATAAAAACCTCTGCCCTTATTAGCTCCTCAACACAGTAACATGATGCGAATCCATGTTCTTACCATCGCCAATCATCAACGCTCTGATGTGAAAGTATTCCACGTCCACCATCGTCCAAAATGTTTTAACCGTCAAAGCAGCGAGCAAAATATCCACATCTCCGGGAACTTGCATAATTCTAATTCGACAACTGTCAGTCCAAGGAAAATCGCAATATTTGTAAGTAACGAGAACTATCAACTGTCAAATTTCGCCAGTGCCTGCCAAATATAGAAAATTCACCATCATCCAAATATTCTGTTTCATGACCTAGTAAACTATGACGTATTTTCCAAGGCCACATGAAACTGTCTCACTGCTCATCTCATGACACTCGACCAACATGACCGTTTGTAGCAGTACCCAGCAAAGTACTTGAATACATATTTCTCTCCCCTCCTAATATCTGAAGAGACCGCTTCTCAGTGCCACTCAGTTCACATGATGCTTCGCCATTAAATATTATATGAACCTGTTCACAGAGTTGATGCTGACTACAGTTATAAGAATAAGTGCATCAACTAACACAGCTTTTATAGATTGACGACATAATTTATATTAAGATAGGACAACAGTGTCTAAGTCATGGTTTTATCATCTGACGTTAATGATGTTATATTAAACGTAACGTGATTCTATGAATACTTTTATGAATCTGGCGATGGTTAGTCTTCCGAAACTGTTGTTTCAGCATCTCAAGTAGGTACCATGATTTTTTCCAAACTTTCGTTCAAGTTACATAATTGTTGCACAAATCAACTTAGTTGTATTTCCATCGCACAACTCGTAATGCGTTTATAAACCTCTTAATTACATGTATCTGAATACCAAGGGCAGGTTGGATGGAAACCCACCCCTTCTGATATCCAGACTTTACAAAACAGAAAACCAAATCTTAAAGTGAAACCTGACACGACCATACACATTGTAGTTTTCGCTATGAATGATTGCCAAATCCAGATTTTCCATTTATGAAGCAATAACTCGTTCCTTTCGAAGCTAGAATAGCCCAAGCCATTGTAAAGATTCTCCATCTAACGTGAACTTAAATTGTATTGTACACAATAACAGTCATAATGTTAAACAGATGACTGGTGTCATGGTAAATCGTCAATAAACAAACTAATTCTTAGTTTAACCAAACCAAAATTTGATCGCTGGTCTTAATAGCTTAATTGAATGTGAAAAAAAAAACATATTAAACTGTGCAGCACACAATACTGTATTTGAACATAATTAAACCACAAAGAACAGACAACCCCACAAGTCAAAATAATATGTTTCGCAAAAACCAAATTGACTCAAGCATCGTACACAACAACTTCATATTGCTGTTATGTCATTTACATAATAATCAGCAGACCTTTCTCAATTACCAGCTGGACTCCCATGCACCAAAAGAAGTATTGTGAATGTCCAAATCAAAATTAATAATGTAACTAAACTATGCAATAATTCTCATTTTACTTCAACGTCTTTGTATTTTCAACTTAACATTTTCAGTTATCATTCAATAATTACAGCTTTTAGAGCTTATTGAACTACACTTCTTTCACTCTTTGGTTTGTAGCTCATATTTACAACTCCCACACTCAAATAAAAATGCATGTAGTTAACCCAGCCATAATTCTTACGTCTAACAATTTCCAAGACATGTACCCCAAAAATATACCCACAAAACAGACATATCACCACAAAAAATACATCTCCTAAAATCTTAAACTAAACATATTATATACAATATATTTGTCCCCAAAACATACACCCAAGGGAATAAGATCCCCATAATTTTAACCTGAACACAAGAAAATATTCCACCTCAAACATCCATCATCTTAATTTAATACCACTGTGGCTGTTAGCATCTGCTCCTTGCATAGTGTGGCCTTACTCTCGCGGCTTCACCTTACCTTACACAGTTCATATTTACGACCACCATAGTAAATCCCATCTCTCCTAATTCAATAATATTTCTGTTGCGAATTAAACTCTCATTATCAACATCACAATAATAATTTATTTGCTCAGGATGCACAGCTGAATCTGATTCATTATTTAGAAGTGATACAAATTAATACTATTTTCCTTTGCAACACAACCATCTCCTTCATTAAATAGACCCCAAAATAAATTCCTTACCACTGGTTTCTAGCCTCTGTTGAAAAACTTCTCTTATGAGAATTCTTTATATCATCTTACCTCCAAAAAAGTTAGTATTTCCTATGTATGTAGGCAGTAACAAGTATGAAATTCTACAAGAGTTTCATATTGACATCCACAGGGCGCCAGAATAAAGATTGCAATAAAACGTATTGGGGCCCGAGAATTTCTTAAAATTGCTTTACTCATAGACTACTGCCTCCATCGAGATTAGAACCGAAAACAAACCAGACCTCCCTTGCAGTAGCAAACACCTTTCACTACGCTAGCAGACAACCCAGGCAAACAGCCCTCTTTTATTAATCCAGGCATGAAGAACAAGGCAATTTCGCAATGAAAATGGCAAAATTATCTGCAGTTTCTGTTGCACAGAGCTTCCCTGACCCAAAAACATGAATTTTCTACCTTGATTTCACCGCTTGCTTTGCATACTTTCATGGTGGGTCAGTAACGGTAATCCAGTATGGCTGGTCTGAGTGTTGACACAGACAGTTTCGTGGCCGAAGGCACATAATGTTCTGCTAATTCGTAACGATATGGGGTACTTTGTCTTACTAAAAGTGTTATGTTGTCTCGATAAGCTGACATTCATTTTTATTAATACAGTTTATACTCATTAGTGTTTCTTCTTTAATTTATATCTCATATTTACGTGTTGTGTTTAACGCACTAATCAGCATTAATGTAGTCTTACACATGATTGAAAACAGTTTGACAAAGTTCGGGTATTTTTCAATTTCACTCCTGTGGGTAGTATGTTGGTAGCACATCGTCGCCTTGCCTGTTATGTTGTGTAGCAGACTTTAAAGCTGTGCGGATCAGCATAACGAAAGGGCGAGGGGTCTCGCTCGTTTTGTCCACGACTGTATGTGGCGCACCAACGTCCGAGGGCATCTCAGCGGTCATTTCCGCTGCGGTTCTCATGTTACCTGCGACAGTCATTCGCGGCAGCACCAGAACCAGGATCGTTTACCTTGAGCCTTTTTTCTTTCCTGTTGAAGCTAATTATTTTTATAGCTTTTCTGAACAAGCGAGTGTGATAGTTCTTCTCTACAGCCAGAACTTCAGTGTCGGCGAATTTTACTACGTGGTTCGTCTCACACAGCCCGTGCTCTGCCACAGCCGATTTCTCCACCGGCCCCAGCCTGCAATGTCGCTTATGTTCTATGATTCTGGTGTTGATTGATCTTCCAGTCATTCCAACTTAGCCGGACGATGTGGCCGAGCGGTTCTAGGCGCTTCAGTCCGGAACCGCGCTGCTGCTACGGTCGCCAGTTCTAATACCTGCCTCGGGCAGGTTAGTTAGGTTTCCGTAGTTCTAGGGGACTGATCACCTCAGATGTTAAGTCCCATTGTGCTCAGAGCCATTTGAACCATTCCAACATAAACTTTGCCACATGTGCATGGTATCCGGTATACTCCTGACAATGCAAGGATGTCCCTTTTCTCCTTTGCTGATATGAGACACCCTTTGATCATCTTTGTCGGTTCGTGAATAGTCTTTTCGCCTTATT
This sequence comes from Schistocerca gregaria, assembly GCF_023897955.1. Taxonomy (NCBI): domain Eukaryota; kingdom Metazoa; phylum Arthropoda; class Insecta; order Orthoptera; family Acrididae; genus Schistocerca; species Schistocerca gregaria. Next base: position 917,386,120 of record NC_064922.1, read on the forward strand.
TGCGCAATATAGGCCAATTCTGTCCGTCACTTTGGGAATGTATGTCGGAAGGGCCGTATCCGACATTTTTTTCCGATTTGTCACTTCGCCTAATGTTTGGCTCTGTTATACTTGTAATATAACTTGTGGAGTACCCACTGCTCCTCAGAACACTTTCTAAGTGTTTTACGTCGCGTCTGATGTGCTGCTGCTCAGACATTCGCGTTGCTCGCGTTACGATCTATTAAAAATGCCTCTTTTCTGGCTCGGGTGGTGGTTTTAATGTTTGTGCAGGTATGGGTCCCTGTATGTCGGTTTTCGGTACACGCTGTGTTAAATCCAGCCTAATCGTCACATATAGGGTGTCTGGGGGTGCTGCTTTCTCGCGGCCGGTCGGAATGGCTGAGCGGTTCTAGGCGCTACAGTCTGGAACCGCGCGACCGCTATGGTCGCAGGTTCGAATACTGCCTCGGGCATGGATGTGTGTGATGTCCTTAGGTTAGTTCGGTTTAAGTAGTTCTAAGTTCTAGGGGACTGATGACCTCAGAAGTTATGTCCCATAGTGCTCACAGCCATTTGAACCATTTTTTTGCTTTCTCGGATCGCTAGACAACATACAAACAAATCGTGTTAAAGAATTTTATTACACACTGACGAATTACCAGTCGGGCGCGGCACGTATGTCCTCTTCGCATTGGAGCCGCTGCTGTCGCCTTGTCATCCTGGAGAGGGGTCGTTCCGTGCGAGATTGGCTGACGTTTTCCCACATGTATGCTTCTGTCAATAATTGAACTGACTTAAGTATGGTACTGAATGATTTTTAACTGAATTTCGTTATGAATCTTCATGCATTGCTAAATTTGCGTACTTTCATGGTGGGTCAGAAACGATAATCCAGTATGGCTGTTTCGTGGCCGAAGGCTCATAATATTTGGCTAATTCGTAACGATCTGTGGTACTTTGTCTTACTAAGACTGTTATGTTATCTCGATAAGCTAAAATTCATTTTTATTAGTACAGTTCATACTCATCAGGGTTTCTTCTTTAATTTGTATCATATATTTACGTGTTGTGTTTAACGCACTAATCAGCATTAATATAGTCTTACAGATGATTGAAAACAGTCTGACAAAGTTCGAATAGTTTTTCAATTTCATGCGTAGTATGTTGGTAGCACTTCGTCGCCTTGCCTGTTATGTTGTGTAGCAGACTTTAAAGCTGTGCGGATCAGCATAACAAAAAGACGAGGGAACTCGCTCGTTTTGTCCACGACTGTACCTACAGTTTGCGGCCGCGAACTCAACTCCTGTCCACCACCAGCATGGAGGGTGAAACTTTGACAATCGTGCTTGCGAAACGTCAGAAAAATCATCAGACTAGCGTCGGCTGAAGCACACGACACAGAAGGCAACAAGCAGGTGGTCAACAAGTGGCCACGAATACCTTAACAATCTTATGTTACAGAGACGCTCACAGAACTCCAGAGGCAGACGCGACAAGAGAGGCGTTAATCATCTAGAGGTTTATTATTGGCATTTCGAGATCGCACTTTCCAGGAAGAGTCGGAGGACACATACCTACTAAATACAATACTGGCCATAAAAAATGCTACACCACGAACATAACGTGCTTCGCGATTGCGGCTTACCGTATAGCGACATTGCTGCTAGCATTGGTCCAGACCCAATGACTGTTAGCAGAATATGGAATCAGTGGGTTCAGGAGGGTAATATGGAACGCCGTACTCGATTCCAACGGCCTCGTATGACTAGCAAAAGACATGACAGGCATCTTATACGCATGGCTGTAACGGATCGTGCAGGCACGTCTCCCTGAGGCAACAGATGGGTATGTTTGCAAGAGAACAACCAACTGCACGAACAGTTTGATGACGTTTGCAGCAGCATAGACTATCAGCTCGGAGACGATGGCTGAGGTTACCCTTGACGCTGCATCACAGACAGGAACGCTTGCGATGGTGTACTCAACGACGAAGCGGGGTGCACGTATGGCAAAACGTCATTTTTTCGGATGAATCCAGGTTATGTTTACAGCATCGTGATGGTCGCATCCGTGTTTGGCGAAATCGTGGTGAATGCACATTGGAAGCAGGTACTCCTAGTCGCCATACTGGCGTATCGCCCGGCGTGATTGTATGAGGTGCCATTGGTTACATGTTCGGTCACCTCTTGTTCGCATTGACGTCACTTTGAACAGTGGACGTTACATTTGAGATGTGTTAAGGTCCTTGGCTGTATCCTTCATTCGATCCCTGCGAAACCCTACATTTCAGCAGGATAATGCACTACCGCATGTTGCAGGTCCTGTACGGGCCTTTCTCGATACATGAAATGTCCGACTGCTGCCCTGGCCAGTACCTTCTCCAGATCTCTCACTAACCGAAAACGTGTGGTCAACGGTGGCTAACAACTGGCTCGTCACAATACGCCAGTCACTACTCTTGCTGAACTGTGGTATCTTGTTGAAATTGCATGGGCAGCTGTCCCTGTACACGCCATCCAAGCTCTGCCACACTCAGTGCCCAGGCGTATCAAGGCCTTTATTACGGCTAACGGTGGTTACTGTTTGTACTGATTTCTCAGGACCTATGCACCCAAATTGCGTGAAAATGTAATCACATGTCAGTTCTAGTATAATATATTTGTCCAAGATATCCCCTTTTACCATCTGCATTTCTTCTTGCTGTTGCAGTTTTAATACCCAGTAGTGTACATTTTGTGAAAAGACGTAGGATAGAGATTTACCGACAATTATTGTTCCGACACGCCACTCGGGAGTGGAACAGGGGAGGGGGAATCAGTTAGTGGTAGCAGAAGTACCCATCCGCAGCGCCGTTAGGTGGCTTGCGGAGTATGATGTACATGTAGATCTGTTTCTTACATCTTCCTTGATTTAGCGATCTTCCATATTCCAGCTGTCAGGATTTAAAAATTCAGTGCCTTTTCACTGTGTACTAATCTTTTCTGATTAACTATCAACTTTTAGCATTATTTTGTACTTTCATAATCGTTTTGTGTATCTCTAATGTAAATTCTTTATTATGTGGGGCTATTTGATAACACGTGTTCCTTACACTGAAAGGGTATGCCAGATCGAGCCGTCGAAATGGGATGTCTTTTCCAAACAGTTTCATTCGGTAGTATCAAGTGAAGCGTAGCAATGGTTAGGACCGGTGTTCTAGATATGTGGGGTTCACTTTATGCTCCACCCACCCAGGTTTAAATTTCAAATGACTTTCGTAGATTACTTGAGATGATTACGCCAGCCGGGATGGCAGAGCGGTTCTAGGCGCTACAGTCTGGAACCGTGAGACCGCTACGGTCGCAGGTTCGAATCCTGCCTCGGGCATGGGTGTGTGTGATGTCCTTAGGTTAGTTAGGTTTAAGTATTTCTACGTTCTAGGGGACTGCTGACCTCAGAAGTTAAGTCCCATAGTGCTCAGATCCACCTGAACCATATGAACCCTCTTTAGGACACTTTTCATCAGAATGGATATACTGAAAGGCAGATGAGACGTATGTTGCCCTAGTGACCAACGGAGAACCAGGTGAGTGATGATAATACCTAATTGCTGCCAAGGTCTACAGCCTTTCTGCCTTATGAAGACATCATCTCCAATAACACTGTTCGCATTTCGAGGACCTCCATCCTAGATTAGCGTCTTTTAGGTTCCCTGGAATATGATCTTGGGTGTCTATCAAATTCCCTGCAGATGCGGCATGTTTTACATTGGTCAATCACGACCGTGGAAGACACGTGTATTGATCATAAGCGACACATAGGCTTACAACCACCGAGACAATCGGCTATTGCAGAAAATCCTAAGGATTACAACAACCCAGGCATTCGGGCATACACAATCATCTATTGGGATAGTGTTGTTAAGGAAGTAGTTGAGATTAAAACTGCAGGTAACTTTGCAAGTAGAGACGGAAGTTTTTCCTTAAATTCTGCTTCGAAACCTGCTCTCTTCCTCATAAAAAAGCAGGCGGAAGAGTTAATGCCACCTTAACCTTTGTTTAGTAATTTTCTGGTGAGGATGATTATTGGATGATGTGTTGGCGTTGACAATGTGCGTGCGTGTGTGTGTGTGTGTGTGAGAGAGAGAGAGAGAGAGAGAGAGAGAGAGAGAGAGAGAGAGAGAGAGGGAGGGAGAGAGAGAGAGAGAGAGAGAGAGAGAGAGAGTGGGAGACAAAGTGCTTGTGTGTTATCCTTTTGGAAAAGCTCAGCAAATCTAGGGTTTAAGGTAACTAGCATAACACTTATGCACTGCAGTTTTACCTTGAAGATCACATAGTGGTGACCTGTCGAAACATCGGCCGTTACCGATGATGTCACTCAGCTGCATACCGATAAATTATTTGACTAGAGAATCGTTGTTAGCAGCTTGAAGTATATCATATCAGGAAAACTAGTTGAACCAGACCCATTGTCACTAACGACATTCACGTAAATGAATGCTGTAAGCACAGGTATACCTGTATTGACTCAGTCCGTCCAGTATCGTTTAGGTAATTAACCGTTTTGCACTGTACTACTATGGATTAAATAAGTAGGTTCCAAAGAGAAGAACACGAAAGTAAATTTGTAGATTTAATTATAAATATCTATGTACATGAATCTTTGTAGCCTCTGTGTAGTGCTCCAATATAAATCTCTAAGACATATTCGTTTGTGCACAGTCGACATAGAAGTTGTTGTAGAGCGCAGTTCAGCCCAGCAGGGCAGCCTTCGCTTGCAGGTGGGCGGCGGCAGCCAGGGCTCCAGGGGCTCCAGCCACCGCTGGACCCAGGGCGGCGATCGAGGGGGCGAGGCCGCCGATCAGCGCGGGGGGACCGACGGCGTAGGCGGGGGCGGCGGCGATGGCGGCGGGGGCGGCGATGGCGGCGGGGGCAGCGAGGATGGCGGCCGAGTTGATGATGGCGTCGCGGGCCCGCGTCTGAGCTACGGTGGCCAGGTGGGCGCCGCGGGCTGCCGCCACTTCAGGGGTGTCCAGGGGCACACCGCCGGGTCCGATGATGATGTTGGCCGGGGGCTGCGGGATCGCTGGCACGGCGATGGGGGCGGCTGCGATGGCCGGGGCTGCCAGACCAGCACCCAGCAGTCCAGCGCCCAGGTAGCCGGGCTTCGCCACTGCCACAGCGAGCACCACGCTCAGGACGATCTATGGGATAGAAAAACCATATTAATTATTGAGTTTTAACCTTCCGATTTTTAGTTCAGTGCAATATATAAACATCGAGGGAGACTCATTATGTATAAGAATTCAGAACTATCATAGGCAGAAAGCATTTTCAGCTAAGACCATTTATTCATACTGTGGCAGTCTTCCTCCATCCGAGGACCAGCTTGCTACAGTTCTTCACACTAGTCTCTCCTGTGCAAATCTCTTGATCTCTGCATAACTTCTGTAACCTACACTCATCTGAACCTGCTTACTGCTGGCGAGTCTTGGTATCCCTCTCAAAGTTTTGCCACATGCTATCCTCTGTAGTCAAACTGGTGATACCTTGATTCCTCAGGATAAGCCTCATCTACCAATCCATTCTATGTCATACTTTTTTTCGTAATTCCTTTCACTTCGTCCTCATCCGGGTTTTCCTCATTTCACAAGCTTCTGTTCTCTTCTTGTATGGATTTACTTTATTCGTTTTTCACGTGTAAAAGATACACAGTCCTGACAAATATCTTCATAAACGATACAGTTGTATGTAAATTTGTATTTAATGTTAACACACATCTTTTTCCAAAACCCATTTTTTTCTAGTGCCAGTGTCATATGTCAGTTATCTGGCTGTCCAAACAGCAAAAACTCATATGCCACCTTCAGTGTCTCACTGCCTAATCCAACTATCCCAGTACTGCATTATTTTTACCCTCTACAACTTGTATCAGAGTTTCTCTTACGTACGAAATTTACATCCTGCAAGTGCAGCACAATTTGTTATATCTGAATGAGTCAATAATGGTTTCATGCTAAATTACGTCGGATATCTGTTGAACATTGGCCGTTTCTGAAAGTAACGCATTGCTAAATTTGCTGAAAGTAGAATTCAGCGATGTCAGAAATGATCATTCCATGATGTTGATATTTTATTCTTGTGGGTGTTACAAATTAGTGGATAATGGGAACACCTTTAGGAGAAACTCAGCTGCATTACCTGTTTTTGTGTACGGCTCAAATGGCTCTGAGCACTATGGGACTTAACATCTGTGGTCATCAGTCCCCTAGAACTTAGAACTACTTAAACCTAACTAAACTAAGGACATCACACATCCATGCCCGAGGCAGGATTCGAACCTGCGACCGTAGCAGTCGCGCGGTTCCGGACCGAGCGCCTAGAACCACTAAACCACCGCGGCCGGCTGTTTTTGTGTATTTGGCCATTATGGGTAAAGTGCACAAGTACATAACATGCACTTAACGTATCTCATATGGATATCTTATTCTAAGCAGTCCTAGTAGAATATATCACAACCATCTTTTCGAAGACAAAACTACAAAATACTAGTGATGTCACTTTCCTTCAAACCATTACAAAAGTTCGTTGTATAGCTTAGGTAATCGATTGATAGTATAAACCATGGTGAGAAGTAATATGGTTAAAACACTCAAGCTGTTATGTATTGCCTCAGTGAGCTTTTTCTAAGAAACTGTCCTCCCACATCCCCAGCATGGAACAGTATGGAAACCACAAAAACAAATCGTGTGTTCCGTACTACATAAGTATGTGTGGCAAGCCACATCATAGTGATCACACGTTTACGAGACCAGCTGTAAACACTACATGACGCTCTTGCACTCACCAGGGTCTTCATTGTCGGCTCTTGGGGCTGTTGGCTGTTGCAGCTGCTGAACTGTGACCAGGCTCCGGGTACCACGCTATTTATACCTTTGTCCGGCGGTGCCTTGACGTGAAAGTAGCAGCGGCTGTCCTTCCCTCCATGTATTCCTTGGACGCGAATTGTGCTTCGAGGCTGATGCAACACACAGTGGATACAATGCTCTTAAGGTAGCAATATTTCCTCAATAGTACTGCGGTGGATAGGCTAATTCGTCGACGAGTCACTGTGATGATTAATTATAGGCATATATTTCGCTAGAACTCGAAGTATTTGTACGGAAGTGAAACCCACCCAGAAAGTTTGGTATTACAGTTGGCAATATTAATTTTTTGTGTAGGTGTGCACCGATCATATAAAAGTTACTATATATTTATATATATTTAAGAAACATGTTCAAGACACAAGTATTATGTTTCAGGAGAACAAAAATCTCCTCTATAAAATTCAAGTAGTCATTTCGCTAAAATCAGTACAGCCTATTCGTCCATGAGATCCAGGGCTCTATAGACGTCGGCACCCAGATGGATACCGAAATTTCTTAATTTCTGATAGGTACTTCATACAGTTCCGTACCGTGGTTTAGTGAACGAAAGGTAAGCTTACCGAGTATCGCACCAGATTTCTGACAGACTAAAGACTTCCTTGGTGACAGAACCCAGCACGGCTCTCTTAACGGAATAATGTCGGAAGATGTAATGATACCTCAGGAAGTGCCAAAAGAGAGTGTGATAGGGCAGTTAGTATTTACAATATATGTAAATGGTCCAGCGCATAAAATCGGAAGAGCCTGTTGGCAGTTGATGCGCTTGTATGCAAGGAGGTTGTAACGCCAGAAGACTGTAGGAAGTTACAGAAAGACCTACAGCGGGACTGGTGGTCGACCCGAACCTAAATAAATGTACCATGAGGCGCAGAAATAGAAACTACTGTTCAGTTACACTAGTGGCGGAAAATCACTGGAAACAGTAAACAGCGGAAGATATCTGGGGACAATCACCAGCAGCGATCTAAAGTAGAGTGAGCACATAAAACAAACTATAAAAAGCAGGTATCAGATTGAGATTCATTAGAAGAACGTAAAGGAAATGAAATTTATCAACAAAAGGTGTAGTTTACAAAATGTTTTTTCTTCCGATTCTTCTGTGTGGCTCCTCAGTGTGGGATCGTAATAAAATTGGGTTAATAGATGAAGTGGAGTAGTTCGTCAAGCGAACATTTACTCAGGGCGAGAGTGTTACGATGCTCAAAAAACTTACGTGGGAGCTTCTACAATGCAGCCGTAGGACAACACAAAGAGGTTTGCTGTTGAAATTCCGAGAGAGTTTGTTTCAGAAAGGGACAGACCACATATTACTATCTTTCACGTACGTCTCGCGAAATGAGTATAAGGAAAAAAATAAGAGAAATTAGTTCTGATACAGAGGTTTCCTGACAGTTATTTTACGGCATTCGATAACGAAACTTGAATAGAAATAAAGTTATGGTGCCAGAAGTATCCTGTGCCACACCCAGATGTAGGTCTAGATACTTCATCAAGCCAGTGACTCTTTAATGCACTGTATTCTAGAGTGAATGGATACATAATGATCGAAAAACACCAAACACTAACAGAAAGAAAATTGCAACACCAAGAAAGAACGGTGCAATATAAACAAAAGTTGGCAGGCGTGTTTCTACATCTGATAGGTTACGTCTGTTCAGATTTCACGCCAGTCGCATAAGAGTGGCGAAACTATGAGGACGGAAATCAAGGTTGCTTTTAATGCACGCTGTAACTGTCGTGAGCATTAGTTACCTTTAACATTGGACTTGGTGTGCTCATATTAGTCAAGAATGCCTCTACAGCGACAAAGATGCCATTATCAACACCTCACTGAGTTTGAACGAGGTCGTGTAAGAGGGCTGCGAGGAGCTGGAAGTCCCTTCTGCTATATTTCGGAAGAAGTTGGCAGGACTGTAGCCACTATAGATGATTTCTGGCGGCGTTGGTCACATGAATGTACGGTCGCAAGGAGACCGGACGCTGGACGACAAAGTGGCACTATCGAGAGGTAGTCGACGTGCGGCTTTGGCGCATCGTACAACGTCTGCAGTAGTAATTTTAGCAGCAGTCGGTGCCACAGTGACACAACGAACTGTTAATAATCGCTTACTTCAGGAACAGCTCTGAGACAAACATCATGTAGCGTGCATTCCATTGACCCCAAACCACTGCTATTTACGATTTAAATAGCGTCAAGCGAGAGCTCATTAGAGGGCAGGATGGAGGTCTGTTGTGCTTGCTGATGAAAACTGGTTCTGCCTCGGCGCCAGTGATGGACGTGTGTTGGTTAGAACGAGGCCAGTTGGGGGCCTATAGAGAACCTATCTGCGTGATAGACACACTGGACCGACACCTGGAGTTATGGTCTGCGGTGTGATTTCGCATGACAGCAGGGGCACTCGTGATTATTCCACTCGACCAGACTACAAAATTGTGCATCAGTCTAGTGATTCAGCCTGCTGCCATTCGTGAACCGCATTTCAAGGACTGTTTCCCAAAAGGGTAGCGCAGGCCCACACATCGCTATTATAGCCCAACACACTCTACAAAACGTCGACATGTTACCTTGGCATGCTCGATCACCAGATCTATCTCTAAGCGAGGACATTGTTCATCATCGGACGAGAGCCTCAGTACCATTCACATCCAGCACTAACCGCCCCTGTACTGACAAACTAAGTACAACAGACATGAAACTCCATCCCACAAACTGACGTCCGGCACAGGCACAACACAATTCATGCACGTTTGCATGCTTGCATTCAACATTCTGGCGTTTACACCACTTATCAACGTACCAGCGTTTCAAAGTTGCAATGGATTTTCTTGAGCTTACGTTAGACTGTTATCTTACAATTTATATCAGATAAATATTTTTCCTAGACAAATGTATTCCCAAAATTCCATTAATCAACAGTAATTACTTTTTGGTGATGTGATTTTTTCCGTTAGTGTATTTCGAAAGTGGCAAGAGCTATTTACGTACCGCCGGTTTCGATTATGTCATCCTCCTTAGGTATCATTTACCTGGTACCTGAAGGTGATCAGAGAACTGAGACCTGCCAGTGAACAAACAATTATAAATAATTATTTTATCAGCGTGTCTTCACTGTTTTCAACTCTTTATTTAATTTCTTACGAACTCTGTGTAACACCTGCATCGCATACCATTCAACTATCACACGAATTAAGGTTTCAGTTATGGTTTGATGCAGTAGGAGCCAGATTTGTAATGAATGAGTATTCCATCTCATAGATTGTGGGACTTAGCAGATAGCATCAATCAACAACTGCCGCTCTAATTTTGTTCTCCTCTCCTGCTGGTCCACATGCACAACGAACAACGAAAACGACTGCGCAGATTTTTCCTTTCTATCTTGATCCCTTAGGAAGCCTGTACAATTTTATCACAAGTAAAAGAATTCTTATGCACTGCTTTTTTTGGCAAATCTCTTTTCTGCCTTAAAGCCAAAAAAAAACCACTGCAGTGCAGACAGATTTGTGGATCAGTTTATTTGTACAACCTGTATCGGGCAGAAAATATCAGCACTCGATTGATACAACTGTCGTACACCTTGGCAGACATAAGTGATAACTGGAAGACAGTTTATTAATAAACTTGCACTGTCTCCACTAACCGCAGCAAATTGACCAAGCAAAACTATGTCATTTTTGGTAGAAATTTGGGCGCTTACAAGATGATTCTATAAGTATGCTTTTAACGATACATAATATGTCAGAAAATGTTGTAACTGAGTGACGCAAGTTATTTAATAACTGTCTAGTCGATTAAAGAATGTAACACTCCTTTTCAGTGAAACAACATAGAGTAAGAGAATGATAATTCCAGATAATTATTCCGAAATACTTAGTTAACTTCATCTTCACATACCCACCGTCAGACGACGAATCAATGAAAACATGTAAGGCAAGATAAACCTTTTATCTACCTCCCACGAATGACTACAGAAATATTCTTCTACTATAAGATGACAACATTGTGAGATATATTGGTATCGTTATTGCTTTTATTTTGGTAATTATCTGTCAAATTAGTAGGATTCTGATCTGTACTAGTATTTTGTAACTCTGCTTATCTCCTGTACCACACTACCAGAATACTTAGAGTCACACATCGTTACCTATGTGGCTACAGCTACCTCATCTGCTGAACGCGCCAGGTCTTGTGTCAGTGATACTGGATACTTTAGTGTGTGCCATATCGTCCAGTCCGTTTTGCTGTTAAAGGTTTTCAATACACTTCTTTACCATTACACTATATGTGTTACTCAAATTCTGTACTTCATTATACAATTAATTTTAATATAATTTGTTGCAGCACACTTCAGATACTTTCAGGTCCTTTTCCTGTTTTCATTTCTTCAGTTACAGTATTTACGTTCTTCATTTCATGACAATATTTGAGAGTATCTGAGTTTTTGTTGCTTAAGGAAATATTACTCGTGTTTGGCAGTCTGCTTCAGACATCTCCTGATTTCCAGCTGCGTAATGTTATTTTGTTGATATGGTAATTCTTTCCTCTCATTTAGTACTACGTCTCCCAATAATGAGTGTAACAAATCGCTTTTTCTATTCTACGTTATTTTTCTCTCATATCAGCTGCCACACCATTCAAAAATTCCTCAGCGTACTCTTTACATCTGATATATTTCTTTTCTTACCCAGCGTTTCTTCATCGCCACTTCCCTTGTAAGTTTATTAGTCCGTCCAAGTTGTGTGTTTTTAGAGATGTCCATTCCTCTTTCACCAAATGCCTTCTTAAGTCTTCAGAACTTTGAATGCATCTCATCATTCCTCAGTACTTGAATATCCCACTTCTTTCCACTTTCATTGTTCCAGACAATCCTATTAAATTGAAGTCGACTCCTTTTTTTTTGAGCCATTAGTCTTTCGACTTTTTTTATTCGGCCCACGACGAACATTCGTCCCCAGTTATGTGCTGGATGTATTCCAGGCTCTATCGTCCTCGACGATTCTACGTAGAAACTTACCGACCTTCCTATTTCTTACCTTACCAGTCCAGCTAATTTTCGACATTCTTTGCAGTATCACATCTCAAATGCTTTGATTCTCTTCTGTTCCGTTTTTCCTAGAGTCCATGTTTCACTACCACAAATCTACATTCTCAGAATTTTTTTTACCTGTACGTATTACAATTAACGGCCCCTGCTGTGTTTTTCCGTCTGTATGTAAGGGCTACTCTCGGGAACTACTGTGGGGATATTGGCACGGTTCCCACTAACAGCACACTGGACTCGCATTCGGGAGGACGCGTCTGGCCACCCTGATTAATGTTTTCCGTGATTTCCTTAAATCGCTTCAGGAAAATGCTGGAATGGTTCCCTTGAAAGGGCACTGCTGTCTTCCTTCCCTAATCCGATGAGACCAGCGACCTCGCAGTTTGGTCTCTTCCCCCAAATGAACCCGACCCACTAACAGACAAACTGATTCACGAGGAAAGCTTTTGTGTACATTTTATAATTATAGTAATGAAGAGTTTTACATATGGAATCTTATCTGTTCCACATTTAACTGGCATTTGGAGTGAAATCTTGTGGTTATGAAAGGAATTGTCGAACAGAGACAGAATCAGATTGGAAAGCACTAACGTAAAGAGCCGCTGCAGCTATAGAGCGCAGTGGAGCTTGACCAGAATTTGTACACCTTGTCAGTCGAAAAGGTTTCGAAACTGGATTAATGAAAACGCTTCTCCTCTTTAGTAAAACGTACAGAATTTACATACAAACATGTGAAAGTGAAAGGACTTTCTTTGAAATGTTGCACAACTCTCGCGTCACATTTGCTCCTTCTTCGGTCCTGGTGAACGTTCAGCGACAAATTCTGCACTATGTCGTTTTGTGACAGGTTCGTACTCATAACACCAAGTCTTCTGACCCTTGACGATTGTTCCAGAAACAAACTGTGTGCTTTCTTCATTTCAGACAAGTTGCACTAGTCATCAGCGCGTCATTGTTTTTAGTTCAGGAGTGAAGATGTGCAATACAAACTTGATCACACTTTTCTCTTTTTCTAAACAATCATCAGAATATCTTCGGCACTTTCCTGCATTGTGATTTGTGACACAACAACGTTGACACACTAGGGTGACATTTCCATTAGCTAACACTGCCTGCTGACCACTGGATTGCTGAAGGAACATCTGCAGTTTACAGACACTTAGTGCTACCTGCCGGCCAGTGTGGCCGAGCGGTTCTAGGCGCTTCAGTCTGGATCCCCGCGACCGCTACGGTCGCAGGTTCGAATCCTGCCTAGGGCATGGATGTGTGTGATGTCCTTAGGTTAGTTAGGTTTAAGTAGTTCTAAGTTCTATGGGACTGATGACCTCAGATGTTAAGTCCCATAGTGCTCAGAGCCATTTGAACCATTTTTAGTGCTACCTGCGCAATACTCCTGATTAAGCCTTACACCCAGTACCACATTTCACGTTCTCTTCCACTTGATGTAATCCAGCTGGAGTCTTCCCGTGTCTCCAGCCCTTTTCCAAGTTTACCTCGTCCTCTACCCCTAACAGTCCATTCCACGGATCCGAAAAGGGGATTAATTCGGAATCTTTCGCCAATGGAGAGATTATCGTAACGCTTTATGGGCCACCTGACCTGAAAATACAAATTTGGGATCTTTAATGGAGTGGATTCGACTGTATTCTGCTACACCATGCCGTTGACCTTAAACAGATTATTTCACCTTTTATGGATAGCTTATCACCCCATTGGAAACAGGTTACCCAGACCCTCCATTCTTTCCAACGCTCTCTTTCGTGTGACTGTTGTAGAACGAGGGTTCTCGCTGAAGTTGGAAGTCTTCGACCGCAGTTACTGATCATTTTTTTCCAAAAATATAAGCAATTGCAACAGTCGGGTTTGGAATCCAAGGCGATTTGATACTACCAATAGACACGTGCTCACTAAATAAATCTTTAACGAAACGCCCTGCTGTACTTTGGATCTTCTCCAAATGCACTCTCAGTCCCATCTGGTACGCATCCCAGACCGAAGAGCAATATTTAAGTGTTGGTTGGCAATATTCAGGTATTGGTGCAGTTAGTGTTTCCTAAGTTACCCCTTCTTGTGTGGTTTACACTTCCTGAGAATTCTTCCTATGAATCGGGCATCTTAATTATCCGCGATTAGTTTTATGAGATCGTTTCACTTTAAATCAGTCCATACGTACAACGCTACATATTTTATAGACGTGTCTGCTCCAGTGATTATTCTGAAATCGTGTAATTATACAATAAATGACCATTCTCATTGTTTATGCGAAATTCTTTCAATTTGTTTACATCGGAGTCAACTGCCATTCACTGAAACCAACATCGATCGGCAGCAGGTCTTTCTACGACTTGCTACAGTTTTCCTCTGTTGCGAGTTCTTTATATATAACAGCATTATCCGCGATCAGTCTCATTGCATTTCTGACTTTATTCACTGGGAATTTATACATATTATGAAAATGTAGTAGTTCTGTAACACTGTCTTGGGTTATGCCTGAGACCTTAATGCTCATCTACTAATGGAGCTTTATCAGTAATACATGGTTCTAATAATTATGGGTGTCTAGGGGGCCCAGAGAGGAGAGATCGCTTTCATATTTATGCTCAACGAAATTTGAATACGTAATCAATCACTGGAACTATGAAGGTTTTCTTAATAAAATGTAGTGACACGGATCTTTACATGAAACACTAAACTAAAACCTCTGCATTTATTAGTTCCACAACACAGCAGCATAATGCGAACTCCATCTTCCTTCCATGGCGTATGATCATTACCACCCCCCCCCCCCCATGAACCATAGACCTTGCCGTTGGTGGGGAGACTTGCGTGCCTCAACGATAGAGATAGCCGTACCGTACGTACAACCACAACGGAGGGGTATCTGTTGAGAGGCCAGACAAACGTGTGGTTCCTGAAGAGGGGCAGCAGCCTTTTCAGTAGTTACAAGGGCAACAGTCTGGATGATTGACTGATCTGGCCTTGAACAATAACCAAAACGGCCTTGCTGTGCTGGTACTGCGAACGGCTGAAAGCAAGGGGAAACTACGGCCGTAAATTTTCCCGAGGGCACGCAGCTTTACTGTATGATTAAATGATGATGGCGTCCTCTTGGGTATAATATTCCGGAGGTAAAATACTCCCCCAATCGGATCACCGGGCGGGGACTACTCAAGAGGATGTCGTTATCAGGAGGAAACAAACTGGCGTTCTACGGATCGGAGCGTGGAATGTCAGATCCCTTAATCGGGCAGGTAGGTTAGAAAATTTAAAAAGGGAAATGGATAGGTTAAAGTGAGATATAGTGGGAATTAGTGAAGTTCGGTGGCAGGAAGAACAAGACTTCTGGTCAGGTGACTACAGTGTTATAAACACAAAATCAAATAGGGGTAATGCAGGAGTAGTTTTAATAATGAATAGGAAAATAGGAATGCGGGTAAGCTACTACAAACAGTATAGTGAACGCATTATTGTGGCCAAGATAGACACGAAGCCCACACCTACTACAGTAGTACAAGTTTATATGCCAACTAGCTCTGCAGATGACAAAAAAAATTGAAGAAATATATGATGAAATAAAAGAAATTATTCAGATAGTGAAGGCAGACGAAACTTTAATAGTCATGGATGACTGGAATTCGAGTGTAGGAAAAGGGAGAGAAGGAAACGTAGTAGGTGGATATGGATTGGGCCTAAGAAATGAAAGAGGAAGGCGCCTGGTGGAATTTTGCACAGAGCACAACTTAATCATAGCTAACGCTTGGTTTAAGAATCATGAAAGAAGATTGTATACATGGAAGAACCATGGAGATACTAAAAGGTATCAGATAGACTATATAATGGTAAGACAGAGATTTAGGAACCAGGTTTTAAATTATAAGACATTTCCAGGGGAAGATGTGGACTCTGACCACAATCTATGGGTTATGACCTGTAGATTAAATCTAAAGAAACTGCAAAAAGGTGGGAATTGAAAGAGATGGGACCTGGATAACCTGACTAAACCAGAGGTTGTACAGAGTTTCACGGAGCGTATAAGGGAACAATTGACAGGAATGGGAGACAGAAATACAGTAGAAGAAGTATGGGTAACTTTGAGGGATGAAGTCGTGAAGGCAGCAGAGGATCAAGTAGGTAAAAAGCCGAGGGCTAGTAGCAATCCTTGGGCGACAGAAGAAATATTGAATTTAATTGATAAAAGGAGAAAATATAAAAATGCAATAAATGAAGCAGGCAAAAAGGAATACAAACGTCTCAAAAATGAGATCGACAGGAAGTGCAAAATGGCTAAGCAGGGATGGCTAGAGGACAAATGTATGGATGTCGAGGCTTATCTCACTATGAGTAAGATAGATACTGCCTACAGGAAAATTAAGGAGACGTTTGGAGATAAGAGAACTACTTGTATGAACACAAAGAGCTCAGATGGAAACCCAGTTCTAAGCAAAGAATGGAAAGCAGAAAGGTGGAAGGAGTATATAGAGGGTCTATACAAGGGTGATGTACTTGAGGATAATATTATTGAAATGGAAGAGGATGTAGATGAAGATGAAATGGGAGATACGTCACTGCGTGAAGAGTTTGACAGAGCACTGAAAGACCTCAGTCGAAAGAAGGCCCCCAGAGTAGACAACATTCCATTGGAACTACTGGCGGCCTTGGGACAGCCAGTCCTGACAAAACTCTACCATCTGGTGAGGAAGATGTATAAAACAGGCGAAATACCCTCAGTCTTCAAGAAGAATATAATAATTCCAACCCAAAGAAAGCCGGTGTTGACAGATGTGAAAACTACCGAACAATCAGTTTAATAAGCCACAGCTGCAAAATACTAATGCGAATTCTTTACAGACGAATGGAAAAACTAGTAGAAGCCGACCTCGGGAAAGACCAGTTTGGATTTCGTAGAAGTACTGGAACACGTGAGGCAATACTAACCTTACGACGTATTTTAGAAGAAAGATTAAGGAATGGCAAACCTACGTTTTTAGCTTTTGTAGACTTAGAGAAAGCTTTTGACAATGTTGACTGGAATACTCTCTTTCAAATTCTGAAGGTGGCAGGGGTAAAATACAGGGAGCTAAAGGCTATTTACAATTTGTACAGAAACCAGATGGCCGTCATAAAAGTCGAGGGGCATGAAAGGGAAGCAGTGGTTGGGAAGGGAGTAAGACAGGGTTGTAGCCTCTCCCCGACGTTATTCAATCTCTATATTGAGCAAGCAAAAAAGGAAACAAAAGAAAAATTCGGAGTAGGTATTAAAATCCATGGAGAAGAAATAAAAACTTTGAGGCTCACCGTTGACATTGTAATTCTGTCAGAGACAGCAAAAGACTTGGAAGAACAGTTGAATGCAATGGACAGTGTCTTGAGAAGAGTATATAAGGTGAACATCAACAAAAGCAAAACGATGATAATGGAATGTAATCGAATTAAGTCGGGTGATGCTGAGGGAATTAGATTAGAAAATGAGACACTTAAATTAGTAAAGGAGTTTTGCTACTTGGGGAGCAAAATAACTGATGATGGTCGAAGTGGAGAGGATATAAAACGTAGACTGGCAATGGCAAGGAAAGCGTTTTTGAAGAAGAGAAATTTGTTAACATCGAGTATAGATTTAAGTGTTAGGAAGCCTTTTCTGAAAGTATTTGTATGGAGTGTAGCCATGTATGGAAGTGAAACATGGACTATATATAGTTTGGACAAGAAGAGAATAGAAGCTTTCGAAATGTCGTGCTACAGAAGAATGCTGAAGATTAGATGGGTAGATCACATAACTAATGAGGAAGTATTGAATAGGATTAAGGAGAAGAGAAGTTTGTTGCACAACTTGACCAGAAGAAGGGATCGGTTGGGAGTACATGATCTGAGGCATCAAGGGATCAACAAAATAGTACTGGAGGGCAGCGTGGAGGGTAAAACTTATAGAGGGAGACTAAGAGATGGATGAATACATTAAGCAGATTCAGAAGGATGTAGGTTGCAGTAGGTACTGGCAGATGAAGAACCTTGCACAGGATAGAGTAGCATGGTGAGCTGCATCAAACCAGTCTCAGGACTGAAGACCACATCAACAACAGCAAAAACAACATGATCATTAGTCTATTTGCTGCCATATCCATGTTTCATGTGAAAGTATTCCATGTCCTAATTCACCCAGAATATTTTAAAGTAGAGAATAGCCTGAAAAAATGAACCTCTCCGGGAGCTTGCTTAACTATAATTCGACAGTTGTCAGAAATAATTCAAATAAACCACAAAACAGACACATTATCACAGAAAAATACCCCTCGAAAGCTCTTAAACTAAACACACCATATAGAATAAATAGCCCCCGAAATATTAACGTAACACATACGCCCATGACGACAAGATCGACAGAATTAAACCTAAGCACAAGAAAATTATCCACTTCATGTATCCAGTATTTTAATTCATCACAACTCTGGCTGTTAGCATCTGCCTCAATCTCACAGCTTCTCGTAACATCTCGTCTCTGAACATATATAGACTACTGGCCATTAAAAATGCTGATCCACGAAGATGGCGTGCTACAGACACGAAATTTAACCCACAGGAAGAAGATGCTGTGATATGCAAACGATTAGCTTTTCAGAGCATTCACACAAGGTTGGCGCCGGTGGCGACACCTACAACGTGCTGACATGAGGAAAGCTTACAACCAATTTCTCATACACAAACAGCAGTTGACCGCCGTTGCCTGGTGAAACGTTGTCATGCCTCGTGTAAGGAGGAGAAAGGCGTACCATCACGTTTCCGATTTCGATAAAGGTCGGATTGTATCATATCGCGATTGCGGTTTATCGTATCGCGACATTGCTGCTCGCGTTGGTCGAGATCCAATGACTGTTAGCAGCATATGGAATCGATGGCTTCAGGAGGGTAATACGGAACGCCGTGCTGGATCCCAACGGCCTCTTATCACTAGCAGTCGAGTTGACAGGCATCTTATCCGCACGGCTATAACGGATCGTGCAGCCACGTCTCGGTCCCTGCGTCAACAGATGGGGACGTTTGCAACACAACAACCATCTGCACGAACAGTTCGACGACGTTTTCAGCAGCACGGACTATCAGCTCAGAGACTATGGTTGTCGTTACCCTTGACGCTGCATCCAGACTGGAGCGCCTGCGATGGTGCACTCAACGGCGAACCTGGGTGCACGAATGGCAAAACGTCATTTTTTCGGACGAATGCAGGTTCTGTTTTCAGCTTCATGATGATCGCATCCATGTTTGGCGACATCACGTTGAACGCACATTGTAAGCGTGTATACGTCATCGCATACTGACGTATCACCCAGCATGATGGTATGGGGTGCTATTGTTTACACGTCTCGGTCACCTCTTGTTCGCATTGAAGGCACTTCCAACAGTGGACACTACATTTCAGATGTGTTACAATCCTTGGCTGTATTCATCATTCGATCCCTGCGATACCCTACATTTCAGCAAGATAATGTACGACCGCATGTTGCAAGTCCTGTACGGGCCTTTCTGGGTACAGGAAATGTTCGACTGATCCCCTGGTTAGCACATTCTCCAGATCTCTCACCAACTAAAAACGTCTGGTCAATGGTGGTCGAGCAACTGGCTCGTCACAATACGCCACTCACTACTCGTGATGAACAGTGGTATCGTGTTGAAGGTGCATGGGTACCTGTATCCGCCATCCAAGCTGTGTTTGACTCAATGCCCAGGCGTAACAAAGCCGTTATTACGGCCAGATGTGGTTGTTCTGGGTACCGATTTCTCAGGATCTATGCACCCAAATTGCGTGAAAATGAAATCACATGTCGGTTCTAGTACAACATATTTGCCCAAAGAATACCCGGCTATCATCAGCATTTCTTCTTTGTTTAGCAAGTTTAATGCCAGTAGTATACATAATAATGGTCAAGATAGAAATAAAGTTAACTCTAAACTAACACTTAATCTGCTAAGTACATTAGTGTACCTCTCTGTTTGACCTTAGCCTATTCCTTCTTTCACTGTCTCCTCTCCACTTCTCACTTACACTGATGAACCGAAACATTAACACCACCTACCTAATAACTTCCATATCCGTCTTTGGAACGAAATATATCATTCATTTTGCGTATTTTTGGTAGGTGTTTGAAGGTATGGGGAATTAGATGTCTACGCACAGGTCATGTAATTCGCATAAATGACAGGCCGCTGATTTGCGAGATCGGTGATGGTGCTCGATAGGGACCTTGATAGGTTGCACAAGATGTACAAGAGGCGAATTTGGTTACCGAGACATCAACGTGAGTTCACTGTAATGCTACTCAAAACAGTGTAGCACGCTTCTGGCTCCGAGACAAAGACAGTTATACTGCTGAAAGATGACATCGACTTCGGAGAAGACACGAAGCATGAAGAGATAGAGGTGATTCGCAGGTGTCAGCGTGTCTTTTATTACGACCACAGGTCCAATGCAAACGCAGGAAAATCTCTCTCTTAGCATAATACTGTTCATAACAACCTGAGTCCGTGGCGTGTAGAACGTTTCGAGCCACGTTCACAAAGTGAACACGTAGTGGTTGTCTTCTCCAGAGCTCAACGTTCGACGATCTATGATAAACGGTGTGCTCTAAAACATTTCTGCGTGCACAAGCAGTGTGCTGTTTCGACTTATACGCCACACATTACCATCTATCCTACATTACAGAGCAGACAATCCTCCAAATCCCACGTTCTGTGAAGTGTTGTGGATGTCCGAGCATTTACCGCCAAGTGGTATCTTCACTGTCCTCATACCTCTTCCGTAGATGATCACGACAGTAGCACGTGAACATTCGACCAGCTTCTCCGTTTTCGAGATACTCGTATACAGGCGCTGCGTAGTAATGATCTTCCCTTCGCCAAAGTCGCTTATCTCAATCGATTTTCCGATTTGCAGCCCATATCTTCGCTAGGTGATCCCCCGTCAAAGTCTGCTCCGCTTACATACTTTTGTTACTCCACCACGTGCCCGCACTGTCACCAGGTGGCATCCCACGACGCGATGGATAGTGGTCATAATGTTTTCGCTTATCAGTGTACGCACATAAGCTGGCCACCAAGTCCTGACCAGTGAAAGCAGTCTTAAACTAAAATTCCTTCCTGGCTTCTCCAGCATTTATTTTAAATACCTTTTCCTCTAAATCAACGTGTGCCCCTTGATTAACCAGTAAGTCTCTTCCCGGCAACATATTTATGTTCAGATTTGACACGCAAGAAATGCGATGTCTACAAATCATTAGGATTAACGGTATTATTCATAGCCTCTAATACAAAAACAACATTATCTGCAGCTATATTCTGCATTTTACAAAAAACAGCACCAACATCATATCATACAGGAACAACTGCCTGACCACAAGGATCTGCATCATCTGCAGATATGTTCTGCATATTACAAAAATTACCATCAACGCCAAGCAACCTGACCACCATTATAGTTACCCACATCCTTGGAGCAGGTGCCTCCTTGAACACACCCATTCAAACCAACCCTAGTTTCAGGCAATATTGCCCCCAGACAATTAAGATACACTTCCACTATAATAGATTACATTTCACCTAGTTCAATATCATTTCTGTTGCAAATTACACTCTCATTGTCGAGACCATAACACTCATTTATTTGCTCAGGATCCACAGCTGAATCTGATTCATTATTGAATAGATATGCCAAACCAACAATGTTTTCCTCTGTATTCACAATACAATCATCCTCTTCATTCAATAGAACCTAGTATTAATTCCTTCCACTTGCTTTCTAATTTCTCTGCAAAAATTTTTCTAATGAGAATTCCTTTTATTATCTTGCTTAAGCTAGTCTCCAAATAAATTTTTATTTCCTATGACTGCCCCTGTCCCGTATATCCTGTCATCACTTGCTTCCTTGCTCCCATTACTCCAAAATGTCTTGCTATTGTGTCTGTATCAGTTTTCCGTCTTGTCCCAAAGCAGACACTAATTGGAACATAATACTGATTTCTGAATTGTGCCTCTGTTGCTACCTTTATTTCGTTTATAGTTCTATTTCCATTCATTGTATTTGGTTCATTCCTGTAATTACTTACTCTGTTCCCTCTGCAGCTCTCATTAACACTTCTATTCATATTCTGTTTCTGTGGATTGTCAGTTTCTGTCATTTATATTATAATGGTAATCCTTCTGATTATTTCATTGATTGTGGCCCTCAAGGTTAGGTTTATGACGCAATGCCTGACCCATCCCCCCAAAAAATCCAAGAATATTTCAACAGAACCAGTAGGTCGTTGTATTAAGCCACACTGTAAACTATTAGGTAACGTTATCCTTAATGGGGAAATTGCAGTGAGGATCCCCAGTGGTCTTTCTAAATGCACTAACTTTGTTAATTACTCCTAACACAACTCTATCATAGTAATATGTCCCCCTTGTACAGTGGTTCACTCAAAAAATCATCCTGTAAGGTAAATTGCTTGAAACTATCTACGTCAATTATAATTACTCTCTTAAACCCAAATAGAATTTTCTGTTTTGTTTTCGCACAACTGTCTAAACTATCCATCTGGCTCATCAGTGAACTAAGCATTTCCGTTGTGGTCAGCTCCTGCATCTCTTCATGCCTTGCGGGCTACTAGGTTCACTCATCTATAGCTCAGTCAAATGGTGGTTTTCCCACCATAGAAGGTCCAGGTGAATGGCATTGAGCAACGGAAGGTCCAAAGAAAAGCGTCAGCAGCTACAGAAGTGCCAGGCTGAACAGTGAGTTGTGTCGTTCTTCAGCTGAAAAATATTGTAAGTGAATGATTAATGTTGTGCTACAGAAAAACTTTATAGCAAAGATGTGTAATGCTGCAAGATAATTGCACGAATTAAGACTTTTTGTCAGCTCATCTGCTTCAGACAGTGGTACAGAAAGGAGCTCGTCCAGGTCTTCTTCGTCTTCTATACAACAATTGATAAACATTTTCTGAGACTAAGATCGCATAGATTTCTTCTCATTTAAAATAACCAGATTTGACAGACTGCTGTCATCTTCAGGCCTTAAGAAATCTGTTTGTTACGAAACGTCTTGCTTTTGAATTAGACTTCACACCAAGATTCCGTGTGGATGAAAATCAGCACATTATATAAGGTTTGTCAAAATGTGCTGTTTTTTTTTATTCACATGACAATTTGCATTCAACTTAAAAAGAAGTAAAATAGATCATTACTTCAGTCTTTTCAAAATGATAAAATGTAATTAAAAACTGTTGTCGATATTGGAGCACGACCGTTCAGTCTGCTGGCTCAGTTCCGCCCAGAACGTTGCTGCTCGCCTATCCCCACACCGACCTTCACAATCTGTCTTGCTTTTGCAAGATGTAAGCAGAAGGAGACAGCAGAGCGGTGAGAGAGGGAAGAGGGGAGGTTCAGTGTGTAATGCGAGTCATTCCATTTTTTTGCAACTTCTGTCCTCATGGCTCTGGATCGGGATAGTTTCCCATCTGCTGCCGTACCTGATGGAACATTCTAAGCTATGTTGTGGAGTTGCAGCCCCAGTGGGAGATATGAAATCCATATTGCAAATGATTCAGATGGCTCTGAGCACTATGGGACTTAACATCTGAGGTCATCAGTCCCCTAGAACTTAGAACTACTTAAACCTAATTAACCTAAGGACACCACACACATCCAAGCCCGAGGAAGGAATCGAAACTGCGACCATAGCGGTCGCGCGGTTACAGACTGAAGCGCCTAGAACCACTCGGCCACACCGGCCGGCGAAATCCATATTTCCTGATGCTTTGTAAGACTGATGTCAAATATTGCTCATATCTCAGATTGTTGAGTGTGTGGTTGGGAGAGCATCACCATAGAGGGCAATCAGATATACTTCACCGACAGCTTTTATTTCGTTTTAATAGGCTGGAAGGTCAGTGAATTTAGTAATGTATAATTCGAGATACTGATTTTTGAAGAGGATCATGAGAAATTGAACCTTGCCTTGGTTGAATAACGTGGATTTAGTGTCTCCACCTCTCTCTGGTAGGGGAAGAGCTTGAGGTCTATGGGGAAGAGCATGTGGCTGGCAACACGCTTCTCCACTGTACTTCTCGGATAGTAGAGGATCTGAGAGTTGTAAATCAGCGTGGCGCGATGAAATAAATATTGATCGGAATTTGGAGACCCATTATGATGGCCGTAAGGTCAACATATTACTCGACAATTACGACAACCTTGGGGCCCGAAGTCAGAGATTCTAATGTCAGCACTATCTGTGTGTCTGCATCACCTGACTACTTCGAGGCGATTCCAGTTTCATTGCATTTTGTGATCAGTATAGTGATCAGTCTGTACTTTTCTTTCGTACTCGATAGAAAATTTACTTGTAAACTTTTGGTTTCATAGTGCTGCTTAAGTGAACCTCCGCATACTCATTTTTGGGAGACCGCCTCAAGTACTTCGTGGACTCGGTAATCTAACGTCAGTTTGAGTACCCGTCTAATACAGCTGTCGCACTTTGACTCTACTTACGTCGGGCATAGAGCAAATTTGTTCGACTGTTTGCCTACTCGACCATACGAATTTGTGCAACAAAACGGCACCATCTGTCACATATAATGCACTGCTGCCGAACAGTGTGGCGTCTGGAAGAGATTTAACAGCTTTGTACAAAACAGATATTGTGCCTTTTCGCATTTCACTCTGATCAAATAAAGGTAGTGTGTGTGGAGCTGATTTTTAGGTTAAGAAATCCTCTACTTCTTCGTATAGCTGGCGACAACCAATCTATGAAACAGAGTAGTTGACTTAATGACCACTGGCTAATATTTCTTCATACATCGATAGTTTGTTTTTCACTATAAAATTTATCTGTCTCTTCTATAAATATTCTGGCACTAAATGTTTTCTTTCTTTTTACAAATGTAGAACCTACTCGATGTGATTATCCGATCCTGCTCTCAAGATTCACTCATTTCATGATATATTACCGCATACAGATTTCAAATGAATCTTTTTATACAGTGTCATATACCTAAAATATGGAAATGTAATTTGTTAATCGCTTCATCCAACATTATTCCCCATTAGTGCATTCAAAACAACTTCTTTTAAATGTAATACAGCGAAAGTATAGGGTCGGAGAGAGACAGACAGGTGTAGGGTGCAGATGGCACTTTTCGTAATTTTGGTTTGTCTCCTTCCCCTTATGGTTAAATTTAATGTTAACGGCCTAGTGGTCTCTACTGATAACACGTATATTTTTCGAGTTGTAAGAGGTGAGATTCGGTGTTTGTTATGTTAGGGAGGAAGGGCCAAAAAATCGCTGCTTTTCAGAGGGCCGTAGCACCGATTCCGCTCATCAAACAGTACTATCGAAAAATGTAGGAGCTTTTTTCTACTTCAGTTTTATACAAAACCACGCTTTCCGCAATATAAGGAAAAAACTGGAAGAAGAGTAAAATTCTAGAGATTTTTTGCGTTTCTCGTTGTGAATCCGACATTCTACAAAGCAGCAAAATACAATTCGGGATTCAGCACACCAAGAAACACCGCTAAGGAAAAAAAAATTGTTATGAAGCACAAACTAAATTGACTGCTTCGCGCAGAATCATAGTCAACTTTTGGTTTCTGACTTTGGTGATCCGTTGCTTTGGCTAGCAACAGGGCTAGAAATCATTCTTCTTAGTGCTGATAACTGCTTCTGTTGCCAGCTATGGTGAACTGGCGTAGTGCAGCGCGACCTGGCGTGCTGTTTGGCAGTGACCGAGGTTGCAACTCGCCGTTGGCTCCGCGCCACTTTTCCCTGCAGCTGGCTGCTCAGCACTCCGTAATTGCAGCGCACCGGTACTGCCCGGCAATTGGCGACACGTTAGTTGCAGATCGCTGAACGGCCTTGAGACGCCTACCTGCACTGCGTACTGAGTCAGTTCACAGAGAACTAGTCCCGGACCTGCACCCATAAATCTATCAACATCTACTTCTATTTATACGACTTCTCTGAAGTTCACACTTAAACGCCTGGCAGAGTGTTCCTCGAACCACCTTCAGATAATTTCTCTACGATTCCACTCTCTAAGAGCGCGTGGGAGAATCTTTTTGTATGACCTCTGAGTTCTTTTATTTTATTCTGATGATTTCGCCTCACGTAGGTTGGCGACAATAAAATATTTTCACATTCAGAGGAGAAAAACAAATGGTTCAAATGGCTCTGAGAACTATGGGACTTAACATCTATGGTCATCAGTCCCCTAGAACTTAGAACTGCTTAAACCTAACTAACTTAAGGACAGCACACTACACGCAGTCACCACGAGGCAGAGAAAATTCCTGACCCCGCCGGGAATCGAACCTGGGAATCCGGGCGCGGGAACCGAGAACGCTACCGCAAGACCACGAGCTGCGGACTCAGAAGAGAAAGGTGGTGTTTCAAATTTCTGGCAAATACCTCGTCCCAACGAAAAAACCTGTTTGTTTTAACTACTACAATCCCACCTGGCTTATCATACCAGTGACATTCCCTCCCCTATTTCGTGATGATATACAACGATTGGCTCTTCTTTGAAATTTTTGGACATCCTCTGTCAATAGTACCTCATAACGATCCTGTTCAGCATAGCCGTACTCTAGAAGAGCACGAACAAGAGTACTGTAGCCAGTCGCTTTAGTTGACTTGTTACGTTTTCTAAGTGTTCTTGCAATAAAACGTAGTCTTTGGTTTGCTGCTCCACAACATTACCTATGTTATCGAGCCAACTAAAGTTGTTCTTAACTGTAATTCCTAGGTATTTAGTCGATTAGAGAACCCCTAGATTTGTGTGACTTATGGAATAGTCGAAATTTAATAGACGCCTTTTTGTGGATGACGTCACACTTTCCATTGCTGAGAAACAAGTGCCAGCCAGTTCTTGCACTATTCAGATGCCATTCCTAAGTCAATCTGTATTTGATTTTGATCTTCTGATGACTTTAATAGACCGGAAATGACAGCTTCTTCTGTAAACAATTTAAGAGGGCTGCTCACATTATTTTCCAAATCGTTTATGTGGATTAGGAACAGCAGAGGTTTTATAACACTTCCTTGAGAAATGATAGGAACTGCCAGGTATCAATTCTGTTTTACTCGACGATTTTCTGTCGATTGCTATGTACAGTGTTTAAATATAATGAATGTTCATTAAAAGTCCTTCTTGTTGATACCTTTTGAGTAAGTAATTGACAGAGGACAATGATAAAAGTTTTGCTATCATAATTTAACGACTTGTGAACCCCCATGTGCAACAGAACGAATTAGAAATTGCATGAAGGCAAGCAAAAACAGCGTTCGTAGGGCCTCCTAATGCGAGGTTGGATTTCAAAATTTTGGCTACGTTACTATCCAGGGCCCAACTAATGCATCCATCGCCTTAACCCCATATAAAATCGTTCATTATTGAAATAACATCTGTCTGTGGAGAGTTCAAGTAGGCTGACCAGTGTCAAGCATTTGCTTGAACTTTCGAAAATCCACGGAAAGTAGTTAAATTTGCACGTGCACAAACCTAAAGTTGAAATTCCAAGCTCACGAACTGACAATATTCTAACTGCAGATCAAACATCAAAGTTAACTGCGGACAGTATTTGTAAATTTAGACTAAGTCACCTAACCCGAAGTTATTGAAAATATTTCAAAGTCTTACTGACTGACACACCGGAAATATTACAAGCCCCAACGCAACCGCTCCACCTGAAGCTACTTCTTCTACACACGCTAAAAATGCCTCAGACTCCTCTTGGTCATCATACTTGAAATTTTTACACGTCCATTAACAAATACTTGGAAAATATTTTTGATGCACACTTACATAAGAGGCGACCTGTTGCCACTTCGTCTGACTCTTGACTGCAAACTGACACGTGTGAAAACGGCCACCTCTACTAATAGCCTCACAATTACGTTGGTTAAAACTCGTAGCCTTCCGACTTCCGAACACATACCTAAACTATAAATTTGATGTTACATATATGTATTACACACGAATTTGAACGCAAGTTTCATCAGCTTATAGGTTCTCATCGTCCTCTTTGTGTAGGTGTAATGATTTAGTGTTTTTCTTCATACGGATGCTATTTTACCTCGTAACATCATCAGTAAATACTGAACAACTAAACTAATTGCATTTATTTAGGAATACCTCGCTGATTTCACCATTTCATGTTTTATTTAGAAGAAATATCCCTCGTTCATCCACGGAATACACATTCCGGCCTGCAGCTTAAACTATGTAATATTCACGTAAGATCTACCATAACAGTTTAGAAGAAAGTACTGAGAGCTATCCATAGACACTATGGTTGTATGAATCGCTTAAAGCTTTAGTGAGTTATTAATTTTTAAAGGTAATTTTATATGTAAAACATTTAACATTAAATAACTTGAAATCTAAATCTAGTATCGAGAGCGCGCCTTTACTTGTGGACTCGT
This sequence comes from Schistocerca gregaria, assembly GCF_023897955.1. Taxonomy (NCBI): domain Eukaryota; kingdom Metazoa; phylum Arthropoda; class Insecta; order Orthoptera; family Acrididae; genus Schistocerca; species Schistocerca gregaria. The sequence goes on from NC_064922.1 coordinate 917,414,495, forward strand.
CTGATTTGTGTCTTCAAACCATGTGTTTGCCTTCTTTGTCAGTGGTTTGATTTAGTTTTCAGTTTGTTTCCCTTTTTTAAGATTTTTTTTATTCAGTCCATTTGGCCATGGTGGCTACCGTCCCACGTCCACTCTAACGTTCAGGTTTTTCCAACCGTTTGGTCAGAGCCTCGGCTGGCTGGCCTGCACTCGCGAGTTCTCGTACTTTGAGGTCTGCCAACCATCGTATCTCAAAGGTGGCGCCACCTACTGACTACACTGCAAAGCTCATCCAACTCAACAGGGGCGCTGCAGCTGCGAGAACTCGCTCAGTTGGCTGTCACTACACTCGCCGATTCGACTGCTAGCATTGCAACAGGACATACATGGATCACCCCGGTAGTTGATGTAAGGTCTCAAGGGCTAAAACGTAACGGTTTTCATAATCTTGTGTGTACTTCTAAAAATACGACTTTTTTGCAGCCAGAACTGTGGGTGCGTTTCATACTTTTTTCGACTCTACTTCATCACCCCGTCCGGTGATAAAGTTTTTTTGTCTCCATTCCTGGGATGTAAGGTCTCAAGCGCTAAAACTTAACAGTTTTCAAAATCTTCTGTGTATTTCTAAAAATACGACTTTTTTGAAGCCAGAACTGTAGGTGCGTTTCATACTTTTTTCGACTCTGGTGTAGCAAGTGGGGTACTCGAGACATTGCAGAAATGCCCTGTTTTGATAGGTGAAAGGGGGTGCTGAGAGCATGTTTGGAAACAGGGGAGCATCATTTTCGAGATGCCACTCGACTGCAGATTTCTGATAATTAGCAAGTGTCAAACTCTGCAATTGGGGGGAGGGGGGGGGATGAAAGGCCATAAACTAAGCTAGCTAACAGCAGAGCGGTGGTAGCCTGGAGTGTTACTTTGAGGCGGGTAAAAATCCATGCGCTTGGTGGTGGCACAATGCTGGTGGTGTAAGACACCATCATGATTCAGAGACAGTGGCCAAAACTTCATTTCACAGCCACAAAATATATAAAATTGGAATCATTACAGGTACAAGCAAGACATGAATACCAAAGAAAAGCTAGAAACGTGACAAGAAAGGGCTTCTAAACATCCAATCGGCAGAGGGAATAGTCCTTAAGACAGTATACATACAACATTTGGTAATACGTATTGACTTAATAAATTACTATTATTCTCGTGTCAGAAACACACAGGCACATGTACATAAAACTTAACAATTATGATTAAATTACTTCTGACCAAAATGTGGCCACTTCCAGGGGATTTTCTGTTGCTTGTTGAAGATCATCTTGTGTACAGGAGAGTGGTCACAATCGACACTAAAGCATGTGCCGAGCTGTCTGTTCTTCTCAATAGCCACATCGAATATCATTTCGATCAGCGTATCTCCATGCTGGCAAGTTAACGTTTGATCTTCCAACTCCGGATCTCAGTCTATTAAGGGACATCCAGGTTGTTCAGTTCCCGTCATGGTTTGGAGATAAGGCTTCAACCACTCTTTTCCAAGCAGGGGTGAGGTAGGCCGAAGCCCTCCATAGCTGTAACCCAGCTTTTTCAGCAGTGGTTCTAAGTTCGTTTGATGTCCTCAGGAAACTCTCCTTGACCTTCAGTCGTTGCACATGCGGTTCACGTCCATAAAGAGGATGGATAATTTGCTGTTCCACTGCCTTTCTTTCCTTCTTCGCAGCTATCTCTCTTCGAACATGTGGTGGTGTTATTCCTGCGACGTGGTAAAACCATTCGACAGGAGTGGATTTCAAGCAACTTGTTATAATTCTGCAGATTTCGTTGAGAGCTATAGCCACTTGTTTTGAATGAGTTGGACTATACCAAACAGGACAGGCATACTCTGCCTCAGAATAGCACAGTGCCATTTCAGATGTTCGCATTGTTTCATGTTGACTACCTCGCTGTGACCCCGCCAGTTTCCGTAGGAGATTGCTTCTGATGGAATCATTCGACTTGCATTTCATGCAGTGCTTTTGAAAGTGAGAGATCTGTCAAGATCCACACCTGGATATTTTGGAGTCTCGTAGTGTTCCAGTTCGAACCCCGATCATACTATTTGGAACTTTCGAGTGGCATCCTTGTTTCTGAAATGAAATTCACACTCTTGGGTCCTTGAAGAATTTAATTTAAGCTGGTTTGTGTTTTAGTATATGGATAGATCTACAAAGGTATCCGTGAGGTTGTTCTCCACTGATTCAAAAGCTGCGCTCTGGGTGACTAGAGCGACGTCTTCAGCTTATAAGAAGCTCCTGGTGTTTGGGGCTATAGATTTGTCGTTCGTGTATTCAGGGTGGTCCATTTATTGTGACCGGGCCAAATATCTCACGAAATAAGCATGAAACGAGAAAACTACAAAGAACGAAACTCGTCTAGCTTGAAGGGGGAAGCCATATGGCCCTATGGTTGGCCCGCTAGATGGCGTTGCCATAGGTCACACGGATATCAACTGCGTCTTTTTAAATAGGAACCCCAATTTTTATTACATATTCGTGTGGTACATAAAGAACTATGAATGTTTTAGTTGGACCACTTTCTCCGCTTTGTGTTAATGGCGCTGTAATAGTCACAAACGTATAAGTACGTGGTGTCACATAACATTCCGCCAGTGCGGACGGTATTTGGTTCGTGATACATTACCCGTGTTAAAATAGGCCGTTTACCATTTGCGGAAAAGGTCGATATCGTCTTTATGTATGATTCTTGTTATCAAAATGCCCAACGGAGGTGTGTTATGCAGCCGGCCGCGGTGGTCTCGAGGTTCTAGGCGAGCAGTCCGGAACCGTGCGACTGGTACGGTCGCAGGTTCGAATCCTGCTTCGGGCATGGATGTGTGTGATGTCCTTAGGTTAGTTAGGTTTAAGTAGTTCTAATATCCCAGTGTCCGGACCGTTCGCCGGATAGTTATGTTATTTAAGGAAACAGGAAGAATTCAAACACATGTGAAACGTCAACCACGTCCTGCAAAAAATGATGATGCCCAAGCAGGTGTTTTAGCTGCTGTCGCGGCTAATCCGCACATCAGTAGCAGAAAAATTGCACGAAAGTCGGGAATCTCAAAAACGTCGGTGTTGAGAATGCTACATCAACATCTATTGCACCTATACCATATTACTATGCAGCAGGAATTGCACGGCGACGACTTTGAACGTCGCGCACAGTTCTGCGACTGGGCACAAGAGAAATTGCGGGACGATGACAGATTTTTTCCACGCGTTCTATTTAGGAAGAAGCGTCATTCACCAACAGCGGTAATGTAATCCGGCGTAATATGCACGGAAAATCCTCGATGGCTGCGACAAGTGGAACATCAGCGACCTTGGCATGTTAATGTATGGTCCGGGATTGTGGGAGGAGGTATAATTGGCCCCTATTTTATCGATGGCCATCTAAATGGTGCAATGTACGCTGATTTCCTACGTAATGTTGTACTGATGTTACTACAAGATGTTTCATTGCATGACAGGATGGGGATTTACTTCCAACATGATGGATGTGCGGCACATAACTCGCGGTATTGAATAGCATATTTCATGACAGGTAGATTGGTCGTCGAAGCACCATACCACGGCCCGCACGTTCAACGGATCTGACGTCCCCGGATTTCTTTCTGTGGGGAAAGTTGAAGGATATTTGCTATCGTGATCCACCGACAACGCCTGACAACATGCGTCAGCGCATTGTCAATGCATGTGCGAACATTACGGAAGGCGAACTACTCGTTGTTGAGAGGAATGTCGTTACACGTATTGCCAAATGCATTGTGGTTGCCGGACATCATTTTGAGAATTTATTGCATTTATGTGGTATTTACAGGTAATCACGCTGTAACGGCATGCGTTTTCAAAAATGATAAGTTCGCAATGGTACATGAATCACATTGGAACAACCAAGTAAAATGTTCAAACGTACCTACGTCCTGTATTTTAATTTAAAAGACCTACCTGTTAGCAACCGTTCGTCTAAAATTGTGAGCCATATGTTTGTGACTATTACAGCGCCATCTATCACAAAGTGAAAAAAGTGGTCCAACTAAAATATTCATATTTCTTTGCGTACTACATGAATATGTAATAAAAAATGAGGGTTCCTATTTAAAAAACGCAGTTGATATCCGTTTGACCTACGGCAGCGCAACCGATCGGGACAACCATAGCGCCATCCGGTTTCCCCCTTCAAGCTAGACAAGTTTCGTTCTTTGTAGTTTTTTCGTTTGAAGCTTATTTCGTGAGATATTTGGCCCCGTCACGATCACTGAACCACCCTGTATATAAAACAGAACTGGAGCCAAAACACTTCCTTGCGGGAGCTGCTCCCGTCACCTTCCGAGTTTCAAAGCCATCTTCTATAATCTGTGTGAGATTTAGCAAGTACGCAATACAGCTTCTACAATTATTAATAAATTAATAATTGCCAAAACCTTAAGCACTTTTAATGAAGCAAGTGCCAATAGAGACAACTTTTACAGTGCTGTAGAAACATAGTTTCTAAATTTTTATTTAGGTAATACGTTTCGTATTGTGTGCTCGACTGTTAATTCCGAGAAGTAAGGACTTATATTTTCGCAAAAGAATCAGAAATTAGTAAACGTTGTGGATGTTTGAATAAGTAAGCCGCAGTAGCCATTCTTCTGTAAATTTCATACTGTCTCACTGATTCAACCGTGAACTTAAAAAAAAATTGAAGAGTAGGAGAGCCCCACCACTCCATTCAGCAGCGGCGGACAAGAGAACAATGGACTACAGCTATAATCTAACGACATTCAGCAACGTTGCTGGTCTTTTGTCCTAATTCTTATGTGATTTATATTCTAGCGAAAAGTTAACTATTTACGGATGCAGTCATATTAGCTCTGAACAGGTAACTTGGGGAGTAGGCCGAGTAAACAGGTATTGGTTTTTGAGTTCAATGACACCCGCATCTTAAGGCCAGGTTCGCATACAAAATGGTCGAAAATTCGATTTTTATTGCTTTTTTTTAACGGTATGTGCGTCTAGAATGTTGGGACGGAAAGGCATTTTAATCTGTGCGTTACTGGATGTTCTACAGTCCATTGCTCGAAGCAGTGACACTTGCGCCGTGGGACTCTCTGAAAAAAAAGTGGTTCAAATGGCTCTGAGCACTATGGGACTCAACTGCTGTGGTCATCAGTCCCCTAGAACTTAGAACTACTTAAACCTAACTAACCAAAGGACATCACACTCATCCATGCCCGAAGCAGGATTCGAACCTGCGACCGTAGCAGTCGCACGGTTCCGGACTGCGCGCCTAGAACGGCGAAACCACCGCGGGCGGCGGGGTACTCTCTGAGCCAGAGGCGCCAGTCTCAGGTAGAAAATCTCTCGTGCCGTGACGTACGCAAGCGAACGTATTCGCCGAAAAAGCTGTCGAATAATATGTGGAAGCTGCCGAACGCAGCATACCCAACTCAATGATACTGGCTTTTCTCGCTAAGAAGAAAAGGGGAATTGCTCTGTAGGACGAATTGCAGTTAGAAGAATTGTTGATATACGGTCCTGGAAATACGGAAAACACTTTTCTGGTCAAAATTTTTAAAGATTTGTCAAGCAATATTTTTGGTCCGTCATACTGGAATAGTCAGTTTGAATTTTGAAAATCTAACTTCAGATTTGTATTCAGCGACATCAAAGTAAATAATAACACGTAGTTTGTATGGAAATTGAAATATTCGTATTAATAGATGTTAATGTTTTCCCTAAACCTTAAACAGCATCTTCTCAAGAAACGGTTTTTGAAGACTGCGGTCAGAATAAAATTAAAAAAGTTAACCCTATTAACTTCTACCATTGAACCCCGAAAAGTAAACAGATTTCTTGAGAGCTTGTACCTGTAATATATGAAATTTACTAAGATTTTTAAAAAACGCTCAAAAATCGTACTCAAAGTTCAAGTTAGCACCGTAGTTTTAAATTTAAGGCTATTTCATTGTTTTTAGGCAAAAGCTCGCATTAATTTAATGTAGTATCGACTGATTTTATCCATTTTTTTATTTCGGAAAACTCCTGAGGAGCTACACTGCAAGCAGTCAGACTTGCAGGCCCTTGATCAGACTATAATTATGGGCGCCACTTTCTTAGGTTTTTTACTGAAAATCTTAAAGGTCAAAGGTTGATCAGTCCTAATCCCCTGACAGATCCCTTGTATATATTTTGACTGTCTCAAAAAAGGTCCAAATGATGCCTGTTTTTTGCTCGTTTGAATGAGAACCTGGCCGTAAGTGATTGAGAATTACAGGGTGACAGTGACGCTAAGCAGGAGTTCTGAAAACTTAGTAAAGTTTCTAAAGTTAGTTTATGGAGCAGTTACCCAATTAGACTTGCAAGTGTTTTGACAGATACGGCGAGCTTTAACGTTTTTACAAAAACGCACCTGGCCTTTCATGCAGTCTGTGTCGTAGATTTTGCATCAGAACAGTTGGTGTGTGGACTAGTTAACATTTGAGTAGGTAGCCTTGTGAAACGCAGGGAAATGTAAAAATTTGTGACTTTTAATTCGGTGAATATTAACTTTAACTGAAAGCAGGGTGGAATTTGGAATTTTTCAGCAGTTAAGCACAGGAAAATTAACGTTGTACAATAACACTTTGTGCTGCATTTAGTACCAGTACTTCCGTAATTGCTAAGGACTCCATCTTTTGTTGTGTTGCTTTCAGACTAATATAGGTTTAATGAACTGTTACAATTATAAACGTAAACAGGTTTGTAATTTATTCACAGATTTTCTAGTTTTGCAACGGTTTCTACCAGATAGATGAAAAGTAAAAAACACAACGTCTCAAGGAGAAAGAACTCTCAGAAGTGGCGGAGAGCCAAGTTGCAGGCACTTTGACTCGAGCTCAGTTCCTTGGTCTGACCAGTCGCCGCGTTCAGCGACGCTGTAGCCTGTAAAACGCAACCGCCACGTGTTCACTGCACAAGGTGTAATGTGGTGTCTTTGGACATTCATACGTTCTGACTGAAATGAGAGGCCGGATAAAAGGTAGATCGGCTAGCAAATACACTGGTATCCAAAATTAAAGTAACAAACGGGAATTCTGCAAGGTTGCGTTTATTTTGCCACAAAACAGTGTAAAAAGTTGATAGTAAATTATAAACAATGTAAAGAATACAGAACACAAACGACTGCAACTTGCATAACGGTTTCTTCCAGCTTAACAAAACGCACAAACATTCCGACAACTGGTTAATGTGCTCAATATGGGGTGTGACCACCTCTGGCAGAAATGCGCGCCGGACAACGATGGAGCATGCTGTCAATTGTCAAATTGTCATCAGACTTTTGCTGAGGCGGTAACGACAATTCTTCCTGCATAGCTGCTCGCAGTCTTGGAGAGTGGTTGGTGGATTCTGACGTGATGCAAGCCGTCTCCATAGTGCATCCTAGACATGGTGTATAGGATTCAAGTCGGGAGAGCGAGCGCACCACGCCATGCGTGCAATATCTTCTGTTTCCAAGAAAACGTCAACCACCCATGCTCTATTGGGTCGAGCATGATCGTCCATCAGTACAAAGTCTCGGCCGCAACACCTCGCAACAACCCCGGATGAGGTCCCAGGACCTCGCCACCCATATATACTATGACGAGGGGTTCGAGTGGATAACATAAGCTCTGCACGCATCATTACGGATCCTCTTCGATCTCAGTCGCTTTCCACAACTCGCGTTCCGCGTTCTCTTCCGATGCGAGTCGATCGAGAATGACTCTCCAGACTGGAAATGGTCCAAATGGCTCTGAGCACTATGGGACTTAACATCTATGTGTGATGTACTTAGGTTAGTTACGTTTAAGTAGTTCTACGTCCCTAGAACGTAGAACTACTTAAACCTAACTAACCTAAGTACATCACACACATCCATGTCCGAGGCAGGATTCGACCCTGTGACCGTAGTGGTCGCGCGGTTCCAGACTGAAGCGCCTACAACCGCTCGGCTACAACGGCCGGCTCCAGACTAAATCGGGACTCATCTATGAAAACAACAGTGATCGACCGCCGAGGTGTCTTGTGATGACTTCACTCTACAAGTTCCCTTCTGTGAAGACGCATCAGAGGTACACATACAGCATGCATCTGACAATAACGCCATTCTACCGAAGCCTTCTGCAGACCGTTTACCGCCATACAACACGTCCGGAGGATGCTGCAAGTTCACGTTCCAGTTGCCATGCAGTACTAAGGTGGTAATGTCACCCACTTACAGAAATAATTGTCCTCTCTTGTGAAGCCACATGTGGTCGGCCATGCCTTGGCCTTCGGGATACAATTTCGGTCTTTATAAACAGTCACCACGTCCGAGAAACAACAGAACTATTCAAATTAAGCCTTCTGACCAAATCAGTTAGCGTCTGTCCAGCTTCCTTTCTTTCTACGGCCATCCACCGCAGAGTGTATGGCAGGTATCTTGTTTGTGCCATACTGCACCGTTTGTGACTACACACACAGCGATTGTGGGTGTGGGGCTACTCGCCAAACACTACCTCGTATCATAGATGCCCTGACGTCATCGTTGGCATGGTTGTCCGTTGACCGGAATGGTTGACAGTTTGTATGATGATATCGTGAACTAGACACAGGAAGGGAAATTAGCGGTTTGTTGCTTTAATTTTGGATACCAATGTAAAAGCCAAATTCGTACGGCAAAAACAGACTATATTTTTGAAGGTCTGCGTCCTAGCATTAAACTAGTGTACAGAAGTACCACATTCATAACATCAGCGATATGAGCACAACAGCAAAATTCAAGAATTCAAGGATCCATCACAAAGTCACAGAAGCCACTAATTCCGAGTCTTCCCAAAGTTCTCTGTACCATCTCTCAACACAGAAGGGAGATGAAACACTCAGGTCAGTGTTACTCACACTTATTCGACGACGGCTGCACAAAATATTCTGCAATTCGGGGCCTAGAACACCAAAGGCCAGGATACTAAAATACTGTTTGGCATCATTCACCGACGGTTTCTCCAATTCTATATCGTATAACCACTCAGTCATGATCAAAGAGACATCTGTAATTATATGCCGGCCGCAGTGGAAGAGCGGTTCTAGGCGCTACAGTCTGGAACCATGCGACCGCTACTGTCGCAGGTTCGAATCCTGCCTCGAGCATGGATGTGTGTGATGTCCTTCGGTTAGTTAGGTTTAAGTAGTTGTAAGTTCTAGGGGACTGAGGACCACTGCAGCTAAGTCCCATGGTGCACAGAGCCATCATCATCTGTAATTGTATAAACAAACACTGAATATTTGCAGCAGGATAATTAGCATAGCCCTACTTTCCGTTACAGTGGAGAAAAATGACGCAGTGGAGGAGCATAAGCTTTGTTCCATTGATCTATCTACGTTTACGACTGTAATTACTATTACAATTCCGTCTCAAAGACATTTCCTATGCGAACAAACATATTTCAAGTAGCAATGTCAAATATACCACCGATTCAACTTATTGCTACACTGAGATTCTCCTGCAACCAGCAGCGTGATCAGTTCTCTTCCAAACCTCATCATGATCTACTTCAAAGTTGGGACCACTATCCTTATTTGTAAGGTTTTCCCTCTAGTGATGCCACATACATCCGTCTGCATAGCAAACATAACTGAAATATACTTTTAGCACGAAGTGTGACGAACTCGGATCAAGTGTTACGAAAATTTTAGTATGTGCGTTTGTTATCTAAAATGTATATTTACTGATAGAGTACTTCATGTCTCCCGCACACACATGGACAAACTCAAGTGGTGTGTCCGCAGCTCGTGGTCGTGAGGTAACGTTTTCGCGCCCGGGTTCCCGGGTTCGATTCCCGGAGGGGTCAGGGATTTTCTCTGCCTCGTGATGACTGGGTGTTGTGCGATGTCCTTAGGATAGTTAGGTTTAAGTAGTTCTAAGTTCTAGGGGACTGATGACCTCAGATGTTAAGTCCCATAGTGCTCAGAGTCATTTGAACCATTTGAAGCACTCAAGTGGTGTCTCTCCTAATGGTTCAAATGGCCCTGAGCAGTAAGGGACTTATCATCTGGGGTCATCAGTCCCCTAGAACTTAGAACTACTTGAACCGAACTAACCTAAGGTCATCACACACATCCATGCCGCAGGCAGGAATCGGACCTGCGACCGTAGCGGTCGCGCGGCTCCAGACTGTAGCGCGTAGAACCACTCGTCCACTGCGGCCAGCAGTGTGTCTCCACTCAAACTAAATACCACTTTCTGTCTTCTCCGGCAATGTACCCATATGCTCATCTTCTATAAAGTTTAAGAAGCTTCTTTAACCCCTCGCCTCCTCCTTCCACAACGGCGTCCCCTCAGTTCGCTTGGCTGTTTGTTCTCTCGGCTTTCGCAACAATGGCAAATTTAGCTGCACTTGCTGCTCCGCTAGATTTAAAATTTGCACAGAAGTCAAACCATAAGTTTGATTTACATGCTGATTGCATCAATTAATTACAAATTTTCTATTTCATATTTTCCAACTCCTCACACAGTAATTTATTATTTACATTATTCGCCTTAAGCTTCGTTATTACCTAGTCTTATATTCGGTAATGAGCGTGGGCAGATAAATGAAATATCACTGCTACGCCTCAAGCTGGTGCTTAGGACGTCTTTTTTGTACAACGGACGCCAGTGCTACCTGGAATTAATGATTGCTAAGATTTTAAGGAAACTAGTTATTGGCTACAGTGATTGACTTGTAATCGTCCCCTAGCCAAGGATGAAATCGGTCACACATTCAAATCCGCTGACTTGCTAGAACACTTCAAACGATTTAAGGGAGACAAGTAAGTCAAAATGTCTCACTGAATGGATTGGAGAACTAAATGCGGAAAGGACGGAGTAGTTTAAGAGAAACGTCAATAGTAGAATTGATTCGGTTGCTTCGTAAGAGATCCACTGAATGGAGTTATCATTTCGAGAAAATGAATAGAAGGAACTGTAATTAACTAGGAATAACGAAGTGAACAGTTCAACATTTCGAGTACTAACGTAGTCAAGCTATCTAGAGCCTCAAAATAAGTCGAATGCCTAAGAACATAAGGCGTGGGACGTCTTAAGGAACTGTGTTGGAGAAAATGCAGTGGAGATGACTACATCTTCTAGCATATGGCAGACTTGTGTTGTAGAAGATGCAGTAGAGATGACTACATGTTCTAGCATATGGCAGACTTGCGTTCCATTCCTATGAAGGATCTTGGAATGGAAAGAGGGCATTCACTCCAAAGTTCATGTTTTAATTAATCAAATTTTGGTAACAAATAGCAAAAGGATTACACAGGTGAAACTTCTACTCTACGATATCTGAGAAATCTTAACGGGGTCTTAGATTCCTACTGGAAAGAGAGCTGGGCAGAGATGCGAGGTCGAACTTTTTCGAAGAGACGATGGTCGAAAAGCGGTCATTGAGAAAGAGATTTGCATTTATTTGGAAAAATATACTTGTTGTTATTAACATACCTTGAATAATTTCATGTTCCTTCAGAATATCACATTTTCCTTGAGGATTTAGTAAACGAATTTGTAGAATATTTGGTTTCATCGCTTCAGCTTTCTAAAAGTGAAGACTTTTTACCCCACAAGGCACTAAGCAAATAAATATATTTGCTTTACATTGATTTTAGACCACTGCATTTCCTGTCGCCAGAATCTGTCTCTTTAACACAATGGTTCGTCTTGACAACTGTGTCCCATTACTGTCAATCAATATGAATTTATTGATGGTTTCACATTTTAAAGTCAATTTCTTACATGCAGGTGTTGTGATGATAGCCTAGCGTTAGTTCATGAAATTTACTTCATCTCTTGACTGTCTTCTTGGTGTGTAGGAAAGAGGTTTGTCATGAGAGGAACATTACACTACTTAAAGTACGCGCTCGTTGTTATTAGGATGTAGAGAGAACAGGTACTCATCTTAAGGACAACTCACTGTGGATTCCTGTGAATCAAGTATACGCATGTATGCTACTGCAGTCTTTCTCGGCGTATTCCAATGATGAATTCTTCTCGGGTTATCAGCCGAGTGGTATAGTCGTCTTTTCGCAGCGTTTCGATGAGTTTGGTACCCATCATCTTCTAGCGAAGTGATAGAGATGACTGTCAGCAGTGTCACATACAGCATCTGATGACAATCAGTCGATCATGAACGAGCTATAGTGGAGACATTCGAAATCTATTATACGAGGGGTGTTCGATAAGTAATTCAACACACGTTTTTATCGATTTATTTCGGTCGACAGAATGCGGGACATCGTTGAATATTCTCCCTTCAGCCCCTATAGTTTCCTGTAGTTCCAATAGGTGGTGGCGCTATACCTGTATGTAACCTTCAAAATGGTGTCTGTAACAGAGGTGAGTTTAGAGGAGAGAGCTGTCAGTAATGTTCTTTTGGCGAAAAACCAAGCGTTGCAGATATTCAAAGGTGCTTGCAAAATGTCTACGGAGACCTGACAGTGATCAAAAGCACTGTGAGCTGTTCAGCGAGGCGTCTCTCATCGCAACAAGGTGGCGCAGACCTGCTCTTCCTCGTCCACCCTACATCCCGGATCTCGTACCTTCCGACTTACAGATGCCTTGCTCAAGGAAGGATGCACTCCGCAAGGAGCAGTAAGAGGATGATAGGGAGGTTATTGATGCAGCAATACATCATCTCCGATGTCGACCAGTAAAATGGGACACATGGCTATATAAACCCTGCCAATATGGTGAGGTAACGCTGTCACATTGAATGGAAATTATGTTGAAAAATAGAGTTTTGTAGCCGAAAGCATCGGGAATAATAAGGTGTACTGGGTTCCACAATAAAACGTGCCTCTTTTCAGAAAAAATTTTGAATTGCTTTTTGAACGTACCTCGTAGTACTAGATAGTGTCCTAAAAATACTGACAAACTGTCGAACGACAAATAAAAAGACGGCTTTCTCTGTGGTCTAGTATTTTATTACAATATCAAAATCCCAGAATTATACCCTGCCACAAAATGGATAGAAGTTCCTGTCTTCGGTGTTTCGATCCACCAGTGCACACGGAAACCAGTATCTTGCATCAGGTTCAATCCCGGCGCCTGCTAAGATTTTGAACAAAAATCATCAGCTATGGCACCCGAACACTTTCTGTATAGGAAGTCACCATAATTCTGCCTTCCAACTTATCAAGGAAGGAGGAAGAGGAAATAGAAGTTAAGGCCAGGCTCTTAATCTTGGAGTAGTAAAGTGTCCCTAATCACCAACGATCAACGGCGTGGTGATTCAAAAGGCAGAAGAAATCGCTACATCAACCCAGCGTAATACGTCTCCGCAGGAAATGTACTCTAGAGCTGAAAAGGAGTCAGGATAATCCCTCCACTGGAAAAATATTCCCGATGACGCTCCCACTAGGATACCTAGAAGGGGGCTACAAAGGAGAGGATGACTATGAGAAAAAAAATTCATAGCGAAACAGTTGGACTGCAAAAGTGGAAATACTGAAAGAAAATAAGAAAGACACACAAGGGAAATGCAGTGGCTCCAGCTAGATACAACTGGTCATTAAAGTACGTCGCACGACGTGTGGGTTGACTGGCAGCCTGCCGCCCCTACCAGTCGCGTCGTGGTGGCTCAAGTTAAGTAAATTTGATTGTTTCACACGTGTTACCGAGGATTGTCACCGCTTAAGCAGGAACCATCAGCTGGATCTGTTTGGTGGATTTAAAGAGCTCTGGAGGTGAAGGCGTGTTTACCAAACCTGAGATTCTTCCTCATTATACTTCTGTAACTATTTGTTTAAAAATGGCCACTCATTACTACTTCTCAGCGCGTTAAATTTGAGATCTCTTACTTATCAATATAAACTACCAGACCTTACCTTGATCCACAGTCGTTAGCTATTACACTTGCTGTTAAATTGGGCTGCTCAATCCTTGTGAGCTATGGTACTCATCTGCTGCAGCTCTCAGCTTAGTATGAATTATAGGCAATTGTATAGTTATTAAGGGCTGTGTCAACATTTCTGCGGGTGTGTACCAGTTGAAGTACATTTGAATTGCATGTACTTTCAACTTATCGTGAACTTTGGGCAAGTGTGCATTTATGGAGTGTTGTTGGTAATGTTTAGTTGGAACATAGGGTAGAGCATTTATGTTTAAATTTTATACCTTCCCAGTTGCTCTGTTTGAGCGACTATGTATTTTATTCCTTACGTCGTATCCTTATTAAGGTTTATGCTTTTCTAAGCAGCTTTCCAACAGCTACGAACAGTATCATTTCTTGTGATCACTCCCCTATTTGGATGAAAGTTGCCCAGTTGTGTGACAGTTACCTAGGCTTGTAATTTGTCAGTCCATTTAACAGCTGTTATTGTAATTCATTTGGTTGATAAAATTGTTTGTTGAACCTGCTTGAGTAATATAAATGAACAAATGGAGGTGCTACATAAAGCTCCAAAAAGTCTCTATCTCAACGTGCTCGAAGAGATTGAAATATACGCACATCAAAGAAAAACCCCAGGCCTACTACTTAACGAGCAAATTGATTTTATGCAGAGGAATTATTATGAGAATTTTAAAGACCTGTTTTAGGCTTACTCTTGTACGCAGCAGCACGCCCCAGTAAGAAACAGCTGCAGCGGGGCGGCCCTCAGCTTACTAGCGGCGACGTGAATTGGGCGCGGCGGAAGAGGACACGGCGTGGCGTTGTGTACGTTCTGACGTAAGGAAAAACACTCCACCAACAATCAAAACAAAGAAGAGGAAAAGGACGTTTTCGGAAGAATATCTACATTTTAATTATATTTTATGTTTCTTTATAAATAAATGTTAAATAAATCTAAATTTTTCGTTTCATGGTCCACTCAAAAAGATTATTCATGTTATTACCTTAAAAATTGTTTTATTAAAAAGAATATATGCCAGTTATATTTACGGTGAAACAATAACAAATGCACAATTGTTATAGGTAGAGGGCAATTTTACTGTTACCAATCAGGTTACTCTTAAAATGTTTTAACAGATTGAAATTTACTTTACTTATGACAGTTAACCGTGTGTTCTGTACGGACAAGTTACTCTGTAACGACGACATAGGGTATGTTGGCATTTAAATACGTTCCAAAAATTTCTTATTGTAATCTAAGATATTTCTATCACTGACTGTATCTCTCTTACTAATTACATTTTTAACTTTGTCTAACAGATCTGAAGATGGGCAGCTAGCCAGAAACCGGTAATTGATTGATAATAAAGAATAGCGATCGAAGACTGAAACGCCATATTTTATTTCATGAACGATCGCGGAACTCCCAAATAATACACACATGTCTAGTTTTGAGAAAAGAAATAGAAGTTAGAGATATAGGATAATTTGAGCCTGATAGTAGGGAGACCAAGAGATGAATACTCTAAGCAGATTCAGAAGGATGCAGGCTGCAGTAGGTACTGGGAGTTGAAGAAGCTTGCACAGGATATAGTAGCATGGAGAGCTGCATCAAACCAGTTTCAGGATTGAAGACCACATCATCAACAACAACAACAACAGTAGGAATGAAAAACAATAGATTTCTTGAGCACTAAAGTAAATTTCAGCTGTTGTTGTTGTGGTATTCAGTCCAGAGACAGGTTTAATGCACCTCCCCATGCTACTCTATCCTGTGCAAGCATCTTCAACTCCCAGTACCTACTGCACCTCACATCCTGCTGAATCTGTTTAGTGTATTCATCTCTTGGTCTCCCTCTACGATTTTTACCCTCCACGCTGCCCTCCAATACTAAATTGGTGATCCCTTGATGCCTCAGATTATGTCCTACCAACCGATCCCTTCTTCTAGTCAAGTTGTGCCACAAATTTCTCTTCTACCCAATTCTATTTAACTCCTAACTAGTTATGTGATCTACCCATACACTCTTAAGCATTATTCTGTAACACCACATTTCGAAAGCTTCTATTCTCTTCTTGTCTAAACTATTTATCGTCCACGTTCGCTTCCATACATGGCTACACTCCATACGAATACTTTCAGAAACGACTTCCTGACACTCAAATCTATGCACGATGTTAACAAATTTCTCTTGTTCAGAAACGCTTTACTCGCCATTGCCAGTCTACATTTTATATCCTCTCTAATTCGACCATCATCCGTTATTTTGCTCCCCAAATAGCAAAACTCATTTACTACTTTAACCGTCTCAGTTCCTAATGTAATTCCGGGAACGCCACCCGATTTAATTCGACTAAATTCCACTATCCTCGTTTTGCTTTTGTTGATGTTCATCTTATATCATCCTTTCAAGACACTGTCCATTCCGTTCAACTGCTCTTCCAGGTGCTTTGCTGTCTCTGACAGAATTACAGTGTCATCGGCGAACCTGAAAGTTTTAATTTCTTCTCCATGGATTTTAATTCCTACTCCGAATTTTTCTTTTCTTTCCTTTACTGCTTGCTCAATATACAGATTGAATAACATCGGGGATAGGCTACAATCCTGTCTCACTCCCTTCCCAACCACTGCTTCCCTTTCATGGCCTCGACTCTTATAACTGCCATCTGGTTTCTGTACAAATTGTAAATAGCCTTTCGCTCCCTGTGTTTTATCCATTCCACCTTCAGAATTTGAAATAGAGTATTCCTATCAACATTGTCTATAGCTTCCTCTAAGTCTACAAATGCTAGTAACGTAGGCTTGGCTTTCCTTAATCTATTCTCTAAGATACGTCTTAGGGTCAGTATTGCCTCACGTGTATCTCCCATTTCATCTTCTTCTACCTCCTCTTCCATTTCCATAATATTGTCCTCAAGAACATCGCCCTTGTATAGATCCTCTATATACTCCTTCTACCTTTCTGCTTTCCCTTCTTTGCTTAGAACTGTATTTCCATCTGAGTGATTGATATTCATGCAAGTGGTTCTATTTTTCCAAAGGTCTCTTTAATTTTCCTGTAGGCAGGACTTGTCTTACCCCTAGTGATACATGCTTCTACGTCCTTACATTTGTCCTCTATCCAACCCTGTTTAGCCATTTTGCACTTCCTGTCGATATAATTTTTGAGGCGTTTGTATTCCTTTTTGTCTTCTTCATTTACTACATTTTCGTATTTTCTCCTTCCATCAACTAAATTAAATATCAATTCTGTTACCCAAGGATTTCTATTAGCCTCTGTTGTGTTGGCAGAAGAGCCAACACCGTTTTACTAGTGGGGGCCGAAATGCACGCGTTTTAGCTTACGCAGGCTGCCGTGAGGAGGGAAAGACTCTACTGACGTGAGGTCTGGAACATGACAAGGAATTATAATTCAGAAAGCGCACGTAATTACTTTGATACTTAACTTTAATCCATTAATGATGAACGTCGCTCTTGACGGTACATGATTCACAATATTATCTGTTCAGAAGACATGTAGTTACTGAATATGGCGCCTTGTTATGTCGTAGCAAGTGATGTAGCTGAAGGCTATGCTAAACTGTCGTCTCTGCAAATGAGAGCGTATGTAGACAGTGAAGCATCACTAGCAAAGTCGGCTGTACTACCTGGGGTGATGAGTGCTACGGAGTCTCTCTAGACTAGACCTCCCGTGTGGCGGCGATCGGTTGGCAATCACTGACAGTGGCGACACGCGGGTCCAACGTATACTAACGGACCGCGAACGATTTAAAGGTTACCACCTAGCAAGTGTGGTGTCTGGCGGTGACACAACAACCCTTGTCTTTTTCCCTACTTTCACTACTTCATCACTCAAAGCTACCCATTCTTCTTCTACTGTATTTCTTTCCCCCAATCTTGTCAATCGTTCCCTAATGTTCTCCCTGAAACTCTCTACAACCTCTGGGTCTTACACTTTATCCAGGTCCCATCTCCTTAAATTCCCACCTTTTTGCAGTTTCTTCAGTTTTAATCTACAGTTCATAACCAATAGATTGTGGTCAGAGTCCCCATCTGCTCTGGATATGTCTTACAATTTAAAACCGGTTTCCTAAATCTCTGTCTTACCATTATATAATCTCTCTGACACCTTCCAGTATCTCCAAGCTTCTTCCATGTATACAACCTTCTTTTATGATTCTTGTACCAAGTGTTAGCTATGATTAACTTATGCTGTGCACAAAATTCTACCAGGCGGCCTCCTCTTTCATTCCTTAACTCCATTCGATATTCACCTACTACGTTTCCTTCTCTTCCTTTTCCTACTATCGAATTCCAGTCACCCATGACTATTAAATTTTCATCTGCCTTCACTATCGGAATAATTTCTTTCATCTCATCCTACATTTCATCAATCTCTTCGTCTTCTGCGGAGCAAGTTGGCATATAAAATTGTACTATTGTGGTAGGCATGCGCTTCGTGTCTATCTTGGCCACAATAATGCGTTCACTAAGCTGTTTGCAGTAGCTTACCCGCATTCCTACTTTTTTATGCATTATTAAACCTATTCCTGCATTCCCCCCGTTTGATGTTGTATTTATAGCCCTCTATTCACTTGACCAGAAGTCTTGTTCATCCTGCCACCGAACTTAATTCCCACTATATCTAACTTTAACCTGTCCATTTCCCTTTTTAAACTTTCTAAAGGATCTGACATTCCATGCTCCAATCTGTAGAACACCAGTTTTCTTTCTCCTGATAACAACGTCCTCCTGAGTAGTCCCCGCCCGAAGTTCTGTATCGGGGAATATTTTACCTCCGGAATATTTTACCCAAGAGGACGCAATTGTCATTTAACCATACAGTAAAGCTGCATGCCCTCGGGAACATTACTGCTCTGGATTCCCCTTGCTTTCAGTCGTTCGCAGTACCAGCACACCGAGGCCGTTTTTATCAGTGTCACAAGGCCAGATCAGTCAATCATCCAGACTGTTGCCCCTGCAACTACTGAAAAGGCTGCTGCCCCTCTTCAGAAACCACACGTTTGTCTGGCCTCTCAACAGATAGTCCTCCGTTGTGGTTGCACCTACGGTACGGCTATCTGTATCGCTGAGGCACGCCAGCCTCCCTACCAACGGTAAGGTCCATGGTTCATGCGGGGAAATTTCAGCTAGTACCAGGAAATTCACTTTTCAGTAATCATAAGGAGCTAAGGTAGATTTAGAAAACGCCTGAGGGCTCTTCAAGACCGAGCTGCATTACATCGGAGTGAGGCAGAGATTCGCAGATCAGGTACTAGACCGCAAAGCTGTACTAAGGCCTTAGACACTACGATAAGGAATAGTACAATACACATTTAACTTTAACAGGACATCGCTAAATAGGGGAATCGCAGAATTGGGAAGACAAATGTATCTACAAGGAAGGTAACTGTAAATTAAAAGTCGGGAACGGAATAGAAGTCAAAACAAGTTGATCGACGAAAGAGGAACTGTAGTAATGTCTTCGGTATGTGAATCTAAGATGCTATGACGAAAACAAAATAAATCTTCAAGTGAGAGACTAAAACTTACTGATAACAGTCGCTGATAATTCTGCTAATTTTAATGGAACTGTCGAAGAATTATAGGAATGAACAATCTACTGAGCACCTGAATATTGATTGAGAATTATACAACCAGAGAAGAAAGTCCTGAGGGATATGAGAAATGACTTTAATGACGAACATAACATCAAAATCAGGGAAAACGCTGTACCCGATGTGTAATTATTCCAATTTCTAGGATGTAATATAATGTAATAGGGACGATGAAAGGAATATGTATAGGGTCTGACTAGGATCAGCAAAGAGTGTTTATCTTGGTTAAATCAGTCTACTAGTATAGAACGTGACACATAAATTTCAACAAATTTCCATCTACAGCTCAGATTTATTGAAGCGAGTTACGGAAGAGAAGGGAATCATACTGTTAGAAAAGTGGTATTACAGAATAAAGTCGACTCATAACATTAGAAAGAAGGAGGTCCTGTGCGGAACGAACGAGGAAAGGAATATGTGGAAACCACTGGCTGAACGGTGTTCCATGATTGAGCACATCAAACAGAATAACCCCTTCAGAGTCCCGGAAGACCTGCTGAGTGTACGGCATTCGAACTTTTTCTTCCGAGGAGAGGCTGTGTAGCGCTACTCCATGAACTGCCGTTTTGATTCCGGTTCGAGTGATCAACTCATGTTTCGTAACCTATGACCATGTTCAACAGAAAGTTGTATCGATCAGCCTCGTGACGTGAAAGCTACTCCATACGGATGGAACTTTGTAGCTCTTCATGGCCTTCTGTTATGCGGCGAGGAATCAAGCGGACACAAACCTTTGAGTACCACAACTAATGGACGAGTGTGTCAGCATAACAACACAGGCGTTCAGTTGTGCACCGAGGTATTTGATTGTGATCCATCGATCACTTCGAATGAGAGTGTTAGCACGAACACTGCAGGAGTCACAACTGGGTGCAGCCTGTTGGCATGCAGGAGATCGGACAGGTTTACGCGATCTTGTTATGATGATGATGATACACACCTTGCTCAACGACTCGCCGTGCTTTTGTTCACTGTCAGGCCTCCGTAGACTTTCTGCAAGCGTCTACGAATATCTGTGACGCTCTGTTTTTTCCGCCATAAGAAACACTTTGATATCTCTCAGCCTGGAACGCATGTCCGTTACCGACGCTATTTTTAAGGCTGTGTATAGACCCGTCATAATCCTGACTTCATGACACTATAGTGGCTGAAGTGAAGATATTCCACGATGTCCAACAAGAAATCCCGAATTTTTTTTCAGGTGAAATTGGGCGAATCAAAAATATGTGGCATTACGTACTGTACGCCCCTCATATATACTCTGTCATCGAGTGACTCATGACCAATAAATTACAATTCGGTACTGAGAACGTAACGAAGGTAAGGGATGAGGCGGTTCTGCGCAGAATCAGAGAGGAAAGGAATATATAAGAAACGTTGACAAGGAGAAGGGACACGATGAGCAATTCGTGAAGACTAAAAAAAAAAAAAAGAGAAAACTGAGGACATCGCTACAGTTGATGCCCCTTGGACACATCTGTCTTCTCTTTTAGCACGCTCAAGTATTCTCTACTTAATGTGCAGACAATCATCATTTCCTCTAAATTTGACAACTACGCATTCTCCTCAAAGTGCAATACCTTCATGATACCCAACGAATTCTGCTCATTGTTTAGGTGTTTCGCCACCATCGATGAGCCTTTCTCTTGATAACCGGTCGCGGTGGCCGAGCGGATCTAGGAGCTTCAGTCTGGAACCGCGCAACTGCTACGGTCGCAGGTTCGAATCCTGCCTCGGGCATGGATGTGTGTGATGTCATTAGGTTAGTTAGGTTTAAGTAGTTCTAAGTTCTAGGGGACTAATGACCTCCGATGTTAAGTCCCATAGTGCTCAGAGCCATTTGAACCATTTTTCTCTTTATAATTTTGGTCTTTAAACCTTACTTTAAAGTTTCTTCCCGTTTCCTGTAAGTACTTTATTTCATAGTCCTGACACTTCATTTCACGAACTCTCACTTCCCCACCCAGTTTTCTCCTGCGCCAATCTTACGCTTCAGCCTAAATTCAAGTTTGTTGTCAGTCCTGAATGCTAGTTTAACCCTTCATTGTTAAATGACCTTGCAGCTTTCATATGAAGTATGGCTACATGGTGCCTTGTCTCTCTATTTCTGTGGTTTTTTTCGCACTTTGCTGTTTTATATGCCCTATTTCTACATCATTCTATCTATCAAAGATGCATAAAAACCATTTTCTACTGAAATTCCCCAAAGATTTTTTTGGTTCTTCATCCTTGTTCTAACAGAATTAGCACGATAGAATTAGCGCTGTGCAGAACATAGTAGTTTATGGGGATGCCGTGTGGTCTTATCAGTTGCTGCACTTGTAAACGTAGATTTTCTTATTCTGGATCTTCGAAGCAATAATTGAAAACTCCCTGTTGTTCATGCTCTAATGTAAGTACTATATTCCTAGCCATTTTGTTAAGGTCATTCGCTGATTCACTTGCTTCTTCCTCGAATCCTTGATACACATTAAGCATAACGTCAGCATATCTTCTGGACATATGTATTCTGTCACTGTACCTATCATTTTACTTTAAATAAACCGTTTCATATGGATATGAAAACGATGGCCATCATGTACCCTGCTATTGCACAATCATCTGCTAAGCCGTTGTGGTGTAAATAAAATTTAACATTAAATTTAAAACAGTTGAATGAGAAGACAATCATTAGTAATCCTACAAATACATCTATTTCAACTTCTTATATTTTACCATGCAGACAGAACCTGTTTTCCAACGTGTCTATCGTTTCCTCAACTGGCACAGATGTATACAAATTAGTTACTTCCAATGAAGACAATCTTGCATCATCATATAATTTGTCCTTTCGTGTCGGTTGTGCCACCTCCCTACTAATGTTAACCACAAAGGTTTCATTGTAGATGTATCAATGTCGAAGCATCTCGCTGAACTGTTTAATTAATTTTACTCCAGGTTCGCGTCTCCTACTGATAACTGGCCTCATTGGTTCCCCGAATTTATGTGTGTTTATCCTATGATTGAAGTATGGAGCTTGCATAGATGACCGCGACTGCATTGAGAGTGTAACACGCCAACATGAGACATTCTAGGAAGTGTTTTATGTGTGATCATGCATGTTTGCTGCTGGAGTTTTACTTTTAATGGTGCTTGATGGGTTAGATGCTTGGAGAAAGGTTATTATGCAGACAATGTAAATAAAATGTTCATCTCACTACGTGTAAGAGTGCGACTTACGATTTATTTCCTTGTTTGATAGCACTTGATAGTAGGAAAATCTAGTACTAAAACGTGTTGTGGTGAAAATATCATACACAGCTGGTGCTCAGCAAAAAATGGCTCTGAGCACTATGGGACTTAACTATTCTGGTCATCAGTCCCCTAGAACTTAGAACTACTTAAACCTAACTAACCTAAGGACATCACACACATCCATGCCCGAGGCAGGATTCGAACCTGCGACCGTAGCAGTCGCACGGTTCCGGACTGCGCGCCTAGATCCGCTAGACCACCGCGGCCGGCCGTGCTCAGCATTCTTAGTATCGAGTCACGAAACAGTTCTATGATGGCTTCCCAACAGATAATAAATTAGAAATTTCTGTATGAAAATGATGTGTAATTTGCACATTTATTGATAAATATCTATATACATCATTGTCTGTAGCCTCGGTGTTGTTGCCTCCAGTTGGACACAGAGACTGTCAGTCGGCGGACAGCAGAGGACGGTGTTGCCGAGTTCAGCCAAGAAGGGCAGCCTTGGCCTGCAAGTGGGCGGCGGCAGCAAGGGCTCCAGGGGCTCCAGCCACCGCTGGACCGAGGGCGGCGATCGAGGGGGCGATGCCGCCGATCAGCGCGGGGGGACCGACTGCGTAGGCGGGGGCGGCGGCGATGGCGGCGGGGGCGGCGATAGCGACTGGGGCGGCGATGGCGGCGGGGGCGGCGATGGCAGCGGGGGCGGCGATGGCCGGGGCCGCCAGACCAGCACCCAGCAGTCCAGCCCCCAGGTAACCGGGCTTCGCCACAGCCACGGCCAGCACCACGCTCAGGATGATCTGAGGAAACCACGCATCCAGTTTCACCGTTTATAGTTAGAGATAAAGGTAGACAAAACAAGTAACCTACGCAAGAAGCTTGCACAAAACATCAGCAGTAGCCTCTGAAAGTCTTTCTTCGACAGTCTTTTAACGTGAAATATTTCGAAATCTGTGAATTGTTTCTGCTCATTATTGCCAACTGTCTAACGCCATTTTTGCGTAACTGAGTAGTGTAAGCCTAAAGGAGAATGTTAATTTAGTAACAAATAGCGACGAGAAAAACAACCTACTAATAAGGTCAGATCAGGATAGCGGATACTGAAACGATTACAATTATTAGCTACGGCAACACAGGCTATACGTACACACTTCCTAGTGCTCAGCACTGGCAGTCGTTTTGACCTCACCTCCACAATGGTACGTCTCTGACAAACTGTTATTTGGAAAATGATACACCATTCAACATCTCCAACGCAAAAACTTTGGTTGTTGTAGTTATGGTTGTAGCTCCACAGTTATATATTTATGACCTATGGCTATTTGGAAAACATTCCTCTGCTGTACGTCCCCTACCCTGAACTGACCGTAGTACCAAGGTATTTTTCTCCATCTTCTATAGAGTCTGCTGGTCATACTTTAACCTGAACTCTGTGAGCAGTCCGTGCAGACTGTAGTGTCACGTATGTGTGGTTAACAGTGAAACATCTACCTGTGCCGTCACTCCAAGAAACCCTTCACAGAATTCTGAAATCGAACATACGAGGGTTGTCCAGAAAGTAAGTTCCGATTAGTCGCGAAACGGAAACCACTGGGAAAACCCGGTAAAGCTTTGCGCAGATGCATTGGGCAGTGTCTCTAGTATGCCCGTCGATCGTG
Organism: Schistocerca gregaria; assembly: GCF_023897955.1. Classification (NCBI taxonomy): domain Eukaryota; kingdom Metazoa; phylum Arthropoda; class Insecta; order Orthoptera; family Acrididae; genus Schistocerca; species Schistocerca gregaria. The sequence continues at coordinate 917,438,864 of NC_064922.1, forward strand.
TCGCATCTCTCTTTTCAGTTCTGAGTGAGCATGTGAAGATGAGTACAAAATAGCGTCTCCAGCCAAGTATGAGAGCCTGGTTAGAGATTTTGTCTGTGTCATGCAGCCCACATAGCACAATAGTCGCGCAGTTCCTTTTTCTCGTCAGTTCTCGGCGCCACACTTCAGGGGCAATGAAGACGCTCCTGCAGCGTTTCCGACGAGAAGTGTTTGACCACCCACAATACAGTCCGTAATTGGCTCCCCATGAGTCTCATCTCTGCTCACATGAACTGCTGGCTGTGAAGACAAAATTTTTCCACGGACAACGAGCTGCAGGCCAGTGAAGATGACTGGCCGAAAGCACAGGCGGCTGCTTTGCATGACGAAGATATTGGAAAGTTAATACAACACTACGACAACACTCGAAGTTGGAACGGCGACTGTGAAGGTGTACCTAACTGTTGCAAATGAAACGTTTCTGGTTTTCACTGTGGTTTCCATTGTTTCCGATCGTAACTTACTTTCTGGACAACCCTCATACATATTGGTCTGATGAAGGCACGTGCTACATCCAATCCTCTTAATTGACCGGATTTTAGCCACCAGTCTCCAGATCTAAGAGTTTATAAAATCTGACCAAACAGTGTTGCTTTGTGATAGTGTACGCTTCTTCTTACAGCTGGTTCATACTTTATTTATTACTGAATGAATCTTCCTTTTGTTATTGAGGCCTAAAGGCTACCCAGTGAATTAGGGCCTACGTGAGTACTTTGCTATGTTGCGTATATGTACTTCTACTTACTTTTCATCTGCTTGGAAATGTTTATACCTCTCAGTTACTTGCATTTCAATGGCTTATTGGTAGTATTCACCTTAAGAAGCATTTTGTAGACTCCAAGGAATGCTTCTATTTCGTGATATGTCGGTTTCCATTAATTCAGAGATCATTATATGTGATGAGACATTACGTACCTAATAACGTTTCGGAGGTAACCTGCATACAACAAATGGTGGTAATTTTTGTCAATTTTAGATGGGATTACAATTTTCCTACTGCTTGAGGAAGTGGATTGTTACTGAAGCGTCGTTTACAATTATTTTTAATAATAGAATTGCATTAGTGTAAATATCGGCTTTTCATAATGAATCGATTACGGCAAACGTTTACAGTCACAATTGTTTATGTTCTAATTCTTTATAGCCTGTTTTCTGCAGTGAATTAAATTTTCGACAGTTTGAAACAATAATAATACAGCATTCAGACACAAACACGAATAGAGAAGTATTATTGTTAAGCTGTGTTAGCCGTTAGGATTAACTTGTGGTCACCAGAAAAATCATTTGAAGTCAATTGCAATTTCCGCTGAGAAGTTTAATACTGACTCTCTCACGGAATTACTTGGATGAGTTGCATATATTCCAAAAAAAATGGCTGTTACTGAGGAATGATTCTGAACGACATATTTCTCAATTCCACTCGATCTCCAAGGCACTGTGATTCCTCGGCAACTGCCGTTAGGAACTGACCAACCATATACTTGCATCTTTAAGCAAAATCTCAGACTTATGTGTTCTAATTATTATTAGTGATCACAAATGGAATCTCGTGTAACCACTTTGTTTCTGGAGCGAGAAGGAAACCATAGAAATCAAATATTTATGTGACGTCGGGTAGCTGTATGAGAGATTCTGTCGGCGGAAATGGACATACTACCTACTGTTCAAGAGAGCGAACGCTTGCGCGAAGTAAAGTGTGCAGCCGTACCGGCCACGCCCCTAACTCAGCTGTGAGCTCTATGGTAAGCGGTCGCACTTACCAGGGTCTTCATGGTCGCCTAGGAGGCAGGCTGCTGCAGTTGCTCAACTGTCACTAGGGTCTGCGTAGTCGTGATATTTATACTCCAGTTCTACGGCGTGCTGCCGTGAAAGTACTAGCGGGTGTCCTTCCCCCATGTCTTCCTTGGGCGGTAACTGCACGCTGTGGCTGATGCAACACACCCTTCGTACAACTTTCACACTTTTAGTAAGGAAGTACACATCCAAATGAACGTACTATTCTTGTTTTAAGACGTTTATTACATGGTAGGAAAGTTCATCGGCAGAAAATACTTCCAAAAAAAGTTATTACCACCAGTCATTTCCATAATACGAAAATTCCGCTGGAGGATATTGCAAACTGATATATATTACACAATATATAAGTTTTTAATTTAAATAACTAACTCTTTTAAGGTCTCAGCTACAATGAACTGAGATAATTCCTGCCTTCAAAATTGTGCTGTTTGTATAAAATATTTGATTATGTCCCACTTCAAGACACAACTATTGTAGTAATAGGTGTTTGAACGATTTAGAGACATTCAAAATGATATAAACAAAGATTGCTTGTTCCGCTTGTGGCTAACAGTAAGTAGCCAATGAGTAAGACCATGATCGTGAATGCACCCAGAGCGTCCTGACCTGTAACATCTTATTCAGTAAATGGTTATGAATTTACTTTAAAAGCGAAGACATAACGACACTGAGATATAATTTATTTTATAGATTTCATTGTCACCTTCGATTGTAAAAATTATTTATTTTTAAATACACGATTGCAGTTTCTACCTTTGCCCATTTTCAAATAGAACGTTGCGAGAAATTGGTGTTTTAGCACATGTCAAAATTTTAAAGAAATCTGACAGTGGAATATATGCCGACAGCTTGTCACTCATTAAAGGCTGCTGTTATAAGATTTTAGGGGCCCTTGAGTAGCTGGCTAGAATGTAGCAGAAAGCTACTCACAGATAAGAAAATATATTTTTATACCTTAGGATAATTATTCAAAACCTTTGAACACAAGTATAATTTAAATTAGAACATCTTTATCGTCAGTAACGCTCATTACCAACTACCACTCTTCTCGAACTTAGTTTTACATATAAAATCCTGTAAGGATTAATTTGTGGTAAAACCGTTTGTTAAATTAAAATTGAAACTGAATTTTTGTTCCTATGAGAAAATTTAATATCTTATGGGGATACAAACGATCCTTATCTATACAATTTGCTACAAACAGCTACCTGTTTACAAATAGGTGCTGTTTTTTTATTTATTCTCAATATCGGTCATTGAATATTTACTTGACGAATGAAAAAGGAATTCAAGATACTTTTAGATAATTGTAGCATGCTTGTCGCAACTACGGTACCACTGCTGATCTTTGTGGCTGAGTTGCAGCTGGCAATGTATGTGATGTTTTATTCTTCATTAAGAATTAATATGTTTGACCACTGGTTGAAAACCTACATAGTACTTGAAAACGAACGACTAGAGACATGATAAAGAGTTATTATGAACATTCGTCATAATTAACATTTGAATTACCTCGAAAAGAACGATCTACTAACACACAGTGAACATGGATTTAGAAAACAACGTTCTTGTGAAACACAACTAGCTCTTTACGCACACGAATTGTTTAATGCTACTGACAAAGGATTTCAAATTGATTCCGTATTTCTAGATTTCCAGAACGCTTCTGACACTCTACTACACAAGCGGCTTGCAGCGAAACTGCGTGATTATGGAATATCGCCTCACTTATGTGACTGGATTCGTGATTTCCTGTCAGAGAGGTTACAGTTTATAGTAATTGACGTAAAGTCATCGAGTAAAACAAAAGTGATTTCTGACGTTGCCCAAGGTAGTGTTATTTCCGCTGTTCCTTATCTATATAAACGATTTAGGAGACAATCTGAGCGGCCATCTTTGGTTGTTTGTAAATGATGCTGTCGTTTATTGTCGAGTAAAATCATTAGAAGATCGAAACAAATTCGAAGAAGATTTAGATGACCTATCTGTATGGTGCGAAAATTAGCAATTGACCCTAAATAAGGAAAAGTGTGAGGTTATTCAGATGAGTGCTAAAAGGAACCCGTTGAACTTCGGGTACACGATAAGTCAGTGAAATCTAAACGCAGTAAATTCAAGTAAATACCTGGAATTACAACTACGAACAACTTAAATTGGAGAGAACACATTGAAAATGTTGTGGCAAAGGCAAAGCAAAGACTGGGTTTTATTGACAGAAACCTTAGAAAATGTAACAGATCTACTAGAGAGACTGCCTACACTGCGCTTCTCCGTCCTCTTTTGCAGTAATGTTGCCAAGTCTGGGATCCTTACCAGATAGGATTAATGGAGTACATCTAGAAAATTAAGAGAGCAGCACTTTTTTTTATTGTCGCGAAATAGAGGAGAGAGTGCCACTGAAATGTTACATGGGTATCGACATCATTAAACAACGGCGTTTTTCGTTGCCACGAAATCTACTCACGAAATTTCAATCACCAATTTTCTCCTCCAAATGCGAAAATATTTTGTTGACGCAAACCTGCATAGGGGAAACGATCACAGTAATAAAATAAGGGAATCGGAGCTCGCACGGAAAAATATTGGTGTTCGTTTTCTCTACGAGCTGTTCGATATTTGCAATAATAGAGAATTATCGTGAAGTTCATTGCATTAACCCTCTGCCAGGCAATTAAGTGTTATTTGCAGAATATCCATGCAGATGAAGATGTAGACTATACACAGGGAACTTACAAAATAAAGAACCCTTACAGAGGAAAAGAATAAAGTATTTAAATTTCATCTAATCGCTTCTTCCTCAGAAGAAAACCGAAAGCCACTCCATCGAATTATGACACTTTCATTTGACGTTCTGCACAGCTGGAGTTCGTAGTAATCATAATTATTGTAAACATCACATTTATCCAGAATGATTGACAGGTTAAGGAGAGGTTTACTATCTTTGGCCCGAAAAAAGCATGTTTTTTGAGAATTTGTTTCTCGGGATGTGTTATAGATATCAATGTCAAATTTGGTCAAAGTGTTTACTGATATTTCCTCTACAAATTGGTATTTTTTCGACCGGAAATGGTGAAGAGCAAAGGCGGAAGTGCCGTCGGAACGAAACAAAATTTCGATGTAGACCTCCGCGCGATCCTCACAGGTCAGCCGAATCGTCTGAAATCAAAACTGAGTTGACGTTAGCGATGTATGTAAGATTCTTTAGGAATTGTACCTGGCTTAAGTTATTTGGACCATAGGAAACAAAATGGCAGCCATTTGAAAAAATGGGTACTTTTCATCGAGTTTTCGACTTTGTTGGCCAAGTAAAAATATTTATACTTGACGGATCGGAATAAAAGTCTTACAACTCCTAGACAATTTAGTTAGCTTCGTCGGAAACGAAGAATCACGCCAATCAATTTAGTACATTTGAAGTTACCACACCGCGCGATAAAAAAAAGTCGTATCGGGAAAGACGCGTTTGAAGTCTTGACTACATGTAAATGCAATACTATGCAATCTACGGTCAATCTGCTAATCCGGGACCATAAACTAGTCCTTCCTCTTCCTCATAGAGGGCGTTATGCTCGATCTGGGCCATCCTGCAGTGCTCCAGAGCCGCTCGTACGGCCGGTGACAAGCGGATCTCGGCCACTTGAATCGGGTGGTCGTCCGAATGCTTCGCGAACTGCATCGAATAGAGTCTCAGGGTGACGTCCATCGTTTTCATGGTCTTCAGAATTGCTGAATACACTTCGTTGAACCTGTCACTGCCAGGAAAGTCCCAATCTGCACAGTCTTCGCACCAGAATGCAAATGCTTGTGGGTTAACTTCCAAACACACGCGTTCAAACTTTCATTATTTAAATTTTGTGTGTTTCCTCCCAAGCACCGGAACAATAACTCGTCCTCCGAAAGAAAAAAAATGGTGCGTGGAAAGGGCCGATTTCAGGCAGGTGCATTTTTTTGTTCAACTGCGAAAAACAAACATATCCGTTCCGTATTCGGAAAAACCGTTTCAGGGGTGGATTCTAAACACTTTATTGTTCCAAAAATGGAATTTAAAAAAGTTCTATTTTTTCAACCAAAAGCCGACATGCACTGGGAAAAATTTATGAATCGCAACGTACAGGGAAAAACAACTGACTGCAAAACAGATATATTGTATCTCTTCATTTTCTCTCATACTTTATAACAAAATACTTTGCTTCTTTCTCACTAGAGAGCTAAATACTGATTACAATCCTAGATATATAAGTTCAACACCTTTGAAGTTTTACAACTGACGTCAAGTTTCAGGTTCAGTACTGAAAGGAGGATATAAAATGAACATCAACAAAAGCAAAACGAGGATAATGGAATGTAGTATAATTAAGTCGGGTGATGCTGAGGGATTTAGATTAGGAAATGATGCATTTAAAGTAGTAAAGGAGTTTTGCTATTTGGGGAGCAAAATAACTGATGATGGTCGAAGTAGAGAGGATATAAATTGTAGTCTAGCAATGGCAAGGAAAGCGTTTCAGAAGAAGAAAAATTTGTTAACATCGAGTGTAGATTTAAGTGTCAGGAAGTCGTTTCTGAAAGTACTTGTATGGAGTGTAGCCATGTATGGAAGTGAAACATGGACGAGAAATTGTTTGAACAAGAAGAGAATAGAAGCTTTCTAAATGTGGTGCTACAGAACAATGCTGAAGATTAGATGGGTAGATCACATCACTGATGAGGAGGTATTGAATAGAATTGGGGGGAAGAGGTGTTTTGGGCACAACGTGACAAGAAGAAGGGACCGGTTGGTAGGACATGTTCTGAGGCATCAAGGGATCACAAATTTAGTATTTGACGGCAGCGTGGACGGTAAAAGTTGTGGAAGGAGACCAAGAGATGAATACACTAAGGAGATTCAGAAGGAAGTAGGTTGCAGTAAGTACTGGGAGATGAAGAAGCTTGCACAGGATAGAGTAGCATGGTGAGCTGCATCAAACCAGTCTCAATACTGAAGACCACAACAACAACATTAACACTGAATGTAGCCTCTTTATCAAAATCTGCATTCCTTCATGCACGTACGAAAACAACTGTGACATATTGTGTAGGTGAGTTAATGAGTATCGGAATTTAATTATGCATTTGGATCTTACCTTACTGACGTTTTCCTGTATCTCGATACGAAACGAAGCGTACGTTATCCTAATGCGGTTAATATTATTTTAAGTCGTTTTCTCTAACATAAATATGAGCAAAGATTAATGATCTTCGAAATCAAGTTTCTAATTTCCCATCATATAAAAGATCATAGAGCATTAGAGACGATGTTGGTTCCAAAATAAAAGTGATAGCATAATCGTTAAATGTTGGAGCCTGACAATCCTCAGATTTGTTAGGCTTCAGAACGCCTGTGATGTACAGAATACCTTATCAATGAGGATAGTCTTATGTCGGGCAGATTAGCACATTGCGACGAGTTGTCCTCGCTTGCGACTATTTTGAAATCGCACTACCTGCCGTGTACGAGGTTGCTGTCAGAGTGATGCCCTCTGGTGGCTGCTCCCACGACCTGAGGCAATATAACGGCCAAAGGCGTTGTCTCCTTTCTCGTAACAGCAAGCGATGCAGTGCGGAAATGCCGCCAGTATGCGACGCCTTTAGCGGCTGTTGGATGATTTTCCTCATTGTAACGCGGGGGCGTATACTCGCGGATGTAGAAGTTGTTGTGCCATGTTTTCGATCGCACCGTTATAGCTGGAGTCGAACTGCATTATGTTCTGAGTTATTCTCGAGTGGACGCGCTTTCACTATTTTCCTCGGTGTTTTCCTTGTTTGGTAATTAAGTGGCGAACTAATTGAGCATCGGTTAGAATGTCTACATTCTACCAGCATAGTAATTATTTCGTGTTGTAGTCTTCGGCAAGCTGACGCAGCGTGGTTTCGCAGTGGTTTTAGTCTTCGTGTGTCTTTTCCTAGTCAGCTCTGCATTATTGGCTTCAAATGGTTTGAATGGCTCTGAGCACTGAGGTCATCAGTCCCCTACAACTTAGAACTACTTAAAGCTAACTGACATAAGGACATCACACACATCCATGCGCGACGCAGGATTCAAACCTGCGACGGTAGCGGTCGCGCGGTTCAAGACTGAAGCGCCTAGAACCGCTCGGCCACTTCGGGCGACTCTGCATTATTGAAACGGTACAGTAGTTTCCGCTCTATAAGCAGGAGGTTTCGCTACTTGCTCGCACCGACAAATACAAACAGAGGCGACACTGGCTAAAATGGCTCTAAGCACTATGGGACTTAACATCTGAGGTCATCTGTCCCCTAGAACTTAGAACTACTTAAACCTAAATAACCTAAGGACATCACACACATCCCTCCACCGGGGCCCAGGAAGACCTCCGGGTGCCCGCTACATTCGAGGAGTGTTACAGAAGACGTGTAAGTGAGCAGACGTGCCCTCAGAGAGTCTGTCTCAATGTTCACGCATCCAAGAGAGGTTTTTGAATAGTTGTACTAATTCTTTTATTTCCAGCTTTGGATTGTGTGAGGAAATGAATGTTCTCGTTTAATTTTGGAAATTTGACCCTCTGTGTTAACGTATCTGGTCCCCAGTTTGCCCGTTATCCTCCTCACATAGTGAATGTCTTATGTAAAACATTGGGAGACTTTGGTGGTGTACCTTTGGCCAAGGCAATTCCGCCTTGCCCATAGAAATGTGCGTGAGATATGCATGTGATATACCGGAGCTATAAGTTGTAAAATTGTAATATCTATAAACTGGAACAATTTCTGCAATCGCTGTAAAATCGAGTGATAATGTTTAAAATAAATAGGTAATCAACTATCATCAATCTTTAACATACCTTAAAAATCAAAAAGAAGTAAAGTTAAAGAAATTCACTTAAGATAAAAGATATAGAATGCAAGAAACCACACATCAGCGTGTGAGCTCTCCAGCCCCTTGCCTAGTATCGTACAGAAAGGGCACGCTCTCTAGGTAGCGCCCTCAAGCTCCCCTCCCCAGTTTTCCGTTGCGCAATTTTCATTCAGGTCTTGACGACATCAACTTTCATCTGGCTTCTCTAGGCAAGGGGGCGAGACGGTAATCTTTCAGTATGCATTCGGAAATTTGTGTTGGTTCCTCTGCGAGTGTTTTCGTAATGTAGTGTAGACATGGATCAGGACAAAGAAGAAGGTTTCGTACGCGAACCGCTTGCAGGTTTATGGAATCAGTAGTAGTTGTCGTTGGAGATTCTGTACCAATCAACGTATGTGTTCCCTGTTAGTTTAGGTACCACGTCAAGAGAAATTGTTGTTGGCTGACTTTGTGATTTTTCCACACTGACGTGTGGTTACCAATGGAAAGGTGACGTTCGCTGGAGGTTTCGTTCTCCACAGTCATTTGTCGATGTTTCGTACCGTCAGCTGTACTAAACAGATTTGTTTGATTATGCAACGTTAGGGTAATGAATTATCGCATTCTATACCAGTGACTGCGTGTTAGTTTAGTCAGTTTCGCAATGTGAAACGAAATATGCACAGAGTTAGCTACCGTGCTGTATGCTTCTGGAAGCAAAAGTGCGTGCCCTCCTAATCGTTCCGTGGGCTGTCATAAGGCTCACTAACTTATTTACAGGTGGGTAGCAAAGGCCGGGGCCAAGAGAGAGTTAAATAACGCTGTCTGTGTGGCAATAAGCTGTCTCGTTACTTGTCGCTTAGTTCGACGAATGTGTGTGCACCGAGTTCTGTGGTCGTTTGCTACAACAGTTCCTGGTTTTCAGTATTTGTCTTCTGGCGTTTCTTGAGTACTGAGCACACGCTCCGCAGTTAGCTGAAGTCCCCGTCGTCTGTTGTTCAGTTTGCGATGAGTTTGACGTTTGGTCGTTAGTTGGGAGCAACGACGCTCATGTGTCTCGCCTCATGTGAACTTTTCTAAACGTTTAGGTCCTGGTATTGAGCACGCGTGCGTGTACTTACACTGAGGTGACAAAAGTCATGGGGTATATCCTACTACCGTGTCGGACACACTTTCCCCCGGCGTAGTGCAGAAACTCGAAGTAGCATGGACTCGAAACGTCGTTGGAAATGCCCTGCGGAAATGTTGAGATATGCTGCATCAATAGCCATTCATAATCGCAAAATTTTTGCCAGTGCTGGATTTTGTGCACGAACTGACCTCTTGATTATGCCCCGTAAATGTTTAATGGGGTTCATGTCGGGTGATCAGGCTGGCCAAATCATTGTCCAGCATGTTCTCCAAACAAGCCGCGTACAACTGTGGCCTGGCGACATGGCGCATTGTCATCCATTAAAATCCCATCGTTGTTTAGGAGCATCAGGTCCATGAATAGCTGAAAATAGTCTCTAAATAGACGAACGGAACCTTTTCCAGTTAATGAGCGGTTCAGTTGGACCGGAGGAGCCATTACATTCGACGTAAGTAGAACCCACACAAATATGGCTCTACCGCCAGCTCGCACAGTCCCTTCACAACTGGCTTCGTACGATGATGCGCCACGTTCGAACCCCACTATCGGCTCTTACCAACTGGAATCGGAAGTCTTCTGACCAGGCCACGGTTTTACAGTTGTCTAGGTTCCAACCTGTATGATCACTTTCGCAGGAGAGGCGTCGCAGGCGTGGCCGTGGTGTTAGCAAAGCACCGACAACTCTACGCAAACCCAGCTGCACCGAGTTACTAAGTAAAGGCAGTCTGCAGTGCGTTGTCTGTAGTGACAGGTGATGACTGAAATTTACGTCGTCGGCACACTCTTGACACTGTGAATCCCGGAATGTTGAATTCGCTAACGATTTTAGAAATGGACTGTCACATGCAGGCTCCAACTACCATTAAGCATTCAGTCTTTTAATTTCCGTCATGTAGCCTTAATAACGCTAAAACGTCTTCACACGGATCACCTGAGTACAAATTTTACTCACAGCGCCGGTATTCCATTGGCTACGCAAAGAGCAGACGCGGGAAACCAGATGGACTACTACGCAGTGGGCTGCAAGTTGAGAGTGGCATAAGCAAAATCAAAGACTGGACCAAGCCAATCACACGCTATCGAGCTTATTAGATAGTGAAGCGAATTAAAGTGCGTTTCTACAGCAATCGCCGTAAAAGCTCTGGTTTCAACACGACAGGGGTGGCTGAAGGTCATGGTCATTCAAAATAATCAAGTTCAAAAATGGTTCAAATGGGTCTGAGCACTATGGGACTTAACATCTGAGGTCATCAGTCCCCTAGAACTTAGAACTACTAAAACTTAACTAACCTAAGGACATCACAAAGATCCATGCCCGAAGCAGGATTCGAACCTGCTACCGTAGTGGTCGCGCGGTTTCAGACTGTAGGGCCTAGAACCACTCGGCCACTCCGGCCGGCTCATAATTAAGTACTGAGTATTTATCCAAACAAAGCACAAACTGAACAAATGGTCAGGCCGTCTAGTATCGTAAACGTACGGGCTCGGACAGAAATAAACATTAAATTTCCAAAAAGTACGAGAGACGATGAAATAGTGACACTAAGAACTGCGCCAATGAGTTCTCCGAGTGTTTAAGTATAGTGCCCCTGTCTCTACTAAGCTAGGAGCCACCCTCACAGACCACGTGGTGTGAGCAATAACCGTCAATGTTCGCACGGAGAAAACCACCCTAAAATTTACAAAACTTGTAGAAAACGTGCCCCTCTCATTTCAGAAAATTTATCTTAATATTTTAAAACAAAAAATATTACAAAAGCGAAATGATGTTCCTGCTACAGCGCTCATTCCGAACACAAAGGGACACACCAACATTCACAAAATAATTGTGTAAAACTATAGGCAACAAATTTCCTATCCTTAATCTACAGCACTTCCTATCCTTATTTATTCACAGAATGCATTCCTGTGGACACTGAATGTGCCATGTGGAAAAGAGGGCGAACATGCACACCGATACACATCACAAGGAAAATGCCATGAATTATTAATTACTCCCACAAATTTTATACTACGAATTGAAATCATTTATATTACAGCGAAAAATAATCATGGTACTGTCTGCTGCTCGTCTTAACGCCTCTTGTTCATACTAGTACGAAGCCGTTACGACTACGACCTAGAAAAGCACTCAGTCTGCCAACATTAGAACTATTACTGCACCGTTCAGTACTTCTACACCCAGAGTGGAACTAACTCCAACGCCTAGAAACGCATCGCATTTTTTACCACATCTTACTGTATCCCCAGCCGCTCCGCGGATCGTCCTTTCTCCAGCATCCTCCTGCTAACAGTAGCACTCCAGAGGGATCCCAACGGGAACCACCGCCCCTTGTCCGAATCGCTAGCTCTCACTGCATGAGGGCCAACCGGTCCCTTCACTGCTGTAACCAAACTGATCTGTCTCAAGCATCGCAGGCCATTCCTGCTTTGAGCATTGCTAGTTTCTACGTTGAGGAGCCTACTGCCCTACTACCTGTCTATGGAGCTATTTTTTTCCACACATCATTACTCTCTCACACATAGTAGGACGGTCATGGAAAGGATAAGGAAGTGTGACTTAGCACGACGTTTATTGAAATAAAAGACTCGCTTGTTCCATTCTCATGTTCAAGAGTTGGGGTGTTCAAATAAAGAAATAAAAATAAAGACTGATATTGCGTTAACAGTAACTCGTCATTAAGCAAATAGTTCATTATCTATCCGCAACTCATTCATGTTGCTCACAAGTTTCGTCAGTGAAGCGTACTATTGGTACCGCTTCTGCCGGACCACTGTCATTATACTGTAAGCTCAGGGCACTAACTCTGATAATCAGCTCCCTAAGCTCATTGATCATTGAAAGGATTGAAATCCGTATCACTGTACGATTTGTTTGTAAGCTCAGATTCACTGCTGATGACAACATCCCACGTCGACAACGAACGCACGTCCGCTCTTCCATACACACCACAAAGGAAGAACCTGCACTCAGGTGACTAAACTCACTGGATACCGAAATGCATGTATATACTTCGCGACACTATCGCGTGCACAAGGTATAAAAGAACAGTGTTCTTGTGGAGCTATTACACTACTGGCCATTAAAATTGCTACACCAAGATGAAAAAGGATGATAAACGGGTATTCATTGGGCAAATATATTATACTAGAACTGACATGTGATTACTATTTCACGCAAATGGGTGCATAGATCCTGAGAAAGCAGTACCCAGAACAGCCACCTCTGGCCATAATAACGGCCTTGATACGCCTGGGCATTGAGTCAAACACAGCTTGGATGGCGTGTACAGGTACAGCTGCCCATGCAGCTTCAACACGATACTACAGTTCATCAAGAGTAGTGACTGGCGTATTGTGAGGCGCCAGTTGCTCGCCCATCATTGACCAGACGTTTTCAATTGGTGGGAGATCTGGAGAATGTGCTGGCCAGTGTAACAGTCGCACATTTTCTGTATCCAAAAAGGCAAATACAGGACCATAAACATCGCGTCGTGCATTATCCTGCTGAAATGTAGGGTTCGGAGGGATCGAATGAAGCGTAGAGCCACGGGTGGTAACACATCTGAACTGTAATATCCACTGTTCAAAGTGCCACCAATGCGAACAAGAGGTGGCCGAGACGTGTAACCAATGACACCCCATACCATAATGCCGGGTGATACGCCAGTACGGGGATGACGAATGTAGGCTTCCAGTGTGCGATCACCGCGATATCGTTAAACACGGATGCTACCATCCTGGATTCATCCGAAAAAATGACTTTTTGCCATTCGTGCACCCAGCTTCGTCGTTGAGTACACCATCGCAGGCGCTCCTGTCTGTGATGAAGCGTCAAAGGTAACCGCAACCATGGTCTCCGAGCTGATAGTCCATGAAGCTGCAAACGTCATCGAACTGTTCGTGCAGATGGTTGTTGTCTTGCAAACGTCCACATCTGTTGACTCAGGGATCAAGACGTGGGTGCACGATCCGTTACAACCATGAACCATGCGGATGAGATGCCTGTCATCTCGACTGTTAGTGATACGAGGCCGTTGGGATCCAGCACGACGTTCCGTATTACGCTCCTGAAACCACCGATTGCATATTCTGCTAACAGTCAGTGGATCTCGACCAATCCGAGCAGCAATGTCGCGATACGATGTACGGCAATCGCGATAGGCTACAATCCGACCTTTATCAAAGTCGGAAACGTGATGGTACGCATTTCTCCTCCTTACACGAGGCATCACAACAACGTTTCACCATTCAACGCCGGTCAACTGCTGTTTGTGTATGAGTAATCGGTTGGAAACTTTCCTCACGTCAGCACGTTTTAGGTGTCGCCACCGGCTCCAACCTTGTGTGAATGCTCTGAAAAGCTAATCATTTGCTTATCACAGCATCTTCTTCCTGTCGGTTAAATTTCGCGTCTGTAGCACGTCATCTTCGTGACGTAGCAATTTTAATGGCCAGTGGTGTAATACTCGGCACCTGCTTGCCCACTTAATCATTCCAATAGGTGCCTTAAAAGCTGTGTTTATCAGGAAGCCGTCGTTTTTATTGAGAGAGTTGCCAGTTACGTTTATTTCTATCGCTTCTTTTATTACTCGCCCATTTAATTACAGATCTCTCGTAGACGTCGATTTTTCAGAGAATGTCCTGCTACCACCGATTTATCTGGATACTCTTAACAGGAAACATCCAGCGATGTTTTAACGTATAAGCTACTGTACGAGTCCGTCACCAGTGCCAACATAAAGATGTAGCTCCTTATGCTGTTAATATAATACTCTTGGTACACAGAATACTAAGAGAAGATCAAATATCAGTTAACTACCTGGGCAACATGGTTGCAGAGTGGAGCATTGGGATGTTTGCGACTGCGGGAGCTACGACTGAAATACTTAGTTTTTTTCTCGTTTATTTTCTTTTTATTAATTTTTTTTTTCAATTCATCTTAACGTCTTTGACAAGGATTATGATCCGATGCTGGTCACCACACAAGTTGTGGTGAGCCAAGCGTTAGATGAGAAGAGTAGCCCGTCTCGACCAATGTCTTGCGAAGTCGGTATTAAGACGGCGTACATCGCTCAAGAAGTCAGAGTCCAAAGTAATGGGAAGCGGACGCGTAGCAACAGACACCCATGTAACTGAAGTTTCCCTATAACAACTAACACTACTGGCATAATATTTAAAATCACGACATAAAACCATTTGCTCGAACAAATAAATCTTGAAGAAAAGAACTGTGTTATTTCATCATGAATTCAAGGTTTCCGGTCTCATAAAATATAAAATAGGAGAGGCATTACCACTAAGAAACCACACTGACCACAACATAGTGACACACGCAGCAGACACTTGGCGTATACAAACGGTGCCGACAGCTACTTAACTAGAGCTGTCGCTGGTAACTTAGCCTGAATTACACTATGCCAGTGGGCGACGACTGTAAAATAATAGAGAACGTCTGGGTAGCAACCCACTCTTATGCTAATTCATGCTAGACATAAACGAAATTTTTGGATTAGCTCTAAACAGACAGAACAGTTGGCTCTAAAATTTTAATGTGCCGGACACGGAACAAAACCTCGTCCCTTCATTGAATGATTCTAATTCTCTTTAATTATGGTACCGTGCTACCAAATGCCTCTAGTACCATTTAGTGAGGTTACGAATGCAAGGAAATTCTAATAAACCCACAATTAATATGGTAACTTTTAAAGGAAACGATGCGTGCAACGGATAACTATCCTTGCACACCAAACCAAACGCATACCGGGGAGGCGGTAACCGTGAGCTATAAGCGTGGCTCAGCTAGGGATACAACTACTGTCTGTACCTGATAAGAATACTGCCGATGACGTAACTATCTTTTATTGCTTATTGTAGGTTATAGAGTGGATATGGCTAGGAAGGGGTATAGTTTTCCGTGACAACTTGATAATTTTGACTAAGATTTGGTATGTATTCCTTCAAAAAAAACTCTCATTCGTTTGATCCTGCAGAAGTTTGTCTCTACACACCAGTCTAAATGAACTATGCAGATGGTCTCTTAGTTCCTATTACTGTGGGCCACAGTGTGCGAAATTTGGTGGCATGAACATTCTGCTCTCTCTAAGCAACCCCATTACTTCATTATTACGGCCAGAGGTGATTGTTCTGGCTACTGATTTCTCAGGATCTATGCACTCAAATTGCGTGAAATTGTAATCAGATGTCAGTTCTCGTATAATATATTTGTCCAATGAATACCCGTTTATCGTCTGCATTTCTGCTTGGTGTAGCAATTTTAATGGCCAGTAGTGTTGTTTACATGGCGCTGGAACTGGCAGCGGCAACTTTCCACTCGACATTACGGCTGTGCTCAGAGGTGACAAGTCATGGAACAGCGATATGGACATATAGAGGTGGTGGTAGTATCGTGTACACGAAGCATAAGAGGGGAGTGCACAGGCGCAGCAGACATTTGTACTTAGCTGATTCATGTGCAAACGTTTGTGATGTGACTATGGCC
Source organism: Schistocerca gregaria (assembly GCF_023897955.1). Taxonomy (NCBI): domain Eukaryota; kingdom Metazoa; phylum Arthropoda; class Insecta; order Orthoptera; family Acrididae; genus Schistocerca; species Schistocerca gregaria. The sequence goes on from NC_064922.1 coordinate 917,455,163, forward strand.
GCAAGACGGGAATTAACGGACTCTGAACAGGGAGTGCTAGTTGGAGTTACAAACATGGGACGTTCCGTTTCGAAAGTGCTTTTCCGAGGTCTACAGTGTCAGAGGTTTGCGAAGAATACCAGATTTCAGACATTTTCTCTCACCACGGATAACGCAGTGGCTGACGGTGTAACCCCTGACACAGTACTCGTTAAAGCCTGTGCTATGGTGAGTGAGCGGGATTCACATTATGAGAAAGGATTTTCGCCTAGATATCGACCGCGTGTACCTGAATGGTGGCAAATCAGACTTACATCCACTCTGTAATAACAGTGATACGTCAAGTAAGTTCGAAATGCAATCAAACGTCAGGATGGATCAAAAGGAAACCAGTAGATGCTACCAATGTGACAATAATACGGTCGCCAGCCTAATTACGCATTAACTGGGTTTCGTCCCTGTAGAAGTTGGTATATATTCATGCAAAACAACAAGTTGTAACCCAGCATAATATAGTAGAATTTTAGAACCAGAAAAATCTATTGAACTCATAGTTTCACATTCTGTACTGATATGGAAAATCATGAATACATAACACTACACTATAATGTTCACTGCAAAACTTTAGACTGTCTGTTATTCTGATTAAAATCGGGATAGGTTACCCTAGAAAATGTACTTTCATGCCACACACAAAATGTCAATTTTGATAAAGGTAAAACACTGATAAATTTTGACTTTTATATTGACTTTAACTTTTTCTGGTCAAACCAATTCAGGACACTTCAGAATACAAATGAATGAGGGGGGGGGGGGACACCCTGAAACTGTTATGATCACTGTATTAAATAAAAAAAGGTTTCTGAATTTATTATTCATTCAAGATTTCCAGTATATACGTTACGACTCTTTTCATCTTACTGCTCATTTAAATGCCTTTAAATCTGTCTAGACATAATAAACTTCATTACTATATCAATACTAAAGTTATCTTTCCACTTCGTTACACCTTCGCAATTCATTTACTGGTTCATTAATAAAACATTTGTTTAAACACCATTCTAATACAGCTTGTTCTGCACATAATTATTAACTACACAATTTTTATTTTCACTTCGGGACACTCGGATTGCATAACGTTTGGAAATAACCATATCTAGGTTAGTTGTGAGAATAATTAAGTGATGGAGACGTTCTGGTAAAATTTAGGTTATTCTTGCACTAAAGTACTAAAAGTTTCAACCTGCTAGTATCGATGCGGCGGTTGGCGGGCGGAGAGATGGCGAGGCACAGAGCACACATACAACCACAGCTATGGCTCTTGACGTATCGACACTTCAATTCTTCTTAGTGTCGCAATACTTTTCCATTTAGTGCCTATGGAATTTTGTCATGCTGTGTGGGCGTTGGAACGGCATACGCGAGACTCAGTGAAGCTATGTCTTCCAGGAGAGCCTCCTCGCTCCAGAAGGTGTTGCTCAGACCAGTGCCAGACTCCAGCTACTACTGCTGAGCCCGTTGTGCCGTGCAGTGGCCGTGCGCATGTTCCCGCGCTCGCCTGCCATCCACCTTTTACCGCTCCGTGACAGACCGGGTATTCGCCCGAGGTTTTGTATTCTACATATCCTAACACATGGACGAGACGCACAGTTCTAATTTTAAACATCTTATAACAGTTTCAACATTTGTTACGTTTCAATTCTAGTACAATATTACTTGACATTTGACATAAACATAACTTATTTACAGTTTTCTTAACATAATGGCATGAAACAAAAAGAAATGAGATCAGAACATCAATTACACACCTTTATCGTAAAATCAGATGAAAAGAATTACTTATATGTACAGTAGTACAGAGTCGTTGTTATTACAACGGCCTTTGCTTCACTACCGAGAGCAGCGGCGTTTGCGTACAGTTGTCAGTGCTAACAGACAAGCAGATCTACTTGAAATAAATACGGATACTACTGTGGAAAGTACGTAGAACGTGTCCGGTAGAACAGAGCGGCAATGTTTGGCGTGAATGGGCTATGGCAGCTCACAACTGGCGCGAGTTCTTTTACTAGCAACACGATGTGGCCTGAAGCGCCTCTCCTAGGTTCGTGACTATACGTGTTGGACTATAGACGAGTGTAAAACTGTGGCCTGGACAGATGAGTCTTGATTTCGGTTAGTAGGAGCCAATGGTAGGGTTCGAGTGTGGCCCAGCCCCCCCTCCCCCCCCCCCCCCCCCCACACAGACACACATGTACCCAAGTTGTCAACAAGGCACTGTGCAAACTGGTGGTGACTCCATAATGGTGTGGGCGGTGTTTATGTGGAATCTACTAGGCCCTCTGGTCCAACTGAATCGATCGTTGGCTGGAAGTGCTCATGTTCGGCTATTTGGAGAGTATTTCCTGCCATTCACGGACTTCTGTTTCCAAACAACGAAGGAGTTTTAATTGGAGACAATATGCCATGCCACCGGGCCACAGTTGTTCGCTGTTGGTTTGAAGAACATTCTGGACCATTCGAGCGAGTATTTTGGCCACCAGAATTCCCTGACATGAACCACATCGGATATTTATGGGACGTATTCGAGAGGTCAGTTCGTGCACAAACTCTTACAGCGACAACCCTTTCGCTACTATGGACGGCTGTAGAGACAGCATGGCTCAGTATTTCTGCATGGGGCTTCCAACGACCCATTGAGTACATTGCACTTCTCGTTGTTGCAGTACGCCGGGCAAAAGGAGGTCCGACAGGATGTTAGGAGGTATCACATGACGTGTCACTTGAGTGTATAAGGACGGAAGCATCAACTACACAACCAAACATCCCTTCCAAAATATTTCCAACTACAATTTCCTGTGACCCAGTAACAGCTCGTTTGGTATTCGGTGGAGAAGTCCTGACTATACATCTTTCATTACTGAAATGCCCGTCCTGTGTGTCGAATGTGTAAAAAATACGTCGGTAAGCGTGTGACAAAGAGCAAGTGGCTCTAGTCCCCAATTTCGCACATATTTAACCACTTAAAGTGAACAACGTGGTGCAGTGGTTAGTACGCTGGACTCTCATTCCGGGAGACCACGGTTCTAACACACGTTCGGTCATACAGATTTAGATTTTCCGTGATTTCCTTTAATCGCTCCAGGCAAATTCCCGGATGGTTCGTTTGAAAGGGCATGGCCGATTTCCTTCCCCATCCATGTTACAACCCGGGCTTGTACTCCGTCTCTAATAACCTCGATCTCGACGGGAAATTATACCCAATCTACACAACTGGCCATTAAAATTGCTACACCAAGAAGAAATGTAGATCATAAACGGGTATTCATTGGACACATATATCATTCAAGAACTGACATGTGATTACTATTTCACGCAATTTGGGTGCATATATCCTGAGAAATCAGTACCCAGAACAACCACCTCTGGCCGTAATAACGGCCTTGATACGCCTGGGCATTGAGTCAGACACAGCTTGGATGGCGTGTACAGGTACAGCTGCCCAGGCAGCTTCAACACGATACCACAGTTCATCAAGAGTAGTGACTGGCGTATTGTGACGAGCCAGTTGCTCGGCCACCATTGACGAGCCGTTTCGGTTGGTAATATATCTGGAGAATGTGCTTGCCAGGGTAGCAGTCGAACATTTTCTGTATCCATAAAGGCCCGTACAGGACCTGCAACATTCGGTCGTGCATTATCCTGCTGAAATGTAAGGTTTTGCAGGGATCGAATGAAGGGTAGAGCGACGGGTCGTAACACATCTGAAATGTAACGTCCACTGTTAGTGCCGTCAATGCGAACAAGAGGTGAGCGAGACGTGCAGCCAATGGCACTCCTTAGCATCACGTCAGGTGATACGCCAGTATGGCAATGACCAATACACGCCTCCAATGTGCGTTCACCGCGATGTCGACAAACACGGATGCGACCATAATGATGCTGTAAACAGAACCTGGATTCATCCGAAAAAATGACGTTTTCCCATTCGTGCACCCAGGTTCGTCGATGAGTACACCATCGCAGGCGCTCCTGTCTGTGATGCAGCGTCAAGGGTAACCGCAGTGGTAGTCTCTGAGCTGATAGTCCATGCTGCTGCAAACGTCATCGAACTGTTCGTGCAGATGGTTGTTGTCTTCCAAACGTCCCCATCTGTTGACTCAGGGGTTGAGGCGTGGCTCAACGATCCGTTACATCCATGCGGATAAGATGCCTGTCATCTCGACTGCTAATGATACGAGGCCGTTGGGATCCAGCACGGCATTCCGTATTACTCTCCTGAACTTACCCATTCCATATTCTGCTAACAGCGTTGGATTTCGACTAACTCGAGCAGAAATGTCGTGATACGATAAACCGCAATCGCGATAGGCTACAATCCGACCTTTATCAAAATCGGAAACGTGATGGTACGCATTTCTCCTCCTTACACGAGGCATCACAACAACGTTTCACCAGGCAACGCCGGTGAAGTGCTGTTTGAGTATGAGATATTGGTTGGAAACGTTCCTCATGTCAGCTCGTTGTAGGTTTCGCCACCGGCACCAACCTTGTGTGAATGCTCTGAAAAGCTAATCATTTGCATATCACAGCATCTTCTTCCTGTCGGTTAAATTTCGCGCCTGTAGCACTTCATGTTCGTGGTGTAGCAATTTTAAAGGCCAGTAGTGTATGTTTCTTTTTAACGACTTAACGCCGCTAGAAGCTCCTGAAAACTTCGTTAATTTCTGAAACTGACATTATTGTCCCGTTATTGTATATTAATGCTAGCATACGAACAGAGTGGTAATCCAAACCGGATAGAATAGTGGGGAAATGGTGCACCGGTCGATGAGAGAGTGGATGTAGATCGTTTCGCATGTTGTTTTAAGCAAACTCTGAGTTGAATTCCAATTTCTGTATCAGAAAACAGGATACACAAACAAAAATACGATATGGATGTTTTAACTTTGTTCTGTATTCTGTATGTTACACACATGGAATGTCAAACTACCCTTCCCTCTCCCCACTTAGGCTCTCACAAATGACCATGGAAACAGGAAGGTCATCCGTATAGAAAGTTAAGGTAAAAATAAACTTGTCAGATCTTGAAGACAGCGGAGCCTACTCGAAAATGTATTTGAAAAAGAAAGGGAGAAACATTATCCAATTTGGCTCCATACTGTCGCAAGTATTTCTACAGATTGATCGTTTCACCGACATAGAGTGTTTTACTGTGAAAACGTTGTGCTAGGTGACCTTCCTTTACCTTACTTGGCCGTTTGAACCGGACTAACGCTGAGTCAACGTAACCACGGCACAAGGCTTCTAAGTGCATGTAGAAACTCATGGCCCTTGAGTTAGACATCAGAAGAAATTGTCACTGGACATGCAGTGATACTCGACACAGGTGCTAATGAAACAAATATAAAAATAAACAACCGCAGAATAGGAAGATACCTGCTGCGCTTCACCTGGTTTCCCTTAGATTGTACATGCGAATGAATTGGTTCCTCTTCTAATAAGTCTGTATTAGTTCACCGGGACAATGGAGCGTACCAGGATACTGAAAAAAAATATGTACGTCACACCACTTTGAAAGAGGGCTCGCAGGACAATTTTCAAAGATAATCCATTGTCGGCTTTTGGTTCTTGATAGCGAAGCTCAAGTTTATTCAGTTCCTTAGATACAGATCCGTAACCTTGTGTAGTTAATAAAATCGTGCTTTGCACATTAAAATCGTGCTTTGCACATTTTAGTAGACAGGATGATGATGGACTGAAGAATCATTACCAAATATGTATCTCTGCTCGTCGTTGTTAATAGGGTGACGAACGTAGCCTCCGGTGCACCAAACGGAACTTTAATAGGACTATTACCGTTTTATGATAGCCGTGGCTTCTCAAAGAGCGAATAATTATATTTAAAGAGCTCTCATTATTAGAAAATTATTTTGCTATGCAGAAGCAGTGATAATCAGTGTTTGGTGCAAGGACTAAACATCAGTATAAAAAATGCGCGTACCTTGGTCTAGTAATAGTGTCTTTGACTACAAACCCAAACGTAGCTCGCCTCTGGCAATGGTCGGGACCGGACGAATTACGGATTAGTTGCTCGCAGAGACAGGCATTTACGTTCTATCACGGATTTTGCACAAACCAGTACGCAAGGATAGGTTACTTCGTCTACAGCACGAGTTTTGGGAAATGCTGTCTTCCTTAAACTCATTAGTCACGCCTTTCTTATAGATTAGTAGTCACCTATTTTCCAAAGTTACAATGCACTGATTGTGCGTGACGATCAACCACACAAGTGTACATGTGGCCGAGTTGACCATCTGCGTGCTCATTTCTGGTGCAGAGGAACTGTCACAACATTAATCGATCAACAACGAACTTAAACGGACGTCTTACGACGTCCGGCCCGAGCACATGCAATTAACAAAAGCAAACCAGTTGAGATTAAAAAAATGTGGTCAGTGCTACAGAATGTCAATCCTAAGGGCCCGAGTTCGATTCCCGGCTTGGTCGGAGATTTTCTCCGCTCAAGCACTGGGTGTTTTGTTGTCCTAATCATGATACTTTCATCCCCATAGACGCGAAAGTCGCCGAAGTGGCGTCAGATCGAAAGACTTGCAGCCGGCGAACGGTCTACCCGACGGGAGGCCCTAGTCACAAGCAATTTACATTTTTATTGAAGGTACAGACATCGAGGAGCTTTATGATAGTTATAGCTGGCTGAAATTTCATCATTGAAAGGTCTATGATCACCTTTATCGGAAGAAGAACCAAATCATGTAGTTCTACAGAGTTCTCGGAACACGCACGACATAAACGTCCTTCCTACAAATCTTCGGGCTCGTGGTCATCAGTTCCCAAGCAGCCTCAAAACTTTTTTAGCATATGACGATGTTGTAACGTAAAGCTGCATTACGAGTTGGTCAACAGTGCCAACTTGAAGATGTAGCTCCCTGTGCTGTTAATCTAATACTCCTGGTACACAGAATGCCAGGAGAGGACCAAAGATCAATTAAGTAACTACATCCACACGCGCTATCTACCGAATATGGAACGCTCAGCTCTTCTGTACTTCCTATGCGTACAAGTCTGGAAACTGGTGTGACTATATCTGTGGCTGTCATACACACCTATTGTTCTTGTAAACTGATCTCCTGTTCTGTCTAGATGGTACTCACAGACCTGTACAAATATTCCATTCTCTACCCGCAGCTTTTGAAAAAATTGTCACAGGCCGTACGAAGAACTTTTGTTGTTATTTTTAGATATACAGTCATTAATACGGACTGACTTGGGAATACCTCAAAGGTGTACCAACGGCCATTTATCATTTCTTAGTGTATTAACAGTATGATATTTATAGTACGCTACCAGTGCGTATCACGTGTTCCACTTTGGTCTTATTTAGTCGTTTTTGTATACTCTTACTCTGATTGTAAATCTTTTTTATGACGAATCAGTCCTTTGTTAATTCTATTTTATATCATACTAGGCGACGACTTAAATAATGTCTACCCCATGAATTCTCAAAACCAGTTGTAGGATGACGTTTCCTGTGATTAGATGACTGAAAGGGAAAGTTCTCACAGCCAATAAAATGAAGAAAATTAACTTGTACATTGTAGCTAACTTAACTTCCCATGAAGCAGAAGCTAACTTGCAAACAAACCACGTTGTACGCTTCTGCAGGCTGCCATCACCTACATGGAGACAGTTTATAACATTTTTGGAACTCCTGGGAGCTGGACATCACAAATGTCCCGAAGACACTACACAGCTCATTGCCTACCTGATTCATGTAATGGAAAACCTCGCTGTACCCCAGCGTTGCCTTATATGTTAAGAAGTGCGGAACGTGAGATGCGATTTAGATAAGGTTAATGTTCAGTACCTACAAATGCTTCTCAATTTTACAATATACGGTGGGAAATGAGAATACTTCAAAATAAAAAAGGACGACAAGCGGAATGAAAAATTGATATCACAAAGGATGACACGGCGGTGGGATGATCCTGATGGATCACTTGTGGCCTGAAGATGGAGTGCTTTCTCCTGATAAATTTCCTTGCGAAACTATTATTGTTATGGGGAAACGTATCAGCCTTATCGCACTCTCGTTGTTTGCCAAAGTGAGGTATCCTAGATTTGATAAAATTAGTCCAGGTACTTGCGAAGTAATTAAAGTGTGCTGAGTGCGGGAAAGTTTGATGACGGAGATCTTCACGTTGGTTTAGTACTTACTAATTGTGCAAGACACTGGTCGGAGCCATTGATACATTGAAATGGTTCTTCCGAGTCGGTTCCTTAATCAGCACGAAGGTTGTTAAGTTCAGGTAGTCAAATTTTGTTCCTTGTGGAATTCCGAACAGGCTCCTTTTAACTAGTGTTTGTTCGTTTGTTCTAAGCCTGAGCTCTGATTTCTTTCGTGTGTTCCATGTAGCTCAATAATTGAGCCTGTAAATCCTTGAGCTCCTACTGATGGCTGACGAGCGCTATGTATGTCACGGCTTAGTAGTCCCTTGTCACCACTACGTGTAATTATTCAGTCAGCTGACGCTAGTAGATACGCCCGCTGGTTCTGGACGTGTTGCCTGGATGTGTTATTACTGTAATTATTGAGACAACGTGCGGCCTTGTAAGTGCGTGTAGTTTAGTTCTTTAAGTGACCCAGGAAGTAACTCATTTAATAGAATGCTGTGTCAGCTTTTAACTGGTTTTCAGGTTTCTGTCATGCACTTTTACTCTGGTCACTAGTAAATTTTGTCACTGTGATAACTCTTTGGCTTGTAACTGCAATAATTTTCTGAAGTTTAAAGTTAACGGAGCGTTTCAAGACAAAATGAGAAGTTGCGACAGAGTTTTCATCTTTAATGCTTGCATGTTTAAGTCCGTTGGGGACGTGATCAATTAAAGGAACAATTAAGGTTCTATTTACCCTCTGGGAAATTTCATCTGTAATAAATGTCTTTTATAGTATTATGTGTTTATTAGCTAAAACAGCCCATCACCAGTCCACTACGTCGCTCGAGGCTATCGTGCCGTTACACAAAAAACGAAAACATAAATTGCAAATCATATAAATTGGGGAAAGTAAGTATTTCTACACATCATACCAGCGCACATTAAACGAAACACACTACAATTTTGGATACAAAACAATAAATATTACTGCACGCAATACGAAAGTTAAGAAATGGATACTGACAACAGTGATTGTCACAAGAAAGCGCCTAATGTCTCTCAAGGTGAGACAGTGCGTTACGACTTAGTTGCATGAACAGCAATTTAGCGATCGGCTTTCGTCGTGTACGCCACAGAAACGACGGGAAACAATTTTTCTATAGGTTTATTAATCTGTCCTTTGGCAGTTTTGAGCATTACACTAACATGCTCAAAAGGACAGGGAAACAGATGCTCCACACCAACGGATGCAATTTGTCCTCCCTGACCAGCAGATTTCGCCGGTTTGCGGTTACCGTGTTCCTTTCAATGTCCATTCATGGCATTGCTGCAGCTACTCGCGTACCATATCTTTCAAAAGAACTCGTTGTATAAGTTATCACTTGTATAGCCTGTTGGAGGGAATCTTAAGAATAGTGTGTTCAGAATAGGTCCAAAGTGTCTCTCCAGTGAGTAAATGTTCAGGAGTGAGAGCAGATTGAGAATCTATGTCGTCACAGATGGCACACAGCAGCCTTGACTATAAGCATGCTTTATTAGGATTAACCGCTATAGGTAACTGTTCGAATGTCAGCACTGTACTGGAATGACACTTTTGACCTGTGACTTCATAGATTTGATTCCTGCTTCCCACGGGTAAGCCGCTGAGATCAAAAAATTCACCTCACCTCTCTTTCAAATGTAGCATCATTCGAGAAAATCGTTCAAATTGGTTGTGTTCGCCAGCGAAAGTAGTCCATTACCACCGTACACGTGGAAAACTTTTCGTCTTGTCGCCGTGAATCGCTTTTGTACAGCCAACATTGAGCTGATTCCTACTTCACTAACTCTAGGCGGATAGCCTTGGTTGACATTCAAATGAATAAGTCGATACCCATCTTGGCAGTAATTTTACTCCATCTTCCACCAAGCTTTACACGCGTAGGGCAGGCAAAATCCAGTCCACAGATCTGCAACGGACGAGACTAGTTCACTCTAGACTCCAGGTCCATGTTTCCCAATATCGGGCTACTTCCCCGCTAAGGGGTGAAATGAAATTTTTTGAGGGGTAAAAACATATTGACACAACTACATTTCGGTCGCGAAGCGAAAAATTCTTTCAACACCATTACTGTTATCACCATTCCGTAAGACTGTAATACCGATTACAAAAGCTACCAAAAGTTAGAATTTATTTTAAAATAATAGCGTTAATATGGAACACAGTGTGACGGAGGTGATACCTTCCGGGAATAGAACATAAATTGCTTCATTATGCACTTCGCGACGATAAAACAACTAATTGACAGCGCAAGGGTAAAGGCACTTAGGAGTCAAAGTCATAGCGGTATGCAGGTATAAAGATGGCGGTAGTACCGCGTACACAAGGTATAAAAGTGTAGTGCATTGGTGGAGCTGTCATCTGTACTTAGGTGATCCACTTGAAAAGGTGTCCGACGTGATTATGACGTCACCACAGGAATTAACAGACTTTGAACATGGAACGGTAGTTTGTGCTGGACGCATAGGACATTCGGTTTCAGAAATCGTCGCGGAATTCAGTATTCTTGGATCCACAGTGTCAAGCATGTGACGAGAATATCAAATTTAAGGCATTAATTCTCACCACGGACAGCGGCCTTCATTTAACGACCGAGAATAGACGCATTTGCGTAGAGTTGTCAGTGCTAGCACACAAGTAACAGTGCGTGGAATAGCAGCATCAAATAATGTGTAATGCACGAAGTACGTATCCCTCAGGACACTGCAGTGAAATTTGACTTTAATGGGGTATGCCAGCAGACGAACGACCCGAGTGCCTTTACTAACAGCACGACATCGCCTCCAGCGCCTCTCCTCGGCTCGATACTGCAAGCGTTGGGCCCTATACGACTGGAAAATCGCGATTTAATCCGATGATCTCCCAGGTTTCAGTTGGTATGAGCTGATGGTAGTGTTCGAGAGTGGCGCAGACCCCACGAAGCCATGGACTTAAGTTGTCGACTAGGCACTTCACAAGGTGGTGGTAGTTCCGGAATTGTGTGGGCTGTGTTTGCATGGAATGGACTGGCTCCTCTGGTCCAACTCAACCGACCATTGACTGTAAATGTTTATGAGCGACTCCTTGGAGGAACGGTGGAAATTTTATGATTGACAATGCACCGTGTCAGCGGGGCACAGTTGTTCGCGATTAGTTTGGAGAATACTCTGTACAGTTCGAGCGAATGATTTGGCCATCCACATCGCCTGACATGAATCCCATCGAACATTTATGGGACATAATCGAGAGTCACTTCAGGCACAACATCGTGCACCATCAATACTTCTGCAATTATGGACAGCTATTGATGAAATGTATGATGAGATAAAAGAAATTATTCAGGTAGTGAAGGGGGACGAATATTTAATAGTCATGGGTGACTGTCATTCGAGAGTAGGAAAAGGGAGAGAAGGAAACATAGTACGTGAATATGGATGGATTGGAGCTATGAAATGAAAGAGGAAGCCGTCTGGTAGAATTTTGCACAGAGCATAACTTAACCATAGTTAACACTTGGTTCAAGAATCGTAAAAGAATGTTGTATATACATGAAAGAATCCCGGAGATACTGAAAGGTATCATATAAATTATATAATGGTAAGACAGAGATTTAGGAACCAGGTTCTGAATTGTAAGACATTACCAGGGGGAGATGTGGATTCTGACCACAATCTATTGGATATTAACTGTAGGTCAAAACTGAAGAAACTGCAAAAAGGTGGGAATTTAAGGAGATAGGACGTGGATGAACTGACTAAACCAGAGGTTGTACACAGTTTCAGGGAGAGCATAAGCGAAGAATTGACTGCAATGGGGGAATGAAGTACAGTAGAAGAAGAATGGGTAGCTCTGAGGGACGAAATAGTGAAGGCAGCAGAGGACCAAGTTGGTAAAAAGACAAGGGCTAGTAGAACTCCTTGGGTTCAAATGGTTCAAATGGTTCAAATGGTTCTGAGCACTATGGGACTTAACATCTGTGGTCATCAGTCCCCTAGAACTTAGAACTAGTTAAACCTAACTAACCTAAGGACATCACATCATCACACACATCCATGCCCGAGGCAGGATTCGAACCTGCGACCGGTAAAAGAAGAGATAATGAATTTAATTGATGAAAGGGGAAAATATAAAAATGCAGTAAATGAAACAGGCAAAAAGGAATACAAACGTCTCAAAAATGAGATTGACAGGAAGTGCAAAATAGCTAAGCAGGGTGGCTAGAGGACAAATGTAAGCATGTAGAGGCTTATCTCACTAGGGGTAAGATAGATACTGCCTACAGGAAAATTAAAGAGACCTTTGGAGAGAAGAGAACCACGTGTATGAATATCAAGAGCTCAGATGGAAACCTAGTTCTAAGCAAACAAGGGAAAGCAGAAAGGGCGAAGGAGCATATAGAGAGTCTATACAAGGTCGATGTACTTGAGGACAATATTATGGAAATGGAAGAGAATGTAGATGAAGATGAAATGGGAGATACGATACTGCGTGAAGAGTTTGACAGAGCACTGAAAGACCTAAGTCGAAACAAGGCTTCGAGAGTAGATAACATTCCATTAGATTTGCTGACGGCCTTGGGAGAGTCAGACCTGACAAAACTCTACCATCTGTTGAGCAAGATGTATGAGACAGGCGAAATACCCCCAGACTTCAAGAAGAATATAATAATTCCAATTCCAAAGAAAGCAGGTGTTGACAGATGTGCAAATTACCGAACTATCAGTTTAATAAGTCACGGCTTCAAAATACTAACACGATTTCTTTACAGACGAATGTAAAAACTGGTAGAAACTAACCTAGGGGAAGATTAGTTTAGATTCCGCGGAAATATTGGAACACGTGAGTCAATTCTGTCCTTACGACTTATCTTAGAAGAAAGATTAAGGAAAGGCAAACCTATGTTTCTAGCATTCGTATACTTAGAGAAAGCTTTTGACAATGTTGACTCGAATACTCTCTGTCAAATTCTAAAGGTGGCAAGGGTAAAATACAGGGAGCGAAAGGCTATTTACAATTTGTACAGAAACCAGATGGCAGTTATAAGAGTCGAGGGGCATGTAAGGGAAGCAGCGGTTGGTAAGGGAGTGAGACAGGGTTGTAGCCTGTCTCCCATGTTATTCCATCTGTATATTGAGCAAGTAGTACAGGAAACAAAAGAAAAATTCGGAGTAGGTATTAAAATCAATAGAGAAGAAATAAAAACTTTGAGGTTCGCCGATGACATTGTAATTCTGTCAGAGACAGCAAAGGACTTGGAAGAGCTGTTGAGCGGAATTGACAGTGTCTTGAAAGGAGGATATCAGATGAACATCAACAAAAGCAAAACGAGGATATTGGAATGTAGACGAATTAAGTCGGACGATGCTGAGGGAATTAGATTAGGAAATTAGACACTTAAAGTAGTAAAGGAGTTTTGCTATTTGGGGAGCAAAATAACTGATGATGTCGAAGTAGAGAAGATATAAAATGTAGACTGGCAATGGCAAGGAAAGCGATTCTGAAGAAGAGAAATTTGTTAACATCGAGTATAGATTTAAGTGTCAGGAAGTCGTTTCTGGAAGTATTCTTATGGAATAGTTTGGACAAGAAGAGAATAGAAACTTTCGAAATGTGGTGCTACAGAAGAATGCTGATGATTAGATGGGTATATCACATAACTAATGAGGAGGTATTGAACAGAATTGGGGAGAAGAGAAGTTTTTGGCACAACTTGACGAGAAGAAGGGACTGGTTGGTAGGACATGTTCTGAGACATCAAGGGATCACAAATTTAGTACTGGAAGGTAGCGTGGAGGGTAAAAATCGTAGAGGGAGGCCAAGAGATGAATACACTAAGCAGATTAAGAAGGTTGTAGGTTGCCGTAGGTAGTGGGAGATGAAGGAGCTTGCACAGGATAGGGTAGCGTGGAGAGCTGCATCAAACCAATCTCAGGACTGAAGACCACAACAACAACAACATTGATACAGCATGTCTTAATATTTCTGCAGAGGTCGTCCGACTTGGTGGGTCCATACCACGTCGACTTGCTGTACTGAGGCAAAAAAAAAAGGTCCGACACGATATTAGGAGTTGTCCCGTGACTTTTGTGAACTCAGTGTATTTAATGGCTCCCACACTGCAGTAGCGCCTACGCTTTATTATTATTGTTACTAATATTAGTAACAGTGGTCAGACACAAAGCATTCGCAGCTTGGAGAGATTCAATTTCTGCCAGTTTCGAATGAAGGAGTCCTACAATCAATTGATTTACAAACAACAAATGTTGTGTGATGTTTAAAGCTTTCCCGTCGTGCTGATCGTGCCATAAATTTAGTTTTGGTTGATTATAAATCGGTATGCAGCTTGTGAGCGAGGCAAGTCTCAGTGAGGAGAGAAATGCTACAGAGGAATCATGTTTTGTAACAAGTGTCTACCCTCAAATTGATAGATAGCTTCTTTTTCCGAAAAGGAGTTGTCGGGTGTACTGACGGTGTAGTTAGAATTGTTTCATCGTCGTATAACAAAGGGGAGTAGGAAGTAAGCAGTTCCAGTTGTTTCATTAAACAGTAGTTCATGGTTAAGAAACAGATTCAAAATTTTTTAACATTTCTTAGCGCGTATATATATATATATATATATATATATATATATATATATATATATATATATATATATATATATATATCATTTATCTTAATTTAAATTATAAGACAATTTAAATACAATGCATGGAATTAATAAAAAGATACAGAGCTTATTAGGTAGATGAATTATTTTAGTTTTGGGATTTAAATTTATTTACACATAAAACGAAACATTTCAGTTACTTGTCATTTCCCTTCCTGTTCCACTAGAAAATAGAACGAGACAAAAACGACTGTCTGCATACCTCTGTATGGGCCCTAATTGCTCGTATCTTATCTTCATCGTCCTTACTCGCAATATATGTTTGCAGCAGTAGAATCGTGTGACACTCAGCTTCAGTATGCCAGTGTTCTAAATTTTCTCACTAGTGCTACTCGAAAAGAACATCGCTCTCCTCCTGTGATTCCCATTTTAGTTCCCGAAACATGCCTGTAACACTTGCGTGTTAGTCAGACCTCCCAGTAACAAATCTAGCAGGCCGACTCTCAAGAATAGGGCGTACCAGCGTCCTATATGCAGTCTCCTTTACAGATGAACCACACTATCCTAAAATTCTCCAAATAAGCCGAAGTTAATTTTTTACCTTCGATACCATACTTCTCACATGCTCGTTCCATTTCATATCGCTTTGCAACATTATGCCCAGACATTTAGACGAAGAGACTGTTTCAAGCACAACACTACTAACGTTGTGTCCGAGCATTATTGGTTTGTTTTTCTAATTCATCCTCATTAACTTACATTTTTATACATTTACAACCAGTTTTCATTCATCATATCAACAAAATTTTTTGTGTAAGTCATCGTGTATCCTCATGTAGTCATCCAACCGCAACACCATACCGCAAACCATAGCATCGTCAGCAAACAACCACAGGTTACTGCCCACTCTGTCCGCCCAGTGATGTATGTATGTAGAGAAAATAATAGCGGTACTTTCAACTACCTTGGGGCGCTCCTGAGGATAGCCTTTTTTCCCATGAACACTGATCTTCCAAAATCTACACCTACATCTTCATCCATACGCCGCAAGCCACCTGACGGTGTGTGGCGGAGGGTACCCTGAGTACCTATATCGGTTCTCCCTTCTATTCCAGTCTCGTATTGTTCGTGGAAAGAAGGATTGTCGGTATGCTTCTGTGTGGGCTCTAATCTCTCTGATTTTATCCTCATGGTCTCTTCGCGAGATATACGTAGGAGGGAGCAATATACTGCTTGACTCTTCGGTGAAGGTATGCTCTCGAAACTTTAACAAAAGCCCGTACCGAGCTACTGAGCGTCTCTCCTGCAGAGTCTTCCACTGGAGTTTATCTATCATCTCCGTAACGCTTTCGCGATTACTAAATGATCGTGTAACGAAGCGCGCTGCTCTCCGTTGGATCTTCTCTATCCCTTCTATCAACCCTATCTGGTACGGATCCCACACTACTGAGCAGTATTCACGCAGTGGGTGAACAAGCGTACTGTAACCTACTTCCTTTGTTTTCGGATTGCATTTCCTTAGGATTCTTCCAATTAATCTCAGTCTGGCATCTCATTTACCGACGATGAACTTTATATGATCATTCCATTTTAAATCGCTCCTAATGCGTACTCCCAGATAATTTATGGAATTAACTGCTTCCAGTTGCTGACCTGCTATTTTGTAGCTAAATGATAAGGGATCTATCTTTCTATGTATTCGGAGCACATTACACTTGTCTACATAGAGATTCAATTGCCATTCCTTGCATCATGCGTCAATTCGCTGCAGATCCTCCTGCATTTCAGTACAATTTTTTATTGTTGCATCCTCTCGATACACCACAACATCATCTGCAAAAAGCCTCAGTGAACTTCCGATGTCATCCACCAGGTCATGTATGTATATTGTGAATGGCAACGGTCCTATGACACTCCCCTGCTGTACACCTGAAATCACTCTTACTTCGGAAGACTTCTCTCTATTGAGAATGACATTTTGCGTTCTGTTATCTAGGAATTCCTCAATCCAATCACACAATTGGTCTGATAGTCCATATGCTCTTACTTTGTTCATTGTTCATTGTTCGAGGACAACATGCTGGTTTCTATACTTCTAGAAGTTTTCTAGCCACTCACATACCTGCGAACTTATTCCATATGTTCGTACCTTCGTTAGCAGCCTGCAATAGCGCACCGTGTCAAATGCATTCCGGAAATCTAGAAATGTGGAATCTGCCTGATGCTGTTCTTTCATAGTTCACAGTACATCATGGGAGAAAACGGCAAACCGACTTTCGCGCGAGTGATGCACCCTGAAACCATGTTGATTCGTGAGCGTAAGATTCTCGGTCTCTGGAAAAAATTTTATATTCGAACTGAGAATATGTTCGTTGATTCTATAGTTAACCAAAGCTACGGATATTTCTAATTTTGGTGGTGCGTTGTTCTACCCTTATTTAGCCACTGCCACGCAACTGTCGAGTGGGGCAGGTAGGACTTCAGACCCCAACCTTACTGAGACCTACTTCTTTCTCCACGTGGTTACTCGAATCAGCACTCGCTGAGACTTGTGATGCAGCACTCGGTCATGTTCAAATACCTTACTGCATGCTTTGCTAATTGGCAGTGGCGTCAGAGGAAATTCTCCTCAAACGTTTTAATTTTATATGGCAGACAGGCAATTTCCAGAACTCGTGCAAGGAGGCGGTTCTCACACCTCTACTGAAGCCAGGGAAGGACCGTACGTCTCCCAGTCGTTGCAAAGTATCGCCTTAACGAGCTGCATAGGAAAGGCGCTGGAGCGAACGATTAACCGTCGTCTCGTATGGTTGTTAGAGACCAGACAACTCCATAGCTCTCAGTGCGGCTTCTGGAGATTTCGGTCCACTGTCGACAACCTGCGCCGCTAGAGACGACTACTCAGCAGTCTTTCCATCACTGTAACGGTACGTTCTTTGATATCATTAAGGCATCTGATACTAAGAGGATCACTCCACAAGAACTGCACACTATTTTTGTAAAAATACAGTTTTCATTGTGCATGTGTGAAAGTTTTAGTGTGTAGATACATCCTTCAAGCTTGTTTTGAAACTTAGTTCCACCTGTTCCCGTGGTGGTGCCGTCACAGCATGTCTTCAAGATGGCTGCTACACTTGACGTTCTTCAGAAGCTACGTGCTGTCATAGAAATCCTGTGCTGTGAAAACGAGACACTGGGAAACATCCAAAAGAGGTTGAAAAAGGATTATAGAAATGCTGGTGTCGATCGCAGTACAGGTTACGTGATGAAAGCGGGCACGGCGTCATCGAGGATTGTCCTCGCAGCGGCAGACCTTGTACTGAACACACTCCAATGTGCAGAGAGTTAACGAATTGGTGACTGCTGACAGACGCATCACAGTGAACGAATTGTCACGCAATGTTGGGATAGGGTAAGGAAGTGTTTGCAGAATACTGAAAGTGTTGGCGTTAAAAAAGCTTTGTGCCAGGTGGGTTGCAGGATGTTGACAGTGGCTCATAAAGGAACAAGAAAAACGGTATGCAGCGAACTTCTGGAACAGTACGAGAATTATAGAGATGAATTTCTTGGAAGAATTGTGACAGGTGATGAAGCATGGCTCCATCATTTTTCATGGAGTGGCATCATGCAAATTCATCCAAGAAAAAAAAATCAAAACCACACCTTCTGCTGCAAAAGTTATGGCTTCAGTGTTTTTCGAATCCAAAGGACTCTTCCTTGAGGACTTTTTGCCAGGTGGTAGCACCATAAATTCTGACAACACTGAAGAAACATCAGGCTCGACTGAGTCGTTTTCGGCCACATCAGCAAAAACAGGATGTTTGACTGTTGCACGACAATGCACGGCCACATGTCAGTCAAAAAACCGTGGAAGCGATCACAAAACTCGGATGGACAACACTGAAACAACCACCATACAGTCCTGACCTGGCTCTATGTTACTATCATCCTTGGGAAACTCAAGGACTCTCTCCGTGGAACAAGTTTTGAAAATGATGACGCCCTTGTGTGCGGGATGAGGAGTGGTTGGAAGTAATCGACAATAAGCTCCGTATTGTAAATCCCACAATCAGACTGTGGCCTACCTCCTTCCAGCCACGTTGACAGAACAAGGTCACCCGCCTTCCAACGTGTGGCGCTTGTGGCATACTGACCACTGTGCACCAGGCACATTTTATTAGGCTGCATTTTATTTTACCGACAAGAGGGCAGCGGGTGATTTGCCGACAGATTTACTGTGTCTATTTTAGGTAATGACAAATGAAAGTGGTTCGAGTTTTTAAGTTTTGTGCACTGTTCAACGTTCTTACCAAGCTTATCACGGAGATTGTGTTAATACATACACCATTTAACTACTAAATAGCAGGTCAGCAACTGGAAGCAGTTAATTCCATAAATTATCTGGGAGTACGCATTAGGAGTGATTTAAAATGGAATGATCATATAGAGTTTATCGTCGGTAAAGCAGATGCCAGACTGGGATTCATTGGAAGAATCCTAAGGAAATGCAATCCGAAAACAAAGGAAGTAGGTAACAGTACGCTTGTTCGCCCCCTGCTTGAATACTGTTCAACAGTGTGGGATCCGTACCAGATAGGGTTGATAGAAGAGATAGAGAAGATCCAACGGAGAGCAGCGCGCTTCGTTACACGATCATTTAGTAATCGCGAAAGCGTTACGGAGATGATAGATAAACTCCAGTGGAAGACTCTGCAGGAGAGACGCTCAGTAGCTCGGTACGGGCTTTTGATGAAGTTTCGAGAACATACCTTCACCGAAGAGTCAAGCAGAATATTGCTCTCTCCTACGTATATCTCGCGAAGAGACCATGAGGATAAAATCAGAGAGATTAGAGCCCACACAGAAGCATACCGACAATCCTTCTTCCCACGAACAATACGAGACTGGAATAGAAGGGAGAACCGATATAGGTACTCAGGGTATCCTCCACCACACAGCGTCAGGTAGGTTGCGGAGTATGGATGTAGATTTAGATGTTCATGAGTTAACTGGCTCCCCCATATTTTACTTGAGTGATAAGCCAGTGAAATTTTCCTGTGCCTTCCTTTTAGCTTCTTTGTCGTTTTACTTGTATTTTAGTCTTCTGTATAGCATCGTTTCTATTTTCCTTTTGTCTTAATGTGTATGTTCACATTTTACTACTTCTCTCACATTACTTACGTTTAATATGAGTAAGGGAGCTGATAACGTCGCCGTTGAGCGGCAGTAAGCACCAAACAAACACACACACTTCTACCCTTCTCTTACGCAGGAGTCACTTCTGCTTTCTTCCACTCGCTTGGGACTGTGCGCTGGGTGAGATAGTTGCGATGAATGCCAATGCCGTAGTGTACTCTTTGTGAATCCGAATTGGGATTCCAGCCAGATATGGTGAATTATTTGCTTTAAAATCTTTCAGTTGTTTCTTTATGCCGTGTACGATTATTAGTATGGCGTCCATCTGGGAATCTGTTTCATTGTCAAGTTAAATAGATAAGTAATTTTGCGTATTTATTTATAAAACTTATGTACATAAATGCCTGTAGCCTCTGTGTTGTGGTGTAAAACAAAGGTCAGTGACATACGTAGTGTCCCTCTGCTGACAGAGGTCGTTGTGGAGCGCAGTTCAGCCCAGCAGGGCAGCCTTCGCTTGGAGGTGGGCGGCGGCAGCCAGGGCTCCAGGGGCTCCAGCCACCGCCGGGCCCAGGGCGGCGATCGAGGGGGCGAGGCCGCCGACCAGCGCGGGGGGACCGACGGCGTAGGCGGGGGCGGCGGCGATGGCGGCGGGGGCGGCGATGGCGGCTGGGGCGGCGAGGATGGCGGCCGAGTTGATGATGGCGTCGCGGGCCCGCGTCTGAGCTACGGTGGCCAGGTGTGCGCCGCGGGCTGCCGCCACTTCAGGGGTGTCCAGGGGCACGCCGCCGGGCCCGATGATGATGTTGGCGGGGGGCTGCGGGATCGCCGGCACGGCGATAGGGGCGGCTGCGATGGCTGGGGCTGCCAGACCAGCACCCAGCAGTCCAGCGCCCAGGTAGCCGGGCTTCGCCACCGCCGCGGCCAGCACCGCACTCAGGACGATCTGGAGGAAAAAGACTTATATCTCAAACGAAAGAATCGTTTACTAATTTATGTTCACAGTAGTAATGAATCCAGTTGTTTCATTTTAATCTGTGTTGTTTCAAATATACAGACTGCACTTGTTCATTTATTTGTCTAATAATAATACTCCATTGCTCTTGATGACTGAAGAGACTCATTCAAAAGAAGCCACGTGTGCTTTATACACTTAAGCCATATCTACATGACAATACATGTGTGAGAGGCATTAAGATATATACGAGGGTCATTCCAAAAGAAATGCACACTATTTTGTAAAAATACAGTTTTCATTCTACATGTGTGAAAGTTTTACAGTGCTTAGATAAAAACTTATTTTCAAACTTAGTTCAACCTGTTCCAGTGAGTAGCGCCTCACAGCATGTGGGAGACATCCACAAGAGGTTGAAAAATGTGCATGGAGATCCTTCTGTCGATCGCAGTACAGTTAGTCGGTGGGCAAGCAGGTTACGTGATGAAAGTGGGCACGGCAACATTGAGGATTGTCCTCGCAGCGGCAGACCTCGTACTGAACACACTCCAGACAATGTGCAGAGAATTAACGATTTGGTGACTGCTGACAGACATATCACAGTTAACGAATTGCCACGCTACGTTGGGATGGCGGAAGTAAGTGTTAGCAGAATACTGAAAGTGTTGGCGTTAAAAAAGGTTTATGCCAGGTGGGTTTCCAGGATGTTGACAGTGGCTCACAAAGAAACAAGGAAAACGGTGTGCAGCGAACGGTGGGAGCAGTACGAGATTGGTGGAGACCAATTTCTTGGAAAAATGGCGACAGCTGATGAAACAGAGACGAAAAGGCAATCAATGGAGTCGCATCATACAAACCACACCTTCTGCTGGAAAAGTTATGTCTACGGTGTTTTTCGATTCGGAGGGACTCTTGCTTGTGGACATCATGCCAAGTGGAACCACCATAAATTCTGATGCATATGTGACGACAATGAAGAAACTTCAAGCTCGACTGAGTCGTGCTCGACCACATCGGCAAAAGCAGGATGTTTTGCTGATGCACGACAATGCACGGCAACATGTCAGTCAAAAAACCATGGTAGCGTTCACAAAACTCGGATGGACAGCACTGAAACACCCGTGTTACAGTCCTGACCTAGCTCCACGTGACTATCATCTCTTTGGGAAACTGAAAGACTCTCTTCGTGGAACAAGGTTTGAAGATGATGACTCCATTGTACACGCTGCCAAACAGTGGCTCCAACATGTTGGTTCAGAATTTTGCCGTGCTGGTATCCAGTCACTGGTTCCAAGATGGCGTAAGGCAGTTGAGAGGGATGGAAATTACGTGAAGAAATGAAAATATTGTTCCTAAAGGATGTATCTACACACTGTAAAACTTTCAAACATGTAGAATAAAAGATGCATTTAAAAAAATATTGTGTATTTCTTTTGGAGCGACTCTTGTATTTTTGATGGAGACATTATCAGCCCCGACACTAGCTAACAGTGAAATATTAACTACAACATTTGCGAATGTTTACTAAAAGACTCAGACTACATTGTAACTAATTTCGGCAACAGAATTTTGCTATCACTTATTTTTCTCTAACACTACTCCACTCCCTCTTAGTTCCATGTCTTCCTCTTTTTAGGTTCAGATGTCTTATAAAATAATTTCATGTTTCAGCCAGGAACTTTACTGGGTCACCCCACTTACAAAATTCTGTTCCTTTCATTTTCTATCTTACATCTCAACAAGTTTCCTAGGTAAATATCCCGAGTTCGATTCTCGGTCCAGCACCCAGTTTTAATCTGCCAGGAAACTTCTCGCCAGCGTGAACTCCGCTGCAAAATGAAAATTTCATCCTGGAAACATACCCCAGGTTGGGGATAAGCCACGTCTCCGCAGTAGGAAGGTAGTACATCAGATACTGTCTCAAGTAGAGATGTGAGGACCGTTTGTGTCAGGCTTCGGTAGCTTAGTCGGTAGAACACTTGGCTGCAAAATGCAAAGGTCGTGAATTTAAGTCTCGCTCTCGCACACAGTTTTAATCTGCCAGGAAGTTTCATTTCACATCAGCGCACACACCGCTGCAGAGTGAAAATTTCATTTTGGAGTATACTTTGACTTCTGTATCACAACTGGGTTACACAATTATCAGCTGTAAGAGATATTTAATTTTGGACTGCTTACAAAATCAAGGGTTATCGTTCCGAGTAATGGGAAAGGCTTAAGCTGGGCACATTACTCTGAATTTTCAGCACTTGTGTTTATCTTCATAATTCAGTCATAGATTCTCTTCTCTTTCTACTACTCTGTTGAATATCGCATGGTTCCCAGATTTATTCGAGGCGATACATTCAACACTAAAATGTGAACAGATCTTGCCTGGTATCGAGGGATAATTTTTGAAATATGTCGCTGGTGTTGATTTTGGATTGCTGGAAAAATCACCAGATGTCTTGCGGTATTAGAAGGGAGCAATTATTCCGTCTTACCCTCTTCGTTGCATTAATCCTTTACATTCTCTTATAATACTAAACAAATCTTGGAAAACCTAAATGCGAATCAGTCTGAGCTGCATTTGACCAAGGACCTTACTTACTTTTAATTCGGATACACATCGTCCTCTGTCGCCAGGTATTAACTTCCTGTGTACTTAGTAGCATTACATGAAGTCACGAATGCTTCAGATCAGATAGGTGTGGTTAGTTTTATAAGTCTTATTCTATATACTACTGCGAACAGAGTGTAAACTCTCGACTTTGCAATTCCATCCTGTGTCATGTTGCTGAATGAAGTAATGCGTCTTGCCAGGATACAGCCGCACGTCTCGTCGGAGCCAAACTGCAGTTATGAGCACCATGTAGGTGATAACGATATGGGTGACGACATCCAAGAGGCGGCGCATCCAGAACTTCTGTGAACTCAGGGTAGACACTGGCACTTACCAGGGTTTTCATGGCTGGCTCAGTGGGTTGTCGGCTGTTGCAGCTGCTGAACTGTGACTACGGGTAGCGCACCCGCGCTATTTATACCCGAGTCCAGCGACCCACTGGCGTGAAAGTGCCTGCGTATGTCCTTCCAGCCTCGTCTTCCTTGTGCGTTAACTATGCATTGCGGCTGACGCAATATACCCTGCATGCGACGAAGGTACCCAGGCCGTTGTTGCTCGTATGATAAGCTATGAATGAATTTATTTATAATTGCTACAACAGACTTCCCACAGACTTTCGCCAAATTTCTGTATGACAAATACACTTACAAGAATTCTGAGCTAACCCTTCAGTAGTACCACGATTTGAGTGATTTTCCTCTGAATTGGTGAAATTCAGGAATACAACATACCAGAGATAAATAACTTCATAGCTGAACGAAATGAACGCTCTCCTTAATATAGTTTATAAAATGAACATCAGCAAAGGTAAAAAAAAGGATAATAGAAATACTCTTATTAAATCAAGTGCTGCTAATAAAATTCGATTAGAAAATTAGGCACGAGGCAGATGAATTTTGCTGTTTGGCAGCCAAATACCAATGATGGTCGAAGTAGAGAGAACTGCACTGCAGGCTGTCATTAGCAAGGAACGCGTTTGGGAAAGAGATAAATTTGAAAACTTCGAATATAAATTTAAATATTATTCATTTTCTGACAGTTTCCGTAAGAGTGAAGCCTTGTGAAAAAGTAAACGGCAAGAAACGTAGCAACAAGAGAATAGAAGCATTTGTAATGAGGGAAATGAAATATATGTCACAGCTTAACTAAAAAAAGGATTGTATTAATACGACACAGGCTCAGGTTTCAAGGAATATTCAGTCTGGTAGTGGAAGGGAGTGGAGAGGGGGAGGGGTGGGGGGTGGTGGGAGGAAGAGGGAAATTCTGCAGGGAGAGTAAAGCTTGGACACCCTAAGCAGCTTCAAATCGATGTATACTGCAGAATCTATGCAGAGATGAAGAGGTCTGTACGGAACAGATTAGCCTGGAGAGCTGCATCGAACCAATCATCAGACTGAAGACTACTGAATTTAAAAATTCACTCTTGAGGATATTAAACCAACAGCACAATTTCTTTCCTTAAGTTTTGGAGCAACATATGTAGACCATCTAGTACTCTCCAATACATTGTGAGTTTACCGATGTTAATCTGTGTTGCCTTTCACGCACAATTAGGGAGTACCTCAGGAATTCGGCGGAATGACATCAAATGTCTCAGGCCATATGTCAAATTCTGAAGCTATTTTTTTTTAGTTACAAGCAACTCCCAAGATGTGTAAACCACTTTCTCGTACCTCGTTATGAATAAAAACTTAAGACTATAGTAAAGAGTTTCAAAGCCATCTTGCTGGATCAGATCTCTACTCCTCGTCGTTAACTGTTTTTCCTTGGGTTGTGCATTGCCTACGTAGGGTACTAAAGTTAATTTTTTCATATATAACTCTTTGACCATGAATTTGTTGTTTCTTAATTGCCTCAACGAAAGGCCTAAGCCACTCAAGAAATCGTCTAAACACTTATTTATACTGTGTTTAGTGATCTCCACAACAGCCCTTTATAAACAGTATTCCATGATAGTACTAGACTGCGACTGAAAGGCTACATAATAAGTAGAGTGAAGTAGTTAGCTGTAAATGAATGAAAAATTAACTTAATGCAGATGAGTAACAGTAACAATCCCGCACTTTTCAGATACAGCATTAGTAATGTAGTGGTTAAAATAGTAGCGTCAATGAAATACCTAGATGTAAGAATGCAAAGCGAAATGAAATGGACATGTAAGGATCGTAGCAGGGAACCTTAACTTATGAGAACTTGTAAAACTATGTCTCTTTAACGAAAATTTGTTTGTACCCGTAATATGAATCTTAACCGCTGAATATGCCATGAAACTCAGAGCAAGTATTTAGTGAATGAGATTTGTCATTTGCTACAGCAGAAGAGTGTAAACCAAATAATTCTCCTCCTCTTAATATGTAGGGTAGTTTTTCATCATTGTTCTTAAACGGTATTCCCAGATAAATGTTATTCCCAATCCTAATTTATACAAGCGATTAGGTTAATTTACTAGACGCTAAGTGAGCTACATTAACTGCTTGTCCTGAACTATTCAGACTGCTCAAACGAGCGACAGTAGGAGGAGAACAGTTATAATGGACAGAATTTTATCCTCTCTGAAATCCCCTACCATTCCCCTCCCCTCTCCCAACTACACTTCAACATTCCTAAGCCCCAGCCCTTCCACTGCCACACTGTCCTCCACCATAACTAACTTATACCCCTTCCCCCACCCCACCGCTGTTCTACAAGATGACCCTTTTTTGGAAACAGGCCAATGAGAGTATTTTTAAACGAACAAACATATTTAGTACTCCCAGTAATAGCGCAACATTTTAATGACGTAACAACTCGTCCGATTCGTCGACCCACGTTGCTTTCTTGGAATTTAGGCTTGTAAGCCAGTTGTGCTACACATGTTTAGAACTTCCAGTGAGAGTTCAGTAGTTCATTGTCATAAAACCTACACACCTAGCTAGAGAGCTTTCTATAGTAAGAATGGGAAGGACACAACGCTCTTGACCAGTAGCATCCCCCTGGTTGGTTGAGGCATGTACGTTGTTTATCTGGACACAGCAAAGTCCTTACACATGCACTCTTTGAAAGCTATCCTTTGACATAATCTTGCCAATTTGATACATGCGTGAAGGAAATGGAATGTTCTGTGTGCCATGAATATTCAAAGACACATAGGTAGAGTTTGCAAGTAAAACACTGAGACATAAAACTCCTAATACGCTACGAATGTTTTTCATTACATTTTTATAAAATTTCTATTGCACCTCCTTTATTTCTATAACCAGTACGTTACAATTACATTTTCATTTTATGTTTACAACTAAAGTATTTCATTTTCATTGTCATAACATTTCAGTAACATGTAGATTATTGATATGTGATAACCGGACATGTGGATCATGATGTGTGGCAACTGAGTACACAGAAGCAAAAACAGTAAACAATCATTATTTCACACAACATCGAGTCCGTACTTACCAGTAATAAGGACATTTGACAATTAATACTATCAAAGGCTACATATCTTAAATGAATGACCATTTCCAATCTGTTTCACATTTCAGTATTGTGGCTAAAACCAGGCCAGTAACCAAAATGTATTCAGAAGTTCCAATTAAGAAAACTACAAAAAAAGAATTTTTTAAAACAAAATCAATTTTAAAAATACTTCAAAAAACAGTAAAAATATTTAAGGACCTATTTAAAAACACAAGAACGTCACAAACAACTATAAAACAAAAAAGATATCATCGCCCAAAGAAATAATGTTTTATAGACAAAGAAACTTTTAATGAGGCGCATCCATTTCAATACAGTCAGAAACCTCATAAATAACGTCAGACGTATACCGGGCTCCAACAGGCATACACAAACGAGGCCCAGGTGGCCCCAGTGTACGCCTACCCTAGGTATTCACTGTGCGAACATTCTGTCGTGCCACAAACGTCGCGCGTAACAAGAGCAATATACAAGCTTTCTAATACAGAGAAATATCAGTCACCTTTAAACTCGTAAGCGTCTGAGAAAGTACTGGACACAACTAAACAGGCAATACCAGCAATTCTTTCCCTTAAAAAAATGACCCACCCTTATGCAGTGCATGGGCAAGAGGTACTACACAACTGAGTTTACCAACGACGACGTCTTTATCTTTTAATAAAACATGAGGATTGATTAAAAGAAAATACAGTCTGTCAGTGCTCCGGTGAGAGGTACTACAAAGTTAAATTTACTAATGAGGTCAGGACTATCAATGAACGTCGTAACGATACCACTTTTGGAAGCTGGAATAGCAGCTCAGCCTTGGTACCTACTAACCTTGTCGAACACAATTCTAACTTTAGGCAGCTACTGAATGAGGTAAGTAGCTTTTCTTTTGACGGTTCACTATCATAGGTAATCAGTAACATGACAAAAGCGTCAGAAACCGCTAAACATAAGATGGCACATGGAGGTCCACCGTTTCCAAACTTATGTCCGTATGGATTATGTCGGCCAACTGACAAGCAACAGCAAGCAGACAGGCAGTCTCTCTATCGTGGGCTTACTCGCTCAGGCAGAGGAACCACGAGATGCAATGTGCGATCACTCATTGCCGGTATACGCAACATCGACCAGATGTTCCCACACGCCCCTCTGCACTGCCCTCAGTGCATCCCGTTGCCAACCCTTCACACGTGTCCTCTTCTGTGGCAGCACCCTCTCACGAAAGGAGTTGAATTCTCAAAAGTGGCAGGGACACCAACACTATCCGGCACCAGGAACTCAACGCCCCGTAAAGATGGACTGTGTCCACGACTATCGACATCGACTTATCAACCCCCCCCCCCCCCCCCTCCATCTCCATAATACGAAACCCGGGAAGGGATCACAGTTCCTCACTCCTTCATAACCTACATTCTACCTTCAATATTACTGCAATGTATTTGTTTTTTAATATTCAAATCTTGGAGCCATAGGATGACAGACGTCAACCTTTTTACATTGACAAGTGGTCCGTGGAAATGGGATCAAATTTTGCCTGATGCCCCCTGGGCACCGTTGCTTTTCCCCGGAAGTCCTTGACATATACACGATCAACAACTGCTATTGAAAGGGATCACCTCCACCGATCGTCCCTGCGCTTCTTTCTCTGATCTGCAACAGTGATACTCTTCGTCGCAATTTCCCGCTTCCTTTTCATGCCCATAGAGTCAAAGAATTCAAACAACACATCATTTAACGACCACACGTTGGCTAGGGGAAGATGGGCGGGAAGGCAAAGGCAAAGGTGTGGTCTTATGTGCTTCATGATTGGCAGTTGTTGTTGTTGTTGTTGTTATCTTCAGTCCTGAGACTGGTTTGATGCAGCTCTCCATGCTACTCTATCCTGTGCAAGCTTCTTCATCTCCCAGTACCTACTGCAACCTACATCCTTTTGAATCTGCTTAGTGTATTCATCTCTTGGTCTCTCTCTACGATTTTTACCCTCCACGCTGCCCTCCAATGCTAAATTTGTGATCCCTTGATGCCTCAAAACATGTCCTACTAACCAATTCCTTCTTCTAGTCAAGTTGTGCCACAAATTCCTCTTCTCCCCAATCCTATTCAATACCTTCTCATTAGTTACGTGATCTATCCACCTTATCTTCAACATTCTTCTGTAGCACCACATTTCGAAAGCTTCTATTCTCTTCTTGTCCAAACTAATTATCGTCCATGTTTCACTTCCATACATGGCTACACTCCAAACAAATACTTTCAGAAACAACTTCCTGATACATAAATCTATATTCGATGATAACAAATTTCTCTTCTTCAGAAACGCTTTCCTGGACATTGCCAGTCTACATTTTATATCCTCTCTACGTCGACCATCATCAGGTATTTTACTTCCTAAATAGCAGAACTCCTTTACTACTTTAAGTGTCTCATTTCCTATTCTAATTCCCTCAGCATCACCGATTTAATTTGACTACATTCAATTATTCTCGTTTTGCTTTTGTTGATGTTCATCTTATATCCTCCTTTCAAGACACTGTCCATTCCGTTCAACTGCTCTTCCAAGTCCTTTGCCGTCTCTGACAGAGTTACAATGTCATCGGCGAACCTCAAAGTTTTTACTTCTTCTAGATGAATTTTAATACCACTCGAAATTTTTCTTTTGTTTCCTTTACTGCTTGCTCAATATACAGATTGAATAACATCGGGGAGAGGCTACAACCCTGTCTCACTCCTTTCCCAACCACTGCTTCCCTTTCATGCCCCTCGACTCTAATAACTGCCATCTGGTTTCTGTACAAATTGTAAATAGCCTTTCGCTCCCTGTATTTTACCCCTGCCACTTTCAGAATTTGAAAGAGAGTATTCCAGTCAACATTGTCAAAAGCTTTCCCTAAGTCTACAACTGCTAGAAACGTAGGTTTGCCTTTTCTTAATCTTTCTTCTAAGATAAGTCGTAAGGTCAGTATTGCCTCACGTGTTCCAACATTTCTACGGAATCCAAACTGATCCTCCCCGAGGTCTGCATCTACCAGTTTTTCCATTCGTCTGTAAAGAATTCGCGTTAGTATTTTGCAGCTGTGACTTATTACACTGATTGTTCGGTAATTTTCACATCTGTCAGCACCTGCTTTCTTTGGGATTGGAATTATTATATTCTTCTTGAAGTCTGAGGGTATTTCGCCTGTCTCATACATCTTGCTTACCAGCTGGTAGAGTTTTGTCAGGATTGGGTCTCCCAAGGGCATCAGTAGTTCTAATGGAATGTTGTCTACTCCGGGAGCCTTGTTTCGACTCAGGTCTTTCAGTGCTCTGTCAAACTCTTCACGCAGTATCTTATCTTCCATTTCGTCTTCATCTACATCCTCTTCCATTTCCATAATATTGTCCTCAAGTACATCGCCCTTGTATAAACCATCTATATACATCTTCCACCTTTCTGCCTTCCCTTCTTTGCTGATGTACTGAAAGCCAACTCAGTCTTATCCTAACAGCTTTGAGCGTGCAAGTAATAGATTCTAAGGGCCCATTAAGGTTTCTTATAATACTTCCAGCATAGATCTGCGAGTAGCAGGTCGTAGTGGTTATATAAGAGATCTCATGATAGAAACAAAACCCCTTAAACTTTCTTGACATAAAGACGGAAGATTTATCGCTCACCAAGGGCTTTTGGGAACCGAAACTAGTAAATGTCTCCTAGAGACGCTGAATGCTGGTATCCACGGTCATTCCCGAACTAGGTACCAACCAAACGATCTTAGTGAATGTGTCGACCACTAGAAAACTAAATCGATTACCACTTGTGGTTCGTGGCACAGGACCTAAGAAATCAACAAATATCTTGTTTGTAGGTTGATACTCCTTAGTCTATTGAAACAGACCCTGATTGCTTCTTGTATCGGAGTTATTACATTGCTCACATTGTGGATATCAGCGTCTATTCCTTTCCATGTTAGTTATTCCTTCATTTTAAATCTCGTCCCCTGGTAGCCAAGAAGCCCTCCAGGCAACGAATGGTGGAGGTCAATTGGTTAAAACTACACGAGCTCTCGGTCAAGCACTCCTTGGCCATTGTCAAGTGTTATGACTGCCAGTGGGATGTTGGTGCACCCTTATATACGCTAGCTGCCGGCTGTGACGTCACTGGTGCCCATGACATTGCCATATATGGGCATGTTTTCAGTCGGCGTTCGATGTGCCCTCTTCAACAGCGCGATCGCGGGATCCCACGCAGCGCTGAGCTGTAAGCCACCCTCTCTATTCAGGGCGTTTGTGATAATTTTTATTTTAATAGCTTCCTGTATTAAACGGTCCCAGAAGCCGCTAGTGCGAACCACGACAGAGGTATCGTCAAATTTTATGTGGCGACCGATTTCTAATGCATGCTCAGCTAAAGCAGATTTCTCTGGATAGCGTAGGCGATAATACCTCTGATGTTCTTTCCTGCGTTGTTCCACAGTGCGCACTGCCTGTCCGATGTACTTCTGGCCACACTCACTAGGTATTTCGTAGACCCCAGGTGTTCTGAGACCTACAGCGTCTCTACTGGTCTCAGTAATTCACGGATTTTCGTTGGAGGCCTGAACATCGATTTGGTCTTGTGTCTTTTCAACAGGCGGCTTATCTTGCCTGACACAGAGCCACAGAATGGCAGCAAAGCAAGTTTCTTTTCCTGCTCTTCGTCGCTGGTCTTATTCTGATATTTCCCAGAAATTACTTCTTTCACTTGATGGGCGCTGTAGCCGTTCTTCCTGAAAACCTTGCGTAGGTGGCTCAGTTCGTGGGGCAGGTGGTCGTCGTCTGATATTACTCTCGCACGATGCACCAATGTTGGTAACACTGTGCGCTTCTGTGGTGGATGATGATGGCTGGTAGCATGCAGGTACGGGTATGTGTGGGTGGATTTTCTGTAGACGCTGTGGCCGAGGCACCCATCTCGTTTACGGTGGACAAGGACGTCGAGGAAGTTCAATGCATTATCTTTTTCCACCTCCATGGTGAACTGGATATTACGGTTGGTGCCATTGAGGTGTTCCCAAAACTCGTCTAATTTCTCGTGTCCGTTTGGCTAAATGACGAACGTGTCGTCAACGTATCGAAAGAAACACTTATGCTTCAATGGCGCTGTATCTATAGCAATATCCTCAAAATTCTCCATGAAGAGGTTTGCAATGGTGGAGGTACCTGAAAACAAACGCGCCTTTAGGAATACTACTTACTGCATCACTCTCAGAAATCTCAGCACTGAGCACTGTCCATCCACACACTATCAACATATTTGCCTAATGGTTATTATATACTTTAAAAACATGCATATCCACCAGTTCCTTTCTTCGACGAATTCCTATGTTTCCAGAAAGAATTTTCTTGTGGCAGCCACTTAAAGAGCAACAGCTTTACCACAGTGGATACATCGGTTCCCGTTAGTGGCCGACGTTAAGCGTTGTTGGCGTGGCTGGCACTTGTGTGGGTGACCATCCGAGCCGCCATGCACTGTTGTCGTTTTTAGGGTTGCCAATTGAGGAGCTTCTCGACCGAATACTGGCGGCTCCGATCACAGAAAACCATCATAACGATCGGGAGAGCGGTGTGCTGACCATACTACCCTCTTATCTGCATCCTCACCTGAGGACGACAAGGCGGTCGGATGATCCCGATGGGCCACTTGTGGTCTGAAGATGGAGTGAAGCCATTTAAGGTCTCCTCCTTTCGCAAAGTTTCCGCAATTATCCTATTCAGTCGACCAACAGTTAAAGGAAAAATAACTTTCAAAATAACAATTCAAGGAACTTCCAGTACCACGTACAATTGTTATAGGTTAACCATAAACCACATTAACAGCACCACCTGATCGGTACTTCCCACAAATAACACCTAAGACCTTTTTAATAACGGCAGCTAAAGGATCAGGGAATTTACAAAACTGTTTACAAAGGCGAAGCCTCTCACCGACACCCCACTGGACCGCAGGTTGTACATCATTTTCATCTTACCAGGTAGTGAACGACACTTGTTATTCTACGGCCAGTTCTTCCTCTTGCAACATACGAATGTTCGACAACCTCTGAGGATCATTTTAAATTAAACATATGTCCCACAGCTTATTAGCTAAGTAATCTAATAAGGCTTCTAATCGAAATATTTGTTTACGGGAGGCTGAAGCAAAGCTAAATGCTAAGACATCCTCTGGTACGTCAGATAGTAGCGCCCCAAACAAGGACCAGGCTGCACTTTCCTCTCCAGTAGACAAGGTGCTGATGTTACCCAAGGCAGCTCGCAGTTCATACTCGAGCCAATGTTTCCGCTCTTCATTTTACAATCTCCAACAGCACAAATTACAACATAAAGTGCACTTAAACACGAGCACAGTAAATCGGTTATACTAAACTATTTACCTACTACCAACACGTACAATGCCACACCTAATTGACCAGATAACCCTGATAGCTACTAATTGTGATAACAGGAGATGGGGATCCTGGAGTTGTAGCTTTGCGCTTTACAGAAGCAAAAACAGTTAACAGTCTTTATTTCACACAATAGTCAGCCCGTGCATGCAAATAATAAGTACTCTTGGCTATTATTGCCATCAAACACTACATATCTGTAATGAATGAACAAGAAATACTCTGTTTTGCAAATCATTATTCTGGTTTAATCATTTCTGAAACAATTTATCATTATAAACCAAGCCTGCAACCAAAATTCATTTAGAATGGAAAAGTGTCTAAAAAGGAATTTCAAGAAATTTTCTAAAACTTTAAAAAAACTTCAAGGATGCTTTTCAAATCACAATAAAATCACAAATATTCATAAAATTCCAAAAACCAAAGGCATCATAGTTAAATCAATCAATATTTCATAAGCAAGGAATCTTTTAATAATGTGAAACCATATAAAGATATCCACGAACCGTATACATGATACCAAATGTATACCAGACCACCAATGGACAAATGCAGGTGGCTTCCACTAGGCGTTCACTGTGTATACAGCCAATAGCACCACAAGCAGCGAGGGCAACAAGAGGAAAACACATATTTTGTAAAATAGAGAAATATAAGTATGCAGCTCTTGACATTCTGGCAAGATACTACACACAACGTTAACACACATTGCCATAAACTCGTTGCCTTAAGTAAATTTAAAAAACTAAAAAGATGACTCATAAGCATGCAGTGCATGGGTGAGCAGTACTGCAAAATTTAATTTAGTAATTACTAACTCTTTGCCCTTTAATAAGACATGGCCATCAATTAAAGTAAATACAGTTATTAAGTGCACCCTTCACAACTGTTTCCCAGTTAAATGTACTTATGGCAAGCACTTTGTATTTAGTAAGATATTTTCTTCTTCCTGTTCTGCTGATTAGTTCTGCTCTTGTTTGACCGCCTCTTTCGGTGGATGTACTGCACCAATAGCTTTCCCATCTCTTGGCTGGTTATCCAGGTAGTCCTCTTGAGATCATCCGTGTCTACCAATTCTACCTAGTCTCGTGGCTTTCGTTCTTTCCACATGATGCTTCCAATTTCTTACTCTTGTCTTCATATGTGCATTTATATTTTGTTCAAAAATGGTTTGAATGGCTCTGAGCACTATGGGACGTAACATCTATGGTCATCAGTCCCCTATAACTTAGAACTACTTAAACCTAACTAACCTACCAACATCACACACATCCATGCCCGAGGCAGGATTCGAGCCTGCGACTATATTTTGTATTCCGCTCTGTTCCCTCATCGAAACGTTTGTTCTTTTGTCCTACATGGTAGTTCCTTAGATCTGTCTTAATACATGCATTTTCACTCTCGTTAACTTTTGTTTTATGTTTTTCATTCTGCAAATAGCTTCTGCTGTACATGACAAAACAGGACCAACTATTGATTGATTTATTTCTATTTTCCACTTAACTGACATAAATTTGTTTCTCTATACTTTATTTTGGAGGCAGACTGCTATCCTTCATGTCTTTGCCACCTGATTTTTCACTTTCATGTCCAACACCTTAAAAATCACACTTGGCGTTCTGTAGATCCATTTGTCATGGATGATGAGTAGGGGGCACAGGAAGATGGGAGGCGGAGTGGATAGGTAAGTAATAATGCGTCGTATCAAAATGTAACAAAGTTGATGTTTTAAGCATTTGCGAAAATTCGCTAATCATTTCCATATCCAAGCATGCACTAACTTTAATATCAATTTAAAGTTTGTTGGATATCGCTTTCATGATACTGAAATTGCAGTCGCCAGCTGTGTACTTTAGAAAACTCTTTTTCACACTGACCAGCACAAACATTGCAAATCGTTGTGTATATTTATTGTGTAGTTGTACGGTTCTGATAGTATTTCAGTGTTTCTAAATCCATTCATAGCAGCAAAACACGACATTCTTTGAGCCACACAATACCTTTTTCTAGGACTAATTCATGTACGGGATGGCAGAGAACGCAATGTAACCTGCCTAAGTCGAAGATAAAGAGTAGGTGAAAATGGGGATAGAGTCTGCTATCCAGTAACTAACGACAGTGGGTATTGTGGGATTGGACATTTTTGGATATATATCGAACGACTAGGTTCCTGGATAGTGGTACATTGTTAATCTTGCCTCTTTGCTATTTGCATGGACACTTCTTGACAGTCGTTTGTGACACTACCAGTGAATTCCTCTCACAACTCATCTCGTGGTGACTGTCTTCACCTCTGCAAAAGTATACAGTGTAAGAAATGACAAGCAAAATACAGGTACAGAATTAACTGCCGACATGGAAAACCTGGAAACATACTTCAGGAAATGGTGTCTCCGCCTAAGCCTGCCTCAGAAAACTGTTACTTCACCGTTCCACCTACGGAACAGACACTCTGACTATAGACCAGAAAGTAAACTCCGAGGACAAACATTGAAGTATTGCAGCACAACGAAGTACCTCGGAAGAACACTAGATAGACAACATCTCTCCAACGTGGCCGCAGAAGTGAAGACCCGCAATAATATCATTCAGAAGCTTTCTAATACCTCCTGGGGTTGCACCGCTCAAACCCTAAGATCAACTGCTTTGGTACTATCATACTCTGTCGCTGAATAGTGTTATCCAACTTGGATGGAGAGTCCTCACTGTAGCAAGATAGATGTGCTACTCAACCAGGCGATGCAACTTATGACAGGCTGCAGACGTAGCACTCAAACTGTATGGCTACCAGTTTTAAGTAACATCCAACCTCCGGCTCTACGAAGATCAGATGCTCTCCTGAAGATCTGGAGCAACATTAAGAAGAACCCCAGCTACCCGTACACTGCGATATATTAATAGCAGAACATCAGCGTCTGAAGCCAAGAAAACCACCTTGGCGAACTGCACATCTTGAAGCCTCCGACTTCAACATCAACGAAGTATGGAGAAGTCACTGGGAAGAATCGTCAGTGTTCAACGGTCATCTGGTTGAAAAGCCTTCCATGCGAGTTCCAGGTTTCACACTCCCCAGACGCCGATGGAGAACCATCAACCGCATCCGAACAGGACAACGGAACTGCGGATATCTAAAGTACAAATGGGACTGGGCAACATTTACAGATTGTGACTGTGGAGCGGCCCTGCAAACAATAAATCACATTGTTGGTGAATGCCGGAAACGAGCCTTTGGGGGATCAATAAATGACATCCACTATGCATCACCTGAAGGGTTCAACTGGATCAACAGAATGGACTTGGAAATCTAAGAAAGAGTGTAATGTGTACATAATTTAGCATTTTAAACGTTTAAAAATCTGGAAAATAAGTTACATTCTCTGTTCCCTTCACAGTTAATTTCGGTGAGTTCCCTCACCATCAGGATGCTTGATTTAGATGAGTCGCCTCGTATCTCGCGATCAGACTGACTTATTTCAGTGTGTTCTTCCTTTCAACTGTTGTAGCTCCCGCGCCGATTACAGCCCCATCTACCACGAACAGAAAAAAAAAACGGTGTCGGATAAACACTTTTTTTTGGGTAGAATTCGAATGTGCAGTGTACAACGGAGAGATCCCATCCGAAAAAAAAGTGGATAATGGGAGGCGGGAGTTAGGGGGTAGCCAGTTTTAGCACAGACAGACGTCACCTTTGAAGTCATTAACTTTCCATCTGGAACATTTTACTTTCATATGATGCGAATCTTCCAAGATGTTTAGTTGTTAAGTTCAGATAGGCACGCTGTGTAATATATACCTTTCTCCATATTAAGTCTTTGTACAGACCTGAAACCCTGAGTATCCTCAAAAACTTAATAAGTGGTCTATAAAGCAGTACTACACACGACGCATGTGTCTTATTCTAAGAAAGGTAAACTGCGCAGTTCTTCTACGATGTAGTTTCATCATACGCGACAATTATCCCTCCGCAGGCCACATTCTGTACAATTAAAAAGCAATTCCGTTATGTTCTCAGTTGTTCAAATAAAATGTCCTAGACGTCAGGATTCCTTCTAAAATTATGCACCTAAAATGAGTTTGATAGTGAGTTCGACAATATTTGACATGATCAACGTAACGGGACCGTGGAGAAATGCTGATGGGCATGTGTGAAAATAAAATGCAGAGAAGACTTCATCTTTTCTTACTCTGTGCCTATTTCTCCATAACACAGATCCTCACTCACACAGTAAGAGCCGTTACCCACTGAGTTTTTCTGGCATGACGCATGATCCTAATGTGATGTCAGTCAGATGATCGTTTGTAATGCGCCGTCTCTATGGTAAAAAAAAAAAATAGTGGCTGGACGAGAACAGGCCACTGCTAGTGACTGTACGAAAATGGACAGAAAAATGTGGTCGTATTTTGCCCATCGCCAGTCATAGCCCCGAATCTGAGTCCTCCAGCATGGTGAGAGGAACGAGAGTCCTGCAACCGTGTCACAGACGGCGTCCACATTACTGTATAGTTGGCGAGCCTTACGGCGAATGGTCGTCTTGAGAAGCGCTGTATTTGTCTGCTCATGTTGAGTGACAATCCTGGTGAGTGGAGGGGCTTCACCTGAGAACTTTCAGAGTGTACAGAGAGAGTAATATCTCGGAAGGTATGTGAAACCGTATGCAAACTATCCACCCTTTTACCGCCAGGTGACGCAGTTTTTACTTTGTCTTGGATGTCATGTGATCTGGGTCTCCCGTCGGGTAGACCATTGGCCTGGTGCAAGTCTTTCGATTTGACGCCACTTAGGCGACTTACTCGTCGATGGGAATGAAATGATGATGATTAGGACAACACAACACCCAGCCTTTAATCTTTTTTCATTTTGTTCGTTGTTGATCGTTGTGTTTGGTCGTTGCGGACGTCACATGACATCCGTTCAAGTTCGTTGTTGACCGTTTCACGTAGTTTTTTATTACAGACGCAACCCGCTCTCTGACCGAACACTCTGAGCTACTGTGCCGGCTGTCGCTGAACGAAGAAATTCTCCGACCAAGCCGGGAATCAAACCCGGGCCCTTAGGTTTGACATTCTGTCACGCTGACCACTCAGCTACCGGGGGCGGACGTGGATGTTGATGAGACAGGTTTATGAATAAGCAGATGTGAAAGTAGTAAGGCACATTTATTTATAAATATGTATCTACATTATTTGCTGTAACCTCAGTGTTGTCACTTCAAGAGAAGAATACATGGATTGTAAAAAGTCAGTCGGTGGACAGCAGAGGTCGTTGTTGAGAGACGTTCAGCCCAGCAGGGCAGCCTTGGCCTGCAGGTGGGCGGCGGCAGCCAGGGCCCCAGGGGCTCCAGCCACTGCTGGACCCAGGGCGGCGATCGAGGGAGCGATGCCACCAACCAGCGCGGGGGGACCGACAGCGTAGGCGGGGGCGGCGGCAATGGCGGCGGGGGCGGCGACGACGGCGGGGGCGGCGGCGACGGCGGGGGCGGCGGCGATGGCGGCACCGGCGGCGCCGGCGGCAGCGATCTGTGGTCCCAGAGAGGCAATAGAAGGAGCGAGGCCGTTAACCAGCGCAGGGGGGCCGACCGCATAGTTGGGGGAGCCGACGACGGCAGCGGGGGCGGCGATGGCGGCGGGGACGGCGGCGATGGCGGGGGCGGCGGCGATGGCGGCACCGGCGGCACGAGCGGCCGCGGCGGCTGAGGCGGCTGAGGCGGCTGAGGCGGCGCCGGCGGCAGCGATCTGTGGTCCCAGGGCGGCGATGGAAGGAGCGAGGCCGTTAATCAGCGCAGGGGGGCCGACCGCATAGTTGGGGGAGCCGACGACGGCGGCAGGGGCGGCGATGGCGGCGGGGGCGGCGGCGATGGCGGCGGGGGCGGCAGCGGCTGCCAGGAGGGCGGCCGAGTTGACGACGGCGTCGCGGGCCCGTGTCTGGGCGACGGTGGCCAGGTGTGCTCCGCGGGCTGCAGCCACCTCAGGGGTATCAAGGGGCACGCCGCCAGGTCCGACGATGATGTTGGCGGGGGGCTGCGGTGCCGCTGCCACGGCGACGGGGGCGGCTGCGATGGCCGGAGCCGCCGCGATGGCCGGGCCTGCCAGACCAGCCCCCAGGAAGCCGGGCTTCGCCACGGCCACCGCGAGAACCGCGCTCAGGATGATCTGAGGAAACAACACACTCTACACAGTCCGCCATGCGCAACCCTTGCATTTCATTAATGAGAACTATATATGCGTGGCAACTGAAGCCCGCTGTGGGTGGATCGTGCCATCCGTGAAACCAGGCAGGGGAGCATGCAGACGCAGTACACTCCGTAAACAACCTAGCACCTCTAGACAACCAAAATAGCCTGTGTGGGAGGTTACTGTAAGTGAGTTATTAATCGAACAGTGGTATACAAGTAGCGCTATATACCTCTACTGTCTGGTCAGGTAAAGACCAATTTTCCAAGCAGAACTTAAGCAAAAAAACTGTCGTTCTTTATGAAGTCACTAGCAAGTTTAATCTCAAGACCTTCCTGAAAAAAAAAAAAAAAAAAAAAAAAAAAACAGTGTGGATGCCAGAATCTCTGTGTTGTTACATTCCATTTAATGAGCGGTATCAAAGCCACATTTTCAATTGCAGGATGCCCCGGCCTTGGAAAGCATGTGTGACACGGCGGGGTTAGGGATTTTCTCTACCTCGTGTTGACTGGGTGTTGTGTGATGTCCTTAGGTTAGTTAGGTTTAAGTAGTTCTAAGTTCTATGGGACTGATGACCGTAGATGTTAAGTCCCATAGTGCTCAGAGCCATTTGAACCATGTGTGACACGTTCCATGGTCCGCATTGTCTGATCCATGTAAGACATCCCGCAGCTACACGGATAACCGAAGGCGCCCGCAATAAGCAAACAAAGATCAACGTTAACAAGCCCTAGAAGTCACACTTGACAGCCGAGCGGAGTGACCGCGCGGTTTGTGGCGTCATGTCACGGACAGCGCGGCCACTCCCGCCAGAGGTTCGAGTCCTCCCTCGGGCATGGGTGTGTGAGTTGTCCTTCGCATAAGTTAGTTTGAGGAGTGTGTAAGTATAGGGACCGATGACCTAAGTAGTCTGGTCCCTCAGGAATTCAGACACATTTCACTACTTCATTGACTACCCATTGTGAAGTACCGATCTTAACATTTTGGCTTCTGTGGTATCTTATCTTTATCGATCTTGAAGCTAAGAGAATGGAATGATTTTATTCTATTCATTTAAGGCAAAATATGTTGATGCTACAGCCAACTGGAGGCTAAATTTGAAGTATAGGACTTGAAGCGCATAGTTTGCAATGAACCTCTTTAGTCATTTTATCTAAGTTTCTCGCCTTATATCTATATTTCTATACCGGTCTGAATTTCTGCCTACCAGAAGAGATAGATAACCAGAGATGGGTGTCTGATTCGCGATAAGATATGCAAAATTCACATGCAACTACGATGAAAATGTAAACGAGAGCACAGGTAAGCTATATTTCACTCTACTTCGTTCTTAAGACGATATGACAAATCTGTACTCCGTACATTCCTCAACTTTTTTCTTCCACGTGCTAAGCAGTAATGACAAACACCACAGGAAAATTCAATTTGTATATCTAGTGTTGGTGACTAGTATCGCAATGAGGGGTTGTCACTCCCTGCCAAGTAGTACTTTGTAAAGCAAATGTTATATTTCTCTGCGACAGTCATAGTCCTTACAGAATATTCGTCCAAAATTAAATTCAGCTTCCTTTCGATGTTAGTGTGTAGCCAATCCTGTACGCCTCACGAACAGACACATAACTTCAAGTTGCCGTAGTATCCCCTCACTACAGTCCGTACTGCTGTACGTCACGACCGCACTTCCTAAGAGTCCGAGACTGTAGAAAACCACACGATTTGGTTTACGACGTCCTAGTGACCGCGTATCCAGAAAACCCGCGAACACCAGGGTATCCACTGACACTCACCAGGGACTTCATCGTCGGCGGTGAGGGTTGACGGCTGTTGCAGCTGCTGAACTCTGCCTACGGACTGCGTGCACGCACTATTTATACCGTAGGCGAGCGCCGCTCTAGCGTGAAAGTACTAGCGGGTGTCCTTCCCTCCACGTCTTCCTTGGAAGTTAGCTCTACTTTCTAGCTTACGCAACGCACCCCACGTAAAACACTAGCAAACGAATGGAAAGTAAGCAGCACTGATAAGGAAACAGACGAAAGACCACAT
The DNA here is from genome assembly GCF_023897955.1 of Schistocerca gregaria. NCBI lineage: Eukaryota > Metazoa > Arthropoda > Insecta > Orthoptera > Acrididae > Schistocerca > Schistocerca gregaria. Next base: position 917,496,689 of record NC_064922.1, read on the forward strand.
TTCTCATTATGTGAAGTTAGTTGACGAAGCGATATTCGAACCAAGACACCAGGAATTCATACGCAGTGCAGAGTTATCTGAACCACCTCACGGGGAGATGCAATCCTTTGTTTTTTTTACAACCAGAGAGGGGTAGTTGTATGACATCATTTACTGCTTGATGACGAGAGCTTACTGAGACAAATAGTTGAACACATCCACACATTCCATCGCAACTTGTTAATGCTCTGTGCAAAGGGAACTTCAACGGAAGCTCATAACCGTGTACTGCATGTGAAATTATTGCTTTGTTGCACTGTCTTGCACAACAGTGGGCGCGGGGTAGAACACAGTTTCATATACTCCCCTTTCGTAACAGTGGCCGTACATTTTGTCGAATTTTCTGTGAAGTAGTCTTTTAAAAAGGAATCGTCGGAACGCTTGTTCCCCATGCTATCTTGATCTGCATCTATACTTTAGTGTCCAGCATATTGTCCTGTTCTCTCACTCAGTGAAAACATTTTGTTGTTCAAATGTGTGTGAAATCTTATGGGACTTAACTGCTAAGGTCATCAATCCCTAAGCTTACACACTGCTTAACCTAAAGTATCCTAAGGACAAACACACACACCCATGCCGGAGTGAGGACTTGAACCTCCACCGGGAAAACATTTTGTCATGTACTACCGAGAGTTTGACAGCACCACTCGATACTCAGTACAGTTTACGAATATTGGACAAAAGATGAAGTACTAAGGACAGATGTTGCCACATCTGTCATTTAAGCTACGTTAGGCTCGAAGTGCAGACACGCTAGAGCAACTGTACTCCAAAGTCACCTATAAATGTAATAATTTGTTCTTCGTATTACACTGTATACGCAGATATATTAAATGCTCCTTTTTTACATTCTTCATGGTGCAGCACTTTTAGCGGCCAGCAGTCTGTTCTCCTGCTACGGAAACGCATGCCATCTCATAGACAGTCAGGGCCGCATACCTAAACACAACATAAATATAGATGTTGTTTAGATTGAAATCAGGATACTGGGGTACCGTCTGTTGTTGATCCCTAGTTTTCCGTCGCCACGATTTCTTCTCCTACCTTCTTCTTGTTTTCTTTACCTTGTCATCAGTAATTTGGTAGGTTTTATGTGATCCGACTGGTCTTCGTTCCCAACATTCACATTATTTGTTGGATACACAGTACAAGTGAAACGTCCCTTTAGAAAAATTATACATGACTGTGCTTAAACTGACACACAATATTTTTTTAGCGCAACGCACTCTGACTTTCAGTAATCCCTACAAGAGAATGGCACTGATTAAATTAACCAATACCTTTCACAAATCACTTACCTCACAAAAATCTTCGTTACTCGAACTATTGCAATACAGCGAGCGCCACTACTGCCAGCTAAATAAAAGATTAGAATTACTGAAGGTACTAACTACTGATAGGCATAGTTAGCAAATGAAATATTTTGATAGAGAACAAAACTCTATTTACCTTAATAGTGTTCAAAAGTCATTATATATATATATATATATATATATATATATATATATATATATATATATATCAGTCAATGATATCCAATATTACAAATTTACTCTTTCTTAATGAGACACGTCCAGATCGTCCGCTCTCAAAATTCCGCCATCTCTCTCCCCACATCCACCACTGCTGGCGGCTCACCTCCAACTGCCAACGCTACGCGCTGTTAACAGCCAACTGTCCAACACTACAATAGCCAACAACAATGCAAACCCGCCACAGACTGTACACAGCACATGCGGTGATTTTCATACAGAGCGCTACGTGGTGTAACCAATAAAAGAAACCTAAACAGCCTACTTACACAGGGTAACTCAAATTCCGTTGAAATTTGAAAATTATTATTTCACGGAATAATGTAGTTAGTAAGGTAAAAATTGGCACACATGCTTGAAATGAGATGGGTTTTCACCGAAACTAAAAACAAATGCACAAAATGACCAACAGATAGCGCATCATGTGATACAAAAGCAATAATTAGCATAACATCTGATTTTTAACTAAGACGATGTGCTTTATAAGAAATACTGAACGTGTCATATGTTACTCATCAACGATACCTGTAGCCGAGAGGCAGTGATGTGAAGGTGTTCAGCATATCACTGGTTGTGGTGAGAAATTGCCGTCTGATGTCTTTTAGCGTCCGTAAAGAGATCAGACGATCGTGGTAGACTTGCGTCTTTAGCTATCCCTAAACCAATAAATAACCACGACGATTGAGGCCGGGGGACCTGGGAGGGCAAGCATGACCAAAGAGGCGGTTCACCGCACGATCCACACTAAACGAAGTACGCGTATCCTTCTGTCATTACAGCTCGTCCTATGCGCGAGTCTCATGCGGCATTGCTGACGTGATGCTGTTCAGCGCTATCTGTTGGCCGGTTTTTGCACTCGTTCCTGGTTTCAATAAAACTCGATGTCATTTTAAGCGCGTGTGCCATGTTTTGCCTCTCTACCCACATTCTTCCGTGAGTTAGTGCATTTTCAAACGTCGGTGGACTTTTTGGTCACCGTGAGCTCCAGTCTCCTCCTTCGCCTACAGCTTTTTCCCTCTGCAACAGTAGAATTTGTTCCCTGAAGTCTTAACCCATGGCCTATCACTCGATCGCTTCTCCACGTTAAGTTCGTTTCACATATTCCTTTCCTCGACGCTTCAATGAGTAACAACGCACTTAATTTCCTGCGTTCTTCTCTAATATCACAACTAAAACAAATGCATTCTCTTCTTTTTTGTTTTCCCACAGTCCGTGATTCACTTTCGTACAATGTTGTTATTTAGACATACATTCCTTCCTGTATTTAAGGCATGTGGTTAATGTGAATAGACTTATTTTCCGAGGAATCCACTTGTTTGCTTTGCTGGTACACGTCCACGATCCATATTGCTTCCTTCGCCATGCAATTTTTCACATCCAAGGGTGCATCATTCATTGCCTTTGCGTACTCTGTAATCTCCAATAATTTCGATGCTAAATTTACAGCTGATCTCATTTTTGTTATTATTCTTTACTTTTGTATCTATTTCGTTTTGTATGTCGCTCTCAGTCCATACTCCATGCTGATTAGACCATTCGCTCCCTTAAACAGGTCCTATAAGTTGATGAAATGAGTGATCATATGATGTGTAGACCGTATATTTGAAGGTTTACTGTGCAGTAAGCTTAGGGACAGACTGTCAATTCTTAAGCACTGTAACGAGTAGTATGGTGTAAGCAAAGATCACGTAACTGCTAGCCATTCGGCTGGTGAGCATACCGTGAACCAGCATGACTACAAAGTTTGAGTTGAAAGTAACTGCAGGTAAAATTAATTCGACAGAATATTATCTTTCATATTGCTAAACTAACTTCCCAGGTTCGATTCCGGCGGGGTCAGGAATTTTCTCTGCCTCGTGATGGCTGGGTGTTGTGTGATGTCCTTAGGTTAGTTAGGTTTAAGTAGTCCTAAGTTCTAGGGGACTAATGACCATAGATGTTAAGTCCCATAGTGCTCAGAGCCATTTTGTTATTGCTAAACTAACTTGTTCCAAGTGTGAGCAACAGAAAAAGAACCGTAATAGATTTGTCAGGATACATGACTCAGATTAGGGAAGACAGAGGTTGATGATGTGTGCAGCCATAGTGATTTAATTTTTCTGTGGTATTTGTAAAACTGATTTAAACAAACGTCTAGATGGTTCTGTCCACAAGGCTGTTCTGTCCTCATTGAACAAGTGTGTGTATCCACACGTCTGAATATCTTTTATGTTTTCCCTATATTAAACTGAAGGCTCCTATATCACCGTAAAATGATTATTTTTATAAATAATGTACTACTCCTACTACTATTACTGCAACTGCTGATACTGATGTTAAGGCAAACTGAAGCTTGCGCACTGGTGCAGCTGTAACCATCTTCAGCTACTTTCCAGAATCGCCCGATGTCGCTGGTAGTGATTGTAAGCACTGCAGATGAGCTTCACTACAAAGTTTCCGTTAAATTCTGTCACCCGCAAACCGTCAACAGTCTATTCAGATGTGGGATAACAGCGGGTAAGTTATCAGATTTTTTAATTAAGGGATATTTTATTGCTCAGTTTTACCGTTGTTTTACTTTCTATGATTATACCATCAATGAGACAGAAATTTTCTTTCACATCTTCAAGCTTGATGGCTTTTCTAATGTAACCAGGTTTCTATCTCAAACGACTGCAGTAGATAGTTATTGTCTTAAAGTTGCCTCACAAATAGTAAATAAATTGTTTACAATATTCTACATCTATATCTACATCTACATCCATACTCCGCAAGCCACCTGACGGTGTGTGGCGGAGGGCACCCTGAGTACCTCTATCGGTTGTCCCTTCTATTCGAGTCTCGTATTGTTCGTGGAAAGGATTGTCGGTATGCTTCTATGTAGGCTCTAATCTCTCTGATTCTATTCTCATGGTCTTTTCGCGAGATATACGTAGGAGGAAGCAATATACTGCTTGACTCCTCGGTGAAGGTATGTTCTCGAAACTTCAACAAAAGCCCGTACCGAGCTACTGAGCGTCTCTCCTGCAGAGTCTTCCACTGGAGTTTATCTATCATCTCCGTAACGCTTTCGCGATTACTAAATGATCCTGTAACGAAGCGCGCTGCTCTCCGTTGGATCTTCTCTATCTCTTCTGTCAACCCTATCTGGTACGGATCCCACACTGCTGAGCAGTATTCGCGCAGTGGGCGAAGAAGCGTACTGTAACCTACTTCCTTTGTTTTCGGATTGTATTTCCTTAGTATTCTTCCAATGAATCTCAGTCTGGCATCTGCTTTACCGACGATCAACTTTATATGATCATTCAATTTTGAATCACTCCTAATGCGTACTCCCAGATAATTTATGGAATTAACTGCTTCCAGTTGCTGACCTGCTATTTTATAGCTAAATGATAAGGGATCTATCTTTCTATGTATTCGCAGCACATTACACTTGCCTACATTGAGATTCAATTGCCATTCCTTGCACCATGGGTCCATTCGCTGCAGATCCTCCTGCATTTCAGTACAATTTTCCCTTGTTACAACCTCTCGATACACCACAGCATCATCTGCAAAAAGCCTCAGTGAACTTCCGATGTCATCCACCAGGTCATTTATGTATATTGTGAATAGCATCGGTCCTATGACACTCCCCTGCGGCACACCTGAAATCACTCTTACTTCGGAAGACTTCTGTCCATTGAGCATGACATGCTGCGTTCTGTTATCTAGGAATTCCTCAATCCAATCACACAATTGGTCTGATAGTCCATAAGCTCTTACTTTGTTCATTAAACGACTATGGGGAACTGTATCGAACGTCTTGCGGGCGTCAAGAAACACGGCATCTATCTGTGAACCCGTGTCTAAGGCCCTCTGAGTCTCAGGGACGAATAGCGCGAGCTGGGTTTCACGTGACCGTCTTTTTCGAAACCCATGCTGATTCCTACAGACTAGATTTCTAGTCTCCAGAAAAGTCATTATACTCGAACATAAAACGTGTTCCAAAATTCTACAACTGATCGACGTTAGAGATATAGGTCTATAGTTATGTTCGACATCCCTTCTTGAAAACGGGGATGACCTGTGCCCTTTACCAATCCTTTGGAATGCTTCGCTCTTCTAGAGACCTACGGTACTAAATGCGAAGTCTATCCTAAACAGTATTCGGGACACCGCTGTAAGATGGGGAGCACGTTCCTTCGCGTACTCTGTGTAAAATCGTAGTATTTTCAATCGTAATCACTAAGGTGAGCTTTCATAGTCAAACAACAACGCCTACGTACGCTATGTTGTTGGTTAGTGGAACGGGTGGCGTCTTGGAAAGGTATTCACTTATTTATCTTGAATCACACCAATAAAATATCTGTATGAAGATGACATCTGTTCTTTCGGACATGTCCGAAAGAACAGATGCCATCTTCATATCGTTAAGGCTAACCGGCTGATAGCCTCCTTCAGTGCGGATGCACGCGATTTGCCTGAAATGTTACGGAACTCGGTGGATTGTCTGCCGCGAGTAATGGGTATAATGGCAGGGGCACTACAAATGTAGTGTGTGGACTGTAAGTTGAGAATGTGGGTCTCACGGGGAGCGTGCCGGCGATAAATCCCTGCAGTCGCACTACCCTCTGTGTCCTCGGTGGCTCAGATGGATAGAGCGTCTGCCATGTTAGCAGGAGATCCCGGGTTCGAGTCCCGGTTCGGCCACACATTTTCAACTGTTCCCGTTGATGTATATCAACGCCCGTCAGCAGCTTATGGTATTGACTTAACTGTAATTCCAATAAAGTATCTGTCGGATACATCTATGCCAAGGGTGGCACAATTTGACTTTGGTAACAAGGTTGACACCAGTCTGCTTCAGTGAGTATCTGGGCGGTGATTGTGTTTACTACCCCTGGCAGAGAGCGTGAAATTTCGCGGTTCCGTGCAGCAGTCGCAGGGTTTCACTGTCATCGAATAGAGTGTTGTTGACTTCGGAGTGCGATCCAAAACGGCCGTTAGGAACGGAGGCAGCACTGTATCCTGAAGGCCGGAGACCAGAAAGACGTTGTGGAACCAGTGGCTGTCTAGTGTTGTGTGGGCAGTGGACGCTGTGACTTCAGACCGACAGTCCTTCTTTCCACGAACAATACGAGACTGGAATAGAAGGGAGAACCGATAGAGGTACTCAAGGTACCCTACGCCACACACCGTTAGGTTGCTTGCGGAGTATGGATGTAGATGTAGGTGTACATGTAGATATCAGTGTACATGTGTAATGGTACGAAGTGGGTGTTAACAGCAGCCAAGTTGAGCAGGATTACGGAATTGGTAAACGTGGAACCAGTATTTCAGCACGACAGAATGTTAATCCTAAGGGCCCGGGTTCGATTCCCGGCTGGGTCGGAGATTTTCTCCGTTCAGGGACTGGATGTTGTGTCGTCATAACCATCATCATTTCATCCCCAACGACGCGCAAGTCGCCGAAGTGGCGTCAAATCGAAAGACTTGCACACGGCGAACGGTCTACCCAACGGAAGGCCCTAATCACACGACATTAAAAAAAGTGAAGTATTATTGAAGGGAAACGGGGTTCTGAAACGTTTGATATTATTATTACAATCATTTTATAGCCATGTTTGAGATTTTCCTTTTCTTATCATTAAGTTGTCCTCCTATAGATGTTTTCATTTACAAATATGCTCTTCTTTTTCAAAAAATGGTTCAAATGTCTCTGAGCACCAAGGGTCTCAACTTCTGAGGTCATCAGTTCCCTAGAACTTAGAACTACTTAAACCTAACTAACCTGAGGGCATCACACACAGCCATACCCGAGGCAGGATTCGAACCTGCGACCGTAGCGGTCGCGCGGTTCGAGACTATAGCGCCTAGAACCGCTCTGCCACTCCTTCCGGCCGGTCTTCTTTTTAAATTTTTTAGACTTTGCTAGGCAACCTTCTTTGTACAGTGAGTGAGTAGTGTTACCTTGTCTATTTATGAAACTTTTGCTTATATCTGTGTAAATTCTTAGTTGTTTGAGATAAAATGAACTTTGTGACTGAAAATAGTTTTCGTGTCATTTGTTAGATTTTTCAAGATTCATTGTCGAAAATAAATGTACAAATTTTTGCTGTTTCTAACTCACGCCATCAATACGACTGCCCAACACCGCCCGCCACACAATTAGAGATTTGGGTAAGTGATCAGTCAGCGCTTTTCATCGATGGTAATTGTTGGCTTTATCTACGAGACAACGAAAGCATTTATCACTTATTAAAGGTCTTACCGCACTGGAATTTGAGGAGCAGGTACAAGGTGCTCATTACTATTTCTTTATCTGTGTTTCAAACTGTTCAGTTCCGGATAAGATAGATTATCCGGTCCCCTGTTTCGTGCTCGAAGGGAGGTGTTCATGAGCCATTCTTAAAAATCGCGAGAAGATGGCAAATAATTCTTCCCCCATCATCAGTCTCACATTTACCTTTCATTGCACAACTCGTATTGTCTGGAAGTGTACCTGTAAGAAATCTGTAGCTGTAGAAGTACCAGGGCATCTGAAAGCTGCAAAAAAAATGGCATCTCACCAATTTGACCTTTGAACACTATTAAGGTAAATACATTGTTTCTTCTCTATCAAAATCGTTCATTTGCTAACTGTGCCTATCAGTTGTTAGCGCATTCAGTAGTTAGAATCTTTTATTTAGCTGGCAGTATTGGCGCTCGCTGTATTGCAGTAGTTTGAGTAACGAAGACTTTTGTGAGGTAAGTGATTCATGATAGTTATAGGTTATTGTTAGTCAGGGCCATTCTTTTGTAGGGATTATTGAAAGTCAGATTGCGTTGCGCTAAAAAAATATTATGTGTCAGCTTAGTGATGATGATAATAAGTAATGAGAGAAATGTCTGGGTACGTCCAGTTTTTCTCAGCTGTTTGAAAATCAAATAACGTAGAATTTACCAGCTCAGTCATTTATAATTTTGTAAGAGGACGTTACAGTAGTTCTACGTCCAGGGGACTGATGACCTCAGATGTTAAGTCCCACAGTGCTTAGAGCATTTTGAACCATTACAATGGAAGCAATCACATGTGAACGAACATTCGTAGACAATTCGTCACAGTTCGCCGTAATTCGCTACTATCTGTTAACAAGCGCTTACAAAAGAGGGAACGGTAGAGAACAAGAGGAAGGGGCATATCCCATGTACTCTGCGTTATTGTCTTTCATATGGCGAATGGCATGAGACAGGGTAAATCATTTTCATTTACCATGAAAAATATTTAAGCATGATACATCAACCATGTAATTACAGCTACCATAAACATATGCAACTAGAGCTATTAGGTCTTTCGTATATTTTTAATTCTGATCAGCGTAATATTAACACATTCTCGTTTATTTATTTTTAAGGAAATTTATAGTGTTTTTCGTTTTCAATAAAACGAAATACAAGGTTTCGTGCTTATTCACTTTGTTCCCGCCTGATGCGACCGAGTCATGAATTTGCTCTCTTTTTCGTGTCCCCAAGTGGACCTTTGAGCACTGCGGCAATTATCTATGAGTCATATTCATTCACCTACAGCGTTCTCGCTGTGGATCTCTTGAATTCCAGTAGTGCATATGATAGATTTTGTGTTGTTTCAGAATGTTTACACTCTTTTCAGACAACTATAGTTCTCTAACAACTCACGTCAACAACAAAAGTAGACAAGACAGCAGACGAAAGGTCTCTCTGCTGATAGCGCCGAGGCGGAAGCGGCGCCACCTTCCTTTGATGGCTCGCTAAAAGACCGAGAAAGAGCGGAACACGAACGAACGCCAGCTAATTAGAACCGAACAGACCCGAATGCAGTTCGCTCACGCTCACCTACCGTTCACACCAGAGAGAATTTATCTAGGCTGATGCTGGTTCGCTTATGTTGGCTCCGGTATAAACCAGAGACTGAAAAGGGGCAGAGCATGAGTACGAGCCTCACGAAACAAAAAGCCAACGTGAGAAGGACGGAATCATAACTCCCATATAAAAACAATAATATTCAAAATATACTCCTGGATAACATTCAGTTCTCCGTTACCCTACATCTACATACACACCCTATATCTACTGATGGAGGGTACCCTGCATCACTGCTAGTAATTTCCTTTCCTGTTCCACTCGCAAATAGAGCGGGGGAAGATGACTGTCTTTATAACTCTTATATTCGTGGATCTTACGGGAAATATACGATGGTGGTAGCAGAATCGTTCTGCAGTCAGCTTTAAATGCTGCTTCTCTAAATTTTCTCAGAAGTTTTGCACGAAAAGAATGTAGCCTTCCCTCCAGGATTTCCTACTTGAGTTTCCAGACATCTCTGTAAAAATTGCTTGTTGACAGGTCTTACAGGTAACAACTGAATTGCTTCGATGTCTTCCTTCAATACGTTTTGGTGGAGACCCTAAAACTAGAGCAGTAGTCCAGAATGCGTGGCACTAGTGTTTGACAATAGGCCTACTTTCCTGAAATTCTCCCAATACACCGACGTCTACCATTCCCCTTCTCTACTACATTCCTTATGTGCTCATTCACAGCCTAGATAATAAATCGACGTGACTGTATCAGGCAGCACACTACTGAAGCTGTTTTCGAAGTTACGGGATTGTATTTCCTACTCATCTGTATTAACTTGCCTTTTTTCAACATTTAGAGTTAGCTGCAATTCATCACACCAACTAGAAACTTCGTCTAAGTCATCTTGTATTCTATAGTTGTCACTCAACGACGACACTTCCCGTACATCAGAGCATCATCTGCAAACGGGAGTAAACTGCTGTTCGCCGCATCCGTCACATCTTATATCGTATCCCCCATCCCCCGTATCTTAGGCACTCCTGATGATACCATAGTCTCTGCTGAACACCGCCGTCGAGGACAACGTACACGGTTCTATTATTTAGCAAGTCTTCGAGTCATCCACATATCTGGAAACCTGTGCCCTATGCTCCTACCATCATTAATGGTCTGCAGTCGGTCAGCGTGTCCAATGCTTTTCAGAGCTCTAGAAATATGGAATCTGCCTGTTGCTCTTCATTCATCCATACTTCGTAGCATATTACCCCGTGGATTGAAACAAACTTGCATTCTCATTGCCATGGTGTCCACGAGATAATCGACAAGTTTAAGTTTCAAATTTTACGTCAGTGATCTCGTTCACACAGGAGGAATGGGCAGACATAAAGTCATTTTACCACCGGAAGGACTCCAGTAAAGACGACATAGAAATAAGTATATCTGGGGTAGAGAAACAACTGAAAGATTTGCAAGCAAATAAATCACCAGGTCCGGATGGAATCCCACTTAGATTTTACAATGTGTACTCTACGGCATTCGTCCCTTTCTTAGCTCGCACTTATCATGAATATGTCGCACAGCTCAAAGTCCCAAGTACCTGGGAAAAAGCGCAGGTGACTTCAGTATATAAGAAGGGTAAAAGAACGGACCTGCAAGATTACAGTCAGATATCTCTAAATTTCGTTTGCTGCAGAATCCTTGATCGTATTCTGAATTGCTGGCCGCGGTGGTCTCGCGGTTCTAGGCGCGCAGTCCGGAACCGTGCGACTGCTACGGTTACAGGTTCGAATCCTGCCTCGGGCATGAATGTGTGTGATGTCCTTAGATTAGTTAGGTTTAAGTAGTTCTAAGTTCTAGGGGACTAATGACCACAGCAGTTGAGTCCCATAGGGCTCAGAGCCATTTGAACCATTTGACCATATTCTGAATTAGAGACTAATAACCTTTCTTGAAAGTGAGACGCTTATATTCCCTCATCGGCATGGTTTTAGAAAGCAACGCTCGTGCGAAACTCAACTTGCCTTTTCTCACATGATATGGATGAGGAGCTACGGGCAGAATCCGTATTTCGAGATTTCCGGAAAGCTTTTCATACGGTGCCCCATTGCAGGCTGTTAAAATGCTACATATGCAGTTAGTTCACAGATATGTGAGCGGCTAGAAGACTTCTTATATAATAGACCCCGTATGCTGTCCTCGATAGCGAGTGTTCATCAGAAAAAAATGTATCGTCAGGACTGACCCAGGAAAGTGTGATAGAACGGCTATTGCTCTCTACATACAAGAATGATTTAGCAGACAGAGTGAGCAGCAACCTTCGGTTGTTTCCTGATGATGCCGTTGTGAATGTTAAGGTGTCAAAGTTGAGTAACTGACGGAAGATATAAGACGACTTAGACAAAATTTCCAGTTGATGCGATGAATGGCAGCTACCTCTTAATGTGGGAAAATATAAGTTAATACAGACGAGTAGGAAGATCAAACCCGTAATGTTCGGATAAGTGTTGCTGGTGTCCTGCTGGACACAGTAAAGTTGTTTAAATATATGAGCGTAACGTTGTAAAGCGACATGAGGTGGGAGAAGCATGTGAGATCTATGGTAGGGAAGGCGAACGGTCGATTTCGGGATTATTGGGAGAATTGTAGGAAAGAGTGGTTCATCTGTAAAAGGGACAGCATATACGACACTGGTACGACCTGTTCTTGAGTACTGCTTGGTATATGGCGTTCCGCCAGTTAGTGTCATAGGCCCTCTGCTGTTCCTGATTTCCATAAATGATCTAGGTTTGTTTGCAGATGGCGCTGTAATTTACCTTCTAGTAAAATCATCAGACGATCACTTCCAATTAAAAAATGATCTAGAGAAAATTTCTGTGTGGTGCGAAAAGTGCTAGCAGGAGTAATCCATCAAACTACAGACCTATATCATTGACGTCGGTTGCAGTAGGGTTTTGAAGCATATACTGTATTCAAACATTATGAATCGCCTCGAAGGGAACGAGCTATTGATACGTAATCAGCATGGTTCCAGAATACATCGTTCTTGTGCAACGCAGCTAGCTCTTTATTAGCACGAAGTAATGGCCGCTATCGACAGAGGATCTCAAGTCGATTCCGTATTTACAGATTTCCGAAAAGCTTTTGACACCGTTCCTCACAAGCGACTTCTAACCAAGCTGCGGGCCTATGGGGTATCGTCTCAGTTGTGCGACTGGATTCGCGATTTCCTGTCAGGAAGGTCGCTGTTCGTAGTAATAGACGGCAAATCATAAGGTAAAACTGAAGTGATATCAGCTGTTCCCCAGGGAAGCATCCTGGGACCTCTGCTGTTCCTGATCTATATAAATGACCTGGGTGACAATCTGAGCAGTTCTCTTAGGTTGTTCGCATATGGTGCTGTAATTTACCGTCTAGTAAGGTCATATAAAGACCAGTATCAGTTGCAAAGCGATTTAGAAAAGGTTGCTGTATGGTGTGGCAGGTGGCAGTTGACGCTAAATAACGAAAAGTGTGAGGTGATCCACATGAGTTCCAAAAGAAATCCGCTGGAATTCGATTACTCGATAAATAGTAAAGTTCTCAAGGCTGTCAATTCAACTAAGTATCTGGATGTTAAAATTACGATCAACTTCAGTTGGAAAGACCACATTGATAATATTGTGGGGAAGGCGAGCCAGAGGTTTCGTTTCATTGGCAGGACACTTAGAAGATGCAACAAGTCCACTAAAGAGACATTTTACACTACACTCGTTCGTCCTCTGTTAGAATATTGCTGCGCAGTGTGGGATCCTTACCAGATGGGATTGACGGAGGACATCGAAAGGGTGCAAAAAAGGGCAGCTCGTTTTGTATTATCACGTAATAGGGGAGAGAGTGTGGCAGATATGATACGCGAGCTGGGATGGAAGTCATTAAAGCAAAGACGTTTTTCGTCGAGGCGAGCTCTATTTACGAAGTTTCAGTCACCAACTTTCTCTTCCGAATGCAAAAATTTTTGTTGAGCCCAACGTACATAGGTGGGAATGACCATCAAAATAAAATAAGAGAAATCAGAAAGGTTTAGGTGTTCGTTTTTCCCGAGCGCTGTTCGGGAGTGGAATGGTAGGGAGATAGTATGATTGTGATTCGATGAACGCTCTCCCAAGCAATTAAATGTGAATTGCAGAGTAATCTTGTAGATGTAGATGTAGATATAGAGTGTTTTGCATCCGTACCAGGTTGGACTGAAGGAAGACATCGAAAGACTTCAGTGACCGGCTGCTAGATTTGTTAGTGGTAGGTTCGAACAATACGTGTTACGGAGATGATTCTGGAACTCAAATGGGAATCCATGGAGGGAAACACCATTGAAAAGATTTAGAGAACCGAAATTTGAAGTTGGCTGCCGAACGATTCTACTGCCGCCAACGTACATTAAGAAAGGCAAGTCTTCCGGTCCAGATGGTATACAAAATATGTTACTTTCAGAGTGTGCAGACACAATAGCGCCTATCTTAGCAATCATATGCAACCGCTCACTTGACGAAAGGTCTGTTCCTAAAGACTAGAAGCAGCACAGGTCACACCAATGTTCAGAAAGGAATTAGAAGTAACCCATTAAATTGCAGACCCATATCACTGACCTCAATTTGCAGTAGGATTTTGGAGCATATACTGTACTCGAAGAAAATGACTTACTGATACATTACCAACACCGATTCAGAAAATATCATTCTTGTGCAACACAGCTAGCTCTTTATTCCCATGAAGTAATGAGTGATGTCGACAAGGGATCTTAGATCGATTCCATATTCCTAGATTTCCAGAAGGCTCCTCACAAGAGACTGTTAATGAAATTGCGTGGATGTGGAGTATCGTCTCAGTTGTATGATTGGTTTCGTGATTTCCTCTCAGAGAGGTCACAGTTCGTAGTGATAGACTTCAAGTCATCCAGTGGAACAGAAGTGATATCTGGCGTTCCGCAAGTTAGTGTCATAGTTCCTCTGCTGTTCCTGATTTACATAAATGATCTAGGTGGTAATTGTTTGCAGATGACGCTGTAATTTTCCGTCTAGTAAAATAATCAGACGATCAATTTCAATTACAAAATGATCTAGAGAGAATTTCTGTATGAAGCGAAAAGTGGCAATTGGCACTAAACAAAGAAAAGTGCAAGGTCATCCACATGAGTACTAAAAGAAATCCGATAAATTTTGGGTATACAATAAATCGCACAAATCTAAGGGCTGTCAATTCGACTAAATACCTAGGAATTACAATTTCGAGTAACTTAAATTGAAGTATTGTGGAGAAAGGGAAACAAACACTCCGCTTTGTTGGAAGAACTCTCAGAAGATGCGACAAACCCACTAAAGAGACATCCTACATTATACTTGTCCGTCCTCTACTGGAATATTGCTGCGCGGTATGGGATCCTTACCAGGTAGGATTGACGGAGGACATAGAAAAAGTGCAAAGAAAGGCAGCTAGTTTCGTGTCATCACGCAATAGGGGTGAGAGTGTCACTGATATGATACGCGAGTTGGGGAGGCAGCCACTGAAACAAAGGCGGTTTTCTTTGTGGCGAGATCTATATAGGAAATATCAATCACCAACTTTCTCTTCCGAATGCGAAAACATTTAGTTGAAACCCTCCTACGTGGGGAGAAATGATCATCAAAATAGGTGTTCCTTTTACCACGCGCCATTCGAGAGTGGAATGGAAGAGTAGTAGTATGAAAATGGTTCGATGAACCCTCTGACAGGCACTTAAGTGTGAATTGCATTGTAACCATGTAGATGTAGATGTAAGGACCACGAAGATACAAGAAATTAGGAGACATACAGATAATCGTTTTTCCCTTTTTCTATTTGCTAGTGGAATAGAAAAGGAAATGACACCTATTGATACAGGGTGCACTCCGCCACGCACCGCACGTTGGTTTGCTGAGTATCTGTGTAGATGAAGGTGTATAAGCCAGTCCGCAGCTCTCCTGAGGTCATCCAGTGCGCTGGAGAGGGTCTCTCGCGAAGACGAAACAAAAGTTATAGCGGTTCGAATTAAGCTCAGTCAAGTTCATGTCAACAGGACATCACATTCTGTTGATCTCTGCCTGCAAGAGAAAGATATACGGTATGTGGGATGGTGAGCTTCTGAATTATTGTTCTGAAAGACGGACCGTAATGTAGACAGTGGGTATAGACTAGAATTAGAGGATATTGTCCCAATACTGCGAATCGCTTGTAGCGTCGCGAATTGTTCTGAGCGAACGTTTGTTTTAGGATAGCTTGCTGCCTGTAACTACAGAGGCTGACATCTAGCGGCCTACCCGGGAGACACACTTGCATCTGTCACTGCCTGCCGTGGGAAAGCTGTTCTGGGTCTTGTTACTGGACGCGCACGTTTAATACCTAGAAGAACCTAAATAAATGATATTAAATATTAGTCAATCATTTTCAAAATCGGTATACTACCTTTTGTTACACAGGAGAAGATTGCATAAAAATTTCAACATTGTAACTATCATAGTTTCGGAGATTTAAAAAAAAATTACTAAAAAGTAAAAAATCCGACACTTAGGGAATCTAATTCAGTCAGGAAACATGATAGTTTATCTTCTGGTATAATTGGGAAACATAACCCGGAGCTGTCAGTGTGCAGAAATAATTAATTGAGATTTTCATAATAAAACTTTAATTATTTTTCGTTTTCGTAATTTAAAAGACAAAGTTATTATTTTTTCTAATATGGTTGTGGGAGTAAATATGAGTAAATGAGAGTGTGTATGTGGGACATTTGTTTAATTTCAATGTTGCATTATATACCTATTAAGTAATCTGCAAGAGTTACGCAAGCCTGTCGTGGGAAAATGATCTTAGGGGATTTACTCACTGTGCTGATGACGTATGTCTAGGTGTGATTGCTATTGTAACAGAGCACCCAGAAAGTCAGCTGGAGTAAAATCTGTATCTAAAGAATATTTCCCGAGTTATTGTCTTTTCGTTTCCTTTTATTAAACATTGCTTTAATATTTGCCTGTCAGATTGACGCAAATGCGTCTGTATATAAGGATTGGTGTAGGCCAGTTTTGGCGCGAGTGTGATCATGAGCGAGCATTCTCATTGGCAGTGAGTATGGGCAGCCAATTGGTGAGCTAAGTCGATAACATTTGCTTTTGAGGAGTACTTGGCGAAATTTCAGAGATTTTGACTAAATATATTGGACAGATATTCGCGTGTGACATATTGGCCTTCGTAGAATCGGCATGGCATGTCCCAGTATTCGACCACTGAGCATTATTGGCGTGCAGTTTCGTTTTTAGAAATCGACAAGAAGTACCAAATGTAATAGCTCAAATTAATGGTAAAATTAATGACTGAATATTTTGTTTAATTTGGGTCGGGCTTGGACAGATTTCACGCTGCTGTGCGTGTGAAATGTGTGTATGAGTTGTAAACTGGAAGAAAATAGCCAGTAGTTTAAATGTGGACTGAATATACCTTTTTTTTTTGGCTATCAAGGACGAAATAAAACTTTTTTGTGTGGAAATTTCAGACATTATTTTCCACGATCCAGTCCATTTTTTTACTGTCCGATAAAATTGAATGACAGTTTTTCTACAGAACTTTCTTTCATAACTAGAGATGTGTGGCCTCACTAATTGTAGATATTAGATGGTGTTTCTTATCAACGCTGCTTTTACGTCATATTGTAACTATCTACGTCGCCGAGTGAAGGGACGTCGAGCAGACCCCGTTCTGAGGTAGATCAATTTTAATTTCCAGCGTGCACAGTGACAGTGACGCATCGAGAAAAAGAAGCAAACCCTGCCCTGCCGCACCTACACATTACCCTCGATAGTAATGAGAGACGTACTACATACGAAACGATAGCAGACCTGAACATTACTAACACATCTCCCTTCTGAGCTAGAACTGCTGCCAGCGTGACACGTGCATTGGTTCCTGTCCGATGCAGTTACCATCTCTGACCATAATCGGAAGTCAGATAAATACTCCACTCGTTAGTGAGGAGAAACTAACACTGTTAATCGAGGTTCCCTACCGTCTTTGCGGGTCACTATGTTGGGGGATTGCTACTGTTACTCGTAAGGGAGACCTAGAGGCTAAGTGGATCAAGCGAAGACGGTTGTGCACTGTCTGTGTCGATACAAGACATCTAGTTGCCTCCCCAAAAAAAAAAAAAAAAAAAAAAAAAAAACGTGCAGTTTTCTTTGTATTCTCGGCGTTGTACTCACGAGCAGTTATTTATGTGTATCGGCTCGGGCGAGTACTACTAGCCGGCCGGTGTGGCCGAGCGGTTCTAGGCACTTCAGTCTGGAGCCGCGAGACGGCTACTGTCGCAGGTTCGAATCCTACCTCTGGCATGGATGTATGTGATGTCCTTAGGCTGGTTAGGTTAAAGTAGTTCTACGTTCTAGGGGACTGAGGACCTCAGATGTTAAGTCCCATAGTGCTCAGAGCCATTTGAACAATTTTTGAGTACTATGAGGCTTATATGCGTTCAAAGTCTCGTGCCTCACGACAATGGCTAAATGACGTCTCTGCAGTCAACAGCAGTTCGGCATCCTCTCATACTGACGATTCTTTCTACAGTAAAGTGATATTGCACACCCGGTCTAAGTTTCAAATCAACTTCCGACGCAGGTTGACAAACTGAATATCGACCTCAAGCCGCAGTATCTCGGTCACTACTGGAGAGACAGCAGGCTTTAATGAACTGAAGTCACAATTAATGTTTGCTTTTACTTCCAGTACACACAAAGTCAAAAATCTTCCGATTAAAACGTCACAGACTACGCAAGTCGTGAAGGAGATGCAATTCTTTGTGTGGTCGCTTTGTATTGTTCCATATTTCTAATTTTCTTTGAAATATCCTTTCTCAGCGTACCCTTTCAACGTCCGACAATATTCTGAGAAATTCGCAGTTTAAAATGACGCCGAAACGAAAAACTAACATATATTTGTTCAAGCAACAACGGCTGTCTCACCGTGGACGGTAAATAGGTCTGAGGATTGTTGTATAAAATAAACCTGTTACTAAATAGAAATAAATCGTGATTTTGACTGTATTAAGACCAGAAATATTATTAGTTTAGTTAAATAAACACTGTCTTATTTATTTTTGCCTAAAATACTAATTCAGTAATCACAAAGACTGCTCGATTCACACAGGTAGCTGAGGAACTACCATTGCATGTCTTCTACCAGAAGACAAAGTACATGATTACATCAGCGATGGACCAGAAAAAAAAAGATTAATAGTTCAAAATGGCTCTGAGCACTATGGGACATAACATCTATGGTCATCAGTCCCCTAGAACTTAGAACTACTTAAACCTAACTAACCTAAGGACATCACACAACACCAAGTCATCACGAGGCAGAGGAAATCCCTGACCCCGCCGGGAATCGAACCCGGGAACCCGGGCGCGGGAAGCAAAGACTAATAGTGTGAGGAAATTTAGATACCTAGGTGACGTAAGACAACAGCATAGGTTGAAAGAAAAAGCGTTTAATCTGATTGGAGCAAGAATATCACCTGACGAAAAAATCCGTACGGAGAAGAAGCTAAGCGCAGGAGCCAAGGTAAGACCTTGTGGTACGGTTATCCAGCCGGAAGTCTATGATGGTTCGGAGACTGACGATGAACGGACGGGAATTCGTCGATATATTAATCTAAAGAGGGCGCAAGACATTAAGGGAGATTTTAGCCAACAGATGGATAAATAGGCACGTAAGTTTGAGAACAAATCAGAAACTGTACAGAAAGGCATAACCAGTAACATCATCGATTAAAAAGAAAATAGTTGTTGTTCTAGTGACACTTCTTGAAATGTCCGACGATCGTCTAACAAAGAAAATCTGGAATTTCGTAAAGCCAAAGGCAAATGAGGTTAGCATGAATACAATAATGTGACAAAGATTTTAAAGAAATCGGCATCGCGGAGGACAAAGGGGAAGGTACAAAAAATTTTACACAAATGGTGACGAACTATCAGGATTTCAAGATGCGAGAGGATTGTAAAACGCGATGGGACCTCTGTCAGAAGACTGGAAGATGGTGTTGAGTGATGGGCTCAAGAGATACTAGTAAGACATCATAATTGGAAGGTACAAAAAATTTTACACAAATGGTGACGAACTATCAGGATTTCAAGATGCGATAGGAACGTAAAACGCGATGGGTCCTCTGTCAGAAGACTGGAAGATGGTATTGAGTGATGGGCTCAAGAGATACTAGCAAGACATCATAATTGGCAGACGAACAAGATCTAAAAAAATAAAATGTTATTGATTACTAACACCTAGTCCACAGTGGCTCAACACGATTGTGTGAGAATTGTACTGGCTCTTCCTGAATTTCATGATTTACCTAAGACTCAGTCTTACGTTTTATTCAGTAACAACTGACTGGTTGTACGTGAAACATCGTTACAGAGATACTACGCTCACTCATTGTAAAAACGACACAAATATCTTTGCCTCTAAGAATTTGAGCCTCTCAAACATGCGGAGTCTCTGCTTGTTATGTGACTACAAATCTGCTTCTGGTAAGCCTTGTCTTTCGTGTGGTTTATTGAACAAACTGCCTCTAAGCATCTGGGAGAAATACCAGTACTGCGGCGTTTGACAGTCAAGTTTTGCAACCAGATATGTCGTCGCCTAGAGTCTCCTACCTGCTAACCCTGACACAGAGAGAGAGGCTGCTGGTGCACTTGAGAAATGAGTGCAGGAGCAGTTTGCGGAGGATTAGCATAACTGGCTGCCACGACCTCACTTAAATTCAAAACTGCACTCCAGCACTGTTGTACCAACAGTAGCAAGACCAAACAGTTCTGCGTAATTCAACAACTTTTACTAACTCAGGATAAGATAATAAATACTTTATTAAACGTACAATGGAAGACGGCTTAATGGAAGAAGGCTTACCAACTTGAGATTTGCTGATGATGTTGCCTTACTGGCCAAAGACTTCGCAGAGCTCCAAAACTTAGTTACAGATCTTGCGTCGGACTGCCATCTGGTTGGATTGAACATGAACCTTTCCAAAACAAAAGTAATGTCCAACAAATGGGTCCCAGCTGGAGATGTGAAAGTCAAGGACTGTCTATTACAAGAGGTCAGTGGATATGTCTACCTTGGCCAGATTATTAATATGAAGGGAGACATAAGGCCAGAAATCTACCGACGCATCAAGCTTGGCTGGCAAGCATTTGGGAAGAATTGAACAGTATTCAGATAAAAAATGCCAGTAAATCTGAAGAAAGCAGTATTTGATCAATGCATTCTTCCTGTGATGACGTATGGCTCCGAGACATGGACACTGAACTCATTTACAAAAGGGAAACTTAGGACAGCACAGAGAGCCATGGAGAGATCAATGCTGGGCTATACAAGAAAGGATAGGAACAGGGCAGATGACATCCGGTCTGTGACAGAGGTTAACACCATCTTAGAGACAGTAGGTTCCTTGAAATTACAACAGATGGACGAAGCTAGTACTGGAGTGGAGTCCGAGACAGCACCGGACGCTTAGAGCAAGACCACCAGACAGATGGGACGAAGACATCAAGAAGATCGCTGGTAACACCTGGCACAGAACTTCCCAAGACCGTCCCACTTGGAGAAGACTGCTGAAAGCCTACCTGAATCCACGACTCGAAGAGGCCACATCATTTAATGATTGAATTGGATGCTGCTGCTACTGCTGATGATGATGATGATGACGAAAGATACAATCATATTAAGTTTACTATTGATTAAAAATATTGGTATGTTGTTGGTATGATAAAATTCAGTTAGTCAAAAGAAACTGCTACAAAAATTTGACACATAGTGGTGTCTACAAAATCACATGCAAGCACTGTAGTAAAGTACGAGGGTTGGAACTTAAACAGTGGCAACTATTTATTCACAACAAGAGTTACATGTTTGCACCTGTTACTGCCCTTCAGAGTAGTCACCAGCGTTTGGTAGAACCCGCTGCCAGCGATGTGAAAGGCGTAGCATACCGTTAGCAGGGGCCTGTTCTGATGATGGTACGAACGGAGCGGTTTACTGCCTGTCGAATCTCTGGAACAGTTCTGAAGCGAGTGCCACGAAGTGGTTCCTTCATCTTCGGAATCAAATCAAAGTCACAAGGACCTAAGTGCGGGGAGTATGGTAGATGCTACAGTTCTTCCCAGTCCCATCGACCGAACAGAGCAGCCACAGCTTGCGCTGTAGGCGTCCGCGCAGTATCGTGCAAAATGATGGGTGGGTTGCGCAGGAAGTGCGCTTCTTTCGCAAAGCTGGTCGCAGGTGGTGCTCAAAAACGACCAGTAATACTGTGAACTGACAGTCTGCCGTGAAGGAAAGTAGTGCCTTAGGATTACACAGTCTTTGTCGTACACGAGAATCACCATAACTTTCCCCATACTGGGGCTCTCACGCACTTTCGACTTTCACGGCGACCCATAATGACGCCATTCAGTGGCTTGGCATCTCAGTTTTGGCTCGTACTATGAGGCCCGTATGTCATGCAGTGTTACGATACGGCGTAAGAAAGCCTCTCCTTCGCCCTCATAGCGCTCCAAGTGCCTCTGAGCAGCATCGTAAAGCATCTGTTGCTGCATTTCTGTCAAGTCATGCGGATCCCAACATGATGCAATTGGTTGAAATGGCTCTGAGCACTATAGGACTTAACAGCTGAGGTCATCAGTCCTCTAGAACTTAGAACTACTTAAACCTAACCAACCTAAGGACATCACACACATCCATGCCCGAGGCAGGATTCGAACCGGCGACCGTAGCGATCGCGCCGTTCCAGACTGAAGCGCTTAGAAACGCTCGGCCACTCTGGCCGCCCATGATGCAATTTTTCGCATGCCTAGACGTTCCTTCAGGACGTCAAGCACAGTCGTATATGAGAATCCGGTTTCGTGGGCGAGCTCATGACTCGTATGGCGTCGATCACTGTCCACTAACGCGGCAAGAGCATGCACGTCTTCTCCGGATACCCTAGGACGTCCTGCTCGATGCATGTCTGCCACAGTTTGCCGACCTTCGTTGAAGGCTTTCACCCAACGTGCCACTGTTGTGTACGGTAATTCCGATTCTCTGCACGCCTCTTGAAGACCTTGATGCTACTGTCGTGCTGTACGACCTCTGGCCCATTCAGTATAGATCCAACTCCGTTGTTCCTGATTCAAAAACATAGTGACAGTTACGTTAGACCGCTCGCTCACAAGTGACTGTGTTTCCCTCGAAGGTACGCACGCCGGTGACGCAGGACGGGCGAGTCCATTTGCTCGGAAGTAAAGTAGCTATGTCAACAACGTATGCTATCAGCGACGACAGTAAATTCCATTGCATAGTGTCTCCACAGCAGTGTTGCCACTATTTAAGTTCCAGCCTACGTATATGTTGGACAGTCAAGCAGAGCTGTGGCAGTTAGGTTATCTGAGCACGAGACGAACTGGAAGTTAATATTTTAACACAAAACCACCTACTTAACTTAGAGCATACAGTTTTACATTCTACTTGAAAAAGCAGAAAGATATACACTGGGAATCAATAAATATAGAACCGAGATGCCAGTCTCTTACTAAATTAACAGAATCAACTTCCTTTCCCCCCTTTGTTAAATTAAGTTTCATTAAAATAACTATTTGATTACAACTGTAAATTCGCTTTCAATTTTCATATGTTTTGAAACGTAAATTCACATAAAAAACTTTGTTTTTAGTATTTTGCAAATGCAGCTGTATTTTAGGACTTAAAATGTACTACTTTCCCTTGTAAAGTGTCTTGTTTGACTAAGAATAAGCGTACACTATGAAGCTAGTGCTTCTGGTTGTTTAGTTTTACTATATATACTATTACACGACAGTGAGTCGTTCATTGTTTATTCATTATCTTGTCCGGTCTGATCTTCGTTTGGTCTGTATAATTGTAGCACTTGCGCTGATGAGTGTAACTTCTGACTGAAATAATAATTAATACAAGGATACAGCAAACCTTCTTTAGATCACTTCCTATCCTTTACTATCCTGCAGTATATAAAGTAAATGAAGCAGGCAAAAAGGAATACAAACGTCTCAAAAATGAGATAGACAGGAAGTGCAAAATGGGTAAGCAGGCATGGCTAGAGTATAAATGTAAGGATGTAGAGGTTTATCTCACGATGGATAAGATAGATACTGACTACAGGAATATAAAAGAGACCGTTGAAGAAAAGAGTACCACTTGCATGAATATCAAGAGCTCACAAGGCAACCCAGTTCTAAGCAAAGAAGGGAGCGCAGAAAGGTGGAAGGAGTATATAGAGTGTCTATACAAGGCGATGTACTTCAGGGCAATATTATGGAAATCTAAGAGGATGTAGATGAAGATGAAATGGAAGATAAGATACTGCGTGAAGAGTTTCACAGAGCACTGAAAGACCTAAGTCGTGACAAGGCCCCGGGAGTAGACAACATTCCAATAGAACTACTTACAGCCTTGGAAGAACCAGTCCTGACAAAACTCTACCATCCGGTAAGCAAAATGTATGAGTCTTGTAAATACCCTCAGACTTCAAGCAGAATATAATAATCCCAATCCCCAAGAAAGCAGGTGCTGACAAATGCGAAAATTACCGAACTATCAGTTTAATAAGTCACTGCTGCAAAATACTAAAGCGAATTCTCTACAGACGAATGGAAAAACTGGTAGAAGCCGACCTCGGGGAGGAGAAATAAAACTTCTGAGGTTCGCCGATGACATTGTAATTCTGTCAGAGACAGCAAAGGACTTGGAAGAGCAGTTGAACGGAATGGACAGTGTCCTGAAAGGAGGATACAAGTTGAACATCAACAAAAGCAAGACGAGTATAATGGGATGTAGTCGAATTAAGTCGGGTGATGGTGAGAGAATTATATTAGGAAATGAGACACCTAAAGTAGTAAAGGAGTATTGCTATGTGGGGAGCAAAATAACTGTTGATGGTCGAAGTAGAGACGATATAAAATGTAGACTGACAATGGCATGGAAAGCGTTTCTGAAGAAGAGAAATAAAAAAAATGGCTCTGAGCACTATGGGACTCAACTGCTGTGGTCATTAGTCCCCTAGAACTTAGAACTACTTAAACCTAACTAACCCAAAGACATCACGCATATCCATGCCCGAGGCAGGATTCGAACCTGCGACCGTAGCAGTCGCACGGTTCCAGACTGCGCGCCTAGACCCGCGAGACCACCGCGGCCGGCAGAGAAATCGAGTAAAGTGTCAGGAAGTCGTTTCTGAAAGTATTTGTATGGAGTGTAGCCACGTATGGAACTGAAACACGGATGATAAATAGTTTGGACAAGAAGATAATAGAAGATTTCGAAATGTGGTCCTACAGAAGAATGCTGAAGATTAGATGGGTAGATCACATAACTAATGAGGATGTATTGAATAGAATTGGGGAGAAGAGGAGTTTGTGTCACAACTTGACTAGAAGAAGGGATCGGTTGGTAGAACTTGTTCTGAGGCATCAAAGGATCACAAATTTAGTATTGGAGGGCAGAGTGGAGGGTAAAAATCGTAAAGGGAGATCTAGAGATGAATAGACTAAGCAGATTCAGGAGGCTGGGATATGAAGCAGCTTGAACAGTATAGAGTAAAATGGAGAACTGCATGAAACCAGGCTCAAGATTGAAGAGCACAACAACAACCACATAAAGTTAAAGGGGTCACTGTAACTGTATTCGCTGAAGGTAGTGTGGCTCTGCGGACTGATACTAAATTATTTCCAGTCTTAATAGTCATTACCTGTTTTTTACGTTTAACAGAATCTGCACCGATTTTGTTTATTTACGAAGTCTGATATTTTGTTATGGTACCCGGGGCAGCCTCTTTATTCAGTAAAGATCCATCCACTAAAGCCGTAGCTGCTCGGTAACTTTGGCTTGAGCAGAATGTAGTGTGTTTCCCTTGAGAGAGAAATTTATTAATCGAAATAAGAATAAAAATCAAATTATTATTTGCTCTTTGCTCAAAAGTGTAGAAAGCGCAGAGATGTTCTTTAACGCTTGATCACACTGTTGCGAAAAATTTATAGCGTGCGTTCATGAAATATTAATCCAACCCAGAAAAGCAAGATTTCGTTACCTGCTCGTTTTGAAGTAGATTCAAATAATATTAGAGGTCAGTTTTAACACCTATATAAGCGGAAGCCGTGCCAGTCCCGGCAGCCAGTGGTCTTTTTGCACCTGGTGACGATGGTGGGCAGAGCTATCGAAACGTCGAGTGTTTTATTCTGAGTGATATGGCTTCTAAATCAAGACGATTTTAGTCAAACATGGCACAGCGATACACTCCAAGCACACAAAGAGGGCTTACAGGTTTACGTGAAATTCGAACCACGTGTCGTTCCTGGCGAGTCTTCATATCGATGTGTTGTGAAGCCTAAGTTAAACGCAGGTCGGAAATCTCCGTGTTTGCATCAGATTTATCGCCATACCACCAACGTCTCCTACGTTTATGGAAATGTCGTTTTATGATAAATTTTACTCTTTTCTTTCACTTTGTTTCACTATACTTGAATGACTCACGAGTGCACGTTGTCATTGGTCAGTACTTTATTCTTTTACGATGCAACCATAACTTAGCTCCACTGAAAGTACGACTACATACTTCACTTCCAAGTAAACAGACGCTTCACTGGCGCAAACGGCGTCACTTGTGAGAAAGTTTGCAGCAGCCTGTGCAGCGGCTTTCTCCCTCTACTCGTGAATGGGACAAGTTAAGGAAATCTGTTAATGACCTTTACTTTATAACTGATTTCTTTAATGTTATCTCGATCTCTTGATTTCCTTAAAAAATGGTTTTGAAATAATGTAGAACGTGACTGAATGGTCTCATGCTAAAAGGGCCTTAGTGAAACGTAATTACACTTCAACCATTCTTTCTTTTCTGCTGGAAAAAAGTATCAGTAATACATAATATTGATGTGAATATCAGGTTTCGTTTCACAATGAGAGATAAAAATTTTGCACATAAAAAAGTGTAAATTTCGTCTACTGGTGTTCTTTTAACACGTTTCGCGATTTCCTATAGTAATTACTGTTCCTCCTCGTAATAAATGCGTTCAACAGTGGCTTTAACAATATGCAATAATTACAAATGTATTAGAATGGTTCACAGGCAAAGTATGTAAAATGCGCCATACTACTCATAACAAAGTGATTTATCATACTTCTTGAAACAGTTTTATGGCATGTTTCTACTTAAATGTAAGTCTAGTTGTAAAACATCTGGCATCAAGTTTGTAATCCAGAACATCTTTGTCATAAAGTTCTGTCGCAATAAATTTTTAGCCTTTTCTGGAATTTATTGCTACAAGGTTGCTTTGTTAGTTCGTGTGTGGTATATAAACTGTCATGTTTCCTAACTTCTATTTTGCTGAAATTCCTATCACATGGAAGAAGAAAATGTCCCGTGACAGGGAAGCACCGTCCAATTTTCTCAAACTGGTTATAATCACTCAATGCCAATAAAATTCAGTATGCAACGTGATTCTTGTTGTGTCCTCCATAGTTGCCGCAGTGTATGTGTAGTTCAGGGAGTGTTGGCTGGTGGAAGCTGGTGGCGGAACGCCCTGCACGAAAGTGCATACTTCATTGGGCTCTTGTTTTCCATTGCCTGTGAGACGTGTGTGTGTGTGTGTGTGTGTGTGTGTGTGTGTGTGTGTGTGTGTGTGTGTGTGTGTGTATGTGTATGTGTCTGTGCACCCACTCTTTTCTTAACGTTACGAATACAAAATATATGTGCTACAGACCGTCGCTGATAAAATGTATTCTGGGCAGAAATCGGTGGAGTTTGGACATTTTTCCTGTAGTCAAAACTAACAACAATTACAAAGAGCTCGTTTGAAGTTTTAGCTTCTTCTGTAGACTTAGTAAAAAATTCTTGGGCTCTTCTCATATGAAACATTTAGCTCTCCATTGGCACATCGCTTTGCAATATCGTTAAGGTGAGAGCTTCTCGTTTTCACCTTCAGCTCTTCACACGTGCATCAACAGTCTAATTGAAGGCGTCCGAAATGTTAATAGATATGTTTTCTTGAAAAATGTTGCATAATGCTACCTTCACCTGGGGATGTTACCCCTTCAACCACTTATACAGGAATAGAATTTTATGTCTTGCACCTATATACACTACTGGCCATAACAATTGCTACACCACGAAGATGACGTGCTACAGATGCTAAATTTAACAGACCAGAAGAAGATGCTGTGATATGCAAATGATTAGCTAAGCAGAGAAGGGAAAGCAGAAAGGTGGAAGGAGTATATAGAGGGCCTATACAAGGGCCATGTACTTGAGGACAATATTACGGAAATGGAAGAGGATGTAGATGAAGACGAAATGGGAGATATGATATTACGTGAAGAGTTTGACAGAGCACTGAAAGACCTGATTCGAAACAAGGCCCCCGGAGTAGACAACATTCCATTAGAACTACTGACAACCTTGGGAGAGCCAGTCCTGACAAAACTCTACCATCTGGTGAGCAAGATGTATGAGACAGGCGAAATACCCTCAGACTTCAAGAAGAATATAATAATCCCAATCCCAAAGAAAGCAGGTGTTGACAGATGTGAAAATTACCGAACTGTCAGTTTAATAAGTCACAGCTGCAAAATACTAACGCGAATTCTTTGCAGACGAATGGAAAAACTGATAGAAGCCGACCTCGGGGAAGATCAGTTTGGATTCCGTAGAAATGTTGGAACACGTGAGGCAATACTGACCCTACGACTTATCTTAGAAGAAAGCTTAAGGAAGGGCAAACCGACGTTTCTAGAGAAAACTTTTTACAATGTTGTTTGGAATACTCTCTTTCAAATTCTTAAGGTGGCAGAGGTAAAACACAGAGAGCGAAAGGCTATTTACAATTTGTACAGAAACCAGATGGCAGTTATAAGAGTCGAGGGGCATGAAAGGGAAGCAGCTGTTGGAAAGGGAGTGAGACAGGGTTGTAGCCTCTCCCCGACGTTATTCAATCTGTATATTGAGCAAGCAGTAAAGGAAACAAAAGAAAATTTTGGAGTAGGTATTAAAATACAGGGAAAAGAAATAAAAACTTTGAGGTTTACCTATGAGATTGTAATTCTGTCAGAAACAGCAAAGGACTTGGAAGAGCAGTTGAACGGAATTGACAGTGTCTTGAAAGGAGAGTATAAGATGAACATCAACAAAAGCAAAACGAGGATAATGGAATGTAGTCGAATTAAGTCGGGTGATGCTGAGGGAATTAGATTAGGAAACGAGATACTTAAAGTAGTAAATGAGATTTGCTATTTGGGAAGCAAAATAACATCTACTATAGATTTAAGTGTCAGGAAGTTGTTTCTGAAAGTATTTGTATGGCGTGTAGCCATGTATGGAAGTGAAAGGTGGACGATAAATAGTTTAGACAAGAAGAGAATAGAAGCTTTCGAAATGTGGTGCTACAGAAGAATGCTGTAGATTAGATGGGTTGATCACGTAACTAATGAGGAGGCATTGAGTAGAATTGGGGAGAAGAGGAGTTTGTGGCACAACTTGACTAGAAAAAGAGATCGGTTTGTAGGACACGTTCTGAGACATCGAGGGATCACCAATTAGGTATTGGAAAGCAGCGTGGAGGTTAAAAATCGCAGAGGCGACCAAGAGATGAATACACTAATCAGATTCAGAAGGATGTAGGTTGCAGTAGGTACTGGGAGATGAAGAAGCTTGCACAGGATAGAGTAGCATGGAGAGCTGCATCAAACCAGTCTCAGGACTAAAGACCACAACAACAACAACAGACTTTCCCTGCGATTCGTTGTCATCCCGTTGACTTCTGTGTACTGCCGTAGGTCTGCAACTTCACAACACGATATTCCGACGTAGTAAGCCGGCGTTCCCAGGAAACATCTCATGATGACGCCGAATTACGATGTCGAAATATTGTATTGGGAAGACGCGGACGTCCGGCAATACACATGATTCTACGAGATTGTAGTAATTAGATTCTTCAATTAGAAGTGCCGTCGTTTCAATCAACCACTTCTTGCTAAGCGGCAAACAAATCACACATAATGTTCCAAGAAATTCGATTGTAGTACTGGTATTTTAATTTCATAATGTGAATTTCTTTGTCCACCCACACTCCTGAGAATGGCACATTAACAATTTGCAGTTACGCCCCCATATTACCGGCAGCTACGTTGATAAATACTCGGTACCTCGCAAGGATAACTTCTAGATCGAGAATTTTAGGTAAGTTGTTGGAAGTAGTTAGACGTTGGTGAAAATCTCGCACACAATCTCGCACACAAAGAGATCTAACCGCACAACTCTGTACGGAACACGCGTTGGTGCAATGCTCCGATACAGACCGTCTCCCTTCGAAGCCAATAGCCAAGACGCCGTCTGCAAGTCCGTCCTCTCGATGGCTGAAAGCGAAGTCCACTCTCTCCACAATTCTCCCGTCTCCCACACGTACGAAAACGTGGCGGAAGAATACTATGTTTCGGCCAATTTCGAACGCTCTATCATCGCAGAAATCCATCTAACGGCATTTCTGAGATCTAGCCAGTGGCTGAGTAGGTCATATCGCCCCTAGGCAAACGAAATTCCCGTCTTCGCCACGTGTTGCCCAGCACAGGTGGCTCCGGATGCCGGGCTATCCCCCAAAGCGCCGTATTGTCCCGCGTTTCCTGTGGCCGGTGCCTGCCACCCACGGCGGCCCGGCAAGCTACGGCCATCTGCAGACTTTACATTGCACAATTCTTAACTTCCGACGCTTTTTACCAACGCTTTAAGTTAGTGGCTCAATCAGGCAGACATGTAGGGAATACTGCTCGAGAGTGCCTCATATTTATCATAATTCAATTGAGTCATGATCAGATGCCCTTGCCAATCCCTTTATTATTAATACTAATGTTGCAAAGCTAACGTGTAAGTGCCCATGTCCTGGCACCTTACAATATCAATCGTCATTCAAATAATTACTCAAAATCTTCAAAAATGCGACCCTTTCTGTTTAAGGTAGTCGGTAAAGTCATCCTCCGACTTCAAAGCATGTAAAGAACAAATAAATCATTCGCTGAAAGTAATCTTCGGAATATTAATAAGCTGGTCCTCTAATCTCGAATACTATTTAACTGCAACATAAATAAGTTTTAGGAAGTCAAAGCAGAGGGGCATGGAACCTGATAGTGCGCAAGGAAATTACGAAACCTAGCGTAAAGTAATAATTTGATGAATTCAAGTTAAGAAAAAAAAGCAACAAAGTTCTTTCTGTGCTGGTGTACAACAAAAATTAATAAAACCACCAATAGATAATATTTTTAAACAGCACGCGCATGATTTGAGATATCTTCGTTGTTTCCTGCTTTTGTGCGTAGAGATATACACAACGCTAACTTTAGGTGTGGTTTCGAAAAGAAATATCGCTTTTAAAACAACCACAGAGTGACGAGTGACTAACGTGAGGGAGCCACAACCGTTTCCCACTGGTGTTGGTCTGAAATCGGAAATCGATCACGTGACGTCCCACACTACTTAATTTTTAAGAGTTCGTAGTTCGTCGTTTCCGCATTATAGCTCGCATGTTATGACAGCTTCAGGGCAGTGAGTCACTGAAGATTTGTCACAAATACGTCACTCTAGATTCGATTTGTTATAATTAAATGTCAGTTACGGACATATCAACTGTGAAAGTCCTTAGGAGATTTTAAGGCGAACGACAATAATTTTCGAACGTGTAACCGATTGCTGTCGTCATGCACTTGGAGATGAGCGATAGGGGCGACGAAGGAAGTATGTTCGCGTCGTAGATTTTTTTTTTTACTTTTGCTGTTTGTAACTACTCTGGGACTTTCTCATTCATGTAACGCAATTATGTTCCGCGACGCTCGATCTTACCTGCATACAAGAGCACGCTCTAACAGGAATGAGTTTCTTCAATTTAGTGACTTCTTTCAGATTAAGAAACGATAGATGACGCTGCTGTGAGTGAATCAACCAGCAGTGACATTTATTTTCTTTCTTGTCCCAGATATTTCACCTGTTTTTCAGAATATTTCGTGACTTCAAAGTGAGAAGCAAATGTTACAAATACTTTTATTTATTTTCGAATGATTTTTTTATTTTTTTTATACGAGGTTGCGGATACGAAGGAACCTAATAGCACAGCTTGAACTGCTCCGAATGAAGAGAGCAGCTTTCATATTTACAGTCTTGTTCGCCACAAATATTTAGCTGCCATCGAATCCTTAACAACTCTTACGTGAATTTGGCGGTCAAGACCAAGATTTCACCACGCAGCAAGCAGTTGATGCCACATGACCGATTTCCGAACGCCGGTTGCGCGCGGCATTTCTTTCACATTTTAACCACTCGTACGCAGTAACTTCCGAAAGTATGGCGGATGATAGTACAGTACGGCACCGCAGAGAGCGCTGAACAACGTGACACAGTTGCTCTCTGTATACTCTCTTACGTGAGAGCAGTTATGAGGAGTAACGACCTTCGACACAATGCAGCTAGTAACCTGGCACAAGGCACGCCTCGACCTTCAGAGCCGTACAGCAGTTTTCCCCTGACCAGCCGTTACATGAAAGATAAAACACTATTCTTGCAGTTACATCTAATTAAAAGCATAATAAAACCTGGTAAAATGTGTAGTACACAAATTTGATCCGATGTTAGGAAAAATTAGTCTCGCAAAGTTCGTCACACGACAAATTGCACCGTTTGCTCGAGTCGCTATGTGGTATGATAAAATTACAGTACTTGTCGAAAACGTTATAAAATGATCCTTAAAAAATTACACTGTGCCAATAACATCTTGTTTCGTAAATATGCTTACAAAGTGATTTGATCCAAACTTCGCATAGTACAATGTTTTCGATGTGAGATGTAAACCTTCAGCTTTTTGCACGAGTCACTAAGTGCATCATTTCTGTAAAACGAGAACGGAAACATTACGACTATGGAAACATTGTTCCATGGGTAGTCGAGTAACGGTACCGTAGGCACGTTTTGTTATGTGCTTGAAAGGCAGTTTAGAGAGAGTAAGTACATCACATACGTTTAACATCATCACACATTTACCTCAAAAAGAGTTCTGTAATATCTCCGTCATCATACCACCAACATGAATACTGTGTATCACACCAACCTCCGATCACACCGCCTGCCCACGTACTACAGCCTAAGGGTCGAGAATGTTGGTGAGTCTGGTTCAAAAAATGGTTCAGATGGCTTTGAGCACTATGCGACTTAGCTTCTGAGGTCATCAGTCGCCTAGAACTTAGAAATAATTAAACCTAACTAACCTAAGGACATCACAACAATCCATGCCCGAGGCAGGATTCGAACCTGCGACCGTAGCGGTCTCTCAGCTCTAGACTGTAGCGCCTAGAACCGCAAGGCCACTCCGGCCGGAGTGCGTCTGGTCTTACATGTCACTCTGAGCACTGGCGAACTGCATGAAGCCTCCTCATATACACAGCGATGTCTAGTGAATAAGTTTTCAAAATGTTGAGCGGTTTGAGTGACCGTGTACTCCGATCTATCAGACGAGGCGAAAAGATAGGTTTATCGACGAAAAAGAAGCTCATAATCAAAAGAAGTTTTAAATTCAAATAGTGATTCTCTTATTAATTTAAAGAGTATTGCTAACACCACGTTAACACAGATACGAGGTGCATTCAAGTTCTAAGGCCTTTGTTTTTTTTTCTCCAGACTGGAAAGAGATAGAAACAAGCGCATTGTTTTAAAATGAGACCACGTTAATTGTCAATACGTCCCAGAGATGGCAGCACCGTACGGCAGATGGAATTTTACCGCCAGTGGCGAGACTGAGAACTGTTTTAAATACTTTAAATGGCGACATTTTCCCTACTTGAACAGTGTGCAACCATTCGGTTTCTCAATTTGCGTGGTGTGAAACCAATTGAAATTCATCGACAGTTGAAGGAGACATGTGGTGATGGAGTTATAGATGCGTCGAAATTGCGTTCGAGGGTGCGACAGTTTAATGAAGGCAGAACATCGCGTGACAACAAACGGAAACAACCTCGGGCTCGCTCAAGCCGGTCTGACGACATGATCGAGAAAGTGGAGAGAATTGTTTTGGAGGATCGCCGAATGACTGTTGAACAGATCGCCTCCAGAGTTGGCATTTCTGTGCACACAATCCTGCATGACGACCTGCAAATGCGAAAAGTATCATCCAGGTGGGTGCCACGAATGCTGACGGACGACCACATGGCTGCCTGTGTGGCATGTTGCCAAGCAATCTTGAAGCGCAACGACAGCATGAATGGGACTTTCTTTTCGTCGGTTGTGACAATGGATGAGACGTGGATGCCATTTTTCAATCCAGAAACAAAGCGCCAGTCAGCTCAATGGAAGCACACAGATTCACCGCCACCAAAAAGAACTTCGGGTAACCGCCAGTGCTGAAAAAATGATGGTGTCCGTGTTCTTGGACAGCGAGGGCGTAATCCTTACTCATTGTGTTCCAAAGGGCACTACGGTAACAGGTGCATCCTACGAAAATGTTTTGAATAACAAATTCATTCCTGCACTGCAACAGAAACGTCTGAGAAGGGCTGCTCGTGTGCTGTTTCAACAAGACAACGCACCCGCACATCGAGTTAATGTTACGCAACAGTTTCTTCGTGATAACAACTTTGAAGTGATTCCTCATGTTCCCTGCTCACCTGACCTGGCTCCTAGTGACTTTTGGCTTTTTCCAACAATGAAAGACACTCTCCGTGGCCGCACATTCACCAGCCGTGCCGCTATTGCTTCAGCGATTTTCCGGTGGTCAAAACAGACTCCTAAAGAAGCCTTCGCCGCTGCCATGGAATGATGGCGTCAGCGTTGTGAAAAATGTGTACGTCTGCAGGGCGATTACATCGAGAAGTAACGTCAGTTTCATCGATTTCGGGTGAGTAGTTAATTAGAAAAATAACCGGAGGACTTAGAACTTGAATGCACCTCGTATTTGAGTGGAAATATCAAAACATAACTTCTATACAATCTTGCAGACGTAATTGTTAATTGGAAGTGACGCATGGTTGCTTGAAGGAATTCTGAGAAAAGGATCTTTTCGGTAACTTCACTGTTGGAGTTATTCCACCATACCACGGGTTCAAATAGTGCACGTATACCTTCTGTCACCTAGATTAACTTCTAAGGGGAGACGGTTGTACAGCATTCTCCTGTATAGTTACTATGCAAGAGTTGGAATACTAATTCGCGTTTCCGTGGGCTTCTGTCTCGTTAATAATTCGCTGACAGCGTTTTACATCAACTGTATTGACGTTTCACTATAGCAGTTTCAACACTGATCCTCCTGTTTTGCATCCGAGTACTGGAAAATAACTGAAGCACAAAGTTACGATACTGATACTACGTTGATTTCCTTGTGCTGGATGCCTTATTTGAAATGGTAACTCGATTGTCAAATATGACCAGTTTTCACAGTTGGACAATTTAGGCGTTTAACAGTTATCTAGTGGAAAATTTAAGTTTTACACGGCACGGTACTTACATGTAATTTCCCAGACAGTGCGAGAGTTACGGATAGGTACGAAATAAAACTTAATCTTAATGCCATAATCTGATGTGCCCAATTGAATGATAAGAACAAAGTGCATTCAGTGTGTCTCGTACTCCAGGTTAGTCATTGCAGTGGTCACAGACACTTCAAACGCTACGCCATCTGTGCTGTGATATCATCTGATTCGTCAATGACTGCCAGGTCCTTTTAGCAGTTTTCTTTTAATTTATCAACTTTTCGACAGTGGATATGGAAGTGATCTCATAATTGGAGATATACGTTTTTAGCTGTAGATCTGCCTATAAGGATGAACTTGCGTTTTGTTTTGCACATATGCTGCAATCTGTTTACACACCGTGCACGAAAGCATCGATTTCATCCTTAGTCGACTACTCTGTTTATACTTGCAGTTACAAGTGTTTATGTTACCTTTAGCTGTTGGAGATTATAGAGGCATCATTCTTTTCGCAAATGAACTTGACAACTGATGGAAATGAGAAAAATGTGGATAGCTTCTGGTCCACGTATAAGGAGCATTCAAAAAGAAGCGAGCCGGATGCTGTACAATGAAAACACATGGAAGTATTGTAATGTAACTGCCTGAGCAAAAAAGTACTGTCCTTAAAAATGGGTTCAGAGCCCAAACTCGCCGCTCTAGGAATATGGACGCACATCGATGTGACGACAGAGCGAGCACATGCTTTCAGTAGTACTGAAAGCAATGAAATGCGGTCTTCGAAAGAAGAAGAAACGGGTGTAATGCGTTTCCTGACAGCGAAAGGAGTGCGATGAACAGAAATTCATCGAAGAATGGCACAATCGTACGGAGAGCACTGCATGTCCTTTCAAATATTCAAGGCGTCTCAGCCGGCGTTGTGGTCGAGCGGTTCTAGGCGCTTCAGTCTGGAACCGCGCGACCACTACGTTCGCAGGTTCGAAACCTGCCTCAGGCGTGGATGTCTGTGGTGTCCATAGGTTAGTTAGGTTCAAGTAGTTCTAAGTTAAGTGCTACATTGCTCAGAGCCATTTGAACCAAGGCGTCTCAGAAGGGATTCGGTGAAGAACATATGTCGTTGGCCTATGATGCATTGCCGGAACCCCACGCCTCGTTATTGATGTTATTGTCAAACGGATAGATGCCTTTACTATTCAAGAACAAGTTCCAGTAGCAGCATTGTCACAGAGATCGGATAGAATACCGAAAATTTTCAATCTGTCGTTAAGGACAGTGTGAAATTGGGCAATGTGCGCCCAGTAAGAGCCTCAAGTGTTCAAACTAGCACAGCAGGTATGCGAAATGGGATCCTTTCTTGAACGACTGCAGTGCTATGTTAAGGGAAGCAATGAATCCCTGTCACGAGTGGTCACTGCGGAAATGGTGTCGTTACTTTGGACCCTAGTCAAAACGACATAGTCAACCAGTGGAAGCATGCAGGATCGCCGGAGGCTATCCACACAAGTGTGGGTAATGTTATGCTCGTTTTCGTTGACCTCAAGAGCCTCCTTCTTATCGAATTCCTGGAGCATGGGACAGCGGCGAATGCGTAGCGACACGCACAAACCTTGACTCCCGTTGTACAGACAAGTGCGTTGGAGCACATGGTGCGGCACACATGGTTGAACACGGAGCTCTGCAGCTACGTGGTCCCATGTTGACTCGACGACATCGTCACGGTTGTAGCGGTTCAGGATCATCGACACTGGATCACCCGTGGATCTATGAAAACATGTCAACTGGTCGAATGGATAACATTTCTTCTTACACGAAGTTGATGGCCGGGTCCGGATCCGTTGTCACCCAGGCCAACTGCTACTTTAAACATGCATTGCTCGAGCCACTCAGCCAGCCTTATACTGAGGGGGGACATTCACCTGCGCTTCCACGGTATCTGCGGTTGTTATCAAGGGCACCATGAGAGTTGTGGACTACGTGGATGTTATTCCGGCCCACTTGCATCCCTTCTTGATGACTGGCGGTGGCAGAATTGTCACGGTCTGTGTCGTAAGTGCATAATCGTGCTACGGTGGTTTGAGGATTATTGTAGTGAACTCGCGTTGATGTATTAGCCAGTAAATTCGCCTGATCGGTCTGCCGGAACTCATCTGGGATGGTATCGAGCAACAACTCCGCGAACACGAAAAAGACAGTGCACGATATCTGCGTAGACATAATCTTTTCTCCAATCTATATCACGTAGAATCGTTGTCGTATTACGTTTCAAAAGTGAATCAATATCCAGTTAAACAGGAGGTCATAACGTTTAAAATCATACTCTATGTTATGTGGATGACGTAAAAGCAAATATCAATATTACGAAAAGACTACATTATGCTCTCGTGGAGACACCACACTGGTTTGTATGTTTAAACCGTATGACCAAGACTGTCTATGTGACG
The DNA here is from genome assembly GCF_023897955.1 of Schistocerca gregaria. NCBI lineage: Eukaryota > Metazoa > Arthropoda > Insecta > Orthoptera > Acrididae > Schistocerca > Schistocerca gregaria. The sequence continues at coordinate 917,533,992 of NC_064922.1, forward strand.
ATTTTTTAAGTTTTCGTTGAATAGAATCAGGCGATGTATGCCATGTTCAAAGCTATAAATTAATCTAACAATTTTAAAATTACCTGGATGCGATAAACGATAGTAAATGAGATCGGTATTAGTGTATGTCTCTCCCTACATAAATAATCGTCAACGGGACCACTAGCGGTGCGTGAGAGGTTATACCTATATAGGTAAATGTAGTATCCTGCCCATTCGTCAAATGCATGGTACCTAGGAACTGTTTCCTCGGATTTTGTGTATTCACAAGGGTGTGTCACGACCAAATGGCAACATGCAAAAAGTCAGTGTCCTTCGGTATGTAAAATTTCAATGCAAGCAAAAGAATACATTTCATGAGTCTCTGCCATAGCGTTTGTATGACGGCTCATCTTGCACTCCGGCGCGGCTGGGCGATGCGCTGCTTATATTTTCTTCGTATAGATGCTGCTCCTGTCTTGACGTCGTCCTAGCCAGCCTACTATTGGCTCTCATCGTCTCTCAGCCCTCTCTGCTGTAACATTCCAGGACGATGTGCCGGCGCTTGATGTTACGCTGGAACATTCCTTCCCCCCCTCCCCATAAAGCGACGGCCAGTCATCCTCCAGACAACGGCGTGACAACGGCGGGGGAGGGTGGACACTTCGCCGGATTATAAGTTGTGGCTGCAGGGGACGTCAATCTTCCAGTCGAACCCTGCCATCCGGCCTTCGCTGTGGCGGAAACATCACCCGGAAAACGACCAGAAGGGTGCGCGTCCACCCTCGGAGGCCAATAACCAGATGTAGATGGCGTTGGCTGCTGCGGTGCGGCGGGTCCAGCTTCAGAGGAGGCGGAGGAGGCCAAGGTTCATCTACGTCTACATGGATACTCTGCAAATCACATTTAAGTGCCTGGCCGAGGGTTCATCGAACCACCTTCACAATTCTCTATTATTCCAATCTCGCACAGTGCGCGGAAATAATGAACACCGATATCTTTCCGTACGAGCTCTGATTTCCCTTATTTTATCGTGTTGATCGTTCCTACCTAAGTAGGTCGGTGTCAACAAAATATTTTCGCATTCAGAGGACGAAGTTGGTGACTGGAATTTAGTGAGAAGATTCCGTCGCAACGAAAAACGCCTTTCTTTTAATGATTTCCAGCCCAAATCCTGTATCATTTCTGTGACAATCCCTCCGATACTTCGCGATAATACAAAACGCGCTGCCTGTCTTCGAACATTTTCAATGTACTGTGTCAGTCCTATCTGGTAAGGATCCCACACCGCGCAGCAGTATTCCAAAAGAGGACGGACAAGCGTAATGTAGGCAGTCTCCTCAGTAGGTCAGTTACATTTTCTAAGTGTCCTGCCAATAAAACGCAGCCTTTGGTTAGCCTTCTCCACAACATTTTCTGTGTGTTTTTTCCAATTTAAGTTGTTCGTAATTGTAATACCTAGGTATTTAGTTGAATTTACGGCTTCTGGATTGGACTGATTTATCGTGTAAACGAAGTTTATCGAGTTCCTTTTGGCACTAATGTTGATGACCTCACAGTTTTCGTTATATAGGGTCAACTGACACTTTTCGCAACATTCAGATATTTTTTCTAAATCGTTTTGCAGTTTGTTTTGACCTTCTGATGACTTTATTAGTTGATAAACGACAGCTTCATTTGCAAACAACCGAAGACGGTTGCTCAGATTGTCTCGCAAATCGTTTATACAGCTAAGGAACAGCAAAGGGCCTATAACACTACCTTGGGGAACGCCTGAAATCACTTATGTTTCACTCTATGACTTATTTGTTATTACTACGACCCGCTTATGTTGTACAGTGTCAAAAGCCTTCCGGAAATCCAGGAATACGGAATCGATCTGAAATCCCTTGCCAATAGCACTCAGAACTTCATGTGAATGAAGAGCTAGTTGTGTTTCACAGGAACGATGTTTTCTAAACCCATGTTGACTGTGTGTCAATACACCGTTTCCTTCGAGATAATTCCGTCTCCGTGCGGTCGTCACACGGTGTAGCGATGACATCTTCTGGCTTCTGACGTCTGCTCTGACCGCGGTGTGCTCGGAATCCATGAATTTGGGGGAAGAGACACAAAAGGATCACCGCGCACATGACAGTGGCGAAGTTGATTGTGATGTCGGCGCTGCAACCCTTCTGGACATGAAATGAGATATATGCTAGCGCCAAGTCGACGGACGATCTGGCCTCGCGCCCACCTTCTGCTGCCTCTAAAACCCTTTAAAACACAATATCATGCTGCGCGAAGCCATACTAGCTTTGGCCCCGGATGCTGACGATGGTGGAGCAGGTGGACCAGTGTGCGATGGCGGAGGCCGTGAAGAAATTTCGCCGGCGATGGTGCAGCTCGTGAGTGTCAACCACAATAGGCGAGAAACTGTTCCAACGCTTGATCCCTGGTGTGTACGTGGAGCGAATTTTAGCCATCTACTGTTTGGAGGTTCTGACAAAACTTTCTGCTTCGCTGTTTGACTGTGGACGGTACAGTGCACTAGTTAGATGCTTTAGGCCATTGCGTTCACAGAAAATTTCAAATTCATTTGACGTGAACTGAGGGCCATTGTCCGACACTATGACGTCAGGTAAACCTTCGAGGCTTAATACAGAGGACAACGCCCGAATTGTGCAGCTTGACGTTGTCGAGTACATCGACACAGGAAAAGGAAACTTGCTACGCGAGTCAACCACATTCACCATGAGTGTCCCGCAAAGACTTTGTGCACACATTTCCATGGTGATTGCGATCTAAGTCAAGCAGAGAATTATTGCGGAGCAGCCCAGTGATTTTCCGCATATACGTGACACTGTGACGTCGTCTATACTATTTGGGTGTCCATGCCCTGCCAAGTACAGTGTCGAAGCGCTAACTGTTTCGTACAAACAATCCCCAGTGCCCTTAGTTAAGTAGCTGCAATACTTCTTTTTGCAAAGCTTTAAGGATCAACCCATGTGACTGTCCACTGTCATTCTGAAAAAGAATCACATGTTTCTGTATAGCGAGGCCATGCCGACGGGCAAAGTGTCGGCTCACTACAGAATTCTATATGATACGCAAGGAACGAGGCCAAGATACGCGAATGCATGTTAGCAACATGTTCAAATGTAAGTCGTCTTCCGTGACCTGTGCAGTTTTCCTATAGACTGAAACAATTTCCTAAGACTGAATCAATTCAGAATCCTGAGCATCGGAATGACAACTAGATGAAGCACGAGCTTCAAAGTCTGTATCAGGGCAAATCGTAAGACGTAAAGAGTGTGCGCATTACAATGTTTACCTGTCGCACGGTACACAGTCTCGTTCAGCTACTGAGACAATAACAAAGCCCATCTTTGCAATTCTTGGACAGTTCTTACAGGAACCGGTTTCTTCGGATGTTACAAGGACTGCAAAAGCTTATTATCCGTTACTAAGTAGAATTTCCTGCCATAGAAGTAGCTGTGAAATTTGGTGACACCATGCACAATAGACAAAGCCTCATTTTCTATTTGTAAATAGTTACTCTGAGCCTCGGACAACACTTTTGATGAGAAAGCACTAGGCCTGTCTTTATCACCAATTCTGTGCGAAAGCACTCCACTGATTCCGTAAGGCCAGACGAGGTGGCCGAGCGGTTCTAGGCGCTGCAGTCTAGAAGCGCGGGACCGATACGGTCGCAGGTTCGAATCCTGCCTCTTGCAGAGATGTATGTGATGTCCTTAGGTTAGTTAGGTTTAAGTACGTCTAAGTTCTAGGGTCCTGATGACCTCAGAAATTAAGTACCATAGTGCTCAGAGCCATTTGAACCATTTGATTCCGTAAGAGGAAGCGTCAGGATTCAAGTGAACTAAGTATCGATCACTGAGCTATGCAAAGGCTACTTGTTACTCCTCTGTCCAAAGAAAGGGGACATTCTTGCTACGCAAGCAATGCAATGGAGCTGCAACTTGTGTAGCATTCGTTATGAATCGAATATAATATCCAGAATGAAATTTTCACTATGCAGCAGAGTGTGCGCTCATATGAAACTTCCTGGCAGATTAAAACTGCGTGCAGGACCGAGACTCGAACTCGGGACCTTGAATTTCGGGGGTAAGTGCTCTGCAATCTGAGCTACCCAAGCTTAGATGGCAGAGCACTTTCCCGCGAAAGTCAACATACCGAGTCTCGATCAGGCACACAGTTTTTATCTGCCAGGAAGTTTCGAATATAATAGTTCATTCTCCCTAAGACTGACTGCGATTCTGTGACATGACAAGTTACTGGCAGGTTGCATGACTGAAGAGGATACTGTGGTGGAACGCCACATGTATTTATTAAAAAAACAAACCGAGATTTTGTATTCTGATGAATAATTCGTCAAGTGACGCTAGAAGTGTTTAAGTGCGATGTGTTTTGTGAAACGAACGTTAAGATTTGGAAGAAAAAACTAGAGAACTAAAGATAATGATACCGAACCTTCTCTGTTTTATCTGTGCTGGTCAATGAAAAAAGACCAAAGACATTGTATCATGTGACCCAAGCTCTTGTCTTGAATTCTTACATGTATGATAGGAACCATCGTACGCTGGATGTAATTGTGTGGAAGTTCTGCAAAGCTATACAAAATATAAATAAAATTTCGATGTAATAAAATTTACTTTTTTACAGCTCTCATATGAGTGAATCAATAATTTCTGATTATTTGTTGTTTTAGCGTGTGCTCCGGAGGGGACCACCATTTCTCTTGTAGCATAGGTCAGCCATTACGCCAGCAAAACAATTATTCTTATTAAATCAATTATTGAATGTAAGTGTAAATGCAGGAGAATTCTCCGTCTTTGTCTTTCAATATTCTAAAGCCAATAAAATTGAATGAGAGCTTCAGTCAGTAATATTTTCGTTGCATTGAGTCTGGTAAATTTTCGATTGGCCGCGTAGCAGCAGGTGATGAGAATCTTCTTGGCTTTGCTTGCTAGTGAAACATAAACATAGCATTTTATGACTTTTCATGAAAACAGAAATATCTCAGCTGTGAACTGTCATTTTAAAATTGATGCATAATTAAACCAGTTGCCAACAGGATCCCTGAGAACTAATTTTTATTACAACATTCCTCCTGATTTACGCAGATTTTCATTTATAATAATGATAATGTCGTGTGACGAGGGGCTCCCGTAGGGTAGACCTTTCGCCTGGTGCAAGTCTTTCGATTTGACGCCACTTCGGCGACTTGCGCGTCGATGGGGATGAAATGATGATGATTAGGACAACACAACACCCAGTCCCTGAGCGGAGAAAATCTCCGACCCAGCCGGGAATCGAACCCGGGCCCCGTAGGATTGACATTCTGTCGCGCTGAACACTCGGCTACCGGGGGCGGACTTTATTAATAATAGCAGCCACTCACGCAAACCTAACCGTAGAAGGCGATGAGTTGCTCACTGTGCTTCAAAAATTGTTACTCACGCACGGCAGAAAATCCAAGGTCTACGTAAATGCTTGTGGCGGTATAGTGTTTTTTTTAACAGTCTCATGCTAGCCAAAACCAGAACCCAATGCAAATGATGACCACTTCTCTTTAAGTCAAGCACCACAACAGAAATAGGAAATTACAATTTTACAGAGTATTATCACATACCACCAAATAAAAGTTATTATTATTTTTTTATTTACCACCACAATGCACACATTGCCTGTTTATGACATGACCAAGATACTGCAACTCAGGTTTAAAAAAAATCACACTTGTCCAGTCTACACTTTAGTCCTGCCTCAGAAAACATAAACACAGCACATAAATTTGCAATATGTTCTTCAGTTGTACGACCTGCTACGACAGTATCGTCCGAATAGTCTGAACAATTTGGTGCTTGAGCAGTCAGTTGTTCCAAATACCATTGGAAAATGGTAGGTGTGAAAGCACTGCCAAAAGGCAAATGCAAATATTTCAACAAGCCTAAATCAGTATTCATTAACACTACACTTTTTGAGATTCGTCAGCGAGCGGTATTTGACGATAAGCATCGCAGAAATTAATTTTTGAAAAGTAGCAACCAACGCCTAATCCGTCCATGAGATCCGCTGGGCGTGGTAGGGGTACGGATCAATCACAGAGTGTGGGTTGATCGTAGACTTAAAGTCAACACAGAGGCGAATGCGACCCTAAGGTTTGGGGAGCAAAACCTGTCGACTTGCCCACTGACTAGCTGATATCGGTGCAATAGCTGCGCTATCTTTGTAATTCTTTAAGTTCAGCAGCGACTTCGTCGCGTAATGCAATGGAAACACCTCTGGCCCGACAAAATTTCGGCTGAGCATTGTCTTTCAGAGTAATATGTGCAACAAAATTGTTAGCCTTGCCTAAACCTTCAGGGACGAGTTGCATGAATTCCTTCAGCAAGCTACCTACACTTTCTTTTGCATGAAGCAGAAACTGACAACACATTGTCCTGAATGTTAAAGCCAAATGAATCAAGACCAAATATGTTCTCACAGTCACATGATTGTAGCACAGTAGAAGTCACTATTTGGGTACGTGAGCGATACATGGCAGGCAAAGTACATTTTCCGAGAATGGGAACGTCTTGTCCATTATAAGTTGTCAGGTGAGTGCTACTTATGGACAGGCTTGGGGAGCTTAAAATTTCATATGTGTGACGTTTCAGCAATGTAACAGAGACACCAGTGTCCAACTGAAATTTTCCACGTTTCCCACGAAGAAACAAATGAACAAAAAGTTCGATGGACTGGCATAGCACTGAAGAAAGTGCTTGCTTGCTGGTTTTGCTAATGCAGGTTGCAAACTTTGAATATACTGCATTAGTGATTAGATTTTTGTGAGTTGACAGAATTGTTATGTTTGTTCCATTGTACATGTCCATTCTTGCCACAATCATAGCACTGTGCTTGTTGGGGAGGGGGGGAGGGTAAGTTTTGGCGTTTGTGCCGTGAATAGCATCGAGGGCATGACTTAATTTTGTCTGCCTGTTTAGCGAGATGGTTACAACAATGTTCTAAATGGCTCCGAGCACTATGGGACTCAACATCTGAGGTCACCAGTCCCCTAGAACGTAGAACTACTTAAACCTAACTGAGCTAGGGATGTCACACACATCGATGCCCGAGGCAGGATTCGAACCTGCGACCATAGCGGTCGCGCGGTTCCAGACTGAAGCGCCTAGAACCGCCCGGGAACTTCGGCAGGCTACACAATGTAGAGAGTTGTTTACGTGGCGTGGCGAGTGCAAGCTCAAACAAATCGCTAGCTGCTCAGATTTATCGGCCGACAGAACACCTGAATTGTACTAATCTAGTATTTGCACTACTTGCTTAAATGATGGATCGGACCGTTTCAAAATCTGTTCTCTGAGTTCGACATCAAGTACACTGTACATAATCGCATCTCGCAACATAACATCTGAGTATAAAGAATCACAAGAAAATTGGAATTGGCATATCCTCGTCATACTCTGCAGATCCATTGTAAGTAGGCTGCTTAGGTTTTTACGCTGGTAACGCCATGTAGCGCTCTGTATGAAAATCACGGACTGTGCTGTGTGCAGTCTGTGGCTGGTTGGCATTGCTAAAATATTCGGTATTGTAGTGTTGGGCAGATGGATGTGAACAGCGCGTAGCGTTGGGCTGAGAGCGGATGATCTGGACGTGTGTCCATCAAAGAGAGTAAATTTATAAGACTTGATGTCATGAAGTGATATATATATATATATATATATATATATATATATATATATATATATATATATATATATATATATATATATATATATATATATAGGGTGTTTCAAAAATGACCGGTATATTTGAAACGGCAATACAAACTAAACGAGCAGCGATAGAAATACACCGTTTGTTGCAATATGCTTGGGACAACAGTACATTTTCAGGCAGACAAACTTTCGAAATTACAGTAGTTACATTTGTCAACAACAGATGGCGCTGCGGTCTGGGAAACTCTATAGTACGATATTTTCCATATATCCACCATGCGTAGCAATAATATGGCGTAGTCTCTCAATGAAATTACCCGAAACCTCTGACAAGGTGTCTGGGGGAATGGCTTCACATGCAGATGACATGTACTGCTTCAGCTGTTCAATTGTTTCTGGACTCTGGCGGTACACCTGATCTTTCAAGTGTCCCCACAGAAAGAAGTCCCGGGGGTTCATGTCTGGCGAATAGGGAGGCCAATCCACGCCGCCTCCTGTATGTTTCGGATAGCCCAAAGCAATCACACGATCATCGAAATATTCATTCAGGAAATTAAAGACGTCGGCCGTGCGATGTGGCCGGGCACCATCTTGCACAAACCACGAGGTGTTCGCAGTGTCGTCTAAGGCAGTTTGTACCGCCACAAATTCACGAAGAATGTCCAGATAGCGTGATGTAGTAATCGTTTCGGATCTGAAAAATGGGCCAATGATTCCTTTGAAAGAAATGGCGGCCCAGACCAGTACTTTTTGAGGATGCAGCGACGATGGGACTGCAACATGGGGCTTTTCGGTTCCCCATATGCGGCAGTTCTGTTTATTGACAAAGCCGTCCAGGTAAAAATAAGCTTCGTCAGTAAACCAAATGCTGCCCACATGCATATCGCTGTCATCAATCCTGTGCACTATATCGTTAGCGAATGTCTCTCGTGCAGCAATGGTAGCGGTGCTGAGGGGTTGCCGCGTTTGAATTTTGTATGGATAGAGGTGTAAACTCTGGCGCATGAGACGATACGTGGATGTAGGCGTCATTTGGACCGCAGCTGCAACATGGCAAAAGGAAACCAGAAGCCGCTGTTGGATCACCTGCTGCACTAGCTGCGTGTTGCCCTCTGTGGTTGCCGTACGCGGTCGCTCTAGCTTTTCAGCACGTTCATCCGTCTCATTCCCAGTCCGTTGAAATTTTTCAAACAGATCCTTTATTGTGTCGATTTTCGGTCCTTTGGTTACATTAAACCTCCGTTGAAAACTTCGTCTTGTTGCAACAACACTGTGTTCTAGGCGGTGGAATTCCAACACCAGAAAAATCCTCTGTTCTAAGGAATAAACCATGTTGTCCACAGCACACTTGCACGTTGTGAACAGCACACCCTTACAGCAGAAAGACGACGTACAGAATGGCGCACCCACAAACTGCGTTGTCTTCTATATCTTTCACATCACTTGCAGCGCCATCTGTTGTTGGAAATTGTAACTACTGTAATTTCGAATGTTTGTCCGCCTGAAAATGTACTCTTGTCCCAAGCATATTGCAACAAACGGTGTATTTCTATCGCTGCTCGTTTAGTTTTTATTGCCGTTTCAAATATACTGGTCATTTTTGAAACACCCTATATAAATATATATATAATGACTTTTGAATACTATTAAGGTAAACACATTTTTTGTTCTCTATCAAAATCTTTCATCTGCTGACTATGCCTATCAGTAGTTAGAATCTTTTACTTAGCTGGCAGTAGTGGCGCTCGCTGTACTGCAGTAACGAAGACTTTTGTGAGGTAAGTGATTCATGAAAGGTATAGATTATTGTTAGTCAGGGCCATTCTTTTGTAGGGAGTTTTGAAAGTCAGCTTGCGTTGCGCTAAAAATATTGTATGTCAGTTTAGTGTTGATCAGAATAGGTAAAGAGCGAAATGTATGAGTACGTTCAGTTCTACTCAGCTGTTTGAAAATCCGATAATGTAAGAGGTTTATAAGCACAGTCATTCATAATTTTTTCTAAGAGGACGTTTCACCGTTACCTACTCGCGATACGTTTTTTCTGACCGCTTTCTACAATTAAAGAATTGATACCTAGCTGCTACCATATTCAATTGTTGCTCGCTATAGTTAGCTAGCGAATCTAGAACCTGATCATACGAAATTTCACTCGGAGTAGCGTTACGAAATAACTTCTGTAGGAGGCAGAACACTGCACTGCCTACCATGGACAATAGACAGGGAAGTTTCACTGTATCTGGTACACTTCGAGCAATTACGTGGGCTTCAAACTGTTACAGCCACTCGAGACACTCCTCTTATTGTTCATAAAATTGCCAAAAAGGCGGAATAGCACTGGGACTCGGTGTTTCTTGTGCTGCATTAGTAGTTCGGTTCGCCAGGATGTGCTGTACAGTGTTTAGCAACATTGCATATAACGCTGTCAGCTGTGGTGCCTGGATGGGAGATGGGATAGGTGGATTGGGCATGTTGGAAGAGACAAATGCAAGAAACGGACAAGGCGAACAAGAAAAATAAGTACAAAAACAGAGAAAAATTCTGCAATGCTCACCTGAAATCGCCGATTAGCAAACACACGAATGAGATTAGAGCAAGTAAAGACCTCTGCAAAGGAAAGGCAAGAGAGAATTAAGGCGCCAGGAACACAAAAAAGAAAATTCCGTGGCCTCCAGGCACTGGGCTCTTCTTGTAGTATCATGCCCAGTCGTCCAGTACAGGGTGCGTAGGAAACTGTTTTCCCGGATCGAAAGACAACAATTTAAGTAAATTCTGTTGATGGAGTTCAATACAGTAAGTTAAATTTACAGTACTTATCTTTGCGTATTCACAAGGGCGTGACGCAACCAAATGGTGGCATGCAAAAAATCAATGACCTTCGGTATACACAATTTCGATGCAAGCAAACGAATACAGTTCATTAGGCACTGTTAGAGAGTTTGTATGACGGCTCGTCTTTCAGTCCGGACGCCCTTAACCAGAGTGGTGCTTATATTCTCTTCGTATAGATTCCGCTCCTGTGTTGCTGTCGTGCTGGTCAGCATAGTATTGACGACATCGTCTTACTGCCCTCTGTGCAGTAACGTTCCAGGCCAATGTGCCAGCGCTTGATGTTACGCCGGAAAAGTAATAATAGTGGAAGGTCGTACTCGAATCATGGAAAACGCGAATGCAAAGCTGTCTTTGTATTAAAATGTACACTACTTGCCATTAAAATTGCTACACCAAGGAAAAATGCAGATGATAAACGGGTATTCATTGGACAAATATATTATACTAGAACTGACATGTGATTATGTTTTCACGCAATTTAGGTGCATAGATCCTGAGAAGTCAGTACCCAGAACAACCACCTCTGGCCATAATAACGGCCTTGATACGCCTGGGCATTGAGTCGAACAGAGCTTGGATGGCGTGTACAGGTACAGCTGCACATGCAGCTTCAACACGATACCACAGTTCATCAAGAGTAGTGACTGGCGTATTGTGACGTGGCAGTTCCTCGGCTATCATTGACCAGACGTTTTCAGTTGGTGAGAGATCTTGAGAATGTGCTGGCCAGGGCAGCAGTCGAAAATTTTCTGTATCCAGAAAGGCCCATACAAGACCTGCAACATGTGGTTGTGCATTATCCTGCTGAAATGTAGGGTTTCGCAGGAATCGAATGAAGGGTAGAGCCACAGGTCGTAATACATCTGAAGTGTAACGTCCATTGTTCAAAGTGCCGTAAATGCGAACAAGAGGTCACCGAGGCTGTAATCAATGGCACCCCATACCATCACACCAGGTGATACGTCTGTATGAAGATGACGAATACAAGCTTCCAATTTGCGTTCACCGCGATGTCCCCAAACACGGATGTGGCCATCATGATGCTGTAAACAGAACCTGAATTCACCCGAAAAAGTAACGTTTTGCCATTGGTGCACCCACGTTCGTCGTTGAGTACACCATCGCAGGCGCTCCTGTCTGTGATGCAGTGTCAAGGGTAACCGCTGTCATGGTCTCCGAGCTGATAGTCCATGCTGCTCCAAACGTCGTCGAACTGTTCGTGCAGATGCTTGTTGTCTTCCAAACGTCCCCATCTGTTGACTCAGGGATCGAGATGTGGCTGCACGATACGTTACAGCCATGCGGATAAGATGGCTGTCATCTTGGCTGCCAGTCATACGTGGCCGTTAGGACACTGCACGGCGTTCCGTATTACCCTCCTGAACCCACCGATTCCATATTCTGCTAACAGTCATTGAATCTCGACCAACGCGAACAGCAATGTCGCGATACGATAAACCGCAGGCTATAATCCGACCTTTATCAAAGTCGGAAACGTGATGGTACGCATTCCTCTTCCTTACACGAGGCATCACAACAACGTTTCACCGACCTTTATGAAAGTCGGAAACGCGATGGTACGCATTTTTCCTCCTTACACGAGGCATCACAACAACGTTTCACCAGCAACGCCGATCAACTGCTGTTTGTGTATGAGAAATCGGTTGGAAACTTCCCTCATGTGAGCACGTTGTAGGTGTCGCCACCGGCGCCAACCTTGTGTGAATGCTCTGAAAAGCGAATCACTTTCATATCACAGCATCTCCTTTCTGTCGGTTGAATTTCGCGTCTGTAGCTTGTCATGTTCGTGGTGTAGAAATTGTAATGGTCAGTAGTGTATTTCTATGTCCCAGATATTTTCATTACAATATGGAAAACTAAACAAGTATAATTTAACATATTAAAAGTTTATATATAAGGAAATTTTTTATCTAGTCTGTATTATTCAGACAAGAGATAATTATGATTCCCACTTCCTTAACGAGCTTGTCAGTCACTTTTATCATAACATTCTTCACTGTCATACATTGATACTAATTATATCTCCACGAATTGAAGGACCATTTATAGCACTACAGTGTTCTACAATGCTATTACCATAGGGAATTCTACAGGTACTTCATATTATAAGTTTATCTGTTGGGAAATAGCCGTTTTCACTCAAAGCATGGTATCACAGATTTCAGTGCTCCAACAATGCGTTTCTTTTTTCATGTAAAATGTCTACACTCTCTCAAATTTCTTCTCGTTTGTTTTGTCATTCACGAAGACATTCTAAAGTCTCCTGTTGCATCTCCTTAGACAATGCAAGATGGCAGAATAAATGATGGTCAGATTCGCACCTTGCATGAGAGCTTTATACATCTCAATGAGAAGTTGAATATGACACTAACTTAATTCGACGCTTATGAGCAAATTTTCCTGTCAGTATGACTCAAAAAGGGATGACAGTCGATCAGTGGTAATTAACACTCCGTTCCTATATAATGCATGTCTTTGAGCAGAAGGTGGAACAAGCAGCGCAAGTGGTTTGAGTTTGAAAACCAGAAGGACAAGGGCAGAAGCGAAGGCGCGCTGCAGGGGTTACCACAGAAACCACTTAAAGGGGTGGCAGGCCGAAAGTGAACGACCCGACCAGCTGGTTCTGGTGGGAGAAATGTGTGTAGCAGGACATCTGCAGAGGGACAGAAAAAAAGGATTCGAAAGCTGTGTTTCCGAATTCCAAAGGGATATGAACAAAACCAGTGACGCATTCCGATCATGTGTCCAGCGAGTGTGACACACGCGAAGGTCAATGTATTTTAGTCGTCTAGAATGAGCAAAAAACGCCTCATTGGCGAAAACGCACTAGGACGGACAAAAATACAGAAGTTTCGATGCAGTTTACTAGAAGGGACATTGCGATTGGTAGAGTTTCCAAGAAATAAGAGGAACGCTCATATTGGTCGAAAAAGGCTGTGACATGAAGAATGAATGAACCCACGTGGGGAAGCAGTTAGGTCATGAGTAAGACAATAGAGAACCAGCCAATTAGTTAATTGTTCTTGCAAGAACTGAGAGGGCACTATAATATGCACACTGCTCCAACCATACACATGTATATCACCACATACTAAGACTAGGGCTGAGTACATGTTTTCTTGCATAACGGGAAACACAGGGAAAGTTTCTTCAGTAAAATTCGGCCTAGCAGACGGCAGCTCATCGCAGCTCAAGGTGAATTCCACGTACAGAGGCGTAAACTTAATGGTTCACCAACTTGTGTCCACGGTAACCTCAAGTGGCCTTGGGTAATCTTTCGCTCAATTTGTCTCATAACTAACCATCCACCGTAGACTTGATTGTCATCCTAGATAGTACCGAACATTGAACCGGAATCGGACGATTTTCGTAATACTGACCAACAATATAACGTATGTGCAGGAACAATTTTGTAAAGAAACTTCTAATAAAGTTTAATACTGTTGTGTTTAGGATTAACATTGTTTCTGAGAGTTAATATTTAATGTTGTTGTGTTTAGGATTATTTCACTTTTTGATGTTGACGAGATGTGTTATCTTCACAACTGTTTTTATGTTGTCAAATTGAAAACTGTGTAAACAGGTATTTTGTGCAAAAAATTGCGACATTAAACATGCCATTTAAATTTTCACAGTTATTCTCAATCATAGAATAAGTAACCACGTTACAAGGTGACCCTCTCGAATGGACTGTTATTACTTCAAGATTTTACACTCTAGGCCCTTTGGGAATATTAATAAATGACCCAGTCACATTAATGTGACCGCCCCCTTACGCCCAATGACCATGTGCTATAATCACTTACAGATGATAGGTGGCAAAGCTGGCGAAAAGCACTGCAGTCGTAGTCGCAATGCAGAAACAGAAAGATTTATCTGTAATCCAAAGGGGAGTGATTGGCTTTCAAGACACCGGTGGAAGCATTCAGGAAATGACCGTTTGCAAACTGTTCACATGCCATCGTGGTTTAAGTATACCATGCATGTCAAAATGGCGCTATTGAAAATTGGCGCCAAAGACAACTACGACACACCACAGGCAATAGATGACAGAAGTGAACGACAGCTGGGGAAATGTGTACAGACGAATAGACATGCAGCTGTTGAGCAACTGAGCTCCAGTAACTGACCGCCCTGGTGAACCTGACAATATCTCCCCAACGGCCGTTTAGCGAGCGTTGCTGCGTACTGGCCTCCATAGCGGGCGCCTGGTTCGGGCACCTGTGCTGAATGCTATGCATCGGTGACAAAGACTGGAATTGGAGCTGCAGTACGGCAACTGGAAATCCAGAAAGCGGTGACATGTAACCTTTCCAGATGAATCACATTCTTTGTTCCATCAGGCAGATGTACAACTCTGTAGAAGTCGTCTTAAGGTTCCAGGACGCAAGAGAGAGCGTTATGGTTCAAAATGGCTCTGAGCACTATGGGACTCAACTGCTGTGGTCATTAGTCCCCTAGAACTTAGAACTACTTAAACCTAACTAACCTAAGGACATCACACACATCCATGCCCGAGGCAGGATTCGAACCTGCGACCGTAGCAGTCGCACGGTTAGAGCGTTATGGTCATGGAATGTTTTCATGAGCAAAGGATCAGTATTAATGTACATCTGTCCTTCGCCACTATGTTCACCTCTTTATGCAGTTTGTGTTTTTTTTTTTTTTTTTTTTGCACTAGGGCATCTATTAGTAGGACAATGCAACAAATGCTCATAGATCACAGTGTAAATCGTAGTTCGAAGAACACTAGAATGAGTCTACCGCATTGCCCTGACCACCAGGTTTCTCGGATTTATCCAATCGAGAATTTGTGGGACGGCTTTGATCGGTCTGTTCACACTACGTATTCTCAGCCAAGAAATCTAGCACAACTGACCACGACACTGTAACTGGCTTGGCTCCACATCTCTGCCGGTACCTTCCTGAAACTCACTGACTCCGTCACATTAACGTGACTGAACAGTGTAGTTTGTGAATACAGAACCTTTATGTTCTAGCGAAAGAATAGTGAGCCATGAGCGGTTCGTGTTCATGCCGTTTATTTTTTGCCATCTTCTCTTTACGGTACTGCCTCCTCGTTTTCTTATTCGGTTTACTGGCGTCACTAGGTTTCTATCTTACCTGCCCGTGAGTGGCAGCAGCAGCGTTTATCGATAAGTGCACTGTCGTACTATCTCTGGAGCGACCGCTAGTATTTCCGGGTCGTCGTCTGTCGGGAGTTCAGTCGGGTGGATGAAGCAGTCGGGGATGGAGCGCCAGTGAGGCGTGGACAGCCAGTACATGCCGACCGCTGGCAACACATGTGGACTGTCCGACGGAAGGAGATCGGAGCGGGAACGACCGCTCATTGATCTCTCGGTTGGTCGTCTCAGTGGGCGACGTGTATTTGCTCTTTTGACGGTTTCTGGGCCTCCTCAGTTGGTCATGTTGCCGGATGTGGCTCGGTTCCTTCCTCGGGCAGAGATGTCGTCGCCAATGGGCGATAGTTACCTCTGCATAGGTGGATTGGATCCAGTGTGCCCGGGTCGCCGTGTCTCCGAGTTCCGAACGGACATCGAGTTGACTTGCGTTGGAGCTGCAGTGAGCGCCGGACAGCCAAGTTTCGCCCGACCGTTCCCGACAATCTTAACTTGCGTGGGGACGACCTTGGTTCGTCGTTCGGTCGGTCGTCTCATCGGACGACGTGTATTTGGTCGCCGATCGCTTATTGAAACTCTGTGTGTGTGTGTGTGTACTTGTCATTTCTCCTAGTTGTTCCACGGTGATTGGTTTTAGGATTGTCGGAGTACTTGGTGCAAGTGTTTAGGTGGAAGTGTGTATAGCTACTGTGATTTCCACTGAGCAGATAAACGCTGTCTGCGTACTGGAGTAGCCAGTCAGTTGGTTGCGACAGAGCAGTGTGGAAAGGAATTGATTAGGTTGTCCGTTGGTTCTTCAGCCGTCCCTAGGTCGTGCTGCCACCCGATTATTTAGTGTTACGCTTGGCTGCCTGTCTCACCTAAACTGTGGTTCGAGTTTCCTCCCCAGGCCGACCCTCAGAACACTTCTGAGCACCACTGTTGTGTTGTTTGTGATTGAGATTTTCTTTTGTCGCAAGTACTGTGCCAGGCATCAGCCGTGGATTAATTTTGTCTGTTCTGTGTTCAGTAGGGAAAGCAGAAAGGTGGAAGGAGTATATAGAGGGTCTATACAAGGGCGATGTACTTAAGGACATTATTATGGAAATGGAAGAGGATGTAGATGAAGACGAAATGGGAGATACGATACTGCGTGAAGAGTTTGACAGAGCACTGAAAGACCTGAGTCGAAACAAGGCCCCCGGAGTAGACAATATTCCATTGGAAGTACTGACGACCTTGGGAGAGCAAGTCCTGACAAAACTCTACCATCGGGTGAGCAAGATGTATGACACAGACGAAATACCCTCAGAATTCAAGGAGAATATAATAATTCCAAACCCAAAGAAAGCAGGTCTTGACAGATGTGAAAATTACCGAACAATCAGTTTAATAAGCCACAGCTGCAAGATACTAACACGAATTCTTTACAGACGAATGGAAAAACTTGTAGAAGCCGACCTTGGGGAAGATCAGTTTGGATTCCATAGAAACACTGGAACACGTGAGGCAATACTGACCTTACGACTTATCTTAGAAGAAAGATTAAGGAAAGGCAAACCTACGTTTCTAGCATTTGTAGACTTAGAGAAAGCTTTTGACAATGTTGACTGGAATACTCTCTTTCAAATTCTGAAAGTGGCAGGGGTAA
Source organism: Schistocerca gregaria (assembly GCF_023897955.1). Lineage (NCBI taxonomy): Eukaryota > Metazoa > Arthropoda > Insecta > Orthoptera > Acrididae > Schistocerca > Schistocerca gregaria. Next base: position 917,551,316 of record NC_064922.1, read on the forward strand.
AACACAGGTAGCGAAAGGCTATTTACAATTTGTACAGAAACCAGATGGCAGTTATAAGAGTCGAGAGACATGAAAGGGAAGCAGTGGTTGGGAAGGGAGTAAGACAGGGCTGTAGCCTCTCCCCGATGTTATTCAATCTGTATATTGAGCAAGCAGTGAAGAAAAGAAAAGAAAAATTCGGAGTAGGTATTAAAATCCATGGAGAAGAAATAAAAACTTTGAGGTTCACCGACGACATTGTAATTCTGTCAGAGAGAGCAAAGCACTTGGAAGAGCAGTTGAACGGAATGGACAGTGTCTTGAAAGGAGGATATAAGATGAACATCAACAAAAGCAAAACGAGGACAACTGAATGTAGTCGACTTAAGTCGGGTGCTGCTGAGGGAATTACACTCCTGGAAATGGAAAAAAAACACATTGACACCGATGTGTCAGACCCACCATACTTGCTCCGGACACTGCGACAGGGCTGTACAACCAATGATCACACGCACGGCACAGCGGACACACCAGGAACCGCGGTGTTGGCCGTCAAATGGCGCTAGCTGCGCAGCATTTGTGCACCGCCGCCGTCAGTGTCAGCCAGTTTGCTGTGGCATACGGAGCTCCATCGCAGTCTTTAACACTAGTAGCATGCCGCGACAGCATGACCGTGAACCGTATGTGCAGTTGACGGACTTTGAGCGAGGGCGTATAGTGGGCATGCGGGAGGCCGGGTGGACGTACCGCCGAATTGCTCAACACGTGGGGCGTGAGGTCTCCACAGTACATCGATGTTGTCGCCAGTGGTCGGCGGAAGGTGCACGTGCCCGTCGGCCTGGGACCGGACCGCAGCGACGCACGGATGCACGCCAAGACCGTAGGATCCTACGCAGTGCCGTAGGGGACCGCACCGCCGCTTCCCAGCACATTAGGGACGCTGTTGCTCCTGGGGTATCGGCGAGGACCATTCGCAACCGTCTGCATGAAGCTGGGCTACGGTCCCGCACACCGTTAGGCCGTCTTCCGCTCACGCCCCAACATCGTGCAGCCCGCCTCCAGTGGTGTCGCGACAGGCGTGAATTGAGGGACGAATGGAGACGTGTCCTCTTCAGCGATGAGAGTCGCTTCTGCCTTGGTGCCAATGATGGTCGTATGTGTGTTTGGCGCCGTGCAGGTGAGCGCCACAATCAGGACTGCATACGACCGAGGCACACAGGGCCAACACCCGGCATCATGGTGTGGGGAGCGATCTCCTACACTGGCCGTACACCTCTGGTGATCGTCGAGGGGACACTGAATAGTGCACGGTACATCCAAACCGTCATCGAACCCATCGTTCTACCATTCCTAGACCGTCAAGGGAACTTGCTGTTCCAACAGGACCATGCACATCCGCATGTATCCCGTGCCACCCAACGTGCTCTAGAAGGTGTAAGCCAACTACCCTGGCCAGCAAGATCTCCGGATCTGTCGCCCATTGAGCATGTTTGGAACTGGATGAAGCGTCGTCTCACGCGGTCTGCACGTCCAGCACGAACGCTGGTCCAACTGAGGCGCCAGGTGGAAATGGCATGGCAAGCCGTTCCACAGGACTACATCCAGCTTCTCTACGATCGTCTCCAAGGGAGAATAGCAGCCTGCATTGCTGCGAAAGGTGGATATACACTGTACTAGTGCCGACAGTGTGCATGCTCTGTTGCCTGTGTCTATGTGCCTGTGGTTCTGTCAGTGTGATCAAGTGATGTATCTGACCCCAGGAATGTGTCAATAAAGTTTCTCCTTCCTGGGACAATGAATTCACGGTGTTCTTATTTCAATTTCCAGGAGTGTAGATTAGGAAATGAGACACTTAAAGTTGTAAATGAGTTTTGCTATTTGGGGAACAATATAACTGATGGTGGTCGAAGTAGAGAGGATATAAAATGTAGACTGGTAATGGGAAGGAAAGCATTTCTGAAGAAGAGAAATTTTTTAACATCGAGTATAGATTTAAGTGTTAGGAAGTCTTTTCTGAAAGTATTTGTATGGAATGGAGCCATGTATGGCAGTGAAACATGGACGATAACTAGTTTGGACAAGAAGAGAATAGAAGCTTTCGAAATTTGGTGCTGCAGAAGAACGCTGAAGCTTAGATGGGTAGATTACATAACTAATGAGGAGGTATTGAATTGGGTTGGGGAGAAGAGAAGTTTGTGGCACAACTTGACCAGAAGAAGGGATCGATTGGTAGGACATGTTCTGAGGCATCTAGGGATCACCAATTTAGTATTGGAGGGCAGCATGGAGGGTAAAAATCGTAGAGGGAGACCAAGAGATGAATACACTAACCAGATTCAGAAGGATGTATGTTGCAGTAGGTACTGGGAGATGAAGAAGCTTGCACAGGATAGAGTAGCATGGAGAGCTGCATCAAACCAGTCTGAGAACTGAAGACCACAACAACAACAACAACAACAACATGTTCAGTATACGGCCTTCAGCTGAACCTTATGTGAAGTATTTTAAGATTAGGCATTCAACCGAGTTTTATTTAAAATTCTTGTTTGATCTGTATCTAGGCCTTCAGCCGTATTTGTTTTAAGTTCGTGGCTCTCAGCCGTAATGTGTAAATTCCTGTCTGTAAGATTTCTCTTTAATTATCTTGAATTCTTAAAATGGGCTTCAGCTGTACTGTGGAAATGCTTATGTTAAGGTTTGTCTTTAATTATTTTGAATGATTGTTTGGGCTTTCAGTCGTCAATATATTTCAAGTTTTCTTAAGATGTTGTTCTGTCACACTGTGTAACTGCTTGTCTTTAAATGTTCCCTTTCATCATGTTGAAATATTATTGGGCTTTCAGCCGAGGAATTAATTTATATTTTCCTTAATATGGCTCTTAGCCAAGATTTGTAGATGCTGGCCTTTAAAAGAATTTCCTTTGCTGATCTGAAATATTATTTGGACCTTTAGCCGAGAAGATATTTTAATTATACTTAAGAAAGTCGTTTCTCTAAATCCTTGTGTTTCAAACTAATTATTTAAATTTTATTATTGAGAAGTTACTTGGGCACTCAGCCATTAATTGTTCCTTGCTGTTTTAAAGAGAAAATTGTGCACTAATTTTCTAGGAATAAAGTTGTATGTTCTTGTGTAACTAACAGTAACTGATCTTCACCCCTTTCCACAACCTGATCCGCTCAGTCCTGCGAAACCAGATTCCAAATAGAACAATACAACAATGATCTCCGCTTAACTGCACAATTCAATTGCAACTCAGGCGTGGTAGGTTACCAAGAGGATTTTACCGCTGTATCATCGACAACATTGATGTATATCCACTTGTATACTTGATGCTGTTTCTATGATGCAGGTGGTAAAGGAAATATCCAAATCTTTGTAATGACATACAAGTTACCACCAAGATATTTTGTTCACTCAGACATAACGGTTATAGGTATCAGTACTCACAAGTCCTATGCTTATCAACCCACGTTCGTCAAACTTGTATCAGTTCGATACATCCTGAGATATTCCCCGTTTTGAGGATTTACGAATGTTATAGAATTGGGCTGCTTTTATCAGCTTGGTAAAGAGCTGCATTACATGTATAATGCCATGCCTCTTCATGTACATGACAGAAGAGAGAAGTTGGAATTCAGTGCCTCCATATCGTCTACTTCTTTCATAAAGCACGAAGATTTTCACATATGAGATAAATGGATTACCAGTAAGAATGTCAGTTGCCTGGATGCTGTGAAACGTTAGAGAGAAGTCTGCGTTTTAATAGAGGATATTCTCACGTGTATCCCACCAGCTCTATGCCCTTGGTAACTAAATGCTGGTGGCGAAAGTCTCTACCAGTCTGAGGTTTAGACAGGGCCTCCTCTGGAACAACATTTACTTCTCGAGCGCTGGAGAGATCAGCTGCTTGCACGACGCCTGTTGTGTGGTACTGTATCTATGTACATAAACGTTGAAATGATCCAGAGTATGACAGATACCCTGAAGAAATGGCTATGTATCCTAAAATAATTTATTGCTTGTACAGCTACTGACAGTAAAGAACTAAGAACATTTCGCAAATGGAAGAGGCAAAGCAGTGACTACCTGAGTCCATCAGCAGAGCATTCGTGATTTCTTCAGGTAGATCCCATTTTTCATGTCCCTTCCAAATTTTAGCTGCCCAAGGTTAAAAGAGAAAAGGATCTCTTAGAAGTATGTCATAATGTACCACACAGTTTCCCCGGATTTTCAGGTGTTTCTTTTTATAATTGGAAATAAACGAAAGCTACTTTTTCTCAAGTAATTGAAAATGTATTTATAACTTATGATTTACATATGTACAGAAACATGATGGCGCAAGCGTGAGATGATTGTTCCAGGGTCATTATCTAAGGAGAACGTTCGTGTAGTCAGACAGTTCAGCCCAGCAGGTCACCGTTGCGGACCTTGGCTTCTATGTGAGCGACGGCGTTGGCCACCTTGCCGGCAGCCACTTCAGGGGTGTCCAGGGGCACGCCATTGGGTCCGATGACGATGTTGGCCGGGCCATAGGCGGCGTAACCGGGATGGACGGCGGAATAAGCGACAGCTGCAGGTGCAGCGGCAATGGCGGGGGCAGCGTAGGTCCTAGCAGCGATCACGGCGGGAGCGGCTGCGATGGCGGGAGCGGCGTAGGTCCTAGCAGCGATCACGGCAGGGGCGGCGGCGATGGCGGGGGCGGCGGCGACCACAGGGGCGGCAGCAACCACAGCGGCGCTGTTGACGATAGCGTCGCGAGCCCTGGTCTCGGCGACGGCGTTCAGGTGGGCGGCCTTGGAGGCAGCGACCTCAGGGGTGTCGAGAGGAGTGCCGTCAGGGCCGATGACGATGTTGGCGGGGCCGTAGGCAGCGTAGCCGGCGTAGTTGGGGCCTGCAGCCACGACCGCGGGGGCGGCGGAGTAGGCCACTGCAGGGGCGGCGATGGCGGGGGCGGCGGCAGCGATGGCGGGGGCGGCGGCGTAGGTGCGGGCCGCGGCAGTGATGGCGGGGGCGGCGGCATAGCTGTGGGCGGCGCCCAGTCCCAGGTATCCGGGCTTCGCCACCGCCGCGGCCACCACGGCGCAGAGTACGACCTGGAATTGACAGTTGTCGTGTCATCGTTCGTCATCCTGATATGGCTTTAAAGTGTATCCAGTGGCTATGTGGTTCGATTACAGATGTTTCCAAGGACTGTACTGTGATAGGAAGACAATGTACGTGGATAGTATACAATACATGCAGGAACCAAGATGGAACGATAAGAATGGAGGTCAGATTATAAACACTGTACGACAGGGATGCTTCGTTTCTCCTACACGATTAAACCTGTGCATCAAAGAAACCATGACAGAAATAAAAGTATGAGGACTAAGATTAAAATTCAAGATGAAAGAATATGAATGAGTAGATTCGCTGATGATATTGTTATCCTCAGTAGAAGCAGGGAAGAGTTACAGAACGTACTGAATATTGTAGAATGAACAGTCTACTGAGTATAGTGAATGGATAGAGAGGAAACAAAAAACGATAAAAGTCATGAGGTGCAGCAGAAATTGATTCAATGATACACTTAACATTAGAATTGAGAACTATCAAGTTGACGAGGTTTGGGAGTTGGAGGCCAGGAAATAGGCGAAGAGAATGAATTCGGTTGCCTTGAAAGCAAAATAATATCTGACAGACGATGCAAGGAGGAAAAAAAACAGAGTAACGTAGGCTTAGAGGGCACTCATGACCAAAATAAAACTGCTAGTACCAGACAGTGACCATAACTGAGGAATGATTGAGATAGCTACTCAAAAGAAAAGCGGCAGATCGGTTTTGGAAATGCCTGCATCTACAATGTCCTAAGCTGAGGCTGTTCTGTACTCGCATCCCGTTTTATCACTATCTAAACGCACTAAAAGCTCCTACATATCCATTACACAGCCTACATGAAATGATTTATTTGTGTGCATCTAGAAAATGGGCAAAAATGTTACAAATGTTGTTTGTGTCAGAGATGTAAGTGACGTATGTAATGTAATGCATAAGGCAAAACAAGAAACTTAGTAGTATTTCATAGTATTACATCTGCGTAGATTCAAATTAATGGAAGAATTTTAAATGCAATGTTGCTGAAGTATGTTAGTACCTAAGATAAAGTACAAAATATAGTGGTACTATTTGAACGAAGGAGACGTTCATACAAATCTCGACAGAAAATAGAGTACAGATATATGATAATAAGAACATGAAGACTTGCTAGGTAAGACGCAAAAGAAATGAAACAAAGATTCCAACAGGAAAATGATTATTCCTGCAGGTGGGGTGCATTATAGGAACCTCTGATAAGGCTTTAAGAAGTAGATTTTTTTGGTCGTGAGTCTTCTGACTGTTATGATGCGACCATCATGACTTCTTCTTGCGTGTCAGTATCCCTTTCAGATTACGACCTCTGTCCATTTTCTAGTACCATGCAAGTTATTCCCTTATGTTTTCTATTTGATCGTTTCCTCCCTGATTCTGCTGCGAACTTCTTCATTCCTTATCTCATCTACACAGGTACTTTTCAGGATTCTTTTGTAATACTACGTCTCAAACTCTTCGATTAATTTTATCCCAGCTTTCTCATCGTCCGTAATTCACTTCTCCATAACTCTATACTCCACATGTACATTGCAGACAAACTGTAGAGGTAGACAAAGATTACGATAAGTGAAATAGATTACTTCGTTTTCTTCAGAATTGCTCACCGTTCCGCTGTTGCTTTATTTCATATGTTTTGCATCACATCAGAACTCTTTCACTTAAAGACGGTGTTGGTTGCCAGGCATAGCATGGTCAGCTGCAGGTGCTGCAGCGGCGGATGAAAGCTTCAAGTGAGAACGAACGTTGTATGCGACACGTTTTAGGCGTGATCACGCGGCCGTCGTAAGCGCTAAACTATTTTTTTACAATTTGTTTGGAGAAAATGATGACTATCTTAGTGAGAAATCTCTTTGTTGATTATTATTAGCATTTATACTGGCAACGTATCACTTACGAATGTATACGGCTATGTGCGAACACGACTCTAAAGTCGCAAATATTTTTCGAGTTTCGCAGACGAACGAAGATTCGTTACTTACATACTGTCTCCTGCACACCTTCGCATCAGCCGAACATAATGGAACGAACAACAACGATTTATTAGGCCGACAGCGTAGTCAGAGTCAGCATCGTGTAATAGGATGATACCTTATTTTACCTGATTTCGAAAACAGTAAACCCAGTTATTTTGGATGTTAGACGGATTGCGCACAGGATCCTTTGAAAACAAATGCAGTGTCTTAAAGACAATATACGACCTTTGTATGGTAGTGTACTTTCTTTCCAATCAAAGCCGTGTATTCTTGTAGTTGCTCATACAGTCAGGTTACGGAGCAACGTAGAAGTATGAGAGAAAACCGACAGATTGTTCTTATCACTTAGTGACTACTGCAATGTTAGGTTGCAAGAAGAGTGATGTGGGGATGTGTTTCTTGGATGTAGAGATGAAAAGAATAACATTATTAAGTAACAGATGTCAAAATAAAAACTCTTATTAAACTAATGACATTAAAACAGAGAAAGATAAATACTTGAACGAATTTAGAGTAGCGCTGCTAGGATAATATTTCGGTATGGTCTATGCGAATGCATAAAAAATGGAGGACGGGTAGTTTAAATGGGACGGACTACGTCATTTTCCCAAATTTCTGGTGGATAAATTTAGAGAACTTCTGCTCTAAGAACACTGTACAGTCATTATGATACCGTCATCGTATATCTTGCGTAGAGACCATGAGAACAAGATACGAGAGATTTGGGTGCGTACAGTGCCATGTCGTTTTTGATTCTGCGGTGTTAAATCGGAAGAGTGGTTCGATTGGTCCCCCACGCAACTTTATCTTGTGCAAGTCTCTTCATCTCTGTATAGCTATTGAGCCTACATCCACTTGATCTACTTACTGTAGTAAAGTCTAGAACTCTGCCTACAGTTATTACCTCCTCCACCCTTACCTCCACTACCAGTTTAACTATTCATCAGTATGTCTTTTCAACAGATCCTTTCCCTTACTCAGATTGTGCCACAAATTTCATATACTCCCAATTTAATTGAGTGCTTCCTAATTTATTTCCTCATTCACCCCACTAATTTTGTACATTCTTCTGTCTTCTGCGGCAGCACTTTTTCAAAGCTTTTATTCTTGTGCCAACTGTTTCTCGTCCATGTTTCAATTCGGTACAAGATCTTATTCGAAATACCATCAGGAAAGGCTCCTTAAATCTTAAATTACTGTTTGACATTAACCAATACCTCATCTGAAATATATTACTCTCGGTGGTGGAAACCTGAGTGTTACGTCCTCTCTCCTTCGGCCATCGCCAGTTATTCTGTCGTCCAAGTAGCAAAACTCATCAACAAGATTTAGTGTATCATTTTCTAATCTAATTCCCTCAGCATGGCCCGACTACTTCGATAATATTTCGTTACCCTTGTTTCATTTTTGTTGAAATTCATGTTATAGCCTCTTTATAAGCCAATATTTATTCCATTCAAATGGTCTAACCTGTTCAACTGATCTTGCAAGTTCTTTGCAGTCTCTAGACAGGCTTTTCCACTCTCTTACTATACGACTGTACCACGACAGAAAATCTCTAGTGCCGCGTGGGATTAGCCGAGCGGTCTTAGGCGCTGCAGTCATGCACTGTGCGGCTGGTCCCGGCGGAGGTTCGAGTCCTCCCTCGGGCATGGGTGGGTGTGTTTGTCCTTAAGACAATTTAGGTTAAGTAGTGTGTAAGCTTAGGGACTGATGACCTTAGCAGTTAAGTTCCATAAGATTTCATAAACATTTGAGCATTTTTGAAAATCTCTAGTAGTGATTAGGTGTACCATTTGTCAGGCACTGTTCAGTGTCTTGCGGGATGATTAACTTACCCCTACCGATGGGTTTTATTCAACCTGTAACACCTTGAAATAGCATGTGCATATTATATATTGTCTCACTCAATACGTGCAAACTGCTATTCTTACAGAAAAATTAACAGAATAGGAAGTTTAATGTAGTTAGATTTTATACTGCCATAAATTTTCGCTAGAGGCTGTACCTTTAGAATTACTGAAGGAAACCGTACGAAAGTGACTTTCAAACATGGTTTTTCTTGAATAACTTGGAACTGCGGACCCAAGGCAAAACGTACCACACTACAGAATTCAGCTACATTTCCTACAGAGAGATCCTGTTCATTTTTTTCTGTAGGACTGATAGTCTGCACTTAGCGGGATAACAATATCGAAATCTTCCAAGGGGTTTTTGAAGGCGTTGCGGGTTGCAGAAAACTGACTGGTAGGGTCAGGTGGATAACGCTGTGTGTGTACACGCAGATGCAGAAGACATTGTTGGACAGTGTGAGGCGCCACTTACCAGGACCTTCATGCTGAGGAGAGCGTGTGGCGTCTGCAGCTGCTGAACTGTGGCTTCTTCAGCGCGCGTCACGTTTATATAGCGCGCGCGTCCGGCGTGAAGGGGCCGCGTCCTTCTGCCACACCGGCCTGTTGGGCGGCCCCGGGTCTCGCAAAAACGACGACGAGTGCCTCTAGCGGCGTGGTGCCCACTTAATTATTTATTCCCGTAATTCCGGTGACGCCGACATGAGGGTTACGGTGCAAAGCTCGCGGCCGGCCGGCGTAAATTGGACCCCGGTCTGGCTGGAGTCGTGCTCGCCCAAGTACCGCCCTGGCTCAAGGCCGGAATGCTACTTGCGGAGTGATTTCCATGGCGGCTGCACTTCGTCACGGCACCCAGTCCACTTGTTGCCAGCGCTGTCTCATTAACCTGATAGTTCAGACGCGGCACTGGTATTCCAGTTCGTTACTGGGTCGCACTTGGTCGTGTTTGGAATAGTTTACCACTTGAATGTATTACTAGACCTCTCTATAAATTCATTTGTGTTGATCGTAATGTAAGGAACCAGTTCGATCACAGGTCTCAGTTTTAGAACGACCATCTTCAGTTCTCCAAGAAGCAAAGGGAAACGATTATCAGCGCGGAAAATCACACTGTTGAAAGCTCGGGGTACAACAAAATATTTTTTTTTTTTTTTTTTTTTTTTTTTGTAATCTTGCAACATTAAGACAGAATAACGTATCCAACTTCACTGGTACAGTTTATCACATTGTGGACCGTAAACAATAAGGCTGCACTGCGTACAGAAAACTGTGCAGTCATTCAGAACGTGTTTACCAGAATATTTGCTCTTGTGCGCCGCTGTGCACTACCAGAGAACCGTTTCCAAATTCAACAATTAAGTGGGGCGCAAAGTAACCCTATTACAATATAAGAACAATAAGAGCAAGCACGGTCAGAATTCCAGTTAAAGAACATATGAGGAATCATATAACTTGTCAGATCTTAGGAAAAATAAGCAACTCGAATGTTCCACGACAAGTTAATCTTATCAAAATGTACATTCCATAATAAATTTATTAAGACATATGAGAGAAAAAAAAAGAGATACAAAACGTGGAAGTATAGATGCTCCTTAGGTGAAGGAATTAAAACATTTAAGCTGCTAAAACCACAACAGTAAATATAATTACAGACACTAGAGTTCGAAAAACACATAATGTACTCACACTTTGTTACTATATATTCAGTGAGCCCGCCCGGTTGGCCGTGCGGTCTAACACACGGCTTTCCGGGCAGGAAGGAGCGCCTGGTCCCCGGCACGAATCCGCCCGGCGGATTTATGTCGAGGTCCGGTGAGCCGGCCAGTCTGTGGATGGTTCTTAGGCTGTTTTCCATATGCCTCGGCGAATGCCGGCTGGTTCCCCTTATTCCGCCTCTGTTACACTATGTCGGCAATAGCTGCCCAAACAAGTTCTCCACGTACGCGTACACCACACACCACCATTACTCTACCACGCAAACGTAGGGGTTACACTCGTCTGGTGTGAGACGTTCCCTGAGGGGTCCACCGGGGGCCGAACCGCACAAAACCCTGTGTTCGGTGTGGGGCGGAGGAGGGGTGAAGTGGACTGCGGTAGTCGTCGTGGGGTTGCGGAACACTGCGGCTGCGGCGGGGACAGAGCTCTCCGTCGCTTCTAGGTCCCCGGTTAACATACAATACAATACAATATACTCAGTGAAGAAACTTACACAGAAGATACAAATATTATGAAGGCGAAGGAGTAAAAACACACAGCAGAAGAATCTGTTGATATCCACAAGTACACTGTCTCAGCCCCTGCTACGTTGAAGGCAACAGTTCTTCGCTTCCTACAGCCACACCCAGCTGAGGAGCACTTGCGAATCAATATCGAAGGACCTAAGGCTTGCTTCAAAATCTAGATTCATCACATATATTGAAAAACTAAGAGCGTAATTACATTTCTTGCTAATGTTTTATGTCTGACCGTAGATAAAAGAGGTATCAATAGAAGACAGACAGAAGTAGCTGCTAACAGATACTTGTTCAGGTTGACAATTATCGAACTACATAAAAAATAACGTAAATTAGTTATAAAATACGGCGTCCACACACTTTATTCAACATGTAAAAGTCACTACAGATATACCGCAATCGCGATAGGCTACAATCCGACCTTTATCAAACTCGGAAACGTGATGCTACGCATTTCTTCTCTTTCACGAGGCATCACAACAAAGTTTCACTAGGCAACGCCGGTCAACTCCTGTTTGTGTATGATAAATCTGTTGGAAACTTTCCTCATGTCAGCACGTTGTAGGTATTGTCGCCGGTGCCAAACTTGTGTGAATGCTCTGAAAAGCTAATCATTTGCATATTACAGCATCTTCATACTGTCGGTTAAATTTAGCGTCTGTAGCACGTCGACTTCTTGGTGTAGCAATTTTAAAGGGTCAGAGTAGTGTAGTAACAGCAGGTAGGTCCTGGGCAGTTAACACGAACAGCAGAGAGCAGTATAGTTTTTTTTCACTATAGTACAAATGATTTCAGCTCGTGGCGCAAATTTTGGGGGGAGAATATAATAGTTTATCGTATTTCCTTTGTGATGCGTATCGGGGTGCATGTTGGCGAGCTTTCCCAAGTGGCACTTTCAGTGTCCATAGGACTACATCCTGTGTACAAATATAGATAGCAAGTGCTCTAGATTAAGGACAGGAATTGTGTTGCCGTAAGTTTTAATTAATTATTTTGTGAATTTTCATGTGTCTCTTTATGTGTTGTGTTCACTCCACGTGTGGTGCAGACAGAATGAGCGTGGTGCTGACAGAACGAGCGCTCCAATGGAAACAGTATTTCGCTTTTGTAATGTTCTTTCGTGTTAAAAGATTAAGATAAATTTTCTGAAATGAGGGGCGCTCGTGTTCTGCAAGTTTTTTTTAAAATTATCTTGTGGTTTTTTTGTGATGTGGTTTTTGCTCACACTATATGACATGTGAGGGTGACTCCTAGCTTAGTGAAAACATGGACACTACACTTAGCCAGTCGGTGAACACATTAGTGCAATTTTTAGTGTAACCATTTTATTTCCTAGTAAATTTTTGTAAATTTTATGATAGTTATGTGCCCGAGCCCGCTACGTTTACGATACTGGACGATCTGACCACGTGTTCAGTTTGTGCTTTGCTTCGACAAATACTCTGTACTTAATTATTTTGAATCATAATGGCCTTCAGCCATTTTTGTCGTGTGAAACCCACAGCTTTTTCCGCAATATTTGCAATGAGAGAAGCGTCTTTGATCACATCCGCCCTACTTTCGTTGGGATCGGCTGACCTGCGACAGTACAGATAACGACATATGCTGTGGAAACGCACTTTAAATCGGTTTACCAAGTGATAAGTTGGATAACGTGTATTCTTTTGGGCCGTTCTTTGAATTTGCATACGGGACTCTGAAATGGCAGTGCATTGCGTAGCCTATCCGGCTTCTCGCATCAGCGACTTGCGTAGCCAATAGAACAGCTGCGCCTTGAGTAAATTTATATACTAGCAATACCAATCGCACTTCGTTCCGCCGCTGAAAATCTTTATATATTAAGGCTGACCCGACAAACGTTGCTGTGCCATATAAATTAACTCTAGTCTATACTTGTAACACAATAGTCATTCCAGAATGAGATTTTCACTCTGCAGCGGAGTGTGCGCTGATATGAAACTTCCTGGCAGATTAAAACTGTGTGCCGGACCGAGACTCGAACCCGAGTTCGAGTCTCGGTCGGGCACACAGTTTTAATCTGCCAGGAAGTTTCACAATAGTCATTGTTGGCGGTAGCTCGTGACACAAACGATAATAACGGCCTAAAACTGTGTATGGAGTGAGAAAGGGCTTAGAGGGAAGTCCGGCAATATCAGCCACTGTTAGTTCTAGCGTTTATACGGTGGATCGCACGGATTTAACAATTGTAGCCGATACACGGCTCGGCCATGAGCATACAAACATAGCGGCAATTTCGTGTCGAAACGTGTTTGCCAGCAGTATGAATAAGGCCAAGTGCACACGCATAGGTTTTTAACGTACGTAACAACATTGTACGATTCAATTCCTTTAGAGGAACAAAGGAGAGCATAGGAACTTCTTTGTTCCTCTAAAAGAATTTGATCGGACGATATATTTCCGTTCAAAATGGTTCAAATGGCTCTGAGCACTATGGGACTCAACTGCTGTGGTCATTAGTCCACTAGAACGTAGAACTACTTAAACCTAACTAACCTAAGGACATCACACACATTCATGCCCGAGGCAGAATTCGAACCTGCGACCGTAGAAGTCGCACGGTTCCGGACTGCGCGCCTAGAACCTCGAGACCACGGCGGGGCTATATTTCCGTACGATAAAAATCTATGCGTCTGCGCTAGGCCTAAATGTCGGTTTGGTAAATGACACGTGTTACCTAGTTAAACGTCTCTGTCTCATTACGTCGATTCAAAGAGAGATATTAGAGTCGTTGCTTTTGGTACGTTTTCTTCAATTAACTATCCGTCGAATAGTGAAAGACTGTCAGCGGTAGACACCTGGTTGGGATAACTGATCAAGTGATAATTGATCAGTTATCCACCAGGGTTGAAAATTATTAAATTACTAAAATAGCTATTTAAAATAAGGGTTGGTGGTAGAAGGGTGAAAATTTAGTATTGCTTGTGTTTTGTAATGCCACATCATAAAAAAATAAAAATAAAAGTCCTGTCTAAAAAGAAAGAAAAAATTTTTTTAGGTGGACCACCCTTATCACTTAGGGGTATGAAAAATAGTTTACGACCGATTCTCAGGAGTACTGAATTTGCATGTAAATTTCATCACAATCGATCGAGCCGTTTCGGAGGAATATGGCAACTAACAATATATAAGGAAATGTGTGTGTGTGTGTGGGGGGGGGGGGGTCGGCGGGTGGTTAGGTGGATGGATGGGCGTGATTGTGTGTGTGTGTGTGTGTGTGTGTGTGTGTGTGTGTGTGTGTGTGTATAGCATGTTTTAAATGAAGTAATCGGGATGATTAGACAGAGAGGAGAACGTTAATCCCATCAACTTCCTCATATAGTAGGCCAAAGTTATATGAAATAAGGCACCATATGGATAGTTAATTTAGGTTTGTATATAGAGTCAAATGTATCTGTTCTGAAAATAAAACCGCCTTTTCTTCCTGCAACTTTATTTATTTTTCCCATACCCTTTTCGCCCTTTTCTTGCTCTGACGCCTCATCAGTGGGATCTATAACGATACAGTTTTGTTATTTTCATATTATCAAACAGTTCACGTCCAGATTTTTTGTGTAAAGAAGTAATTACTTACCGTTTGCTGTGATATGCATTTCCTTTCATCTAGTCTGGAGGTCACACTACCACTTTATTACCGACACATAGGCAAAATTTTGTATTCCGAACTTTTTCCCACTGTTTAAAGAGATTCACAAACTGAACAAGTCATTAACGTGTTGGTCCTCTTCTGGCGCTAGAGCAGGCATTTGTTCGGCTTGTCACTGACTGACAGAGTTGTGGGACGTTCTCGTGAAGGATATCGTGCCAAATTCTGTCTAACTGGTGTCTTAGGTGGTCAAAACCCCGAGCTAGGTCTGGACCATGCCCATAATGGTCCAAACGTACTCAGTTGGGGATTGGGGAGAGATTCGGAGACCCTGACAGACAAGTTACAGTGTAGCAAGGATGAAGACAGGCAATAGAAACTCTCACAGTGTGGGGAAGCACATTATCTTCCTGAAATGTAAGCCCAGGGTGCCTTGCCATAAAGGGTAACAAAATCGAGAGTAATGCCGTTGACGTTCCTCTTTTCTATAGGGTTGTCGCGGGTGACAACCAAAAGGGTCCTTCTTTGAAATAAAATGGCACCCCAGACGATCAATTCTGACTATCGGGCTGCATGGCGAGCGGCAGTCAGGTAGGTATACCACCGCTCCAGAGCGTCTCTGGACACATCTTCGGCCTGGTATGGCAGTGACTGGAGTAGAATTGTCTTCAGTGATGAGTTCCGCATCGAAATAATGTCTTGAAAGGCCCCAGACAGGAAATGGGATTCCAGTCAGACTGTCGCGTGCCATGCGGATCGACAAGCAGTAGTGATGTTCGGGGGAGCCATTTCACGTCATAGGAGAATCTTTTAGTTCTCATCCACGGCCCTCTTACAGCAGAGCCGTATGTTGACGATATTCTACGCCTCTTTTTGTTGTCCTTTATGTCAAGCCATTGTGGGCTTACATTTTAGCAAAATAATGTTCAAAAATGGTTTAAATGGCTCTGACGACTTAATAGCCATGGTCATCAGTCCCCTATAATATAGAACTACTTAAACCTCAGGACATCGCACACATACATGCCCGAGGCAGGATTCGAACCTGCGACCGCAGCGGTCGCGCGGTTCCAGACTGAAGCGCCTAGAACCACTCGGTCACTCCGGCCGACCAAAATAATGTCGCTGGCACCGTAGTGGAATGGTAAATGTGACTGTGTTGTCAGCAGATATTTAAACAAGACACTATTTGCGTAAACTCCCTTAAATATAAAGAAAAATAAACACATTCAGGAGTGGAATTTACATTCATGCAGCTAAAGTGTAATACTTAGGGCACCTATTGACATGATATTGAACTCCTACAATCAGACGGCTGAATAGTTAACCAAATAAATTTCATTCCTTAAAGTTAACGATAGATTACTGCAGAAAAATTCTTTTGTCTAATTACGTTTAATGAAACGCCTATAATTGTGATCTCTAAATGAAAAGATTGGAAAATTAATCGTGCCTGGAGAGGGTGCAAATTATTGAGGATAAGGACTTACGTAACGTATACACATATCTCCCGACTCACGAGTTTTCTGTGACGACTCTCGTGAATGTGTGTGGGACACAATGCAGTAACAATCTTTTACTGATTTAAACAATACACGACGATTCCCACTCAAGAAATCTGGAAACGATCTACCCAAAACAACCCCCTATCCAACGAAATCCTTATGGAAGTTTGTATGTAAGATGGTTCAAAATAGTATGAATTGCTTGCAATGAGCCACCCTAGAGTATCCGAGACACAATGTGGCCGTAGTAGAAGGAAAAGTACAACGATATTCGACAGCGCCAGTTGTTGGTCTAAGTATGGCGTATCGTAACGGGCAGAAAACATTTCTCGCACAAAAATTTCGATTTATGGCTCTATCAGAAATCCTCTTATGAGCCTAAACATTATGACCATTTCGCACTGAATGCTGCCTGGTTGCTTTGCAGGCACTTGACGCGGCACTTGATCCCGCAGGCCAGAAGTGGAAGCTGGTCAACTGGTCACGTGGTACTGTTGTCAGCATCTATGGAGAGCAGTTGGATGGCAGTGAACTCTTGAGAAAGTGGGCAAGACGTGAGCATGCGAGCCTCGTCACACATAGTGCAAAGTGAAGCTCGGACGCTTGCTCGCTCTGTAAAGCACGGTGGGTGGCAGATCTGATGAGAAACCAGTGATACCGTCCGCCCCTACCCCTCCCGCCCGCAATCCACGACGAATATGCAGTATCATCAATGACTGCACCGTGGCGCACAGCGTTTAGCGGCCAGGCGTTCATTTCACGGGCGATAGGCGGAGGCATCACCGCCGCTTAAGAGCGCAGCTGCGACCATCCTTAAGCCGCTTCAGCAGTAGGGCCTAACCCCAACAACGCTGCCAACGTACTACGGGCCAATCACGCCATGCCACGCCACCGCAGTCTCACCGGCTGCCAGTATACTCCTGCGTGCCCGGACTAGTTAAAAGCGTACACGCCGCCACGGAGGTAGTGCGAAGTTGGATTGCAGTCTAGCGAAGTGTTTGGACCCGCCGCTTGTTCAAAAAAATGTTTCAAATGGCTCTGAGCACTATTGGACTTAACATCTAAGGTCATCAGTCCCCTAGAACTTAGAACTACTTTAACCTAACTAACCTAAGGACACCACCCAACACCCAGCCATCACGATTCAGACAAAATCCCTGACCCCGCCGGGAATCGAACCCGGGAACCCGGGCGTGGGAAGCGAGAACGCCGCCGCTTGTTATTCCGGACATATACAGACTTGAAGTGACAATGTCATAGGATTGTGATAGGGACTCACTGAGCGATACCGTCTGATAGTGTTTCTATTCAAATCTTGAGTGAACTTCAGTTGAGAGAGTAAAGTAGTTTTTCCACTCACGCTTCCAGTTGTCCCGCAAATATATAAAACAACTCCAAAAGTCTGAATACTTTACAACCGAGTCAACGTGTGAAATTTTTAAGGCTGAAGAAGCAAAGACCTGATTTCCTTCTAAGAAAAGCAAATGTTTTACTCATCTCATTGCCTTTGGTGTTATACCTCCTGAATTATGTGTCTTACAATTACATAGTTCTTCAGGTTCATTCAGTAGACACTGTCTTCATAGTCTGTTACTAATAGAGTTAGTATCAAAGAAATGATAAATTAAAATGTCATGCAGTATGCTGAAGTGTTATTTCATGAAAAGGGAAAGTCTAGTAAGCTATAAACTACAGGGGCGATAGTAGAGAGAACAATTTACGAAAAGGTTTGAAATTTTATATATTGTTTGTTAGAAGTCGCATAGAGCTCTCATTCTTAAATACTGAATTAATATACTTTGGATAATTTGCGCGCCAAGAGTTACACTGTCTCAAGATATATGCGTAGTTTTTAACTTTAATACTCGACTTACTGTATTAAGCCTTTAAAGTAAAATTGTATTTCTTAATTAGTAGATCATGACAGCGTTTGAAACTTTTGAATTTGACCTTTAATTATATGAAATACTGCAAACCCCTGGAAGCCACGTCGGCCGGAGTGGCCGTGCGGTTCTAGGCGCTACAGTCTGGAGCCGAGCGACCACTCCGGTCCCAAGTTCGAATCCTGCCTCGGGCGTGGATGTGTGTGATGTCCTTATGTTAGTTAGGTTTAATTAGTTCTAAGTTCTGGGCGACTGATGACCTCAAAAGTTAAGTCGAATAGCACTCAGAGCCATTTTTAACCCTGGAAGCCGTTAGACGAGTTATCAGCCACTCAGACTGAGTGACCATTTTAGCCGTTGAGTAATAGTACAGATGCTGGTACGGGCACAAGTTTTTCGGAGTGCATCGTTCAGGTAACGTTGTTGAACATCTGTCCCTGCATCAGACTAACTCCACGTTTTCCTTGATTGTTACATCGACCTCATCAATTACGGTTCTATTCTGAACAGGATCAAATAAATTGGGCCAATAATTAATGGAAACAACCCGCGTGGTTGGATGAATCAGGTTTACTATTACACTACGTCGACAGTCCTGCCCGGATAGGCCATCATCCACGTAAATAGCTGCTCCGAACACGCTATTAGAGACATTCGCCTCCGTTTGCATGAGTCTTGTGGTAGCAATCGAAGGCACTACGACATCTGAAGAGTACATGAATATGACTGCGGAGCAAACGGCTCCACTCAAGCTTCGTCTCTTCCCTGGCGATGATGGTGTCTTCCAACAGGTTAACTGTCATTGCCACATGGCCAGGATCAACCCACAGTGATGTGAACAGCATGATAATGACCTCACATTTATGGTTACCAAGCTCGCCTGATCTTAACCTTATGGAACACATTTGGGATGCCACCGAACCATAAGTACCGGTATTACGTGACATGAGCGAAGAAATATGGTGTTGCATGCCTCCGAAAACTGATCAGACACTTGTCTAATCCTAAATAGCATCGCTGCTGCATGGCGTTCCAAAGGTGTTCCAACGCTTCATTAAGCAGATGGTCCTAATGTCGTGGCTCTTTGCTCTAGATATCCGCTGAATAATGAGATTCAGTCAAAAGAAGTATTTTATATAAGACACTGGAGCCACACACCTGTGTTGTCAGCATCACAATTACAGATTGAAATCAAAATGTAGTTTCGGACTCCGTCTTCTGTACGTTATCCTCAGCAGACCTCGAAATTACTTTATCTCCCATTATCGAAGTTCTTCGGTAAGAAAGTGATGTATGTTTGTGTTACCTCCCCATCTTTACAGTTTAACTGTCCTTAGTTTAACGATGAAGTAACTGCACTGTGCATAATCTCGTGTTATCCGCAGATAAATTATTATCGCGGTAAGGAAATGTATCATGACATCTAGTATATGTATTTCAGTCGAACTGCTAGGCTTAAATCTAGACATCATATTGTCATAGATCGACATAATGAGCACATCACATTACAAACTAATCAAACACAAAATGTTATTCAAACCACCACGTCTATATGTTGTGTAATCGAACTGGCGACTTGTAATGTATTATTTGTTAATACGCTGTGTAGTGTGGAAGTTATCCTACAGGAATTCTCGGACTGTGTGCTAAAGGAACTGAACAAGCTACAATACATACCTATAGAAACCTATTTTCAGAACAAAGAGCATCGTCGTAGGACGCGCTGATTATAGAAGACATAGCAGTGTACATACGGTGACGGTTATGACTAAGCACGTTCTCAAAACACACCCGAGTAACGTGACTGTCAGAAACTCTCTACGACGGTACAATAACTACAGTAATTCTCGTAGTACGCAACCTTATAATAATAAGCTACTGCCAGTTCCGAATATTAATTCTTATTTTTTTAACAACAACACGGTACACTAGATTGCAACCATCCCTGGAACGCATCTTTATTAGGAAAAATCTAGTTTACATGTCCTTATTGAGAAATTGTGCAGATGACGTTCAAGTAATGTTGACTTTCATAGAACGTTGTTGGAACAGTTAAGTTCAGACTAATCCGAATAACTTCATGAATCGTAGAATTTTCTATCCGCTAACGAACACTGCGAAAAATATGCTCTGTACCTATGGAAATGTCAAATTATACACCTGAAATTTTCACAGTTTGTGAAACGTTTTCCACACTATGTTGCTCATTGTGTTAACAGAATCCAACTCAAACAGTGGGCATATATGCCTAACATATAGGCTAAACATTTTGCCAAATAACCTGTGTCCGTTGGAAGATAGATATATCCTGAAGCTCATTAATTTTGCGTCGTACTAGCTGACGTCATTGATGGTTTTACTTTGCATTGGCTTATATTTTTGCTTCCATTTTCCGCTTTGACATAAAATATGTTACCGCAAAAAAGAAGCTAATATACGGCATTCAGGAAAAATTCTAAAAAACAAAAACAGTGTGACAACGAATGACAGTGTAAATACTCCAAAATTTATAGTTTGGTTATAAAATGAAGCTGCTAAATTTTTCTGCAGCTAAGTGACAGCTATATCTTCCGTTATTGCAGCTAATGAGTAATGTGCCGGAGACAGTTTGTCGTCAAGAACCTACAACTGTCTTTATCTACTAACCCATACGCCTTAGTAGGTGACACTGGGCAGTAACAAAGACTGTTCTGGTTAACAGCACTTGACAGGGCTTAACAATCTTGCAAACTTGAGATGCATTCATTTATCTGCTGAATCATGGTTAGAACAACTGTTCCAGATTTAAGACATGGAAAAAATGTTGGAGAGTCTACGTAATGTATTTATTTACGGTTTTACTTATCCAGACTTAACCGACTTGGAAACTGTTGGACAGATCAGATAATAAATTTATGTACAATTCTTTAAGACTATAATACATCGTTAGAAGTAGTATTGTGTACTGCTCTGAATTAATAAATGCGTTTCTACTTCTCCCATCAAACACTACATGATATGCACGTAGGATTTTTGGACCGCCGTGATAAAGACAGAACTTTTTTCTTGTCGTTCCTGGGTCTTCTGATAATTTCTGTAACATCTTTGGTTTCAATACGCTTTTAAGGATTTAATTGTCAATATGACTAGGGAGGAACTACATGATGCTGTAATTTGTTGGTGCTTGATAGAAGGATCTTGATGAAGAAAAGAAAAATAATTCGCTATTGAACTGTCACCAGATTTCTCAGACATTATGCAGAAGAATTGTGTTGTGTAAGACATATGTGCTTTGTAAAATCTGAATACGTTTTCCATGTATGTTAATTTTGAAATATAGAGTGCAGTTTTTGACGGTTTATAGTATTTAATGCCAGATAGAGGCAAACCCGTAGGTTAGCCGATAGCGCCAATGCTCTGCTTCCTTGACCCAGGTAGGTGCGCAAGCCCCGGATCGAATCAGCCCAGGCGATAAACGACGAGGGCCAGTGTGCTGGCCAGATTGGATATGGGTTTTAGGCAGTTTTCCACATCCCACTTGCTGAAGGCCAGGCTGGTCCGCACGTCCGCCTCAGTTGCACGACTGGCAGATATTTGAAACTCGTTCGCACTCTGTCATGATTTACACTAGACACAGACAGCTCAGCTGGGGTACACTGATTGTGTCTCAGAGGGGGGGGGGGGGGGGGGGGTACAGGGAGGCGGCACGAAGGGCACCTGGCCACCCTTTCACACCAACATGGCCAAGTCCGATTGGAACCAAGCCGACACTGGGAAACCTGCGGGACAAAGGCGTCAGCGAAAGAAGAAATAATCCCAGATAAAGGTATCATAAGTAATGCTACTCTCGGACTGCCAACAATTCTGTATCTCCAGAAGATACTGAAAATATTACATCATGTGGAAAATATCTGCTGTCCTTGAAAATTGAAACTATGTGCTAGGTGTGGAGACTCGAGTGAATATGTCCTAGTTCAAAACAGATAGCAATACTGCAACGACATTTAGTCAGGTTTACAATGCAGTGTCTAGAAAGGAGGACTGCTACTAGCATATTTCCAAATATGTGTTCGTAATTCCATATTACCGATTTATATTTTATTGATTACTTCCACATGGTGTTGATCTGCTACTTCATGTAATTTACTATATCTTGAATTACAACTCGAGGTACCACTTTTACAATCCAGTAAGTAGCAGTGAACATGTTGACACGTAGCTCAGCCAGAAAAAGACCAATGTCATAGATTAGGACCAATCTAAAACAAATACAGGATGGTCAGAAGCTACATGAAAAATTTTAAAGAGTGCAAGGGTGTTTAAGGGGGCGCTATGCTGATAAATAATTGTGAAGACAAAAAATTGATACGTTGCGCCATTTCACAGTTACTTAGCGTGAATTCAGCTAGTCAGGTAGCGGACGCAATTTAAGCAGCCTGCCAGAGACGGTGTTACCAAACGTGAAAAATGTTCTTCGTTTAGTCTCCTCAAACCAACCGAACATAGCTTTTCATCATCT
Source organism: Schistocerca gregaria (assembly GCF_023897955.1). NCBI lineage: Eukaryota > Metazoa > Arthropoda > Insecta > Orthoptera > Acrididae > Schistocerca > Schistocerca gregaria. The sequence continues at coordinate 917,573,976 of NC_064922.1, forward strand.
GGCTTAAATCTGTCACTTCCGAAAAAGGCGCATTTTAACTGATAATGAGAATTTGAACATGTTATAACTCATATGCACACAGATGTCTGAGCATTATAGCGTTTTAACGTGTGCAAGTGTTTGAATTTCAAGTCCTTGAAAGCCGGCCACTGTGGTCTAGCGGTTGTAGGCGCTTCAGTCTAGAACCGCGCGACAACTACGGTCGAAGGTTCGAATCCTGCCTCGGGCATGGTTGGTTCAAATGGCTCTGAGCAGTATGGGACCTAACTGCTGAGTTCATCAATCCCCTACAACTTAGAACTACTTAAACCTAACTAACCTAAGGACGTCATACACAACCATGCCCACAGCCGGATTCGATCCTGCGACCGTAGCAGTCGCGCAGTTCCAAACTGGAGCGCCTAGAACCGCTCGGCCACTTCGTCCGGCCCTCGGGCACGAAAGTGTGTGATGTCCATAGCTTAGTTAGGTTTAAGTAGTTCTAAGTTCTAGGGGGCTGGTAACCTCTGATGTTAAGTCCCATAGTGCTCAGAGCCATTTGAACTTTTTTTTTTTTAAAGTGCTTGAATTTCCTCATTGGCTAACTTCAACGCTAAGAAATTCGTAAATAGCATAAAGTATCAAATTATTTTCTGAACAGTTATTTCTTAGCACAACCTCTATGCTGCACCATTCCATGCTTTTCACACTGTTTCTGACAAACCTGTATATTGTACTTCAAATCAAGGGATACTATTTTTGAATGAGGTGAAAGTAAATCGTTTCTATGTAATGTACATGTTTTATTTACAGCACGAATGTTTGTACAGTTCTGAAATGTTCGGCAAAGAACTCTTCAGAGCAGGACAGTTCAGAGGATCAGACCGTTGCGAGCCTTAGCCTCCAGGTGGGCGACGGCGTCGGCCACCTTGCCAGCAGCCACCTCAGGGGTGTCCAGAGGCACGCCGTTAGGACCGATCACAATGTTGGCAGGTCCGTATGCGGCGTATCCAGGGTGGACGGCGGAGTAGGCCACGGCGGGGGCGGCAGCATAGCGCAGGGCGGGAGCGGCGATGGCGTGGGCGGCGATGGTCCTGGCCTCGATGACAGCGGGGGCGGCGGCGGCGATGGCGGGGGCGGAGATGGCGGGGGCAGCCGCAACGATGGCGGCGCTGTTCACGATGGCGTCACGAGCGCGCGTCTCAGCCACGGCGTTCAGGTGGGCTGCCTTGGAGGCGGCCACCTCAGGGGTGTCCAGGGGGACGCCGTCGGCTCCGAGCACGATGTTGGCAGGGCCGTAGGCGGCGTATCCGGCGTGGATGGGGGCGGCGACCACGGCGGGGGCAGCGCTGTAAGCCAGTGCAGGAGCAGCACCGTAGGCCAGTGCGGGGGCGGCGGCGATAGCGGGGGCGGCGGCGATGGCGCGAGCTGCTCCCAGGTAGCCGGGCTTAGCGAGGGCCACGGCCAGGACGGCGCTCAGGACGACCTGCAAACGTTGAGATTTCACTCTCTCTTTCCATTTACTTTTGCAGACACTGTCGAACTCAATAAGATCTTCATATGAATAACTCAAGTGTTAAAGGAAACACTCTTCCACACATTTCAGTCATCTCTGTTGTGCCTTTAATAAACTATATTTATTATAGAACTTTACTTTTCCCTTTTACTGCCTACTTTTATGCCTTAATTTTCAAGCTAAATGCCTCTAAGTGTTAACATTTTTGGGCTACATTTCTTTTCTCCTCTACTAGTTCTCAGACGAACATACGCTATTTGCTTGTCCTGTGACCATGCTAGTGACTCAAGTGTATACTGAAAACTTGCAGACCACATACAACAGGTATCAGTCACCCCCGGCTACTATATTTTGGCCATTTCTCCTCTTCCCGTGGGTAAGGACCCACACAGAAATTCTGGCAGTGAATTTCAAATCTGTGTCTGGAATTATGTATCTAAATAATCTATATAACTGACTCATATTTGACAGATAAGCAGAATGCTTAGCTTAAACAATTCCTACTGATCAGCACAATATAATACAATTTGATGTTGATAAGACATACTGCACTTTCCCTAATCCTATTTAAGCAATATAATCTATAGTACACTGGCGTAAGTCTTGATGTCATCCCACCTCTCATGTACAAGAGTTGGAGTAATTTGATACAGAGACAGCAATGGAATAAAGATCATGAAAAGTCTGGAACAGTTCTACAGACAGCTTAGCGAAAATATCACAGCACGTTCTTTGGAAACATCATCAATCTGTAATATAACCACTTTTCAGTTACGAACAGATCATTGGACGATACTTCCCTCCAATAACGTTTGACATGAGACTGAAATTCTTCCTAAATTTTTGATGTTCAGTGTTGAACTAGCAGCATCACAGAAGATTGTAACTGAAATCAAAATCCGTTACAGTTATACCCAGGACACACTGACCACCGTAAGCAAGGAGGATAAAAATGAAAAAGAAAGAGGCGAAAGTTATTCTGCAGAGCAATCCGTTGCAGCAGCAACTTCGGCTGTTCGGCCTGTACACGAAACAAAAATCATTAATAATGGAAAAGCAGATTGGTCTCTTACAGCACGATGTTCAACTATCGAGCTGTCATCCTGCATCTTCTTATAAAGCACTCCGTCTTCAGCGCACGAGTGGCCTACCGAGACCATCCGACCGCCATGTCATCCTCAGTGGAGGATGCGGATAGGAGGGGCGTGGGGTCAGCACACTGCTCTCCCGGTCGTTATGATGGTATTCTTGACTGAAGCCGCTACTACCCCTCAATTGGCATCACGAGGCTGAGTGCACCCCGAAAAATGGCAACAGCGCATGGCGGCCTGGATGGTCATCCATCCAAGTGCCGACCACGCCTGACAGTGCCTAATTTCAGTGATCTAACGGGAACCGGTGTATCCATTGCGGCAACGCCGTTGTCCACATATTCTTATAAGACACTGAATTATAAACTGCGAGTGGACAGAGAACGAGACCGGACGCATCTTACACATAACATCGACAAAAGAGAACGACCAGCTTCTCTACCAGATGTTACGCATTGTGAAAGGCTGAAACTCTTTGGCATTAGCCTGAAGTGTTAGGTTACTACATGTTTATCTCCACGATGAAATCTAGCCATGTCAGCTGATTAACTATTATGTCTTCAACCAAAATTTCACGGTGTTCCGGGAGTTTGTCAGGAGTCGCTGGTGTAGCTCCTTCCTTACAAGAATCCAGTACCACGTCTGAAGAAAATGAGAAGGAAAGCTGACGAAACGTTCGCTCAAGACGACGCTGTTAACGGACGCGAGAGCGGGCTCCCAGCACGAGCGCCTGCTGCAGCAGGTGTGGAGAGCACTCACCAGGACCTTCATGCTGCTGTGAGTGCGGGATGTGCGGCGCTACAGCTGAACTGTGCCGATTCGGCGCCCGCCTGCATATATATAGGAGGGCCGGCTGCCCGTGAAAGTTGCCGGCCGGCGCGTCCTTCCGTGGACCGGACCGGACCGCACGCACTTGCGTGTGACCTCACGCCCCTGGGGCCTCCTCCACAGGCGTGTACGTGAGCCACCAACCAGGGCGTTGCCTACTGGCTTTTTTTTTACCCCAAACTGTGCAATTGGTCTTTCAAGGACTCTCACTGTTGCCAACTGTTCACCGACGTTTCTTTTTAATGAAAGACTGGGACAGTTTCGTTTAGTTCGTTGGGCCTCTGTTGCTACTTTCGTGCACTGACTGTTACAGTGCAGCCCTCATTATGAATTTTTACAGACAATTATTCGCAGCAAATGAAGAAAAAATTTTCAAAAGTGTGTGAAATCTTATGGGAGTTGACTGCTAAGGTCATCAGTCCCTAAGCTTACACACTGCTTAATCTAAATTATCCTAAGGACAAACACACACACCCATGCCCGAGGGAGGACTCGAACCTCCGCCGGGACCAATCGCACAGTGCATGACTGCAGCGCCCCAGACCGCTCGGCTAATCCCGCGAGGCGCAAATGAAGAGCTCAATAACTTTTTGTTGGGGGAGGGGCGCTCATTAGTATGGCAGTTGATTCTATGGGTCTGGCATGAATTCCTCCCATATGCTAACACACTCGTATCAGAGTAGCACTTACACCTTACCTTCTCAATTACTTGTTTCATGTATTCCAATCTCTGTCTTTCCCTTTACTTTTTACACTCTGCAGTTTTCTTTAGTACCATGGAGGTTTTACTCTTATGTTCTAACATGTGTCCTGTTGTCCTGTCTCTTCCTGTTGTCCGTGTCTTCCCTATGTTCCTGTATCCCTAATTCTGCAGAGAACCTCCTTATTCCTTATCTTACCAGTCCAACCTGTTTTCAATATACAGAGTGATTATTATTATAGTTAAACTTTCAAACCGCAGTAGAAATATCACCACTGGTCACAAGGACGTCAAATTGCAACGGAATATTATTGGAGAAGGGTGTAAACTTGTGGCAGAAGAAAAATAAATAGCTACAAAATATAGTAATAACTGTAAGCATCATAATTTAATAGTGGTCGACTATAAATCACAAATAAATCGTACAGTTATGCTTAAGTGTACGTTTGACTTTAAACAAACTGTATTACTCAGTGTGCATGGGCGTATGTGAGTGATACTGTTAGTTACGTAAGCCCATCCACCACGGCAAGGTAATATCACATCGGATGGAAAAGATCGGTTTTTAATTGTCTTGAGGCCAAAAACCACATAAAAAGCAACAATCAGTGTCAAATCGAATTATTAATTTCCGTATGGTTGGCGCAAAACATGTTCAATATGCTAATTGAATGAAGACCCCAAACTGTCGACATACGTTAATATACATCAACGGGGACAGTTGAAAATGTGTGCCACAATCGGGACTCCAAGTAGGCATCTCCTGCCTACAAGGCAGACGGTCTATCCATCTAAGCCACCGAGGGCACAGAGGACAGTGCGACTGCAGAGATTTGTCCCTTGCACGCTGCCTGTGAGACCCACATTTAATGTCCACAGACTACATTCGTAGCGCCCCTGCCACTACACACATTACTCGCGGCAGATAATCTTACCGAGACCCGTAAGAGTTCGGGCAATGGGAGCGCATCCGCACAGAATAAGGTCAACGGCCAGGTAGCCTTGACTATATGAAGAAGGTATCTGTTCTTTCTTCTGTGCTGGATGCTCACGCATTTCCCGAACTCTTACGGGACTCGGTAAGATTGTCTGCCTCGAGTAATGAGCATAATGGGCAGGGGCACTAGGAATGTAGTGTGTGGACATTATCACAGGTTCGAATACTGCCTCGGGCATGGATGTGTGTGATGTCCTTAGGTTTATTTAGTTCTAGGGGACTGAGGATCTCAACAGTTAAGTCCCATAGTGCTCAGAGCCTTTTTTTGTGGGCATTAAGTTTGGAATGTGGGTGCAAGGGATAGATCCCTGCGGTCACACTATCCTCTGTGCCCTCGGTGGCTCAGATGGAGAGAGCGTCTGCCATGTAAGCAGGAGATCCCGGGTTCGAGTCCTGGTTGGGGCACACATTTTCATCTGTTCCCGTCGGTGTACATCAAGTATACCAGAACAAATACCATCTTCACGTATGTTCAATATTCTGTCCACCGTTTTCTGCAACAAGTTGAAATCGAGAAACAGCATGTTTCACAACTTACCTAAGTGTTCCCCGTGCCACGTTCAGAAAGTGTTGCGCAATGCGTGCCTTCAATGCAACTAAGTTTCCAATCGGAATACTGAACACAACACCTTTCAGATAGCCCCATAGCTAGAAGTCACACGGATTAAGATCAGGTGATCGAGACGGCCAGGCTGCAGGGAAATGGTGGCTCATAATTCTAGCATTTTCGAAATGGCACTTCAGCAGCTGCTTAACTGTATTTGCAATGTGCGGAGGTGCGCCATATTCCATAAAAATGACCCCATCCCCACGTCCACGCTGTTGGAGACATGGAATGATGTCGTTGCGCAAAAGACACTCATAGCGCTTACCAGTGACGGTACAGGACCGGAAGCACCTGTCTCTTCGAAAAAATACGGCCCTATTGAGAAATGATACTGTAAACCCGAGTCACACTGTGACCTTTTCAGGATGAAGTGATTCTGGTTGATTTGCGTGTGGATTTTCCGTTGCCATGTTCTACAATTCTGTGTATCGACATATCCTGTCAGATGGAAGTGGGCTTCGTCTGTCCACAAAATCTTCCACGGTCAATTATTGTCCACTTCCCTGTGAGCAAGAAATTCTAAAGCAAAGGTCTCTCTTGCTAGCACGCCAACAGGAAGCAACTCATCCACATGGGTAATTTTGAATGGATAGCTAAAACTGATGTTTCGTAGGATTTTATGCACCGTGCACACGATGATGTCCAATGTTCGACCAATTCTCCGTGCACTACATATTTGTGCAACACCACTCGCCTCTTTCTCCTTTGCTGTGGCCACTGCGTCCACTGACGTCGAATCAATTCGTTTCCTCCCTCTACCATGCTGCACACGAAAAGAACCCGTCTTTTGGAATTTCCGAATCATTTTCTCCAGACCCACGGCAGTCGTTGGACCAACCACTTTTCTCAAACCCTTCAGTGCCCGGAACTTCTGCAGAGCGACGTGTATGCAGTCATCACTCTTGTAATTCAGATTTACAAGCAGAGTGCGATCCTGCATTGAAACAGTCACGGCGAACGTCACACACCAACGAAAAGCCGTGGACCCGGCGTGTTTATACCAACTTCAATGGGTCGTGCTCATGACAGATGTTTTCATTTACTTATTCTGACACATACAGCGCCATCTACTGATCAATTTTCACACCATTTTCTTTTTCTGCCATATGTTTTCCCCTTCTCCTATAAAATGCAGTTGCAATTCGACGTCGTCGTGACCAGTAGTATTATCTCTACAGCGTCTCGAAAGTTTAACTTTAATTATAATCACCCTTGTAGCACCACATCTCAAACGCCTTAATACTCTCCTGTCCCGATTTTGACATCGTTTATGAGCACTCTCACACAATATTGTGCTCCAAACGTATATTATCAGAAATCTCTTTCCCACATTAAGGCCTCTGATTGATAGCAGTAGGTTTCTCTTGGCCCGAAACGCCTTCATTGACCTTCTTTCGTCGTCTGTCATGGGCTATTTTGCCTCCAATGTAGCAGAGTTCCTTCACGTCATCACCTTCGTGATCGCAAATTTTGAATTAAAGTTTCTCGTTTTTCTCGTTTCTGCTACATCTCATTACGTTTGTCTTTTTCCGGTTGACTATCAATCCATATTCTGTACACACTAGACTGTTCATTCCATTCGGCAGATGGTGTAATTCCTCTTCACTTTCACTCAGGATAGCAACGTCATCAGCGAATCTTATCATGAACATCTTTTCACCCAGAATTTTAATCCTAGTCTTGAACCTTTCTTTTACTTCCGTCATTGTTTCTTCGTTATACAGACTTAACAGCTACATGGCTGTCTTACACGATTTGCAATCTGAGCTCTTTGTTCTTGCTCTTCCTCTCTTATTGTTCCCTCTTGGTTCTTGTATATTCGTACATTTTCGTACAGCTTGAGTCTATTCTTTCTCAAAATTTCGAACATCTTTCACCATTTTGCAGTGTCGGACGCATTTCCAAGTCACAAAAGCTATTGGAAGTCCTGATTACTCTTCGCCCTGCTTCTGTTATCAAGCGTAACGTCAGAACTGCCTCTATGGTGCCTTTGCCTTTCCTAAAGGGAAGTTTATTGTCATCTAACAGATCCTCAGTTTTCTTTTTCATTATTTTGTACATTAATCCTGTAACTTGCTTGGATGCATCAATTGTTGAGCTGATTTTTCGCTAATCCTCGTACTTGTTGGCTCTTGCTGTCTCCCGAATTGTGTGGATGATATTTTTCCAAATGTCTAATGCTTTGTAGCCAGTCTCATAGATTCTATACACCACCATGTATGAGCGTTAGTAAGAAATACAAAAAAATCCATTTCCTGTGAGTTCATGTCCATTTTATTTTATAGCCTACCGGTTTCTGCAATAAAATACACCATCAAGCCATAAAAATAAACTTTACAGCAATATTAACAACAAGAATTACATAGAGCAAGGATACTATTTTGATCTAAATAGCGGCCGTTGTTTTACTAACTTTTGGGATTTACATCAATTTCATCCATCATAGCGTGTTCTAGTTTCGGTAACATTTGATTAATCATTTCTGATTATAAGGCTGACAGCTTGTACATTACATTGAGGAGGCAGTGTGCCCATACCACGATAGAGGAAATTATGGTTACTGTTATACGAATAATTTCCTACTTAGTCTAGGTACCTGATCTACATATGTGCAGTGTAGTGCATTCTGACTGGCCAGTTTTGGTGTTTCATTATTGGTGTAAATGTTATTGTTAGTGGTTTGTTTACTTCGTATTGTAATGCATATGCGTATTCACGTCTCTTCTGTCACACAACTCCTGAGGTATTTAATATTTCTTCAAATGTCATACTGCTGGCACTTTATTTATTTCTATTTCCTTATTTCATGAGAGTATAGTATAACTAATACATTGTAGAAATTATTCTGATTCAAGCTCTTTTTGTGTCAGTCTACCTACGAAAACGGAAAAGTTTTGTAAATTAGTTTGTTTAGGGAATTCATTGTATTTAATGAGGATGGCATGTGCTGATTAATATTACAAACATACCTTATACCTACTGATTTACGTTGACTTGAGAGCGTACAACTACGAGGGTTCTCACCTCTAACAACACATATATTTCAGACATACACATAATTTCATTCTTTCCAGTATCTGACACAGATTCTATTCTATTTTTTTCATAGCGAATAAGCGTCATTAATTGCATACTTGTAGCCATATGATGTTTCCATTTTGATCACTCGTTTCGCCTATTTTTCATCTGCATTAAGCAGTGAAATTCCCATTGCACTGTCAATGTTACCACCCCCCCTACCCCTTTTAATTTTATCTCCGCTCGGGATTAGCCGAGCGGTCTGGGGCGCTGCAGGCATGGACTGTGCGGCTGGTACCTCGGGCATGTGTGTGTGTGTGTGTGTGTGTGTGTGTGTGTGTGTGTGTGTGTGTGTGTGTTTGTCCTTAGGGTAATTTAGGTTAACTAGTGTGTACACTTAGGGACTGATGACCTTAGCAGTTAAGTCCCATAAGATTTCACTCACATTTTTAAGTTTACCAAGAGTTGTCTGACATGCTGAGTCAGTACTCCCGAAGATTTTCTTTTTTTCCGATTTCTTCACATGTTTCTTCCAGCTATTTCGCCTCGGGCATCCTACACGTCCTATTTCATTCATAAGTGACTTACAGTGACGTTTTACTCTCTTTCCCGGTACATTTTCAGACTTTTGTCTTTCGTCAATCTATTTAAGGGACACGAGAATTATGTTTTGCATATCTAGAAGGTTTCTGAGCTTGATTATCATTATTTAAGCCAGTAATCTTTGTTCTTCATGACACACATCTGTCACCATCCTTGTACCTATGTTTGTCTATCCAACATATGTGATTTCCCTATTGAGAGAAGTCCACTCTTCTTCAAGTGATCTGCCACATCCCTACCCAAATTCAAACACGTCATATTATACCTCAGTACTCCTGTATCGCACCTCCTTTCGCACTGATTCTACCAGACGATTATCTTAAATTTCAGTCTACTATTCATCATTAATATCGATATTTACTGCAGATGCTTTCGACTGTGGAGTAGTTATTATCACTGTATACATCTCCTAATGTGCTCACATCTAAGTTGTGCTTAATTGAATATATAGTCACACCTACAGGGTGTTTCAAAAATGCCCGGTATATTTGAAACGGCAATACAAACTAAAGGAGCAGCGATAGAAATACACCGTTTGCTGCAATATGCTTGGGACAACAGTACATTTTCAGGCAGACAAACTTTCGAAATTACAGTAGTTACAATTGTCAACAACAGATGGCGCTGCGGTCTGGGAAACTCTATAGTACGATATTTTCCACACATCCACCATGCGTAGCAATAATATGGCATAGTCTCTGAATGAAATTACCCGAAACCTTTGACAACGTGTATGGCGGAATGGCTTCACATGCAGATGAGATGTACTACTTCAGCTGTTCAATTGTTTCTGGATTCTGGCGGTACACCTGGTCTTTCAAGTGTCCCCACAGAAAGAAGTCATAGGGGTTCATGTCTGGCGAATAGGGAGGCCAATCCACGCCGCCTCCTGTATGTTTCGGATAGCCCAAAGCAATCACACGATCATCGAAATATTCATTCAGGAAATTAAAGACGTCGGCCGTGCGATGTGGCCGGGCACCATCTTGCATAAACCACGAGGTGTTCGCAGTGTCGTCTAAGGCAGTTTGTACCACCACAAATTCACGAAGAATGTCCAGATAGCGTGATGCAGTAATCGTTTCGGATCTGAAAAATGGGCCAATGATTCCTTTGGCATATCGCCGTCATCAATCCTGTTTACTGTATCGTTAGCGAATGTCTCTCGTGCAGCAATGGTAGCGGCGCTGAGGGGTTGCCGCGTTTGAATTTTGTATGGATAGAGGTGTAAACTCTGGCGCATGAGACGATACGTGGACGTTGGCGTCATTTGGACCGCAGCTGCAACACGGCGAACGGAAACCCGAGGCCGCTGTTGGATCACCTGCTGCACTAGCTGCGCGTTGCCCTCTGTGGTTGCCGTACGCGGTCGCCCTACCTTTCCAGCATGTTCATTCGTCACGTCCCCAGTCCGTTGAAATTTTTCCAACAGATCCTTTATTGTATCGCTTTTCGGTCCTTTGGTTACATTAAACCTCCGTTGAAAACTTCGTCTTGTTGCAACAACACTATGTTCTAGGCGGTGGAATTTCAACACCAGAAAAATCCTCTGTTCTAAGGAATAAACCATGTTGTCCACAGCACACTTGCATGTTGTGAACAGCACACGCTTACAGCAGAAAGACGACGTACAGAATGGCGCACCCACAGACTGCGTTGTCTTCTATATCTTTCACATCAGTTGCAGCGCCATCTGTTGTTGAAAATTGTAACTACTGTAATTTCGAAAGTTTGTCCGCCTGAAAATGTACTGTTTTCCCAAGCATATTGCAACAAACGGTGTATTTCTATCGCTGCTCGTTTAGTTTTCAATGCCGTTTCAAATATACCAGTCATTTTTGAAACACCCTGTATAAACTTAATGAGAAAAGGAAACGGCGTATGTGACAGAATAAGAACTCAAACCAGCGTTAGGTGATGTATGCACTGATGATTGCTATTTACAGTCGAAATTGATCTGCAATAAATTCAGATTGTATGCAACTGATCGCTGTGTTCTTCCATTCGTATACCCAACGGTCGCTTCACACTATGAATTCAAACACAAATGCTGTTTACCTTTGACGAGCAAATAGGATGAGGACAGTCCTTTTTATCTACAGACGCCTCAGTATTGACAACGCAGTTGTATGTCGTTCATCAGGTTATTCTTTACATAATCCATTGACATGTCGTCAATGTCATAATACGAGAGTTGCCCAGAAAGTAATGCACCGCATTTGTTTCTTCAACAGTCTTTTATTGAACATAACGAGAATTACGCACACGAAAGAATAGTGTTTCATCTACACACCCTATTTTACTGCGTTATTTCCATCCCATTCAATGGCCTTCTTCCAGCGGGAAACAAGGGCGTGTAGCAATCGTTGTTCTGGTGGCGGAGCCAGTGCTTCACTGTGTGAATCACCTCCTCATCGTCCTCAAAATGTCTTCGATGAATTAACAGATGCAGCTCCAACTGCCGAGTCGTAATGCGTCTGTCCTCGCGAATGACAACATCAGCTCGCTGCAACATGTCGTGTGTGACAGCCGTGGATGGTCTCCCCGAGCGTTGCAAGTCGTGGAGCACCACCGAAACGCCTTGTGGTGACCCCACCCTCCAAGTCCAGCGCCTAAGTGTACTTCTATCGGCAGCAGATGCTCCATAGACTTTGCACAAGCGTTTGTGAATATCCCCACAACTTCTTTCTCTGTAGTGAAAAATTCAATGACGGCACGTTGCTTGTACCATTCATCACCTACAGACACCAATTTTAAAACTGTCCTGTAGGTACGTCATGTGTCGGTAGTGACGGAAACTTGACGCGCTCACTCAAGAGATTTGAAATAATACATCCGTAACGTTTCGCATTCTTGGCATTGTTTTCAGCTGACTTAAAAAATGCGGTGCATTAATTTCTGAGCAACCCTCAAGTTGCTGACCCCCCGACGAGTGCCTTGCACCCCTTGGGAGACCAGCCCAAGAAAAACTGTAAATCTCTTTGCACACAATACACTGAGAAGTTGCAATGGACCAAAGAGGCTGTGTCAGCAGATTCTCAAGAATGGGATATCGGGTAAAGTTAGTATTAGGGCCAACGAATTTGCAGACCATCTGGCGAAAATTATGCAGTATCGACTTCCCGTCTCACATAGCCTTACCACGCTATGATTTTCATGGTACAATCGTCAGTCAAGCAAATACGTAATGGACAATGTTAGCGGAGAGTGACCATAACGTCAAATATGCCAACAGGTTCTAACGAGCCATTCATAAAATCAGTAATCTACCCAAACTGTGATTGCTGCTGCACTGATGAGGACATTGTACATGCTATATATTAAAAGCATGTGAGGAGAACAGCAATCCAAGAAAAAGTGCGCAATACAATATTTTAAAAATAAAAGATAATTTTTCTCTTACAGTAGATGTCATTTCCCTGAATAGTTCAGCTGCCAAATGTACGCGCCATTTCATTCATCCTTGTGAAAAGTAACTTTAAAATCTGAGAAACTTTTCCCAGGTTCCATACTGAGCAGCGCGCTCCCGTGTGTGGATGGGGGTACTCTTAGCTGGGGACAATATTCAGTGAATGAAGAGGATTTGACCATGTTTTATTGAAGTTCAACAATTCCATTTGGTTTTGTACAAATTTAAGAATATATTCTCTATAACCAACCACATAAAGCACCAAGAAGGGGAGGCGAAGACAAAAACAAAATTTACTTGTTGAAAGGGTGGACGAAGTTAGTGACTAAAAAATCGAGACGAAATTTACAAAGAACTTGGAATTGTGAGCCCATTGCTCAGTACGACGTTGTAGTACTCAGGTCTGGGTGCTTGTAGTCATTGGTCTGGTATGGGTGCTATAAGGGCTGTGTATCCTCCCCTGAGGCAAGCTCGCCAACAAATGTTGTAACTGCTACTAGACATTCTAAACACTGACACTGGATCGGCGTTGACGTTCCACAAATTAGTGTGGACAGATCTAGGGAGCTATCTGGCCATAGCGGAACCTCAACATCAGCCGGCTGGTGTGGCCTAGCGGTTCTAGGCGCTTCAGTTTGGAACAGTGCGACCGTTACAGTCGGAGGTTCGAATCCTGCCTCGGTCATGGATGTCTATGATGTCCTTAGGTTAGCTAGGTTTAAGTAGTTCTAAGTTCTAGGGGCTTATGACCACAGCAGAAGCCCCATAGTTCTCAGAGCCATTGCTGAACCTCAACATCAGGGCAGACAGTTTGTAGACACACGTGGCATGTGTAGACGTGCATTGTCCTGGCAACATCATATTGACGCATGAGAAGTTACACATTCAGAGGCAGTTTCTTCGTCACATACTAGTGAGCCGCCAGAGTTCCCTCAGTCAGCTCCTCCCGTGACACGAAATTTTAATAGCTCTCCGCATTATTGCAAGAGTATTACTGTTGTGCTTCTCCGAAATATTGAAAGAATGAGCTATGTCGCCGACACATACGATTACGACTGTCGGCCGGATAGTGAGACAAGCGGTTCATAACTGAACACAATGTGACGCCATGCTTCTCGCGTTTTTATGTCAACTGCCAAGTAAACAGAACTCCAACCTCGGAAATCGTGAAACTATAACAAGATTTTTCTCGTGTGGTCTCAAGTCTGGAGCACCACACCAGTTCGGAAGAACAACAATATTGCACTTGACTCAAGTTGTTGCATCACTACCTCCTGGCTGTCTGCCCAGAAAACAGTAAGAGAAAAGCAGTGTTCTAAGCGTCGCCTAGCAAAGTCCTGAAGTGGGCGGTGTGACAAGCACTCATTTTGCTAGGCTTATGGCACATCAGAATTTCTAAAGTCATTAGGGGAAGTGGCAACAAAACGACTATTCACGTTGGTGTGTAGAATATATGAGTCTGGCGACATACCATCTGACTTTCGGAAAAGCATCATCCACACAATTCCGAAGACGGCAAGAGCTGACAAGTACGAGAATTATCGCACAATCAGCTTAACAGCTCATGCATCGAAGCTGCTTACAAGAATATACAGAAGAATGGAAAAGAAAATTGAGAATGCGCTAGGTGACGATCAGTTTGGCTTTAGGAAAAGTAAATGCACGAGAGAGGCAATTCTGACGTTACGGCTAATAATGGAAGCAAGGCCAAAGAAAAATCAAGACACGTTCATAGGATTTGTCGACCTGGAAAAAGCGTTCGGCAATATAAAATGGGACAAGCTCTTCAAGATTCTGAAAAAAGTAGGGGTAAGCTATAGGGAGAGACGGGTCATATACAATATGTACAACAATCAAGAGGGAATAATAAGAGTGGACGATCAAGAACGAAGTGCTCGTATTAACAAGGGAGTAAGACAAGGCTGTAGTCTTTCGCCCCTACTCTTCAATCTGTACATCGAGGAAGCAATGATGGAAATAAAAGAAAGGTTCAGGAGTGGAATTAAAATACAAGGTGAAATGATATCAATGATACGATTCGCTGATGACATTGCTATCCTGAGTGAAAGTGAAGAAGAATTAAATGATCTGCTGAACGGAATGAACAGTCTAATGAGTACACAGTATGGTTTGAGAGTAAATCGGAGAAAAACGAAGGTAATGAGAAGTATTAGAAATGAGAACAGCGAGAAACGTAACGTCAGGATTGATGGTCACGAAGTCAATGAAGTTAAGGAATTCTGCTACCTAGGCAGTACAATAACCAATGACGGACGGAGCAAGGAGGACATCAAAAGCAGACTCGCTATGGCAAGAAAGGCATTTCTGGCCAAGAGAAATCTACTAATATCAAATACCGGCCTTAATTTGAGGAAGAAATTTCTGAGGATGTACATCTGGAGTACAACATTGTATGGTAGTGAAACATGGACTGTGAGAAAACCGGAACAAAAGAGAATCGAAGAATTTGAGATGTGGTGCTATAGACGAATGTTGATAATTAGGTGGACTGATAAGTTAAGGAATGACGAGGTTCTACGCAGAATCGAAGAGGAAAGAAATATGTGGAAAATACTGATAAGGAGAAGGGACAGGATGATAGGACATTTGCTAAGACATGAGGGAATGACTTCCATGGTACTAGAGGGAGCTGTAGGGGGCAAAAACTGTAGAGGAAGACAGAGATTGGAATACGTCAAGCCAATAATTGAGGATGTAGGTTGCAAGTGCTACTCTGAGATGAAGAGGTTAGCACAGGAAAGGAATTCGAGGCGGGCCGCATCAAACCAGTCAGTAGACTGATGACAAAAAAAAGGCACATTAGGAGCGAGTCCCTCACTGAAGAAGTACTGGTGTACTCGGAGCCTGTGTCACGGAACTGGCTCACCCGGCGACAGGATACATGGTGAACTGCTTGCCGCACATTATGTGGTGGCGGGAAATAGTTCTGTGAGTGCAGCAACATGTGTGTTTGCCGCTAGCGCGCTGGTGTTGCGACCACCGCCTGGCGGCAGAGGCGATTTTCCGCGGACTTCGCTGTCAAAGACGAGCCGTAACTCTTTCTGTGCGGTTTCGTGCCACTGACCTGCACTGCTGCCGTTGCTAGGCAACACAGCATCTCCTAGCAATGGTGCGGGATGACACACAATCTTGTACGGACTCCATTACCAATTTTTGGATGGCAGGCGCGAAGGAAAAGTGTCGCGTGGCACGACGATTTGGTGCAAGTTTTTCAATTGGACGCCGCTTTGGAAACTTGTGAGCCTGAGAACCAACGGTTTTCTCCGGATGGTTACCCATCCAAGTACTAGATCAGCCCAGCGTTGCTTGACTTCGGTGATCGGGCGGGACCCGGTGTTAGAATGTTTAAAGGCCTTTGGCTAGGTCTGTAGGGATTGCAATGCACTTGACGCACGTTACAGCAGACCTCCCTTCTGGTGGTCAGACGCTGTCGTCCGCAACATTGATTACAAGTATGCCTGCCCAGAGTTCCTTTGCAGTCCAACATCTGGCCACTGTCAGAGTTGAATGTCCCATAAATCTCACTATTGCACGATGTGACCATCCAGCCAAGTGGAGTTCCTCAATGGCGCTCCTTTCAAACTCTGCCATGTGGTGATAAATCTGACTTTATAACAAAAACCAACATCATACCTTTTTTGGACTTGTGAGATCTTTGCTGCAAAATTCTCGTTTCTCATCCATTACATATCAGGACATTTCTATGCGTGTTTCTTGCATTCACAGCGCCAGATTTGTATCTGGTGGACAAAATTCGAACATTATTTTTTTCGAGCCTAAGTCGTTTCCACATTAACACGTTAGAATATCTTTCAAGTTTCGCTGACAGACCATAATTACAGCCCAGACTGGACTTCTATAAGTAGCTGCGCTTATAATTCTAACCACCTAGTACAAAGGTTTCGTAAGTGCAGCATCCCAGCTATCACAAAAATTGGAACAAATTCATAGCCACTGTTAAACAATTATGAGACGCTTTGTCATTTACGTCATACAAAGGTTTATAAGGCTGTCGACAGCAGAAATTGGGTTTATGGGGTTGTTTCACGTGAGACAAGTTCCGTCAGTAAGCACTACTGAACTGCCACTTCGAGGAACTTTATGGGGACAGTATTAATCGAGCAGTAATTACTGTCCTGTCACAAGCAGTATGCTTAAACAACGGGATGAAATGATATTTAACTCGAAGTACAGTTCGGTCTATGGTTCATTCAGTGTACTACTTCCACAGCAAATTTCCTATAAGACTCGTTTTGTCCGTGTGTGAGGTCTAATCCAACCGAGATGTTGTTTTCAACAGCCGAAAAAGTAATATATGGAACTTTGAAAACTATGGGCCCAGCTCGTCTTCAGTCACAAGTCACTATAATTATGCGAGACCAACTAATACAACCTTAATTAATCCGAACCCTTTTGAATGGCGCATGTTATCAGGTACTCATTCGAAATGTGTTGCAAAAGTGGTTCGAATCGGTGCCTTTATTACCCGCAAGAAGAAGTGTCTTTAACGTGACATTGCACCATACAAGTTCGCCCGTCGACATCTGAATAACTGATTGCCACTTTCTTCGGCAGGTATCAGACACTATGGATTTTATTTTATGTGGATTTTTGGAGAATTTGATCTGTGGAACACTAGTATAAACAGAGAGGAACTGGACGATACCACCCTAGATGCCTGTTTAGTCTGCAGATAGTAATCACCTTTGTAATGTATACCAATTATTACTGAGTACAGTTTCCATGTGTTGTACTTCCTTGGACGCTTTTTGGTTCTTTAGTGGATACACGAGCGAGGAACTGATGCAGTTCGGAGACAAAGAATTCATATATTAGTTTAGTCTATATCTAATATCAAATATTAAAAATAATACATATCCTTGCTGTAGCTGCAGCAACAGTTGCTAACAGTAGATTTGAATCTTGAAATACATATATAGATACAAAGGTTTCCAATTAAAGCAGTCTATTCTGCAGACATCGAGCCATGACCGTTATGAAAGTCTGTAAGTGCTATGAAATGGCAAACACACAAAAATTTGGCACTGTGAGTCGATGTTTGAACTTAGGTACACCCGCCGGTGGGGCTCCAGAGAGAAGATCCTTGCATATTATTGTACACATTCGTGGAAGCGACCTCATGCCGAAGTGTCTGGCGGTGTGCGTATTTTGAAGTGCGGCCGACCGCATTGTGGCCGATACCGCACTATCTGACCTGTAAGTCGTTTAAGAAAATAAATGCCGACGTATTCACTTATGACAAATAGTTTTGTATCGAAAAGTACTTAGTGAAAGATCTTCTGTCAATATTCCCCAAGAGTACTAAAACAAACTGTCTGTCAGAAATATGTGGTAGGACGATTTCCCACCGTAATATGCGAGTCCCAGCACGCCATACAATTTTAATACGTCGCCTTGGCTCATAGAATCGCAAAATTCACTGAAGATTAATTCTGATGACAGTAGCGTATCAGAAAATGAGCTGACAGGAAAGCTTTGTAGGAAGATGCTAGTTTTCTGCTTGATTTTGACCTTTCTTCATATTTTAAACGTAGTTTCACTTCTTGAGTAAGGATTACAGAACTAGAAACTCATTTGATGTTGACTGCCTTTCACTATTCTTAAGTGATGAAAAATCTTTATCGACTCATCATTTCCACTGTTTTCGCTAAAACGTCTATTTCCAACCAGAGAAAGATTCACTATCTGTGATGGTAGGTTCTACAAGGCGAAAAGCATTGGAAAAGTCTGTCGCATCAGTTGCACTGTCGCTTACCTGGTTTGAGTTATTCTTTTCTTTCTGTTAAATCCCACTTACTTTTTTCCTTAATGTTCTTAAATCGGAACAGCGGCATCATTTGCTTTCACAAAACTTCTGCTACGTATTTACGCTATTTTTCTACTTTGTACTGTCTCTTATGTACATATTTCCTATGTGTCAAGAAATATTGTGGACCTAATAGCTAATTAAAGCATACCAGATAAAATATTTCTGCATACTTCCACGCACAAAGAACTGTGTGCTGGTATCTAACTTATTGCCTATATGACGCAATGCCACTGTCTGAGTAGCCATCATACAATGGCGAGTTCCTTCGTTAAAATGCTTGAAATGCTTTCAGCGTTATTGTGCGGATATCCATTTTGATTTACTTCTGTGGTGACATGAAAGGAAACGAGTGACAAGAGACAAATGTTAAATGTACAGTTTTATTCAGGTATCACAGCAACATTTTCAAAAAACTTAAGCCTCACAGGTACCATTGATTGCATCAAGTCGTCGTAACGCCATCGGTGACAGTTCAGAGGATCAGACCGTTGCGAGCCTTAGCCTCCAGGTGGGCGACGGCGTCGGCCACCTTTCCAGCAGCTACCTCAGGGGTATCCAGAGGAACGCCGTTGGGACCGATCACAATGTTGGCAGGTCCGTAGGCAGCGTATCCAGGGTGGACGGCAGAGTAGGCCACAGCGGGGGCGGCAGCAGCATAGCGGAGGGCCGGGGCGGCGATGGCGTGGGCGGCGACGGTCCTGGCGTCGATGACGGCGGGGGCGGCGGCGGCGATAGCGGGGGCGGTGATGGCGGGGGCGGCGGCTACGACGGCGGCGCTGTTCACAATGGCGTCGCGCACGCGCGTCTCAGCCACGGCGTTCAGGTGGGCTGCCTTGGAGGCGGCCACCTCAGGGGTGTCCAGGGGGACGCCGTCGGCTCCGAGCACGATGTTGGCAGGGCCGTAGGCGGCGTATCCGGCGTGGATGGGGGCGGCGACCACGGCGGGGGCAGCGCTGTAGGCCAGTGCGGGAGCAGCACCGTAGGCCAGTGCGGGGGCGGCGGCGATAGCGGGGGCGGCGGCAATGGCGCGGGCGGCTCCCAGGTAGCCGGGCTTTGCCAGAGCCACGGCGAAGATAGCGCTCATGACGACCTGAAACAAACAGTGGCTTGGTAAACCCACTCTTCTTTCCCCGCACCGACGAGAAAGTACAGCGCCTTCCAGAAAATAAATAGAATATTTTGATGGTAGCTCTCATGTAGATAATTTTTGCCGTGCTTTCTTCAACATTTTAAGAATTAGACTGAAAAACTGGTCGATTTTTATTACATGCAATATCTCTAGCTACCCCTGCTTTATTTGCTCAAATTGATTATTCGTTTCAACCACTGGATGGATTCACCTATTTCCACGTTCTAAGAGTTTCCTGAATTCTCTCACTCGTGCAGATTACCTTTAGGGGAATTTTTTAAATTGTTTGAGAGCATGCTGACGAACAGTTGAAAGTGTGAAATCTATAGGTGTAAGAAGACTGAGTTCGCTTTCCGAGAGTTTGGGAAAACTTACCCACAAAGTCGATCTGTACCGTGCATGAGGAATTTTCAGTTCATTACTAACATCAGCTTCTGTAGGTATCAGGACCTCTTTCACTATGGTTATTTATACTACTTATGTCAACGTTTTACTGTTTTTACATACTAGCACCACATTTCCAAATATTTATGAACTCTCTCATGAACGGTACTGGGAAGATTTTAATCTGTCCCCTATGTCTTTATTCTTATTTGTTATTTACCACCAGAACTATACCAGTGAACAATTTCCGATGCGTAAATACTATTGCTGAGCAAACTGAATGTGATAGTATGGTCTATGAAAGACTTTCGGGTAACTGTCTTTTTCTATAAGAGGGAGCTGGCTGTTGTGGCCGTGCAGTAGTAGGTGCTTCAGGCCGGAACCACGCGGCTGCTACGGTTGCAGCTTCGAATCCTACCTCGGGCATGGATGCATGTGATGTCCTTAGGTTAGTTAGGTTTAAGTAGTTCTAAGTTTAGGGGACTGATGGCCTCAGATGTTAGGTCCCATAGTGCTTAGAGCCATTTGAATCATCCAGAAGAGATAGAAGAAAGATTTTCCGTTTATCATTCAAATCTGTGCCGTAGATTTCGTTTTAAATATGTGCTCTAGAGAGAATGTAACAGGATGTCTACCTTGTTTCTGCTTTATATCTGGAGCACTATTTTTATTGTTTCTTCTTTCCTGAAGGGTGAAGTTACTGTTCCAGTTATTCTATTACTAAACTTTTTATATGGGAACGATGGGACAAAGCAAATACTATAAAGCTGCACATATTTATATAGCTCTGAGGGTTACTGCGAGGACACACATAACCTTAAATAAGTTTTGCTTGTTATTATGTGTATGATATCTAATCAGACGTCTTTCATTCACCGGCTGTAGTCTTTCCATATAGTAATGGTACTCATGTCCGCAACACGAATATTATCAAGAAAATGATAAACAGCCGCCCATTTTCCGCACCAACTTCCTTTGCTTTTTAAGTAATGCTATGAGTTCCAGTGGCCTGTTGTGTTCAACAGATGTGTAATATTTCATAACTTTCGGGCTCTGTCGATTTGTACTTTTGACTGATGTTCTAACATCTCTATCTCGGTTTCTTCTTCTTCAGGATGAACTGCAGTGTTTGTCAATAGCTGTAGGTTTGGTTCAACTGGCTGTGAGCACTATGGGACTTTACATGTGAGGTTATCAGTCCCCTAGAACTTAGAACTACTTAAACCTAACCTAAGGACATCACACAGATTAATGCCCGAGGCAGGATTCGAACCTGCGGCCATAGCGATCGTGCGTTTCCAGACTGAAGCGCCTAGAACCGGTAGGCCACAACGGCCTGCCGATGTAGCTTTCATGTGCTTTCTATTTATGTTGTATTGATTGCACTTTTTCATGAACAGGTCATATTTCAGCTCCTCTTCCATAATTTTACTGCACAAATCATTGTAACTCAGTTCTCATTGGTAATTCATTTCCCTTTACTGCGGTCTTCCTTTACGATTGCAGTGAAAGCTACCACAAACCTACGAAATAAATTACGAAGGCCTTCCTGCAAGTGTGGCGATCGCTTTTTTGAACAAGTACTTCCATTCGAGCAATTATTTTGTTTTAAGAGCCAAACAGAGGCACTGTAGAACGCTTTAGAAATCCAAACTTTGCTCAAATGTTTTAACCTGTAACTTGTGGCAGACGTAACGGCTTCTGTCTTCCTGTGTATTTGTCAGTGGTTATTCATTACTACAGCCGAAAAACTACTATCGGATGGCTTCCTCTGGCAATAAGGAGCGCTCACTCACCAGGACCTTCATGCTGCTGATGCTGCTGCTGCTGCTGCTGCTGAACTGTGCCCCCATCGGCTCGGCAGACGGTATATATAGCAGGCCGAGACCTCGACCGTGAGAACGAGGCAGGCGCCGGTGCCCCTGGTAGGGAGGGAGGCGTCGCCCATGGCCGGACCCCGCCCTGGCGCAATGCCGGGTGCAGGTGGCCCGGGCGGCCGCTGTTAGGCAGCCGCGCTCAGAGGAGGCTAATGGCAGTCTAGCCGCCGGCAGGTGTCTGGACACCTCGAGGGCACCTGCTGGAAATCGCTTCTCACTCTTTGATCGAAAAACACTTACTCTCACTGGACAAAGCGTTATTTACTCCGCTAAAACATCACGGTGGCCGCCTTGAAGCACCGTAGATAGTGTAAGTGGCCTTGTGAACCTCCACATTTGTAAGTGAAACAGACAGTCTCAGGTAGCACCTGAAGAAGACAGCGAGGCACGCTGTTGAAATATCGTGCGAGAACGACGCGAACATCCGGCTGGATTCCCGAATATCCAAGATGTCAACAGATCGCCGGGAAAGCATGAAGAATTACAACATTGTTAGGAATTTATTTATTTACTAGCGATTCATCAAGATCATTAACACATTTAATCACACTATGTAAGCATCGAAGTAGTTGCCAAGGAGTAACTAATGAAATCATAACTAAATTCCTTTTAATACATGGGAATTTTATTCACTTTAATAGCGCCTAAAAGTATATTTTTAAAAGCGACAGATTTAAAATTATAACTAGAAAGCACCCTCTAAATATCAAGTTACAATTTATTCAGAGGCAGAAGGAAACAAGATTAGACTGTAAGAGCTTTCGGGCAGAGAACCATGGCGTTCGCTTTTGATACAACCGCTCACAACAGCCTCTCGAAGACTACACTGGTGCAAATCTGCAATACACCAGCTAACTCTAAACTAAGAGATTTAACAATTTACACAAACACACAAACTATGCACCACCGAGTAGGAGGGATGAAAATGGTACAAAACACTAACAATTAAAATATTAACCTTGCCACCGAAGGTGCAACTTGATTTTAACTTCTATGAAAAGTCTTACGGTAAAATGGTGACAATTTTATATACTAAAGTGACCTTTTAAATAAAAGCTAATGAAATGCAATCTTATATAATATTCTACAGGGTTGGGCAAACAATAGTTAAGATGCTCTACAGTACACAGATACCGCCTGTCAAGATCATAGCCAATAATATCAAAGTTTCCAAAGATCAAAACATTTAAGGTATTTGGCCGTTACATTCCAAGCAATAAATTCGTTAACCCACCAAATCCGACAAACATGACAGAGGCAGCTACTAACGTAAGGTAGATTGATAGGGACATTACCAAACAACCCAAACGAACAAGGGAAAAACGGACCACCCAATTTATAAACAACCACCTTCCCGTGGGTGGGCGAACGGAGAAGAATGGTGGGACGACCCCAAAGCAAAACTGCTGGTGACCTCACCAAGAAAACAAGAAGAAATTAACAAGACTAAATCAAACCAAATATCACCAATCACGTAACTTCTAATAAACTGCGATTTCTCGAGAAGGCCTGATGCAGCACCCCCAAAACGCTCTCCCGAACAGTTCGCTGCCAGCCGCTTCAACGGACGCAGGAAGGCGCGCTGATCTCCCGTCTCACGGCGTCGCAGCTCGCACCGGCCAGACCGATGTCATGGGTTGACTCCTGTTGCTCTCGCGTCGACCGCGAAGTCACTACCCCTCGCTATACGCCGCGGCCCACTGGACCCACGTGGCGACCTCACATGCGCCGACGCTCAAGACGGACAAGTCATCTTGTGTCTCAGTGCGCGACCGACCAACCGATCGATCCACCCGCCAATGACCATTGCCTGAGCAAACTCGATCAGAATGGCGGCCTAACGTGCAGACTCAGATGCAGGAACTAAGCACCGACCAGGCGACCACTTGCTGACTTCTCTTACTGGCGGAGGGGAGAGACTCTCATTTTTCCGGCTTTAAAGGTTGATCCGAACGACAGACATACCAGCACTCCGAACTACTGACAGACACTAACTGCCTAACAAATGCGGACGACAGACAGACTAGCAAGCTGGGGACGATAGACCGACCCAGACTGACCGACTAGCGAGGTCATAGCGCCCCTTAAATGCACGTGAACAGGCAACCTTTCCCCTATCCCAGCAGAGGGAGACACCAAAGCTGCGATTGCCACAGCAGCGCCACCGCCAGAAACGGAGGGCGACTGCTTTACACTACGCGCTGCGACGAGCTCTTCAAAACAGCAATTTTTACCACTGCTCAGTAAGTAATAGCAGTGGAATGGTGTTACGGCAGCAAAAAGGAAGAAAATTATGATTGAAAGAGAAGAGGCGTCGTGGATCAATTCGAGCTTTAAATGAACTAACCATCGAATGTTACGAGTTGAGTTGTGCAACACGCGTACTCCACATTAATTCCTTTTTCCTTTCTCTCCTCTGTGTCGTCACGGATAACGAGTAACTGTTTTCCTTTGTACTGGAAATGCGGGACATGCGAGGGGCCCAGGTGTGTTCTGCCGCATCAAGACAGGATACTTCGATTCTCTAACACTCCACTAAGCTGAGACATTCTACAAATGTCGCTGTCCCAAGATAGTGTTCAGGTGGAGAGTTCGTTGTTTTGGAAGTCAGTCTGCAAGATAGCTAGTGAGAAGGCAAAGGCTCTCAGTTCTACTAAGCGATTGTCAGATTCCAAATTAGGAACGCCAAATACCTTTCTTCATTCACTTACTACGTGAATCACTTTGTAGATGAAAAATCAAACTGCACATAATGTATGTTATTATAAAGTCACATGATTCACAGTTCATATTAAAAACATTCTCAAGTGTATTACATTAAGTATCCTGCAGAAATTACGTTCACAAAAAAATACACGCTTCTCCTCTTTCCTTCTCCGCTTTGCACGCTGAGTCGCTGTTACTGAATATAGTTTTATTCGGTTCGCATCCGAGATCTTAATTGTGGGGCCTGAAACGCGAAGCGTACAGTACTACCCCCGTGCATGCCTGACTAGATGGCTTGAGCCACTTTTGACGGAAACTGAAGATGCATGAAGTGCTTGTCTGAATATCATCATATGAGATGATAGTTCAATGAATCAGATGTTGTTGAGAGCTTCAGAGGAGGAATTATACAATGGTTGACTTGAAATTAAAACAGTAGAAGACGAATGCGTAGCTTCAAAAGATGGAATATTGAAGGCAGCAGTGGATCAAATAGGTAAAAAAACAGGACCTAGTAGAAAACATTGGACAACACAGGAGGAATTGAATTTAATTGATGAAAGGAGAAAATTTAAGAATGCAGCAAATGAAGTAGGCGAAAAGGAATGCAACCGAATAAAAAGTGAGGTTGGCAGGAGGTGCCAAATTGCTAAGCGGGAATGACTAGAGACAGAATGTAAGGATTTACAAGCATATGTCATTGGGGGGGGGGGGGGGGGGGGGGAAATAGATACCGCCTACAACAAAATTAAAGAGGCCTTGGTGAACAGAGAATCACCAGGACGAATATCAAGAGCTCAGATGGTAAACCAGTCAGCAAAGAGGGAAAGCTGAAAGGTCGAAGGAGTCCATAGAGGTTCTATACAAGGTAGATAAACTTCAAAGCAATATTATAGAAATGGAAGTGGACGCAAATGAAGATGAGATGGTAATAAGACACTGCGAGAAGAATTTTACAAATCTCTGAAAGATCTAAATCGAAACAGTGCCCCAGGAGTAGATGATATTCCTTTAGAACTGCTCATAACGTTGGAGAGCCAGGCAAGACAAAGCTCTACCATCTGGTGAGCAAGATGTATGAGCCAGCCGAAATAGCCGTAGACTCCAAGGAGAATGTAATAATTCCAATACCAATGAAATCAGGTGCTGACAGGTGTGCAAATTACCAAACAATCAGTTTAGTAAGACATGGCTGCAAAATGTTAAGACGAATTCTCTACAGAAGAATGGATAAACGGCTAGATGCAGACCTCGGGAAAGGTCAATTTGGATTCCAGAGAAGTGCAGGAGCACGCAACGCAATATTGACTCTACGACTTATCTTGGAACATAGATTAAGGAAAAGCAAACCTACATTTATAACATTTGTAGACTTAGAAAAAGCTTTGAAAATGTTGAGTGGAATCTCTATTTGAAATTCTGAAGGTAACAGGGGTAAAATACAGGGAGTGAAAGGCTATTTACAACTTGTACTGAAAACAGAAGGCAGTTATAAGAGTTGAGGGGCATGAAAGGGAAACAGTGGTTGAGAAGAGAGTGAGATAGATTTTCAACCTATCCCACATGGTATTCAAAATGTATATTGAACAAGCAGTAAAGGAAACCAAAGAATAATATTTATTTATTTTTATTTATTTATTTATTTATTTATTTAACCTGGCAAGATTAGGGCCATCAGGCCCTCTCTTACATCTAACCAGGCATTCTACTTATTTTACAGTCATATGTTTTAGTAGGCATGTTAAACTACATCTAATACAAAAAGTGAGATAAACAATTAGAAAGGTACACCTCGAAAAATACATTATTGAAGAGAAAGATTTTAGATAGGAGTGCTGGCAGCAGGGAGTATGAGGGAGACTCATGGTGATGGGAGGAGAAGAATAGAGAGACATGATGAAACATAATTAAGGAAAATATAAAGGAAAAGAAGACTGCATGGCTAATAGAGATAGATGAAGAGGAAGGCATCTCAGGAGCAAGATAGGAGACGCTAGCTTTGCTATTTAACAGATGAGAGGATTGGCCTTGCACATTAATTTTGTGGAGAATTTTATGCGGATGATAGTAGGAAATGCTTCAACTTCTTTTTAAAAGCAACAGGAGATTGAATTTTCCTCAAGGTAAGGGGCAGTTTGTTCCAGAGGCGGACAGCGGCAACTGAGAAGGAGTTTGCAAAAGTTTTTGTTTTGTGAGTGGGCACAGTTAGGATACCAGATAAGAGTGACCTCGTGTTTCGATTATGATGGCATGACAGGTTTTTAATCTCTGAAGCTAGGTACTGGGGTGCTTGCGCTACGAGGAGTCGGTGAAGTAGACATAGAGTGTGGTAGTCACGCAGTTTGTCCAGCCGCAGCCACCCCAGCTCGGAGTATGAAGCACTAACATGATCATATCGGCGAATGTTGCAGGTGTAACGCACACAGGCATTCATGGTTAGCTCTAGCCGTCTTTTGTTTTCACTACTCATGCCTTGTTGAATCACATCACAATAGTGGAGGTTCGGTAGAACGAGTGCTTGCACGAGCTGCCGTTTCAAGTCCAGTGGGAATATGTTCCGAAACTTTTTGAGAGCATAGAAACAAGCAGACGTCTTTCGGCACACTGCGACTGTATTCTCCGCCCAGTTGAGATGCTCGTCCAAAGTTACACCCAAGTTCTTCACTGTTTTCTGATATGGTATTGGAGTACCTTCGAGCAGAATAGGAGGTAGCCGTTCGCGGAAATCTGAACTTATTAATTTCTGATGGGCTATTAAGATTACTTGCGTCTTTTTTGCGTTTAATTTAAGCCCCAAGTTTTTCGCCCACCTCAGTACTGAAGACAGATCATCATTCATCAGAGCGATTGCAGTGTTTACGTCTTCAGGTCTGACGCTTAGGTAGAGCTGGAGGTCGTCGGCATAGAAATGATGTTTACAGGAGGACAAAACCGACGAAATATCGTTGACATGTAAAGAAAGCAAAAGTGGTCCTAAGACTGATCCTTGTGGCACTCCCGAAGAAACATGTTTCCAGGAAGATTTTTCATTTGCGCAGACAACACATTGCTGTCTGTCTTTTAAGTAGCTTTCAAACCATCTCATTGCACTATCAGAGAAGTTAAGCTGTTGCATTTTTCTGAGTAATATGTCAAAGTTAACAGTGTCAAAAGCTTTGCTGAAGTCCAGTAGCGTCAATATTGTTGCCTTTCGATTGTCGATGGAATATTTCAGGTCATCAGTTACTTTAATTAGAGCAGTGTTTGTGCTGTGATGTTTACGGAAACCGGATTGAAATTTGTCATATAGACTGAATTCATGCAAGTGTTCAGTGATTTGGTCCTGAACAATATATTCAAGTGCCTTGGAAACAGCAGGCAGTATGCTAATTGGTCGGTAATCACTAGGCAGTTGCGGGTTTTCGATCTTAGGGATGGGTCGAATTATGCTTCTTTTCCATGCAGTGGGGTATATTCCGTTCACGAGGGAAAAATTAAATATGTCAGTTAAGACAGGTACTAAGATATCGGCAACATTCTTAATCATGGTTATACCGATACTGTTGTTGCCTATTGCATCAGAAGAGATTCTCATTATTGCTTTTCTAGCCGTATTTGTTGTTACATGTTTTAGATGGAAGGTATCGTTGTTAGTTATCCTGTTTGGGGATTCTTGTGGACGGTAATTATCAGCCGTGCTGGTATTCAGAGGTGCAGAGAAGAATTCATGAAAAGTAGTTTCCGATTTTGCCTTTCCGACCCCCAAGCTACGGAGATTCTTCCATAGAGTCGTTGGTGTCAGATCGCTGCATACAAGGGAGCGAGCGTGCCTGATTTTGGCATTGCGAATGCATTGTTTCACTCTGTTCCGTAGCTTTGTATATTCTTCGAAACGCTCGGGTTTCGAATCTGCCTTGAAACGCCTGTGGGCAGCATCCCTATTAGTCATCATTTGACGTAATTCAGCTGTCAGCCACGGAGCAGGAGATTTTCTTACATGGACTGTGCGCACAGGTGCATGTTTGTCATAGAGGGCAGCCAGTGAGTTTATCACCAAGTTCATTAATTTTGCCGTCGATTGTAGGTTCTCTGATTATTTGATGCCATGAGATTTATGTGCAATCGGCTGTTAGAGCGTCAAGGTCAATACGTTTCATGTTCCTACAAGTTATGTAACGCGATTTGATCCTTGGGGGCTGCACAGAGTAGGCCAGGAATATTACATCATGTGCTGAGAGGCCAGGGGCCGATGATTGACCAACATCTCTTACTTTGTCAGTCTGTTTCGTTGCGATCACATCTATAAGAGTATGACTGTGCGCCGTATGGTGTGTAGGTTGTAATGGAAGAATGTTCATGCTATTGCAACTAAACAATCAGGTTTATTGCAGAGGGAGTGTCTCTTAGCAGGTCTATGTTCAAGTCACCCATTACGATGACATGTTCGTATTGACACTGAAGTGAATGCAATTCCGACTGGAAGGAACTCATTGAGGTTATTTTTGGCGGCTTGTACACGACGCCAGTCAAGAATTTCCTACTTTGTATATTTATTTCAATGAACATGAATTCAGCCTCTTTTTCTTCAGCAGGATTGGACGTACATAAGACTTTCGCTTTGAGATCTGTTCGTATATATGCGCCGACCCCGCCACCTCGTTTTTTTTTTATCTGTCTGCCCTAAGTAATGTGTACCCTGGGAGATGAATAGATGCTTAGGATATGTGTGGTTTCAACCACGTTTCGGATAAGAGGATTACGTGGTAGTTTAGTTGGTTGAAGAGGAGGGTAAGTTCTTCGTAATGCGCAGGTAAAGACTGAATGTTGCAGTGAGCTGCTAAAAGCTCTGACGCGTTCCGCTGAAGAGCCTGGAATAGGGTGGCAGACTGGTTTGTCCCTTTGTTAGGCACTACCTGCCGCGAGGGGCACTGGCTGGTGTTTCCGCCAAGTGACATAACACAGGGGTGTCCGAGATATTGCGCGCCCTGTTTGTGACTCCGCGAGTGCAGAAAGAAAGGCGACTGCAAGAGATTTCCTGAGGTTGCGGGAGTATAGAAAATGGATTAGTGGTATTCGGTGCAGGGAGAATATGACCAAAATGGTGACGGCTGTGTGTCACTGAGTGTCCTATGTCGTAAGAGGAGAAATGTAATTAGAGTATTTGAAACAGCTTAGGGTGGAAATAAGGGAAAGAGAAGTGATTTAAGAATCCGATGCTGCCAGCAGAGAGAAGTAAGCTTAATATTTAATAGATTATCGTAGGAAGCTAGAATTAAATTGAAATTTACTAGAGTGATACTGGTAGTGATTATCGTAGGAAGCTAGAATTAGATTTAAATTTGCTAAAGTGATACTGATAGTGATTTTTGTTATGAACAATTTAAACCGAAGAGATGGTTGACTAATGAACTAAAGGAGAGACTAATAATTGCAATAGAACTATTACAGAATGGAAGAGAATAAACTGAGAAAATGAAAAAAGTATTAGCAGTGACTAAAACTAAGCAATGGCTACAGCTAAAGACACAAAAAATTGTAAAAAGTTAATACAGTTACAAAAACAATTAGTTGAAGGTACAAATAATTAAAAAGTTAATACAATTACAAGACTATATCTGAGTATAGGACTGTTAAAATTTGAAAATGGTGTTAAGTTTGACTTTTGGCTCGAGTAGGTTCACTTAATACTATTTAGTTCTGTCATGTTTGTGACTGTCTTCTTTCCAGCTGCAGTCTTACTCTGCCATCCTGAGTCCACACATTCTCAAGACCGAAATGGGATATGGCACTGTTTAAAATCTTTAGCCGGTCGTGTGTCAGATCTTCCCTTATTGTAAGCACTGTCCTTGCTAACTTCTTCTTCTGGGTAAAGATCTCAGCTCTTTTTCGGTACGACACAAATTTAATTATTATTGGACGAGGTTTGGTAGCACCTGGTAGTTTTCGTCCCACCCGGTGGCTCCTGTCAATGTCTGCCTTGGTCACTTCGACGCCTAATTTTTCACGCGCAATCTGTATAAGCAGGTTGTCCGTGTCTTCTTCTTTATTTTCTGCTACTCCAAACAGTCGTAGACTATTTCGTCTTTGGTACTGTTCTAGATCGTCTGTGGCGGCAGATACTTTCACTTCCAACTCTCGTGCCTTTTTCTCGTATTCAGACACAGACTTTTTTAGTGCTGTAATTTCGTCAGTATTGGCCTCAACAGTTTCACGCATTTTGGCCAATACTGCTGCCGTTACAGTATCTGATATGGTGCCTGCTATCAGATCGAGATTGTTTTTATCGCGAAGCGCAGCGTTTACCTCAGAGCGAACCAGCTCCGCTATACCGGGAGCCGCGGCCGCACCTTCCGCCAGGAGCAGGCCCGCCGCACCTGCTGCTTCCCCGCTGCTGGACGCGCTGCTGTTGACTCTTCTGCTCACCATTTTCTCGCAGATATTGGCGGAGCACAGAAAAAAATAGCACTACTGCACAGAACACTGTTGTTTACATGATTTCCACTTGTACTAGACAACACCACCTGCGAGAACACCTTCGAATTCGACTAAATTTCGCGAGCCGAACTTAACACGTGTTGCACTGCAGCCGCCATGACAACAAATGGGACTTTGAATTAAAGTTGAGGAAGAAGAAATAAAAACGTTGAGCTTTGCCGATGATATTCTAATTCTGTCAGAGCCAGCAAACGACTTGGAAGAGCAGTTGAATGGAATGGACAGTGTTTTGAAAGGAAGATATAATATGAACATCAACAAAAGCAAACGAAGGATAATGGATTGTAATCGAACTACATCACGTCATGCTGAGGGAATTAGATTAGGTAACGAGACACTTAAAATAGTATTTATGAGTGTTGCTAATTGGGTAGCAAAATAAATTATGACGGCCGAAGTAGAGAGGATATAATAGGTGGGCTGGCAATGGCAAGAAAAGTATTTCTGAAGAAGAGAAGTTGTTTACATCGAGTATAGATTTAAGTATTAGGAAGTCTTTCCTGAAAGCATTTGTCTAGAGTGCAGGCATGTGTGGTCATGAAATAGGAACATTATCAGTTTAAACAAAAAGAGAGTAGAAACTTTCGACATGTGATGCTGAAGATGAATGTTAAGGATTAGAAGGGTCGATTACGTAGCTTGTGAGAAGGCACTGAACAGACTTGGTGAGACAAGGAACCTGTGGCACAACCTGACCAAAAGAAGGGTTCGCTTGATAGGACACGTTCTGGGACGTTATAGGATCACCTATTTAGTACTGGAAAGAAGTTTAAGTGGTGAAAATCTTAGGGGGAGAGCAAGAGATGAATATAGTAAACAGATTCTGAAAGATGTAGGTTGCAGTGGTTATTCGGAGATTGAGGCTTGCACAAGATAAGGAATCACGGAGAGCTCCGTTAAACCAGTCTTCGGACTGGATGCCACAACAATACAACATGAAGATGATAGTTGAAATAAGTGGAAGATAACTTCTGTTGAGGGGGTATTCAGTATGACAGACAGTCAAATCTCAATTCTACTTTACCAAAAAATAAATAAATGTGTCTTAGAGAATTGCCCTGCTGGCACTCTAGGTGGCAGCCAGTCAGATTATCCTTTTAAACTGGCGTAATTTTTCACGGAATTGGTTCTTGTTCTACCATCTGTTTTCCGCCTCCCACTCCACTTCTGACAACCCGCCTGGGCTACTGCAGTCTTAACGATACTGTGGAATCTTATCTCTGTAAAGCCAGAGGCGTCACAATGTGTGTGTTTCTCTTTGATATACAGTATCAGTAAAGATGAGATGACGTTTGCGCCTGCCACAATGACAGACAGGCGCTATCGTGTTAGAACATGTCCACTACCACACCATGAATGAAGTTCGTCGATTAATTGCTGTAGAATCGTGGACTGTCCGAAGTGTCTACAACGAGTGGTGTACCATTCGCAGCCAGGTAACGTGAGGTAAGAGACGTTTAAAGAGTTTAACTGACAAGTACCAGAGACTTTTGTTACTGACAATCGGCTTTAAACCCGACAGCAACAACTACTGTCAGTGACTGCAGGACCATGTCAACCAGTCAACGAATGTAAGTTGCGAAGGAAACAGCCCGAAATCTGTATCAGGAGCTACGCATGTCTTAAAAGCCCGTTTTCCACAGCGGCACTTAAGACTGCACGTCCTCAATGTGGCAAACAGCACTCAATCTGGTGAGTCACTAACCCGAGCCATGTAGGTTGATCTGACGGGTAGCAATATTGTTACTTTTTTCATATGATAACAGACGTCGAGTGCATAGACGACCTAGTAAGTCGTTTAACCAGTAGAGTGTGGAACGTGTGGTTCAGACCAAGGGTGGTTTTGTAATTTTTTAGGAGTGGTTTAGTACAACATGTGCTCCAGTTTACCCAAAACACGTACCAGGATGTTTATTATAACATACTCGGTAACGAAATATTTCTGCATCAATATGATGTATATGCTGTGGACATTCCTGACTTCCAAGATGACAACATCTATGCAGTATGGCAGGACATTTACGTGTTCTGATTTAACGAACACTTGCGCTTCCCATCGCACTTCGACTGATCTGGTAAATCAGGCGTTGTTGATCCCACAGAAACTGTTTGAGTCTATACGGAAATTCAAGAGAATCGTGGTGATCAACATCGCTGGAACTTGATAGCTCTACGGGAGCTCGTCACCAATGAATAGCTGCAGTTAAACAGGGCATACCCGTAGAATCTTGTAGACTGTTTTCCTTGCCGAATTGTGGTCATTATCAAGACTAGAGTGGGCATCACGCCCTATCAGCGTGATGTCTCCTGAGGGTGACAATTTTTTTGTTTGGTATGCTTAAGCAGGTTGCAGCATTTTTTATTCTTCCTAACTCTATACGCAAGAACACATTATAGACTGTAATTTCTAGAGATTGCTCCGTTGTTTAGCGATTATTTGTGGGAAGAAAGAGCCTCCAATGAAACCCAGCTCTTGAGTTGTATCCAGTACTGTGTGCGCTACACTATCGCTGAGAACAGATCTCTAAAGCCCTCTTGAATGTTTTGCACCAGAGAAACGCGATCGCTGTCTGTTCATATTACAGCAGGTCAATATAGTGGCTACCACTCACTTTTCCCCATCGTTCAATTCTTTTGAAAGAATCATCAGTTGAGGCAAATACACTTGCCCGTCTACTGGTTTGGTCACATGTATGGAGTACATGCTTCTGTAATGTGTGGAGGTTGTCATTGGTTGTGAAATACACTAATGTATTTGTGTATCACGTAGCTAAAAATCTAAGTTCAGCGGAACAAATAGACTATGTTACTGGATTACCTCGACCAATTTACAGTTCATTAGACTTGACGTATCTGAGACCTGGTAGTCAGGGAGAGGAGGGATAAGGCAACGATTGTGGATGGGTCTGTAATCATGTGCCTTTGGCTACAGTAACCACATGCACTATATTTGAGGAAATTATTTTCAACAATCATTTTAAAGGAATTTACTACACTGACGGCTGAAGGCCTTACTAAGAAAGATTTCAAAATTGTTTTTTTTCTGCTGAAGGCCACAAGCAACTTCAGAATACTCAACAGCTGAAGGCCAGAATTACAAGTAAGGAAAACATTTACACGTTAGCAAATACTAAAATATTTTCTTCTTAAACAATCAAAAAACAGTTACAAGCTATAATAACAGCTGAAGGCCTTATTAAGAAAGAATTCCACACTATCTGTCGGCTGAAGACGAGAAGCAATGTTACACACAATCAATGGCTGAAGGCCTGATTACGAAAAAATTCAAAATTATTCGTCAGCTGAAGGCCACAAGTAATTCCAGAATACTCAACGGCTGAAGGCCTGAATTACTAATAAGGTCATAAGAGGTGTCATAAGAGGTGTTTGGATTCCCAGGGAAACTTGCAGATTAACTAACACTGTACAGTCTACAGCAGTTTGCAACATTCTATCTAAGTCAAGAAGTACACCACGGAAGTCCACACGGAAGGTATAGGCCTACTTTGTGTTTCTAGAACGGCGTGGTCACTTGGCATACGATTACGGGAAGGTGAAGGACGTTGATGACCGCCTCAAGATCTTAAGATCCAGTAATAAGGGGTTTCTTTGTCTCAAGCAGTGTCACACGGGAAAAGACTATAGAGAGAAAGGAAAAGCATTGCGTCTCTTTTGGAAGAAGATCAATCACAAGTCAATCTGCAGCAACTCGGAACATTTTACTCCATCAGTTACACATGACCAATGTCCGCCCCCGGTAGGTGAGTGGTCAGTGCGACAGAATGTCAATCCTAAAGGCCCGGGTTAGATTCCCGGCTGGATCGAAGATTTTCTGCGTTCAGGGATTGGGTGTTGTGTTGTACTCATCATCATATTTCATCCACATCGACGTGCAAGTCACCGAAGTGGCGTCAAATCGAAAGACTTGCACTCGGCGAACGGTCTACCCGACGGGGTGTCCTAATCACACGACATTTATTTACCTGACCAATACAGTTCACTCAGCAATATGAACACCGGATGTTTGGGATCCTATTACCGACATTTGCCCCACGTGTATGGATCAGGACTTATAGGTGCAAGCAGACTTACACCCTCCATTTTAGGTGATGGCAGCTAATCTAGCTTCATAAATAGATTATTGATAGACATTTTAAAACTGAAAGTTGTGGCCAGTCGATCCCGAGAGTCACCATTCAATACATCACACTCTCGTCCTCTGATCCACCTGCCGCTGATGGAATATGCTCACGTTACAGTTATTGCATTCGAGAGTTTTCGTTCATTTTCAAGACATTAGTCAGTACCGAAAGGATTTATGAGGCAACGGGATTCGTTGATCTGCCCATTGACCTACTAATTGGAGCGTGTCACTATTGGAAATAGCTAAGGACACTGCTCAGATAGGCGTGTCACCTTCACTGGCTTCATTGTCTTTGAAATTCGGATAGAGTCATAGAGGAAGCTGCCCAAGGATTTCTGTAACTGAAGCCGTCGTTTATTAATATGCAATTCAGTCAAGCAGTTCGGAGATTTGAGGATAACAGGAATATGTGACAATCAGGACTGATTCAGCCCTTCTTGAGGTATTTCACGCTTCTTTTCTATCGATGATCAGTGAAAATCGGCAGCCGTTATCCCAAACAACTTCTGCAATACTGAAAAAACGCTGCCTCATTTTTCAGTGCAGTCCACACAAGACTGACGACCTCAGTGCCGCTTATTGGATACAGATGTCAAATTACATCCGAAACGGACACGTCGGACTGGCTCCACCCCAATATTCATCCAGCACGTTCCATTTGTCCCATCAAATAGTGATCTGGAAGAGACATGGAAGCATCAGGTGGCGAATCGTATTCGATGTATCTTCGCACTTAATGATACCTTGTAAACAGCAACTGCAGTAATCGTGTATTTTCTGTCATCCCAGAGATAATCCAAGACTTTTTTCAGTTAGTTCTGGATGTAGAAAACAAAGACATGGCGTGTTTTATTCTGACACAGAGACCTTAATCACGAAGCAAATGAAGCAATCTGCTTATGACGAAGAACAACTTACCGATTCAAACGACTCCCTCTGGGCTTCAGTGTAGTCAATTCTTACTTTCAATTGCACTGAGAGAATGGCAGTTTTGCGCTGCAAGTGCCATATTTAGACCAGAACGCTTACATGGATGACTTTTCAGTAGGCGCTGTAGACGGAAATTGAACGACAACCATTTGCTATCAACTGACCTCACTCTTTAGCCAAATTAAACCGCTATTGTCGAAATGAGCGACGACCTCTTAGCAGCTGGTCGGAATATGGAAAACAGAAGGACAAGACAACACGAAAAATTCACACGTGTTGGTAGTTCTTTGGGATTCAGTAGATGATACATTTCGTGTGAACGATCATGCAGTCATCGACAAAATACCCTAGACAGTTGCATCCAAAAATGTTTATTACAAGAAAACACTATTTTTGAAAGTCCTCTGGCCTTTGCAACACTAGTATTCATAATAAGGAAAATTTTGTTGCAAGATACTCTGCTATTTGGACTAGTGTGGGATGGACTTGTGCGTCAACATCTTGCCATTCGGTGGCGCATTTGGATGTCACCCCTTCCTAGCCTATCGAACATTTATGTCCAAAGCTGGACCAAAAACACCGAAGAGCGAAGGACTTGCTCTCATGTTTTTGGAGCTGCTGCAGAGCCAGCATCTGGTGCGGTCTTGTATGTCAAGTGCATTGTAAATAACAGTTTTCATCTCCAGTTGTATAACAAAAGCAGACAGGGAATGATGGAGCGTTACTGAGACTCCTACGTTACTTCTACAAGACTATAAACACAAATGTAATTAGAACAGCTCTTTGGACGACTCCAAGGTTACACTTGGTTTTGAAATTTTCAATCCACAGGTCCTTGCGAAGACACCGAGCCACAGGTGGATACTGAAAAAATAAGTTTCTACTGGAAACTGCTGCGAGGCCTAGCCATGGTCTCCGACTGGGAAAGAAAACTTATTGACAGTGTGAACTGGCGCGGCGAATTTAACGGGGAAGAAATGCCAACAGCTTGACGTAATTGTAGGCTGTACAAGAAGACAGCTTTCTTTCAAGGCTCTGAAGGAAACCATGCCAATATCAAATGGATCTCAACCCTCTTTTGGATCAGGACTTGTTGCTTCGAGATGGTAGTCGGCATTATATGCCAAATTAGTCGTGGAAATAGGACATCCACTTATCCTATACTTAAACGATCACGAATCTTTTAATCCTACATAATCACATCTTCGAGTTCTACGTACTGACATCCATTTACACCACCTTCGTGTTAGAACTGTGCTTTCGGCGCTTCGCTTCTCCTTCTGCTTCATGCACACCAATCGCGCAATGAAGAAGGTTATTCATCGCCGCATTCCATGCAAAATATCGTGGGGCATCGCCGGTCCTGTAATGGAAGCTCCACTACCAGCTGACCAGATAACACGGCACGTACCCCTTAAGGTCACTTCCGTTGATTCTAAATGCTACTCTACTGTTTACCTGTGCTGTGACTAGAGCCGGTGACCCGGAATTAGTCCGTAGTGCAGCACTATGAAGATTTATTGGCATAAGCATCATTCCACGCATCCAATCATTCCACGCGCTAGACGAACGGAGAGCGAAAATGTGTCAGACATCTCTGCTGATAACACCCACTAAAACCTCTCTCAACAAGACGTCGTTCGGAAGTTTATAGCTTCACGTGCGATTTGGTGGGGAGGATGGTGAGAGAGAATGGTAGATTTAACCAAAAGATGTCTCAGAAAAGTACTCGGACGCTCCAGTGTGGACGACAAAGAGCTATAGAATGTGCTCTTGAATGGTGAAACTGCCCACAACTCGAGGCCAATCTCTGAAATTGAAGAGGAAGTGCTCATGCCAGCACACTTCCTCGTGGCAGAGAAGCTCAGGATATTGCCTACAGTAAGCGAGCCACGAATCGTAACAGATTTGACAAGAGAGTTCAGACTGTCACAAAACAGAATATTTCTGGAAGTGCTGGAGTAAGAAGCATCTCATGTTCTTGCGCTACTTCCATCAAGTCAAACACCCAAATGGAAGATCGATGAAGATTTGACTCGCTGGCATCCTCGTTCTACAAAAAGAAGGTATCCCACAGCACATGTGGAAGAAGACAAGAGTGCGAACTGAAACAAGGCACAGAGTCAAACCAGCTTCTCCTTACTTTTAAATTATAGTTAGCAGGTTATGACTTACCTCGCAATTCATTTCATTGCATTTGTTTTCTTAATGTATTTTGTAAGTAAGAGAAACATGTAGAATTAATCATTTATTAGTGGTTGTGAACATAATTGGTTGGCTGTTTATATATTACTTAAATCCTTTTCTTGTTTTCGTTGTCTTTGTTAACTCGTCAAGAAGTATAGAATTCTTGCAGGCCGTGGATGGTAGTGTTTAACTTCACAATAGATACTCGAAATAAACTTGTTAGACACAATTTTTCTTTTACACAAAATGCCATATAATCTTTGACACATCAGAAAAGAATAATAACTTCTTTATAACCACATCCAATTTCCATCATACAATATCACATTACCTTTTTACAAGCACAGTATCAACCATGAACACATACATCTGCTCCAAAACCGAGTCGGATAGAAAGAGATTAGTAATGTTCATGTCACATCGCCACTTTAGGTTGCTGCATATACATATTGTTTACAATGAAAGATACTACTTATAGATCAGTAATATTTGATGACCTATACACCGCAGAAGCTCTTCAAATTTTAATCTAATATTTATTGAAATAGCTATTACAATAGAGTGGAACCATTTAAAAAGTTTCTCTCAAATTTAAGTGAACGCAACTTGTCATATTTTGAAACATTATCTTATTGTAAAGTTTAGTATCTTAGCACCAAAGTGAGATAATTTTCCATAATTTATTTAACCAGAAGAAAAAATATAATATTTCTGAAATATTTTGAGTAATCTGGTTGTCTGAAGGTAATGGGTACTCAGAGCATTCAAATGTATCGAATATTCCAGTTTTTTGACTGGATCGCGTGTTACAGTTCGTCGTGGGATTAGGGTCATGGAGCAGTTTCATTACAAGATGGAGTTACAAGCACAGCCTTCCTCGCAGCTGCCGATGGAAGACACGTCACCAGGTCTGTACTGCTGGCCCTACCTGTGGACGTCGTCCATAGCGGGGGGGACCCGACTAATTGGTAAAAGACGTGTCTGAATAGTATTGTGTCTGTTATTTTGTAATCAAAGATGTTATGCAACTTACATGATATAGAAGTTCCATATAAATAATCTAGGATGTTCTTTGACGTTACAATAACTTTTTGTTGGTTCTGAATGTTTCACATTTTTCTTAAACGTCTACGTGACCCTATCGAATTTCTCTTCTCCTGTCCTGGTTTGGCTTTTGCGCTCACAATCATCTTTACTTCTGACAGTCTATGTCCGTATCTGTGCCTCCATATAATCCAGAGTCCAGTATGTAGTTTATTAATTTATATCTGTCTTTGTGTAGAGCTGTGGATATGTTTCCATATTAGCCAGCGTATTTTGATCATGCCATTTCTTTTTAAGTTTGTAAAATGCCTATGCGCACTAACAGACTGAAATATTTCGAAGAACACAAATCTCCTTATCATTCTAACCCCCTCTCTTCGATGCAGCTAACTCCTTTTCCAGTAATAATCCCTCACTTTTCAACGACACTATTACTCAGCTGTTTACCAGATTTTCATTTCTATTTTGCACATCTAATTACTTATTCAGCTTCTTTTGTATTATTCTCTATTACGTAATTTCTTCTTGTTGTGGGAACACATAGTTTCACAATGATAGTTGGTGTAAATTGTCTGGATGATTTTGTTACAGTGGTGGTTAGAATGTCTCATTTACTTAGATCCTCATTCCTCAGTCAGTATGGTTACGGCCTTCACAAACGTTGTTACACGGTTCATCCACATTAAAATGACCACCGCCCATCATCGTGAGATAACCAATCGCAGACGGTAGGTGGCAGCTAGCAGTGGAGGGTATAAAGCGTGTGAAGACGGATGCACATAGTACAAACATTGCCATAATGTGGAAACGGAGCGATTGATTTGACGTCCAAAGGGGCATGATCCTTTGCTTGCAGACCAAGGGTGGAATCATTTCCGAAACGCCTAAGTTTGTAAACGGTTCAAGTGCCGCAGTGGTTTAAGTATACCACGCGTGACAAAATGGGGCTATGCAAAACCGGCGCGGAGGCAGCTGTGGTATATCACGACCTGTAGATACAAGAGTGAGTAAGGGCTTTGGAGATATTTACGGCTAAACAGATGTGCAACTGTCCAGCAACTGACCACCCAGATGAAACAATGGGCTGCCAATTGTATGTCCTCAACAACCATTCAGCATAAGAGCCTCCAGTTCAGGCGCTTAGTTCACCCTCTCATTCTGACTGCTGTTGGTCGACAACGAACGCTGGAATTTGCGCGCCAAAGACGCAGCTGGACGTCAGCAGGGTGACGATAGTTGGCTTTTCCAGGTGAATCACGTTTTATGCTTCATCAGACAGGTGGTCTTGGCGTGTATGGCTCCGCAACAATTGTCGAATGGTTCCAGGTGTAAGGATGCAGCTCTATGATCTGAGGAATGTTTTTATGGCAATCCAAGGGTGATCTCATCACTCTGGACGGTACAATGGGTTAACATAAATATGTATGTATGCTTTGGGACTATGTCCACCACTACATGCAGTCTGTTTTTCCTCGGCACGATGGCATCTTTCAGCAAGACAATGCAAGGTGTCACACAGCTAGCAGCGTACGTGCGTGGTTCCAAGAGCACCAGGATGAGTTTATGGTACTCCCCTATCCATCGAACGGCCCGTCTCTAAACCCAGTCGGGAATCTGTGGGACCGCCTCTAACGCGTTGTTTGCGCCTTGGATGCTCAACCGAGAAACATTGCGCTGCTCTCCAGGACACTGGAGTCAGCATGGCTTCACATTCCTGTCGGTATATTCCAGAACGTCACCGGCGCTCTCCCAGCAAGTCGGTACTGAAAAAGGTAGGTATTCAGGCTTTTGACACGTTGTCACATTAATTTGACTGACAGTGTTTTACCATAGAGTTGACATCCTTCTTTCTAGTCTTACATCTCTGAGTCGTTTCACAAATTTGTGCAGGTTAGAAATACACTGTCTGACCAAAAGTATGTAGACACTTATTAGTGGGCATTAACACGGGATTGGACCACTGCCCCTCTTTATGATAGCTCCAATTTTCCTGAGAAGTCTTTCAATAAGTTTTCTGTCTGTGGAGGACCGACAGCCGATTCTTACTCAGGAGCCGAACTGTAGAAGATCTCCAGGATGTGGAGCGACGTCGATGTTCTACCTCATCACAAAAGTTGTTCCATTGGGTTCAAGTACGCACTCTGAGCCAGCCAGTCCTTTTAAGGAATGTTATTGCCCACAAACCGATGCCTCACAGATGCTGCCATATAACAGGTTGCATTGTTATGCTGATACAAATAATTATCCTCTCTCAACTGTTTGTTTGGTTTACAAAGTACGTAATGTTGCAAAATGTCTTCATATCCTTCAGAATTTAGCGTTTTCTCAACCACAGTACAGGGAAAACACTAACTACGAATAACCCAGGATACCGTAGTACCACCACCTCTCTATTTCAGCGTTGACACTACAGTTGATGGCATGTGATGTTCTCGAGACATTTGTCAAACCCGAACCCTTCCATCAATCGTTTTCTCGCTCAGCGTTCACTGGTGTCATTCATTACATCACCCTTGGCGTCGCTTAACACTAACTACCGAAAAGTGTAGCACATGAACTGCTCGGCCATTGTACACCATCCTTTTTAAGTCTGTACGCGCAGTCATTGCGCTAGACGGACCGCTGTTAGTACTCTGGCCCTCAGGGGTGCCTTATGGCCACTGTCACTATATGAGGAATGCCCAGTCTTGGTTTGTCTGTGGTTTTTCCTTTGCGTTTCCACTCATTCACATCACCAACAGTCCACTTAAGCATATTGAAAAGGATTGAAATGTACCTGAAGGGTTTTATTTTCAAGTGACATCCAGTAACTAGTCTACGTTCGAGATCCCTTGAGTTCACTAGCCCAGACTGCTGTTACTCCCTCTCTACAGACAAAAAAAAAAAAAAAAAAAAAAAAAAAAAAAAAAAAAAAAAAAAAAAAAAAAATTACTTCGACCTCGTCTTGAACTGGAGTGTCCACCTCCCATAACACCTACTGGTCAGTTCCTCAGTTTATAGGGCTATCCAGATGCTCATGAACAAATAGTGTACTGCTTAAGGAGAACCGATAAACAAAATTGATTTGTCGTATAAGGCTCAGGTTACAAAAATATTGTTCTGGTGTTACACTATGTAACAGGTTCAAGTTGTCTACTGATGATATGCTGTGCCATCACGAGACTTCATGCGTCTGCTGCGATTTAAATGCTGCTCCAACGCAATGCCCGCGTTACTGCAGTGACGTATGCCGCTGTACTCTGAAAAACGGCTCCTTTGCCACGAACAAAGTGTGTGTGTCTTTGGGTGTGTGCGTGGGTGCGTGTGTGTGTGTGTGTGTGTGTGTGTGTGTGTGTGTGTGTGTGTGTGTGTGTGTGTACCATAAGTTGAGCCCGTCGGAGGACGATGGATCTGCGGCACCATGTGATGCCTACTACCAGTAGGAGGTTGAGGTCTCGGGCTTCGGATTACTGCATTGTCTGGCTATATTTTGTGGTCGGTGTGTTTCTTGTTTCTTTTTTTGAGTCATCAGTCTTATGATTGGTTTGATGGTAAGCCACGAATTCCTCTCCTGTGCCAACCTTTTCTTTTCAGAGTGGCACTTGCAACATACGTCCTCAGTTATTTGCTGGATGAATTCCAATCGCTGCATTTCATAAACGGCAGAATAATGACGACCCCCGTTACTTAATCTAAATATTTTTGTATGTAATGTCTAAGATCGATGGGTAGTGTTTCTGCTTCTAGCGTGGCCTTAGCTCGAGGCAGTTGTCGTATTTTTATGTAACATCACAGTGGTGAAGATTTATCTTCCGTGGGGCTCCACGTTGTCCGTTGTAGGCCGTATTATGATTCATTAAAATCATGCTATCAGTTAATTTTGGCAGTGAGCCACTATCAAGCACATGTGCTTTGTCACATATCGTGCTCATCACATTCTTTTATGTCACATACATAAAACCAGAAGTCGTACTCCATCGTAACATACTATAGACACTTAAAGAAGAATAAAAGAATGAGATGAGCACGCTATGTTAAACACAATATAACAGATGTGATTGATAATGCCTCACGGCCGAAATTTGCCGATAGTACGATTTTAATAAAGCACAATACGGCCTACAAAAGATAATGCATTCTTCTGTTTACTGCTGCAATGGCTATGCAAAGAACATATGTACTTACTCCTTGTACATAACATTGAGTCAACATGAGTATGATTTTAATGTTTCTGATCGTAATTGCTGTAAGGGGTTCACATGTGTGTCCAGTGGTGTTCTAACCACTGTGTTAAAACTGTGGCTCCAGGAGCTTTATTTTTGTAACCCAGTAATTATTGCGTTTTTCTGGGACTTACTGTAGCAAGAGATATTCTCGTGGTATAAGTTTTCTGGCATGGCTCAGAAGTATATCTGAATTTTGTGTAAGTGTACAATTTGTAAAAGAGTTTGCTAAATTGGCCAGAATATAGCCTGGCTGGGTTACTGTTATCCGTAGTCATTTTTGGCCACCCTGGAGATACAGGCTGTCCTAGGAGGTATGGTCAGTATTCAGGGTTGTGACGATCATTTGAAGCAAAAAATGTTTAACAAACATGGGCTCTAAAATGCATATTTTAAGAGCTATGAGCACCTCTTCAGTTGAAGTGATGTGTTTTACCAAAGCTAAGATGAAAAAGTGCTCGTAGGTCTCAAGGTTTGCATGTTAGAGCCCATGTTTACTAGATGTGCTTCGAACGAACTTTCCTGTCATATCCTTGTGTATCGACAGTTCCTACTGGGACAACCTCTATAAACATCAAGTTGAAGTGACACATACAGTCTATGTATGTTGCTACATATAGTGCAGGAGTAGTGTGAATTCAGTGGGGTAGCCCTACATATATTACAAATTTATTGACAACACAGGAGTTAATGATGTTGTCGCGCCACATCTGGCACGAATTATTCCATTTCGTTA
This sequence comes from Schistocerca gregaria, assembly GCF_023897955.1. Taxonomy (NCBI): domain Eukaryota; kingdom Metazoa; phylum Arthropoda; class Insecta; order Orthoptera; family Acrididae; genus Schistocerca; species Schistocerca gregaria. The sequence goes on from NC_064922.1 coordinate 917,618,388, forward strand.
TTTGACCGTCAGCTGGTGATTGCTGTCGTTGTTTTCAACCGGAAAGCTTGTTTGGTGCAACTCTTCACGCTACTCTATTCTGTGAAAGCCTCTTCATCTCCGACTATCTGTTGCAACCTACGTCCTTTTACACCTGTTTGATGTATTTTTCTCTTGGTCTTCCTCGGAAATTCCTCCGCCCCCCCCCCCCAAAAATCACCACCCTACCCAAAAAAAGCTTCTGCTCTTTTCTTATCTGAATACTGTTCACGTTTCACTTCCATACAAGGCTACATTCCTTCACAAAAGCCTTCCTTTCACTTAAATCTATGTTCGACGTCAACAAATTCCTCTTCTTCAGAAACGTTTTCTTTCCTTTGCAGTCTACATTTTACATCGTTTCTACCTCGGCCACATTCCATTCTTTTACTCCCGAAATAGTAAAACGCATCTACTACTTTTAATGTCTCGTTTCCCAACCCAATTGCCGCAGCATCACCTGATTTAATTCGACGACACTCGATTACCATTACCCTTGGGTTTCTTTTGTTGATGTTCATCTTACCTCCTTTCAAGATACTGTCTATTCCGTTTATTTTCTCTTCCAAGTCCTTTTCTGTCTCCGAAAGCATTAGAATGTCATCAACAAACTTCATTTTTTTATTTTGTGTTCATCTTTTATTCCTTCTCCAATATTTTTAGTGAAATGTATTTTACTTCAATTGTTATGGATATGTACTGAAGGCGCACCTTAGATCAATTAATATTTTAATACGTTCTGGAGAAGTAATGTTGTCATATGAATCCTTATCACTCTGTGATGAAATTCCATGCATGATCTATGTGGACTATAAGCGAAATTTGTTATTGCCTTCATTTTTTTGAATCATTGGTGTTCCTTTTCTATACATGAAATTTTTGTGAAATGAAACATGTTCAGAAACAATGTTTACCCACTGTTCAACAGAGTCCTATCACCTCCTGTCTCGCGACGGATACTAAGAAGTCTAAGTCGGTTATGATTCTGTTTGTGTGAAAAGACGCTGAAATATACGAGAAAATTTTCATTTTACGAACAGTTTCAGCCAAAATTTCCACCTTCCCAAACACACCTTTCTAAGAAATAGTCCACACATCTAATTTTTATCTTTTTCCGCATTTACTTGTAGCCTTTGAACCACAGGTAACCATCATCTGAGAACATCCAACTGGGGATTCAGGTACACTGCGGGACATCAAAATTACAATTGCAGGAAAGAAAGCAAATAAGGGAACTTTTCTTCAAAAGATTTGATCAGGTAACATACATAATTGAGGAACATAGTTATAGAATAAAAATCCTATTCATTTGCCAGTAATTTCTTAATTTATTGCACGACCAGTTTCGAAGCATGAAGCTTCATCTTAATCCGAGCTTGTGCTCCGTCTCTAATGACCGCGTTATCGACGAGACGTTAAATACTAATCTCCTTCTTTCTTCCACACTACATTGTAGAAACAATAGATTATTACTGTATTAAATTTGCAGATACATAGGGGTACATAGGTCACGAAATTTATTATGCAGTGGTAGAAGCCATGGTAGCAGTTACAGATTTAATGCGGCTGTGATCTCAGTCGAGATGAGCTTGGATGACAGAAACGGATATGTAGTTCGATTGTGGTTCTTGTCTATGGTAGATAATTCTGTACTGAGAAATTTAGGCACGAGTTCTCGAAAGTGCAACTTATTTACCATAGCATGTTTTGGGATTATCAAACACCACGAGAAGCGAAAAGCAAGCAGCAAATATGCACTGTCATACATATAAAACTCGTCTTTGGACATCGAAATATGACACATAACACTCTCATGGCCCAGTTAAGTAGATGCAACTGCCCTCACCTACCAAAGATTGTACTGTCATGTGGACCACATAAATCCAAGCCCCCACCAATGCTATTGTCTTCAGTAAAATCTTTAAATGTTTCATGTCAAGTCCTAACAAATCCTAACAACCAATGTTATTCCTATGTTGAAATATTAAAATTCATACGGAACAACTAACAGGAAACATTAAAACTTAATGGCTCCTAGGGAGATTAGTTTTGTGGGTGCTTCTCTGAAAGGAGATAGTTAAAGTGGCCCCAGAAATACCCTTTGATCCATTTAATCCTTTCAATTAAAGCATTGACACATTTCTCTCTTAAAGTGAAAAAAATCTGTTCCTCTAGATTTGACGACAATCAACAATTTTCTTGAATATGAAACACATTCGTGCTGCCTGTGATATTTCCTAATGAATGCTATTCGAGGTGTTACTTAAAGTGCTTTGCAACCGCCGATGAAATCGTCTTGAAAAGTGCACTTGGTATACCGGCTAAAGTTTACTCCAGAGATCTACGAGCATTCTTCACAGCTAATTCGTCTTAGCGAGCCCATATTGTCTCGTAATTATGTATTCTGTTCCTTCCCATACTATAGTGTTCCAATTCTCCACGATTATTAGATTTTCAGCTCCTTGTGTATATTAAGCTACTCTTTCAATTTCCCTTTATGTTTTACCTGAATCTCTTCATTGCCTGCTTCTGATGATGGAATACTTGCCTGAAGTATCGCTGCTGGCGTTGGTTTGCTGACGATCCTCATGAGAATCAACTACAGAGCTGTTGCCAACAACTCACCCGACACTCTTGTCTAAAAAAGTATACCACTCTCGTTATATCATATTCTGCTGGTGCTGGCATTATCCTGTATTCAGGTGAGCAGAAATCTTTACGTTCTATCCATTTTACTTCAATGACTCCTGCTGCACTTAAATGGAGCTTTGCGTTTCCCCTTTCAGATATTCAAGATTTTCCACTACGCTCAAATTCGAAGAAATTACCTTTTCATTGGTTTTCAATTTTTTCTCAGGATCTCATGCATCTTATGGGTGACCATCATGTGCTGTTGCCATTATTCGCGATGCACAGCCTCGTGATGCCAATTCAGGAGCTACTCGACCGAATAGTAGGGGCTCCGGTCAAAGAAAACCATCGTAACGACCGGGAGAGCGGTGTGCTGACCACACGCCCCTCCTATCCGCATCCTCAACTGAGGATGTCACGGCCGTCGGATGGTCCCAATGGGCCACTTGTGGCCTCAAGACAGAGTGCTCATGCATCTTAGCAATACGCGCCTGTGCTTCCGAATGAGGACTAACCCAGATTTTTTTTATCAGCAAAGAGATCAGAGCTCGTCTAGTGAAAGCGAGACAGTTGACCTCGGGTGGTTTCAGTGTCGCTTACTTCAGAGACTTCGTCAAGACAAGAGGCGGGTGGGTGTCAGAGTGGTGTGCCTCACTGAACCGTTGCTAGCCTTTACTCCAGAGTCCCTTTTCATATCCGAATGAGGCATTTGTACGTTCACACAAATTGTAGAAATGGTTCAAATGGCTCTGAGCACTATGGGACTTAACATCTGAGGTCATTATGCCCCTAGAACTTAGAACTACTTAAACCTAACTAACCTAAGGACAGCGCGCACATCCATGGCCGGGGAAGGATTCGAACCTGCGACCGTAGCGGTGGCGCGGTTCCAGACTGCAGCGCCTAGAACCGCTCTGCCACACCGGCCGGCACACAAATTGTAGAAACCTCTGCAATATTTTTAAATGGGTGGAAGGACACATCCTTCCTCTTGTCTTCTATAACCTTTTTTTTCTCATCTGTTAAGTACTTCTTTTTAATCACATCACTAACGAAGGGAAAGTGCAACAGAAGCCACAGTGATGTCACATGAATTCGAACGAACATACTGGAGGGGGGAAGGGAACAGGTAGTATTTCATCTCCTCAATACTCAACTGTTGAGTACTGATCCCGATAGCTGACACATATGACGCCATACTTTTGATGTTATTATGATGAAGATCTGTGGCCAAATTTCGTCAATAAGTAAGAATTTTTGAACAGCAAGCGATGTATTCTACAGTTATATAAGTCTCCTCAAGTATCAGCAATAAGTAATCGAATACGTTTATGGATACAACTCACTCAACATTGGGGTACATGTCCAGGTCATAGTGAGTTATAACAAGAACCTGGATATCAAACTTACGTGAAAGTAAGATAATTATTGAATTTGAACGAACATACAGGAGGGAGAAGGGAACAGGTAGTATTTCATCTGTTTTTTGCGTTCTTGCACATAAGATACAAGGAAAGCGAATGAAGAAACGTTAAGTATCTTTGTACACAGCAGTTTATTTAAATATCACAGCAAGTAGTCCAAAATGTTGTAGCCCAAATCTTCGATATACTCTTTTGCAGTTTGCCAAGATATTCGTGACAGTTCAGAGGATCAGACCGTTGCGAGCCTTAGCCTCCAGGTGGGCGACGGCGTCGGCCACCTTGCCAGCAGCCACCTCAGGGGTGTCCAGAGGCACGCCGTTAGGGCCGATCACGATGTTGGCAGGTCCGTATGCGGCGTACCCAGGGTGGACGGCGGAGTAGGCCACAGCGGGGGCGGCAGCAGCATAGCGGAGGGCCGGGGCGGCGATGGCGTGGGCGGCGACGGTCCTGGCGTCGATCACAGCGGGGGCGGCGGCGGCGATGGCGGGGGCGGCGGCAACGACGGCGGCGCTGTTCACGATGGCATCACGAGCGCGCGTCTCAGCCACGGCGTTCAGGTGGGCTGCCTTGGAGGCGGCCACCTCAGGGGTGTCCAGGGGGACGCCGTCGGCTCCCAGCACGATGTTGGCAGGGCCGTAGGCGGCGTATCCGGCGTGGATGGGGGCGGCGACCACGGCGGGGGCAGCGCTGTAGGCCAGTGCAGGAGCAGCACCGTAGGCCAGTGCGGGGGCGGCGGCGATAGCGGGGGCGGCGGCGATGGCGCGGGCTGCTCCCAGGTAGCCGGGCTTAGCGAGGGCCACGGCCAGGACGGCGCTCAGGACGACCTAGTAAACAACAAGAATGAAGCTTACAATACTGAGGAGCTCCTCATTTTTGAATGGCGTTTCTCAGTTTTGCTGACAGCTCAAACATAGTTTCTATATACATTCTTCTATCTGGTGGCCGAGCAGTTCTAGGCGCTACTGTCCTCAACCGCGCTATTGCTACGGTCGCAGGTTCGAATCCTGCCCTGGCCATGGATGTGTGCGCTGTCCTTAGGTTAATTAAGTTTAAGTAGTTATAAGTTCTAGGGGACTGATGACCTCAGATGTTAAGTCTCATAGTGCTCAGAGCCATTTGAACATTCTTCTATCTCCAACTTCTTCCAGTCCAAATGATCTTGACACATTAGTATCTGGCTGGTATAATTTTTATGATTTAATCGTAACTGGATTGGTATTCATTAGTAAGAGCAGATTCGCTCACTTAATGACTACTTTATTCCTCTGCATTTCAAGGTCCATATCTGAAGATTCCAGAATAAAGCACCAATCATTAATTACTCATGACATACATGTTCTTGTCACAGCATAATCCTCCAGTTGAGGTCTGAACTAAGTTTTAGCTAACCTGCGAATTACTCAGTAGCATATACAGCTTTATAAACGCATCAAGGTTAGATCCCTTGGAGTCTCTTGTTCTAGGCGTATATTTATGTCCAAATTGGACTTGATCATAAAATATCCAAGCTTTTGTACTATATTATTATTCTTACTGTGAGATTAATTGTGTATGATTATATATTAAAAACGCTGTTACCGTAATGTCTTTTAAGCAGTACTATATATTTGGACTCAGACTTTTTTGGAGCCAAAAGGAATATTTTAGCATTGGAATCGTCAGCACCTTGTGAGAGCAGTTAGCAAATGCTTGTTGTAATGATGATGCACAAAAGTCGCAGTGTGGCCTCGTTGCCCCTCAGAAATTCCTAGCGGTGTCAGCTAATGTGGAAAAGTCTCCTTAGAAAATTGCTGAAATATTGAGCTTTTTTCTGCGCCGTGTTAGCAAAAATGAGCTTTTAGGCGTAAGGATAAGGCGTATAATACATGACTGAGAGCTACATACACAAAGTGAAGTGATTTGACGAAACAGCAAACTTGTATATTGCGAAATAGTTTGCTCACACTTATAAACTGAACGGAAATACTTCTAGTGGAGGTTGAGTCGTCCTCATAGGACACAGACCAACAATGAGACCTCTCCGTATGGACGAAGACGTCATTTATTTCTTTGGTATACGCCCGTTGTAGTTTTAGTATCCAGCAGTGGAAACCGACCAGAGACAGTTACGCAGTTGCGATGTGTGTCGGCAGGGGCGCCACACCTCCACACTCGAACCAAGCGACGCCCGTCACCCGCTCTGTCACGTCGTCGTGGCCAGTCGCCTCATACCTGGGATAAAGGGGATCGACTACGGCATTATCAACAAATTCATGACACTATGTGCATCCTGTTTACCAACACGATCTACCTGAGAAAGGTCAACACATGCTCTGCTATAATTGTTTTCTGTAATGGACTCAGCTTGGTTTATTGGTGCTTGTTCAGTCGACTGCTCTCTGCAACGAATAGGTAACCGAGGTATGTACACTATCGTTAGGCGGTTGAGCGAAGTCTGTGTTCCATCCTGTCATCTTACGTTGCACAATGAAGTGTGGCTGTGAGCTGCTTTAAAAGTAACAACGATGGTCGTTTAAGTAAATGCGTCTATCTCTTCCTAGACAACTCCAAATGTGACAAAAACTGTGAAGTTAAAGTATATTTCCTGATTTTTTTCCCCAAAAATTGTCGACTGAGGTAAATCGTAATGCGATGCCTTCAGATCTTTGCGCCAACGTCTAAATGACAGGTATCTGCGGAATAGAAATTCAGCTTAAACTGCTAAACACAGAAAAGGCGCCAGGATGTAATGGGATATCTATGGGGTTCTAAACAGAGTTTGCCGAAGAACTTTATCATTTCTAGCAGCAGTCCACTGTAAGGTGTTCGTGGAGCGATACGTCCGAAGTAATAGGAAGACAGCGCAGGTCATACCCATTTTCAGAAAGGGTTCCATCCTGGCCCATACCGCTGATGTCAGTGTCTTTTAGGATTGTGAAACTTGTTGTCTGCACGCGTATTATGACTCTTCTGGGGACGGAACATCTTCGTAGGAATCAACATGGGTTCCGAAAACAACGATTGTCGCTCGCTATTTTCGTCAAGCACACCCAGAAAGCAGTACGTAGCAGTCCCAGGTTGATACCGAGCTCCCTGAATTCCAGATGACAGTCTGGTACAGATCTGCACTGACACCTAATGAACAAAAAACTAAGGTACAGAATGTTATTCCAACTATTCGATTGAACTGAAGGGTTCGTAGTAAATACAACACAGGATGTCATGTAAAAATAACTTCAGGCGTAGACTAATGGAGTGTTGTAGGCCATTGCTTTCCACAAGACATGTAAACGACCAAGTGGATAACGTCGGAAGATCAATCAGGATGCTGCTGCATACACAGAGGTCGCAGCGTTAGGAAAGTGTAACGAGATACATAAAGTCCTGCAGAAGGTCGATGCTTGGTACGAGGACTAGCGGTTGACACACGGCACAAAGTAATATTACGTACTCCGCATAAACAGACATTAATATCGATTGTTACATGATTATTTGCCTGCAGGACAATCAGTGAAAGCAGTCACATTCATCGAATGCCTAGGGGAATGCGTATAGTGTGAAGTAAAGTGGAACGTCCCCATAAAACTAACTGCAGTTAAGACAGATGCCAGACAGGTTCTTGGGAAGAATAGCCACGAGGTGTAGTCGACCCATACCACCCACAGAAGAGGTGCAAAAGCCTCTTTCGACCGATACTTGAGTAATGCTTGTCAGCCTGGGATTCGTGCCAGACTGAATTGATAGAGGAAATAGACAAAAAAACCAACGAAGAGCAGCGAGTTTCGCAACAGGTGCATGTAGTAAGCGCGAAAGCGTCACAAAGATGCTCCAGTGGTAGAAGCTACAAGACTCTGGAAGTCGCAGGAGCAAGGTACTAATATATTGCTCCGTCCTACGTTGTCTCGAGAAGAGACCTTAAACGCTAAGCTAGAGAGATCCGAACACACAAAGATGTTTACCAACAGCTGTTCTTTCTGCGGATCTGGAACAAGAAAGGACGTAAGTTACAGTTTTACGAAAAGGACCCTTTGCCATCGATAAGGTGGCCTGCGTAGTGTAGATGTAGAAGCAGATTTAGATGTGGGTGAAGTTCCACCCGACCACCTAACCTATTGATACTTGCTGGAAAAAGTATGCTACTCGTGCTGTGCGCCTCAGATAGCGATGAGGGGGGCGTGTCCACTCACCAGGACCTTCATGCTGCTGCTGCTGGTGGTGGAGGTGGTGCGGCTGCTGAACTGTACCGGCGTGGTGAGCGGGCCCCGTATATATACGGAGAGGCGCGGCGGCCGTGAGAGGCGTCCTTGGGCAAGGGCTGCCGCTGACGCCTCGGCCACGGACTTCGGCCACACCGCCGGCCCGGGTCGGCCCGCCGGCTCCCCATTACGAACAAGGGCGCCGGGGGCACCGAAAGCTCGGCCGCGCCGCCTCCGGTCAGCCAGGAAGCACCTGCTAAGCAGCACAGAATGTGCGGCCAGGAAATATACCTGCAGCGGACTCTAATCCGTACTAGAAATTTAGCTATCCATATTTAACAATACACACGATTTTACAGTTCGTATCAGCACACACTACAGTGTATTAGGAAACGTCCGATGTCAGTTATTAATGCATGTGTGTTCTGTGTGCAGTAAACTGAGTGAGAAATGAATGAACGGAACAGCAGTAGCCGATTACATTATTAAACAATTTGTTTTCAAAGCGGCATTGCACACTAGAGGTAAACCAAGTGAGGTAGCACTGTTTGCAACAGAATCGCCTTGTATTTGGGAGGGTGGTGGCTCCCGTCTTCATGCTGCCATCCTGATTTAGGTTTTCTGTGGATTCCATAAATTAGTTGAGGCAAATGCTGGGGTGGCCAATTACGTACCCCACATTTGTCAAACTAGACCTGCAAAGAAGTAAATGTTTCCATATCTCAATTACGATATGTTTCTTGTTCTTAAATTGTAATAACATGACAAGTAGAATATCCTCGTAAAAACGGTGTTAGTATGAATAAAGCTATTGCTAATACAAAGTATGTCAGGTGGATGATTAGTTTATTTCTAAGCGCTCTTGCAGTTAAAAGAAAAGCAAAAGTAATTTAATGGTTTGAACATCTCAGTTAAAATGTTTAGCGCGCCCGGTTAGCCGCGCGGTCTAGAGCGCTGCTTCTCGAGCGGGAAGACGTGGCGGTTCAGGTCACGAATCCGCCCGGCGGATTAGTGTCGAGGTCCGGTGTGCCGGCCAACCTGTGGGTGGTTTTTAAGGCGGTTTTCCGTCTGACTCAGTGAATGCGGGTTGGTTTCGATTAATCCGCCTCAGTTACATTACGTCGGCGACTGCTGCGCAGACACGGGCCCATGCGCTTACACCGTAATTACTCTACCACGCAAACATTGAGACGTTACCGGAGGGGGGGGGGGGGGGGGGGGGGGGGGGTTCGCTGGGAACCAAACCTCGCAATACCTCTGCGTTCGGTGTGGGGTTGCGGTGGAGTGAGTGGACTGCTGTAGCCTGTTGTGGGGTTGTGAACCAGCGAGGGCTACGGCGGGGACGAAGCCTCTCCGTCGTTTCTAGGCCCTGACTTCCATACAATACAATACAATATATATTTCTTCCAGCTCATTTTTTCATCAATATTACACCTTTTCATGTTTTACAACTGTTGTTGGTATTTGTTGTACGAAACAGAATATAGTGTGTCAAAGCCAAATTAAGGGAGGCATTTTCAGAGAACCACTTGATAATCCTTGAAAAACATCATTTACAATTTCTTGGGTTCTTTTGTCACCAATCTGATTTATTATGTCGTAGTCCTACATGCAAAAAGTACCAATTCTACTTCATCAAATGGCAGACCATTCATGTCTAGAATAGAAATCAGTCCAAATGTTAAAGCTGTGGGACTGTGGGATTTCTCGACAGCAACTAAAATCTTTTCTCCTTCGAACATTATTTGAATTTTTCAGCAGTACTTTTTACATTCTGCTTGTTAAGTAGGATTGAAACCAATTGCTTTAAGGCCATCATTTCCATAAATCTTAAGTTTTTCGAACGTAAGAGAATAACTTCTAGATATTTTATTGTTGTTACTGTCTCTACTGTTTCCACCAATAACGTAATCGACAGTAATGGATCTCTGTGCTTGTTTACGCACGGAACGGTAACTTCATTTCCGTTCAGGATTAAGTTCGAGGCGTTCTGCCGATCATCGATCCTCTGCAAGTCTTCGCGTGTTTCACTGCAGGTCATCTGCTAGGATACCACCTTCCTGTAGACAACATCTTCTGCAAAAATCGTCATGGAATTTCCAACGTTATGCACCAGATCACATACATACTGTAAACAGTAATAGTGCCATACCACTCCCTTGAGGTGCTCCTGACATTACTTTTACATCTGTCCATTTCGTCATGTTCAAAATTACTTAATGAGTTCCATCTCTCAGAAACCTCCACATCCAGTCATTAACCTGGTCAAATATTCCGGAAGTTCTTATTTTACTCACTGAATGAGGAACGGATATCGAATGCTGTCCGAAAGCCGAGGAACACTGTAGCAATCCAGGCTTCTTTGTCCACGGCGCTCTACATTTCATCCACGAACAGAGCAAGATGCATTTCGCAAGATCTCTTTCTACGGAATCCATGTAGGTTTTTATACAGGAGATTGTATTGAAAACGGGAATTCCTTCTCATTCTTTCCATTCGTTTGGTAGGCTTCGTTGTTCCATCAACTTACGGTAAACTGGGGCCAGAAGGAGAGCAAGTCCTTTCCCGTAACCTCTGTAGACACTCACAGTCATCTCATCTGGTCCAAATCTCTTTTCCCTATTGAGTGATTTCAGTTTAATTTCTATTCTGTGGTCCTTTATCTCAGTATCTGCCGTATCGGTGTACATGCGATGACTGAAAGGAGGTAACGTATTAACACCGCCGGCAGTGAAATAACTTCGGAACACTAGATTCAGTGTTTTGGATTTATCTCCGTCGTCTTCCTGTTCGGGGTACTTATGGTCATCTAGAGGCTGAAGAGATGACTTCGACATTCTTACTGACTTTACGTCCCAACGGCCTTGCAGCAGTGGTAACACCGGTTCCCGTCAGATCACCGAAGTTAAGCGCTGTCGGGCTGGGCTAGCACCTGGATGGGTGAGCATCCGGTCTGCCGAGCGCTGTTGGCAAGCGAAGTGCACTCAGCCCTTGTGAGGCAAACTGAGGAGCTACTTGGTTTATAAGTAGCGGTACCGGTCTCGTAAACTGACATACGGCAGGGAGAGCGGTTTTCTGACCACACACACCTCCTCATCCGCATCCAGTCACGGCTGTGGGCTGAGGATGACACGGCGGCCGGTCGGTGCCGTTCGACCTTCCAAGGCCTGTTCAGACGGTCTTTCTTTTTTTTTTATTGACCTTACGTACGAGGATAACTTCTTAAGGTTGGTGAAACGTTACTTTCGAATTCATGGAATGCTTGTCGCGTTGCGAACCGCCAAAATATTGATAGATATTCTTACGTCTGAATCTCGAATTCACTCAGATATTAACATAAGCTCTCACCTCGTTCCTTAGTATAATACTTTTTAACTTTGAAACTGCGCGTGGGCAGTGGACTACGCGGTGCGACGAAATGGAACCCTACCGCCTCCTGTTTTTTCTGTACTCTACCATAAGAGCACAAACATGGTCCTGCTCTGTCATTCACGGAAATTCAATTCACATTCGTTAAGAAACTAAGTCGGTGCCTAGATTATGCTTGACTGAATTCGACGGAAAGACCTAAGAATGTGTGACAATGCTCTGACAGCATCAAAAGTTGAGGCCTGATACAATATGCATGTAAAATGACGCCAGTCACTTTATTTCACAATAAATAACCGTTCTGGTTTGTCACGAAATATTGTTAAGCCATATGGTATAAGATTAAACATTATTTAAAAAATACAGTAGATCAAGTAATGATATGTTGGGAAAATGAAAAGTGAAATGTTTAGTGAAGAATGTAGTTAATATGTCGGAAATAATTCGAAACATTTAAGAAAAAATGAAATGAGCGTTTGACGTCATTGGCCGGGAGGCCCCTTTCGGGGCAGGTCCGGCCGCCTTGGTGCAGGTCTTACTACATTCGACGCCACATTGAGCGACCTGCGCGCCATATGAGGTTGAAATGATAATGAAGACAACAAAACACCCAGTCCCCGAGCGGAGAAAATCTCCGACCCAGACGGTAATCGAACCCGGGCCCGTAGGACGGCAATCTGTCATGCTGATCACTTTTTTTTCATTTTGTTCGTTGTTGATCGCTTTGTTTGGTCGTTGCGGACGCCACATGACATCCGTTCAAGTTCTTTTGTTGATCCTTCCACTCAGTTTGTCATTACACAGGTCAACTGGCTCTCTGACCAAACATGCTGAGCTACCGTGCCAGCAACACTCAGCTACTGGGGCACACAAACATTTAAGAAGAAGTGCGGAAGTCACTGACGACTGGAATACCGTTAGAAATTCGATGTTGGAAGGATCACGAATAGAAATTGGAGAAGTGAAAAGAACAAGGGAAGAAGAAATAGCTGATAACAGAAAGTATGTCTTGTAGAGACCGGGTAGTACGACCTCTACAGTGGCAAGCAAATCTGGAAGCGATACGCCAGGATGCAGCGCAGTTCGGCGTGGCAGTAGTCGTGTTGAGGCAGGTGTTGGATAGGAACCCCTCATGAAAACATTTCAATTTGTGTAAGTCTTTTATTCCTTATCATTTATAGTGGTGGGGACGGAATTGGAGAGGCAGTCAACTGTCTCCGTGACGTGCGCGCCAACGGTCAGCAAAGTGTGTAGGGGTCAGCAATAGGCCGTCTGAAGGACGGTGAATGTAGTTATGGTTCAGGCTTATGGCTAGGTGGTGATCTCAGCACGGCAACAACAGATGAGCCAGTGGCGGTGCCGATTCTGTGCCATGGCCGGACAGCACATTGCATGGCCTTGCTACTCTCTCCGACGTGTACCAGGGCAGGCGGTATCAAACTATGACCTCAAACATGGACGGTGTCAGTTGCGCGTACCCCCACTAGACCAACCGTATCAGCAAATAAATGCCCAGGGAGATAGATAAGGATACTGCGACCAATGAGCCGGTGCTGGCTGTGCAGCTGGCTTGTCCGACTCGAACCCACGCTGCCCAGGGTGGTACCCATCAGTAGATCGTGGTCACCCAGTGGGTGGCCTGACGGTACGACAGTTACAAGTGAACAGCAATCGGATCCTGCTCAGGCAATGGCCTGCAGCTTTTGGCAGCAAAGTAGGGCGGTGGCAGCTTACTGGTTCATCTCTGACTGTGCGTGAATGTGGACCCTTTTCCGTGGCCAGCGACTGGTGCTGATTGCGTAACTGAGCATGACTGACGCTAAGAGTCTAAATTAGATGGTAATTATAGGAGACGGGTTGACTAGTGTTTCTCAAACAGCAGCACTCCTGGTGTCCAAGCCATAACAGAATAGAGCTACAGAAGGTAATCTGGGAAATCATGACATCATTTGCTCTGGCTTTCCTGTCTTAACAGGCTCTCGAGAAGCCCTGTCCGTGTTGTAATGAGCCGCAACTCCAACTTGCAGCGTCCTGAATATTTCTTCTTGTATACGGGACACGTGGTCTTGTCCCATGCCACCTGTACTAACCTCCTTATGACGTCACCCAGCGAGGTGGCGCAGTGGTTAGACACTGGACTCGCATTCGGGAGGACGACGGTTCAATCCCGCGTCCGGCCATCCTGATTTAGGTTTTCCGTGATTTCCCTAAATCACTCCAGGCAAATGCCGGAATGGTTCCTCTGGAAGGGGTCGACCGACTTCCTTCCCCATCCTTCTCTAATCCGATGAGACCGATGACCACGCTGTCTGGTCTCCTTCCCCAAACAACCAACCAACCAACCAACCTTATGACGTCGTTCTGCCGATCAGACACCGCAGCCGTGCGCTTCGCCAGGTGGAACCACCGTGCAGCAGTTGGATAAAATGGATGAGCGGAGGAAATGAAAATACGACATTTCGGAAGAAGGCAGACGAGAATATACAGCACTGGTCTCTTACTGGCGGTCTACAACGCTCGTTGTTCTAACGTCTGTGTCCTTTGGCTACACCGGGGGTGTATAAAATTCCTTGTAATTATGGACAGGTTTATATCGATACCACAAAGAGAACCGTTAACACCCATCTTGTTGAACATAACAGGAATTGCAGCCTGGGTCACACGGATAAATCGTTCGCAGCAGGAAGGTAGCCATGAAATAAAATTCAGCGAGACGAGCGTCTTATCTAAATCCTCGCATTATTACGCGCACACATACAGAGAGGCTATCGAGATTGATAAACACCGTAATAATTTTAACAGGAAAGAGGAAGACGTTAAACTAGACAAAATTTGGATGTCAGAGTTGCACCGGACGCGTCATGATCGATTACTTTCAATCGAGAATGTTGGCATTACCGGAGACAGCCTCACTTCCGACGCCACGTGATGGACAGCGGCGCCTTCTGCACTGCCTATATAATCAGCGCTTCCTCGAATTCTCTTTGCAGTTCACCGCTTTACCCCGAAAGATGTCTCCCGCAGTCGGAGACGAAATGTCAGGGGAGAGTTTTATACATCGACCACGGCCTATCAGCCCGGAAGTTTTAAATGAAGCCAAGATGTGACAGACATAACATTGCAATCAGCAGTTTCTTCCACTTCGAGTATTCCAATGCAAAGTTGGAGTTTGTTGAGCATCTCCGTAACTCTTTCGAGCCGACTACACGGTCCCGTGAAGAAACACGCCACTCTTCGTTGGATTTTCTCTATTTCTTCTAGCTTTTCTGGTATGAATCCCAGATAGATGACCAGTATTCCATAATGGGTTGAACAAGCGCATTATAAGTAACTTCCCTCGTGGATGAGTTACATTTCCTTAAGATGCTTCCTGTGAATCTGAGTCCGGCGCCTGAATTGCTCACTTTTTGTTTTATACCATCATTCCACTTAAGGTCGCTCCGGATAGTTATTCCCAGATATTTTCGGACGGTACTTTTTCCAGCGGTTTGTCATCAATAGTGTAACGATACAGTAGTGAATTTCTGTTCCTATATATGTGCAATATGTTACATTTATTTTCGTTCAGGGTCGACTGCCAGGGTCTGCACCGTGCGCAGCTCGTGGTCGTGCGGTAGCATTCTCGCTTCCCACGCCCGGGTTCCCGGGTTCGATTCCCGGCGGGGTCAGGGATTTTCTCTGCCTCGTGATTACTGGGTGTTGTGTGATGTCCTTAGGTTAGTTAGGTTTAAGTAGTTGTAAGTTCTAGGGGACTGGTGACCATAAATGTTAAGACTCATAGTGTTCAGAGCCTGGGTCTGCACCATTCATCAATTCTTTGGAGGTTGCCAATCGTTGCTACTTTCTGTTAACAACCACAGCATCAGCGAACAACCTTAGTGACCACCCGACGCTTTATACTACATCATTTGCGTATATTGTAAACAGTAACGGTCCTGTCATACTTCCTTCGGATCATCAGCCGGCCGCGGTGGCCGTGCGTTTCTCGGCGCTTCAGTCCGGAACCGCGTGACTGCTACGGTCGCAGGCTCGAATCGTGCCTCGGGCATGGATGTGTGTGATGTCCTTAGGTTAGTTAGGTTTATGTAGTTCTAAGTTCTAGGGGACTGATGACGTCAGATGTTAAGTCCCATGGTGCTCAGAGCCATTTGACCCATTTCAGATACATCGGAAATTACCTTTATTTCTGTCGATTTTGTTCCGTTAAGAACGACGTCTTGAGTTCTGTCTGCAAGCAAGTCTTCAATCCAGACCACAAATTTGCCCAGATACTCAACAAGATCGTATTTTTTGCACTAAACGGCGATGCCGGACAGTGCCAAATGCCTTCCTAAAGTGAAAGAACGCGACATCAACCTGAGCGCCATTATCTAAGGCATTGTGTCTCTCATGGAGGAACACAGCCAGATGAATTTCGCAAGATCTCTGTTTGCAGAATCCATGTTGATTTTTATAGAGGAGATTTTCTTTCTCCAAGAACGTCATAATTATTGAGCACGAAACATATTCCATAATTCTACAACAGACTGACGTCAACAATATAGGTCTGTAATTGTGTGCTTCTGCCCTACGGCCCTTCTTAAAAAAGGGAATGACGTGCGCTTTCTTTCAGTCGATAGGTATCCTTCGTTGCTCAAGCTATCTACGACAAACTACTGGTAGAAGGGGAGCAAGCTCTTTCACACAATCTTTTTAGAATCTTATAGGTGTCTGATCTGGTCCTGACAACTTTCCACTACAATCCTATTGTAGTTTTTTTTTCTGCGATCGGTTATCTCAATATCTGCTATTTTGACATTCGTACGACGATTGAAAGGAGGGACCGTGTTACGATCTTCGGCAGTGAAACAAATTTGGAAGAACGAATTCAATATTTAGGTCTTCTCTCTGTCACCCTCCGTTTATGTGCCAGTATGGTCAGTGAGTGAATTAATAGACGATTTGGACCAAATTACTGAATTTACGTACGACCAAAACCTCTTAGGTGTTTTACTCAGATCGGTTGACAAAGTTTTAGTTTCAAAGCCATTGAACGCTTGTCTCATTGCTCTCCTTACGCTCATTTCGTTTCTTTCAGCTTTTTTTTTTGTCAGCTAGGTTTTTTCATCTCTTGAATATGAAGTGAAGTTCTCCTTGTTTACGTAGCAGTTTCCTGACACGTCTATCATACCATGGTGCGTCTTTTCCATCCCTTAAGACACTGCACGATTCCTTTGAATTTTTTCCATTTGTTTTCCACATCTTCGTCCTCATCACCGAATATTTAATGCTGATTGCTCAGATACTCTAAAATTTGTATCCTGTCACTCATGATAAATAAAAATATCTTCCTACCATTCTTAACTTTCTTTGTTAAATCCGTAATCATAGATGCTATCACAGCCTAATGATCACTAATACCTTCTTCTACGTTAAGTGATTCGATAAGTGCAGGTATGTTTGTTTCCAGGAGGTTGCTCTCACTACTTCTCAAAGTAATTTTCGGGCACGACATCCAGAACAATGTCACACGAATCCCTGTGTCTGGTACCAGTTTTTATATCATGACAATCCCCATCTATACCTGGCAAGTTGAAGACACCGCCTATTACAACGGCATGATTCGTAAAATTACCAACGATATTCAGCAAGTTCTGCCTGAAGCGCTCTATCACTAGAGCTCCTGATGCAGGTGGTCTATAGAGGCATCAGTTAGCGTATTTGACCGATATTTGATACTTAAATTCATCCAGATTAATTCACAATCAGAATCCGTGATAACCTCGCTAGATTTTATCGAATTCTTTACTGCACCAAACACCCCGCCAACAATGGTGACCAACCTACCTTTACGATAAATATTCCAATCTCAACATAGGATTTCGTAGTCATCAATGTCGCGTTTCAACCAACTTTCTGTTCCTAAAACTATCTGTCCTTTATAACCTTCGGTAAGCGATACTAATTCTGGGGCCTTTTCTTGGATGCTCGTGCAATTTACCAAAATAATATTAACTCTTTCTGTCTCTGATCTGCGACGACGAACGATCTCTGAGAACATTGGGTCTAATTTTTCTGACTAATCATCTGTGATCCGAAGGCAGTATTTCTCTACTCTAAAAAGGTCCCACGCGCCCGCCACACGTATTCTGCTACCATAATTACATCATCTTGCGTGTAGTGCACGCCTAACGTGTTAAGGGGAACTCTGCAATTCTATACTCCATATCTGAGGTCAATATATTTCCATCCAATACCGTCGCTGAGTCTTCTGAGCCCCTGGTTTAGACCTTCCACTGTACTCGCAACCGAAGGACCGCGATCAACTCTGGGAACGACGTTACAAATAGACAGCTTAGTCGGCTCCCCACGTGCGATCCTAGTAGGCATCAGCCATCAGCAGAAAGGAGCCGGGGATGCCCTCAGAACCAAGCGAAAGGCATCATTCGTTTCACTCAGAGTGCTCGATAGCTGCCGGCAGGGCCTCTTCCACATCACGGACGAGACTCCCCGGCAAACATACCTAGTGCACGCTGGTATTCTTTCCAGCCTTACTTATTTCCCTGAAGGACTGCATTACCCACCTAACAGAGAAGCTCCCAATGAAAAGCACACCCACCCTCTGCACTTTTCTGGACTGGGCAGGAAAATCATACGCTGTCCCAATAGGAGAGGCAGCTTGTGCTGGCCCGGTGTCATCATCAACACTGGGTAGGACCTCATACTTGTTACTAACGCGTAGCAAGTCAACCGCGTGACCTGCTCCCTCTTTCGCCTTCCGTCCAGTGACCTACGAACCCACCACTGTCTGCCGCCTACTCTCGAGTGAGGACGGACTGGTCAGATGTTGCGAACAGAAGATGTGGCGACGTCCGGGTTACGAGGTGTCGCAGGTCTGGTCCCCAGTGGACTGGGCAGGAAAATCATACGGTGGCCCAATAAGAGAGGCAGCTCGTGCTGGTCCGGAGTCATCATCAACACTGGGTAGCACCTCGTACTTGTTGCTAACGCGTAGCAAGTCGACCGCGTGATCTGCTGCCTCTTTCGCCTTCCGTCCAGTGACCTACGAACCCACCACTGTCTGCCGCCTACTCTCGAGTGAGGACGGACTGGTCAGATGTTGCGAACAGAAGATGCGGCGACATCCGGGTTACGAGGTATCGCAGGTCTGGTCCCCAGTGGACTGGGCAGGAAAATCATACGGTGGCCCAATAGGAGAGGCAGCTCGTGCTCTCCCGGAGTCATCATCAACACTGGGTAGCACCTCGTACTTGTTGCTAACGCGTAGCAAGTCAACCGCGTGACCTGCTCCCTCTTTCGCCTTCCGTCCAGTGACCTACGAGCCCGCCACTGTCTGCTGCCTACTCTCGAGTGAGGACGGACTGGTCAGATGTTGCGAACAGAAGATGCGGCGACATCCGGGTTACGAGGTATCGCAGGTCTGGTCCCCAGTGGACTGGGCAGGAAAATCATACGGTGGCCCAATAGGAGAGGCAGCTCGTGCTCTCCCGGAGTCATCATCAACACTGGGTAGCACCTCGTACTTGTTGCTAACGCGTAGCAAGTCAACCGCGTGACCTGCTCCCTCTTTCGCCTTCCGTCCAGTGACCTACGAACCCGCCACTATCTGCTGCCTACTCTCGAGTGAGGACGGACTGGTCAGATGTTGCGAACAGAAGATGCGGCGACGTCCGGGTTACGAGGTGTCGCAGGTCTGGTCCCCACTGCCCCGATGCCAACGCAACTTTCAACAATAGTCAGAAGCATGTCGACGGTAGTCAACGCTGCTCCCAGCTGTTTACGACAGCAGCCATTTCTTCTTGTGCCCGCTCACAACAAGCACAGTTCGTAGCCATATCAGGGTGTGCAAAAATAGATATAAGATCTCAAATGGCGCTTCCGAGTTTGGAATGTATGCAAAATATGACGAGGAGAATAAAGAAACACTAAAAACTGCTCTGTAGATTTCTCACTGTGCCCTGAGACAGCAAACTCCAAAATGGAAGTAAATTTCTCCACTGAAGTAGATGTATCTACAGTTACCTGTTGGTAGAAACTCTGCTTACCCGAAACCTACTGCACGAGATAAGTATGCAAACTATAATGCACTGGTGTAAAATATATCCTATGTACCAGCTCGAGATTTAAACTTACCAGGAAAGTACACAAATACACCAAAATCGTGTGAGAAATAATGTAAAGGTCTGTTATTGCACTAGTGATAATCCTGCATCTGAAAAATTCTGCAGTCGTTCGTTAGAGGCCTCTGCGTATGCCATGCTGCATTGCCCACTGACCTGCCGGTACGCCAGTCGGGACCAGTAGGGACGGTGCAGTGTGGCTCTGAAGTTTCGTTTTGTGACATTATTTGTGTATTGAAGCGTCAGATGGCTAGGCGATTGGTGATCAATCCTGCTAATGTATTGCGATTTGTGGAGATGAAGTTACGAAGACCCCTTCTTCGTGAAGATGGTATTGGTGTAGAAGACGAACCGTTCGCATGTTTTCTGGTATCTATTATAGTGCAGAAAGATGAGCATAACTTAGAAACAGATACTGTTGTAACACTAACACATAATGATAATGATAGGGATGATAATGACGATCAACTCATTGCAAACGGTAGTGCAACGGCAAGAGCGGGAAGAGGCGATGGAAGCAGTGACAGTGAGTACCAACCGTCTCCCAAGAAGAAGGTTAAAGTTGCAGGTATCATCACGGCGTTTAATGACAACACACTGGAGAACATGTACGATGATTATTACGTAATATATTTCGACACATACGACAAGCTTCTGAAAAGATACCTTAAACTGAAGTCTAAAAGCAATATTAAAAACATACTGGATTACGTGGTAAAGAAAAGAGAAGGTAATACAGTTTTCAAAGAAAATAGTACACTGCTGTTCAAGACCATTAAGGAGCGTGTAATGGCTAAATTCGATGAAGCGCGTGAATGCGATTCCGCCGTTCATCATTGGCATCTACAACATTGAGCATTGAACGTAGTCAGAAATCTCGGGTGTGCGAACTTGACAGCTTAACTAGGATTTATTACTAATTTGAAAAAGGTGTTTAGGATAACATCACGCCGTATCACTATGCTCCAAGCACCAAAAGATAAGGATGACGAAGTAGAGCTGATTGAAAGAGCTCAAACGTTTGTTGCTGACATCAATGAGCATATCACGAGAGAAAACATCGATATTAGTTCTGTATGGAACTGTGATCAAAGTCAGTTCAACTATGAACTTTCTTGTGACAGAAGACTATCCATGAAAGGGGAGAGGAACACTGTCGCGATGTTGCAATCAGTTAACTGCGCAACACATAGTTACAGGAGCGACGTTGCTATATCAGTGGACGGACGATTGGCAGACAAACTCTATATTTGCTTCCAAGAATCCAGTGGAAAGTTTGGACCCCGCGTATCAAGGAGTGCCCTCCAAATGTCGTCGTGGAAGGAAGTGTGAGTGGGAAGATGACGAAACAACATCTGAAGACGTTTTTTTCTGTCAGTATTGAATCCACGTTTGTCGAGAAAGTCATTAGTAGTTTGTGAATCCTGGTCTGGACATAAGGATGAACGAGTATTACTGGAAGCATCTCGCGGCAAACATGTAGATTTAAAAATCATTCCGCCTAGAACTACAAAATATGCACAATCTCTGGATGTGCATTTCTTCAGGCAATATAAAATATATGCCAAGAGAATAACAGACTTCATTAAACTACGTTCCAGTAATATGCAGCCGAAATTGCACCACAGATTCTTTATCATGAATATGCATTCTGTCATTTACAATCAGTTATATGCGGGAGTATACAGACCAGTGCTTCGTTACGCGTGGCAGAACGCTGGCTTCGATATTGGTGAACCAGTGGACAACTTCGAAAGTGTCACTGACGTGGCGTTCAACACTGATATTATAGAATGTGCAAATACGCCGTGCGATCAACTTGCATTTCTTCACTGTGCGTTTTGCAGTCATTCGTATTGCTCGGAGCATTTTATTGACATTCCGCATTTACATTTATAGTTACGATTGCAGCATTGCGTATGGCGTCTACAGTTACATCTACAGTGATATCTGGAGCATGACTGCAGAGTTTTTCTAGAAAAACGACACCAGCCAGCACCTTTAGAGGTACATAATGGTCCTGTAACCAAACGTTCATACAGATCTGTTTGTTCGAGCCCAAGTACTTTCCTGGTTAGTGGTGCGGTCTGACGATGGGGAAATTACACTAGGAAGCTGCCGTACACAAGGATACGAATGTAAAAACAAAAACTTATAGTAATGTGCTAACCACTAGTCTACACATTAAAATGCACAGGTACAGCTCACTCCTTTGCAGAAGCACGTTACAAAACCAGAAAATAAATGACTGTGTATCAGGCAAGTACAGCTGCTGCTGCTGCTGCTGCCGCCTCTGCTGATGTGTCCGTGGGGCTCAGAGTCTGCCGGTACAATGAGAATAAGGGAGGAGAAAGCCATCTGTGTAGTGAAACAAATTTCAGATGGTGGTAGGGAATTTTCTGGTAAAGCATCACAAGGGGAGGAAGTTTACTTAAAAGACCAGGAGAAATGGGAAGATTTCAACTGAATTATATCTTTGTTCCACAGAGATTCAGAAATCAGATATTTGATTGTAAGGTGTACACAGGTCTAGATGTAGACCAAAAACACAATTAAGCAATGAAGAAGAGCAGACTGTGTAAGTCAGTGGAATACTGAAGTACTGAGGAATGATGATACCCACTTGAAGTTTGCGAAGTTTGTGGACACTACAATAAGCAATATCAGCGTAGATAGTTCAGTTGAAGTGGAGTGGACATCTCTAAAAAGGGCATTCACAGATGTTGGACGGACATAGGTATGTACAAGGAAGTTTGCTCTGAGGCCACCTTGTGCAGGAGAAAAATATTTCAACTGATTATAGACAGAAGAAAGCAAAAAAACAGGCAGAGAGATACAGGAAGACGACAACGTAAATAGGAGGTATAGCGTAGCCAAGTCGAAATGACTGTGGGAAACATGTGAAGAAATTTGAAAAGAAGTAATCATCTAGAGGACTCTCTTAGAATACCGAAAAGTCAGAACAATCTTCGACGAAACTAAAGGCAAGGATGATAACTGTAGTATCACATATCGATACCATTACACGGGCGTCTTACAGTTGGAAATGGCTATACTTCTTTCCGTCAGACGCCGATAGCGGCCGTGTGGGATCTGGCGGACTCTGTGGTGCGCGCCCACTGAACCTGTGCGCCCAGCAGCTGTGGAGTATGAGCGCCATCTGTCGCCGTGGTAGAGGACGGGCGGCAATACCCACACAGCCATTGGCACTTGCACCCTGTCTGCTGCGTGATGCTACACAGGTACCACCTAGACGCGGCTCCGACACAATCGTTCGTGCTATGGTCCACAGAGCCTCATCCTAGCTGCTGCTTTTTTAACTGTGCTCTACTTCTAGCTGCACTGCTTGTAACGAGTCTTCATACGGTTTGACAAACACAAGTTAAGTATGCCTTCTGCTTACTGTGCTAATTTGTTCACTAATCATTCCTGCTACTGTCCAACTTTCCTGCGACTACAGTTGCCACGCGATTCCGTAGCCCACCTCTCCTTACCATCGTGTACGAAGGGCAATGGGAGTGCCTCTATAAAACGCAGAGAATAGAGCTGATTGGATGGATGAGCACACTGAAAGGTTCTCTGAGGGGGAGGATTCGTCTGATGACATGATGGAAGAATAAATTGTAGTCGATATTGAAGACGTGTGGGATCTAGTATTAGAGACAAAATTTAAAAGAGCTGTGGAGGTCATGAGATGAAATATGGGAGAAGTGATACATAATATTCCATCGCGATTTCTTAAATCGTTGGGGGAACTAGCATTCAAACGACTGTTCAAGTTTGTATGTACAACCTGTGAGACTGGCCTCATACCATCAGCCTTTTGGAAAAATGTCATCCACACAATTCAAAAATTGCATCCACACAATTCCGAATACAGCGGGGACAGTTAAGTGCGGGAGCCATAGCACAATCGGCTTAAAAGTTCATTCATAAAAGCTGCTGACAAGAATAATATACAGAAGGGTAGTAAAGAAAACTGAAGATCCGCTGAATGACAAACAATTCGGCTATAGGAACTTTAAAGTCACCAGATAGGTAGTTCCTACATTGCGCTTGATAATGGAAGCAAGAGTGAAGAAAACTCAAGATTTGTCAACCTAGAAACAGTGTTCCAAAACATAGAATAGTGCAAGCTGTTCGAAATTAAGAGAAAACATAAGAGTAACCTATAGGGAAAGACGGATATTATACAATATATACGAGAACCAAGAGGAATCAGTAAGACTGAACGACCGAGAACGTAGTGTGGGAAACGGTGTAAGCCGGACTGCTATAGCCCCTTCAAACTGTACATCGAAGAAGTAATGTAGGAAATAAAAGACTGTTTCAATAACAGGATTGAAATTCAGATTAAAATGATACCAATGATGGGATTTTCTGATGACAAGTGAAAGCGGAGAAGCATCACAGGATCTCTTGAATGGAATTAACCGTTTAATGAATACAGAATCTGGATTAGAGTAAACTGGAGAAAGGCAAAATAAATGACAAGTGACAGGAATGAGAACAGCGAGAAGACTAACATCAAAATTGGTGATTACGAGAAGACGAAGTTAAGAGTTCCGCTACCTTCGAAGCAAAATAGCCCAGGACGGATGTAGTACGGAGGACATAGTAAACAGACTAGCGCAGGTAAAGAGGGCATTCGTGGTGACCAAACAAAGAAGTCATTCGTGTGGGTACTGTCAAACTTACTTTTAAGTCTACCTACATCATCTGGACATGCAGCTCGCTGAAGCTTTTGCTTATCCCATAATCCTCATATCCAATTTATGCCAATTATTCATTACAGAATTGTCAGGGAATCAAGTAAGAAACAAGCTGTACAGAGTATTTAATTAATACGCTGTATTTAACCGATGTATTAGGATTCGCATACGCAGTTTCTGTGAACATTGCATAGTACAGTGTCATTCTCAACGTGAATTAAGCTATCATCGGCTTTTCATTCACAAAACATGTGTTGTGACGAATCATTCCTAATATATATTCTTCCTTTCGCTGTTTTTCTTTATTTAATATTACCTGTCATATCTGAATTATACAAATTTGTATGTACCCTGAGGTGACATAAGCGATATGAAAATATATAGATTACACTGTAGAAAATACTGAAACTAGCCACAAGTTGTTCTGAAATGATTTTCTTCTATCATTATTATTTTCGAACCGGAGCCCATCGTCAGATGGTCTCGATGACATATTTCCTAAAATATAAAGAAAGGTTTTTCTGATAGACTGTTTAGAAAAGTTTTTATAGTTGCATCCTAAAACATAATAAAGTTGCTGTGATTATATAGCTTTACGCTTATGCTCTATACATTTTACGTACTTCATAAAAAGCTCTCCTTTACGTATTTAAAGCCAGAGGATTGATGCTTGTAGCCCTTTTTTTCCTTTCAAAAACCACACACATCAAACCTATGCCTTGTAATATGTAAAGGAAGGCTTTTCCATGAAGTAAGTACAAGGTAGGCCTATAGGGCAGTTATAGGTACAAAACCACACAATCACAAAAATGTCTTACATTTCAGGACGCAAATGTAAAATCCCTCGTAAACTATACATTACAGAAACTTTGTTAAATGTTAGGACGCAAATGTAAAACTTGCAAGGAACTCAACGCTACCATCCGACAATGGAGTCTGTCCCGAAACCAGTTGTGGTACAATAAAATCGTTAAAAATATCTATAACTGGTCGCAGATTTTCCTACAATGTAATTTACAAAAACATCTGCAGTGTTCTGCAACCAAATTGGATAAAGTAACATGGCTGTAGTAACGTGTACACAAGATATAAAAAGTTTGTGATTTGGCGGAGCTGTCATTTGTACTCGGCGATTTAAGTCAATAGGTTTCCGAGATGTTTACGACCGCAAGACAGGAGTTAACAGAAAGTGAACACAGAGTCGTCGTTGGAGCTAGATGCATCGGGCGTTCCTTTTCGAAAATCATTAAGGAATTAAGTATTCTGAGATCCACAGTGTCAAGAGTATGTGAAGAATGCCAAAGTTCAGACATTATCTCTCACTTCGGACAACGCGGTGGCCGACAACCTTCACTTAACGACTGAGAGCAGGGGCGTTTGCGTAGAATTGTCAGTGCTAACAAACTACGAGCTTTGCATGAAATAACCGAAATCAAAGCGGGACATACGACGAACGTATCCATTAGGAGAGTGCGGCGAAATGTGGCGTTAATGGACTACGGCAGCAGACAACCGACGCTAGTGCCTTTACTAACTGCACACATCGTCTGCAGCGCCGCTCCTCGTCTCGTGATCATCTCGTTTGGAACCTAGACGACTGCAAAACCGTGGCCTGGTCACACGAGTTCCGTTTTCAGTTAGTTAGAGGGTTCGAGTGTTGTGTAGATCCTTCAAATCCGTGTACGCAAGTTGTCAACAAGGCACTGTGCAAGCAGATGGTGGCTCCATAACGGTGGCTCCATGGCTGTGTTTAAATGGAATGGAATGGGTTCTCTATATGTTCGGCTGCTTAGAGAACATTTGCAGCCATTCATGAACTTCATGTTTCGGGACAATAATAGAATCATTGTGAAAGATAATGTGCCATGTCACTGGGCCCCAGTTGTTCGCGGTTGGTTTGAAGAACATTCTGGACAGTCTAAGGAATGATTTTGTCACCCAGATCGCCAGACATGCATCCCATCGAACATTTATGGGACAAAATCAAGAAGTCAGCTCGTGGACGAAATCCTGCGCTGGCAACACCTTTGCAGTTACGGATGGCTATAGAGACAGCACGGCTCAGTAATTCCCCTTGGTACTTCCAATGACATACTGAGTTCAACTCCACGTCGAGTTGCTGCAATACGTGGGGCAAAAGGAAGTCAGACAAGATATTACGAGGTATCCCATGACTGAAGTCAAATGGTTCAAATGACTTTGAGCACTGTGGTGGGACTTAACATCTGAGGTCATCAGACCCCTAGACTTAGAACTACGTAAACCTAACTAACCTAAGGACATCACACACATCCATGCCCGAGGCAGGGTTCGAACCTGCGATCGTAGCCTTCGCTCGATTCCAGACTGAAGCGCCTAGAACCGCTCGTCCACACCGGCCGGCCTGACTGCTGTCATCTCAGGGTATATTCTGCCCGACAACGTGGAGGAAGCACAGCGGGAAAAGCCAGTAACGTGTTAGGCCTCAGTTATAAGCCACGAGGTGAGCAGCAGTGACCTCTTTGCGAATGAGCGGCCACCGTCGCCACCCCCCAAAGACCTTGTAAAAAATAACTAGACTCACTTATAGCGCTGCAGTCGCGGGATAATTTGAACCTTCGGCTGGATGCCGTTATAGTGGTTGTAGTCTGATGTGTTGTGTAGTATTGTTGTTTATGAAGACCCTGATTCAACGTTGTATATTTGTTGGGGCGTACATGCAGTATTAGTTACTCGTAATTCTACTCTCAGTGCGTTCCAATCAAAAGAAGCACAATGGTGAAGAGTTGTGCAGCGATTAATTGTAGAAATAAATTCGAGAAAGGAACGAATATTTCATTTGTATGTCAGTGCACTTGCTTAATAAATGTTTTTGTAACACGGTATTAGCATAATGTCTGTGCATCTATTTGCAGGTTACCTTTCTCAAAACCACAGCTGTTACAAAAATGGTTACACGCTTTCAGGAGGCAAGATTTCCGACCTATAGAATAACTTTTTATATGTTCTGATGGTTTTGAAGAAAGTTGGCTGATAGGTAGTGTTTTCATGGTCTAGGCTAGGTTGAAAGTTGATAATTTGGTCGTCAGTTGCCAAAGCGCTATGCCATATATAACGCACTTCTCGTCATTAGATCTAAAGCAAGGTAGAATCAGAAAATATCTATTAATATAGTGCGCAAATCTTCGAGTATTTTGATGCCTTTTTCGTACATCTATCGCAAATGAACTACGAAAAATGCTAGGGGTCCAGTACATAACTTTTGGCAACGGCAAATTCCATATAGTACGTAAGATAAATTCATAAACAGTGACTAATTGCTGCTTGTTGATAAATTAAAAAGTATATTGTAACGTATATAAAGGAGGCATGTGACCTAACTCAAGGGAAGGCATTTTATAACCAAAAGCGATGTATAAACCACTCTAATGGCCGCCGCCCAGCTATTCAATTTGTCCGCTGTGCACAGTCGACCACTCGTGCGTTTGTGGGGGCCTGCCAGCACCACACCACGCGGCCCTCCTCAGACAGCGGTAGCCAGCCGGGCACGCCCGGCACATGTGTGCAGGCGGAGGCCTCACTCAGGCGCGGCGCTCACACGGCCCTGAGCGGCATTCGTCCTCGCGATCTGAAACTGCCTACCTCGACAGCAGGGAATTTCGTCCCTTTCTTTTTGTCCGCGGAAATCAACACTTCTAGATCGCCAGCGTACTTCTACAGCGTATTATCAAAAGTATCGGGGCACCCATCAGTGGGCATTAATATGTGGGGTATCCACTCTTCGTCTGTTCCTCTTCAAGCGGGAAGGTGTCGTCGTTGAGTGACTGTAGGGGGATACAAGATGACTTGGACAGGATTTGTGATTGGTGTAAAGAATGGCAGCTAAATCTAAACTACAGATAATGCAGATGAATAGGAAAAAGGATCCTGTAATGTTTGAATACTCCATTAGTAGTGTGGCGCTTGACACAGTCATGTCGATTAAATATTTGGGCGTAACATTGCAGAGCGATATGAAGTGGGACAAGCATGTAATGGCAGTTGTGGGAATGGCGGATAGTCGTCTTCGGTTCATTGGTAGAATTTTGGGAAGATGTGGTTCATCTGTAAAGGAGACCGCTTATAAAACACTAATACGACCTATTCTTGAGTATTGCTCGAGCGTTTGGGATCCCTATCAGGTCGGATTGAGGGAGGACATAGAAGCAATTCAGAGGCGGGCTGCTAGATTTGCTACTGGTAGGTTTTATCGTCACGCGAGTGTTACGGAAATGCTTCAGGAACTCAGGTGGGAGTCTCTAGAGGAAAGGAGGCGTTCTTTTCGTGAATTGCTACTGAGAAAATTTAGAGAACCAGTATTTGAGGATGACTGCAGTACAATTTTACTGCCGCCCACTTACATTTCACGGAAAGACCACAAAGATAAGAGAGATTAGGGCTTGTACAGAGGCATATAGGCAGTCATTTTTTCCTTGTTCTGTTTCGGAGCGGAACAGGGAGAGAAGATGCTAGTTGTGGTACGAGGTACCCTCCGTCACGCACCAAATGGTGGATTGAGGAGTATGTATGTAGATGTAGACGCAGAAGCGCCAAACCCAAAGAAGGGTGTCACATAGGGCGCTGATGTATTGAGTGAAGTCGACTTTCTAAATCATCCCAAAGGGTTCCCATTGTATTGAGTTCGGGACTCTGGGCAGACCAGTCAGGAATGTTGTTGTCCACAAACCATCGCCTCAAATCTGTCGCTTTACAAGTCGACCGCGTTGTCTTGTTGATACAGCCATCATCTCCGAGATATTCCTCTACTTTACGCAGTACCAATGCTGTAATGTGTGTTCATATCGTTCCGGATTTAACTTCTTTTTAAGAGTAATAATGGGACCACACCATAACCACGAAGAATCAAGGCATTCACCAAACCCAAACCCTTCCATCGACTTGCCACAGGATACTTCAAGGTTCATCAGTCCAAATCACTCTTTTCCAGTCATCCACCGTCCATTGGTGTCATTCTTCACGACAATTCAGGCGTCGCTGAGAAATGACTATAGAAATGCGAGACTTACGAGGAGCTGCTCCATTCTTTTAACTTCGTCCACACAGTCATTGTGCCAGCTGGACTGCTGGTGCCTCTTTGGCACACAAGAATGATTCCTTCTCTTGATGTCATGGGATTTTTTATAACCAGATTCCGCAATACTCGATGGTTCCTGATCGTAGGTACATAAGCTTTCTCTGGTCTTGGTTTATCTGTGGTTGTTTCTTCGCACTTCTTCTTCGCAACCATGTCAGCAGTAGTCGAATTGGGGAGCTTTAGATATGTAGAAGTGTCCATGACGAAATTGTCACCCAGGTGACATCGGATGACTGAAGTTGCACAGCTCTAATGACTGACATATCTTGCTGTTACCGCTTCTCTAATGACATTATTCCACACCTGCTTCTTTTGGGATGGGTCAGCCTGTTGTGGCATGTGCTGGCGAATTTCGCATTACATCAGAGTGTCTGGATGCTTTTGATCAAATACTATGTACTGGGAACCTTTATACAGGCTTCACAAGCTGCGACATGGTCGCGAATTGAACAGTGACCCAAAAATGGAACTAATTTCCTTTGCTTCACGTCTATGGATAAAATTTTTATGCGATCAGACTACCGGTTCCGATCTATGATGTCCATCTTCAGTTCTGCTTTATAAAAACAGCCAGTCAAATTTTCATGTCATCAGACTACAGGTTTCGGTCAACGACGATCATCTTCAGATCTGTTTTATAAAAACCGGTAGTCTGATGACATAAAATTTTTTTACCATGGACGTGAAGTAAAGTAAATTTACTTTACACAGGCTTCTATGGTAGTATTAGTAGCATCTGCAACATGATAAACTATCTTACGAAGTGGCTAAAACCAGGGACACTAGAAAACCACTATTGGCATCTCTTTTCATCAAACCCCTACCTGTATTAAGTTCCTTGTATCTATTTAGCCAATCAAGGAAGTTTTTCATCGAATGGTATTTCTGGTGAAACGGGCCCTTTCCTTATGAAATGATTATAAAGAATATGTTATAGTTTATTTACATACATGTCTGAAAGAAAAGACTCTGTTAACGGTCCACAGCTTTCGGAAATACTTCGCAATTAATTCACTGAATTTCTTGAAATGATTTGTGATTCAGCAGTGGCATACGAAAGTTTGTGTCCAGCTGGGAATCGAACCCGGTCAAAGCGATCGCTCGCGGTAAGCCGAAAAATCCAGGATGAAGCCCCTGTCCGACACAATGAATTTAGTACCAGACCTGTACCTTTCGAAATATAGTTTGTGATGTTACGACTGTCACCGCGACAATTTCCTCTGATACTTGATACAATTTAACTTTGAAACATCAAAATGGTAAAAGAGCAAAATTATTTTGTACAGTCTCTTTCAGAAATTTTCGTTGATTACAGTTATTTGTTTTCTCCTTCGCCCAAACAATCAGAAACTCTGTTTGAAAGGACACTCGACAAAACTGGTTAATCTTTGTCATCAGTGCACGCAGTTACATTTAAAACAAATGTTTTTCAGTATTCAAGGGACCACATAAAAAGGTTTCCTCATTACACAGGTCACTATTCTCGTAAACATAATTCTCACAGGAAATACCTGTCGCCAGAGTTATCTACCTCAAAAATGTATATGCTTTATATTAAGAAGTATGAGGAAGAAAAGACGGCCGTGGTGGCCTAGCGGTCCTAAGCACTACAGTCTGGAACCGCGCGACCGTTACGGTTGCAGGTTCGAATCCTGCCTCGGGCATGGATGTGTGTGATGTCCTTAGGTTAGTTAGGTTTAAGTAGTTCTAAGTTCTAGGGGACTGATGACCTTAGAAGTTAAGTCCCATCGCGCTCAGAGCCACTTTTTGTGAGGAAGAAAACATTTTGTCAGTAAGGCCTGAATTTACGGTAAAGTGTTCAATTCTGAATTTAATCTATCATATTATAAGCTAAGGAGTGACACCTGCAATGCTTGTGACCGATTAGAAAATTTAATCAAGGCGGAGGTAGATACCCGTAAAATAAACAAGCTAAAGTTGGAGAAATAACTTCCACTAAGGAACGTTTGGCAAGCAAGAGCCGCTAAGAAAGTAGATACACAGAAGGCTCAAGACATGTACTTCCCTTCGGCCTTGAAAAAACATTTCCAACTCCATTGCTAGCAACCAGTGCTATTTACTACAAGAGACAGATTTGGACATTTAATCTTGGAATACATGACTGTAGAACAGATCTTGCATTCGTGTATAAGTAGTCTGAAAATACTGCCTCACTTGGACCTTCAGAAATTGGTTCTTGCTTACTTAAGTATGTAAAATCATTACCACCTGATATTAAACACGTTATTGCTTACATTGATACCTGAAATCAAATAATCGCCTCGACATAGTTACCTTGAAAATGATGCTGACTGTATTCATATTAAGAGGAAGAAATAGTAAACCCATTTTATATTTGTGCCACAGGATTAGACGAAGCTTGTAGAAAATGCCCGGGCGCCATTCCACGTGAAAGAAATGAAGGAATAAGATTTTTTATCTACAGAACCAATTGCAAAACTTCTCATGAACTGAAAAACAGACACTGAGAAGCAAAAGGTTAACCGGCTGACACAGAAGGACGCAATACAGGAAAGCTGAAACATAAGCTTTCTTCATCAGGAGATCTTGAATGAAAACATACAATTTCGAAAAGTAAATGTTGCACTTCGATGTAGGTCTGGAACATTACCTGAACAACTTCCACTACTCGACATGGAGCAATATGTTTGAAGCAAGCAAAAGCTGATGACTTGACGTCATTGTTCCAGTTTATTCCTCCAGTGTACCGCAACCACTTTAAGAGTCTAACACCGATCCAGAGCTCACCAGAGGACTCCGTGGTCGCTGTTGTGGTCGTCCTCGTCGTCGTGGCAGAAGTCAGCATCATCTTTCACACTTTCCACATTCCACTGCACAGCCAGGAGGCGAAGAGTGCTACCCTGACAACTGTGATCGTGATGAAGCGAATGAAAGCAAGTAAGAGGTAAGAGTTTGTTCTTTGAAGGCACAGTGATACAAGGGACATATTATGAAAACATTTTGAAACCGTAATGACACCAGTGAACTTTATCGATATTTTGAACTATAAGGACTTTCACCAAGGACCTTCAGATACTTATCAATTATATGTCCCCGAAGAGTAAAACTTTGTATAAATCTTTTGTTTCATTTTCTATTACCCGTGACCTTATATACACACTGAAATGTTTAAGTCGTTTTTGTCACAATAAACTCTATGCTACCTATACCATTATGATTTTCACCTATTCATTTATCACACAAGTCACCTAGCAGGTTGGATGATAAAGGTTTAACATCCCGTTGATGTCATTAAAGATGGAGCGCAATGTAGGAATGGGGAAAGGTGGGAAAGCAAGATTTTCCGGCATTTGCAGTTAACGAGTTACGGACCCCCCAGGGAAACCAATGTGGACAAAAATAAACCTGTTTACTTACCAATGCATTTAAATTTGAAAGATTAATATTACTAACATTGACGGTAGACGTAAGATATTCAACGATTATTTCTTGTCTGTTATCCGTAAACTGAAACAAAACTTCTTACATCACAATCACATACTTACTTAAAAAATATTTTAACGACACATCAGGATCTTCTGTTGGACAGAAATAGGAAGAAAAGCAGTTACTGAGTATCTTATTCACAATGATTTTAATGGGAGATTATCAAATATGACGTAGGATAGCAAAGATTTGTGCACACTACAACAACACCATTGTTACTTGTGGGAGACGTCTTAATTTTCTAGCGAGCCTCGCAACAAATTCGTTAACTTAAGTAACACCAATGTACTTCTTCTTCTCAAGCCCACTTTTTTGGTGAACTTCCATCCTCGCCAAGTCCTCTTCGGTTCACTTTCTATTGCATTTGTCTAATTACTACCCAATATTCTTTAAACAACATCATATTCTCTCTACTTTCCTTTGTATTCTGCATTCTTCCCAGAAATAAGAAACATTTCTACAAATCTAGGTCACAGTTTCAAAACAGCAGTTTTTTTTAAATATTTGTTTGGCCACATAATCTATTTACTTAATCCACAAACACCTTGAGGTTCTTCGACTGGCCGTCGTTTTACGTAAATGATGACAAAAACATGACGGCTTTCTTAGATTGAACGCATTGACGTAAGAGTTCAGGCGAGGTATTGGGCAACTCCTTTGTAGGTCTACGATTTAAACTGGCAGGTAGGCATTGCTTCGCTTTCGCTTTACCATTCGGCCAGCAAGCGCTAGTGCACCAGCCAGACTCCAGCGCGTCGGCCCGTTTGGCACGGCGTGGGTGAAAGCTGCCGCCGACCGTAAACACTGCGCCGCGGTGGATCCGGGCGTCTAGGTTCACGTGGCCGTAACTCCCTCCGTGCTAATGGTATGCAGCGAGCGCACCTAAACAAACGGCCAGTGCAGGACGTGACGTCACCCACTGCTGGTCTCCTGGGAACCGCGGCACCGCTCTCTGGCTGCTGCCAACGTCCTGTGACTTGGCCACCGTGGCGAATACTACACTCACATCATAGTTTATCGTGTTGTTCACACATTAATAAATGAGCTTTATGAAGTGTCATGTGACGTACTCGTTAAAAAAAACTCAACATTCTTATTAGTTAACAAGTGCTACAGACGCGAATTTAACCGACAAGAAGAAGATGCTTTGATATGCAAATGATTAGCTTTTCAGACATTCGATCAAGATTGGGGTCGGTGGCGACACCTACAACGTGCTGACATGAGGAAAGTTTCCAACCGATTTCCCATACACAACTGGTGAAACGATGCTGTGATGCCTCGTGTAAGGAGGAGAAATGCGTACCATCAAGTTTCCAACTTTGATAGAGGTCGGATTGTAGCCTATCGCGATTCCGGTTTATCTTATCGCGAGATTGCTGCTCGCGTTGGTCGGGATCCAATGCTGTTAGCAGAATATGGAATCGGTGGGTTCAGGAGGGTAACACAGAACGCCGTGCTGGATCCCAACGGCCTCATATCACTAGCAGTCGAGACGACAGACATCTTATCCGCATGGCTGTAACGCATCGTGCAGCCACATCTCGATCCCTAAGTCAACAGATGGGGACGATGGCAAGACAACAACCATCTGCACGAACAGTTCTACGACGTTTGCAGCACCATGGACTATCTGCTCGGAGACCATGGCAGCGGTTACCCTTGACGCTGCATCACAGACAGGAGCGCCTGCGATAGTGTACTCGAAACTGGGTGCACGAATGGCAAAACGTCATTTTTTCGGATGAATCCGGCATCATGAACGTCGCATTCATGTTTGGCGACATCGTGGTGAACGCACATTGGAAGCGTGTATTCGTCATCGCCACACTGGCGTATCATCCGGCGTGACGGTATGGGGTGCCATTGGTTACACGTCTCGGTCACCTCTTTTTCGCATTGACGGCACTTTGAACAGTGGACGTTACATTTCAGATGTGTTACGACCCGTCGCTCTACCCATCATTCGATCTCTGCGAAACCCTACATTTCAGCAGGATAATGCACGACCGCACGTTGCATGTCCTGTACGGGCCTTTCTGGATACAGAAAATGTTCGACTGCTGCCCTGGCCAGCACATTCTCTAAATCTCTCACCAATTGAAAACGTCTGGTCAATGGTGGCCGAGCAACTGGCTCATCACAATACGCCAGTCCCTACTCTCGATGAACTGTGGTATCGTGTTGTAGGTGCATGGGCAGCTGTACCGATACACGCCATCCAACCTCTGTTTGACTCAATGCCCAGGCGTATTAAGGCCGTTATTTCGGCCACAGGTGGGTACTGATTTCTCAGGATCTCTCCACCCAAATTGCTTGAAAATCTAATCACATATCAGTTCTAGTATAATATATTTGTCCAATGAATACCCGTTCATGGTCTGAATTTCTTCTTGGTGTAGCAATGAAATGGCCTGTAGTGTATTTATTCATTAGATCAACATAGACATATCTGTATAATCGTTTTATAGCTGCGGAAATATATGTTATACAGTGTAATTATGTAATAGGCGTATTTAAACTGTTTTAGCATGTAATTATCTGAACTGTTTCTTATTTAAATTGTTTTGTTAATTAAATTGCATTGTGTATTATTGAGAAAGAGCGGGAAACCGCGCATAGATACATTTTGAGAAAGAGCGGGAAAAAGCGCGCAGTAATACATCTGTAATGGTAGCAGGGATTGTCTGCACCAAAAACCATTGTTGGCGGCGAGACCGCACTTTTGTAGCATTGAGCGTTGGAAGCGAGCAGTTGCGAGTAAGATGTGAGACGAGGCAGTCGTAGCTAGCGAGACATGAGAGGAGGTCGCTGTAAGCGAGGTATGAATTAACACTTTGAAAGAAGCGGTGTGCTCGCCAGCCACTCGCTATATGTAGCGCAATGCTAGTTTTTAAGAATTTTTGTAAAGAACTATGCCCCTTGTAATTGTTTGTCAAGATCGTTCTCAGAATATAGTTATGTAATTTTGATGGAAAATTAGGTATGTAGCGCAACGCTACTTTTTAAGAATTTTTGTAAAGAACTATACCCCTTGTAATTGTTTGTCAAGATCGTTCTCAGATTATAGTTAACTTCTACCAGATTAAATGCATTAAGAATTTTCTATCCCAAAATCATTCACTTAAATGCTTTACGGAATTTATTGTTATCTTAAAAGAAAAGTCTAAACTGAGCTTCAGCTTTTATCAAATCTAAATTAACTTCAACTTAAAGAATTCCAGTCACAAAGTATTATGTAACTCCACCAGCAGCTTATAATTATGTTAAAGAGAAGTAAGTATATTCATTCCACAGTTTGCTGTAGCAGTCAGATGTCGATCCAGTATAAATAATTAAAGGTAAGTATCAGTCTTAATAATTTCAGGTAACGACTGAGGGCCACGGCGACAACACATTTTATGTTTCGTCGTAATAATCAGCAGGTAGTCTTGACAGAGCAGCAGTTAAAAGATTTTAAGAGACCCAGCGTTCAGTCAGCAAGCAAACGTTCATCCAATATTAGACGGGAAGGTTTCACATCCAATATTAGACGGGAAGGTTTCACTAAGACGCGTAGGCTTCGACATTGTGAAATAATAGACACAGCATTAGCAAACACTAAAAGAGCTGCAGATCGGCGGAAGAAACAACAGAAGCAGGTAAGTCGACTACAGAAGTACGAGATTGGCGACAAAGTACTGATTCGCACTCATTTTCTTTCCAACAAAGGTAAGCACAGATGCCGTAAATTCGAACTTCTGTATGCAGGCCCTTACAGAGTTCGTAATATTCCACACGCTAATGTAGTGCATGTGGAAACGCTACGTAAGAAGAAATCATTAGGGAATCATCATGTATCCAACGTGAAACATTTCTTGACTTAAACTTTTGCATTTCAGCTGACGAAAGGACGGCGTGACACGTAAGTATGCAACAATGGTAGTTTCAGCGCGTTTCAGTAACAAACAAAGCCGCGACACGCAGCGGGCCGCTAATATTTCACCGTACCTTAAAGAACACAGCAGTACTTAATGATGCTACGCCAGCCAAGACAAATAAAAACACGAGAAACATTTCCTAACTTAAAGAGAACATGCAGACAACGACACGACGTATGAATTTGTGCACTGAGAGCTCATAAATGAAAGAAATTTTTTTTATAACGTGACATAATTACTTAAGAAAATGTCGATTTTTGCAATAGCTAAACTGATAATATAGATCGTTCATTAATCAATTATTTTAGTGGTAACATTAACATGTACTCTTTATTCCAGAATGCAGCATTGTTGTCACACGTCATCAAAATGAAACGTAGTTTTAGTTAGAATAAGGATGTGAATCTTTAGGTCACGCAGATAGCTGACGCTAATTGTCATTACAGAAATTTTATAGGTCATGCCGGGAGCTGACGTGATTTTGCAGCAGTTAATATTATGATAAAGTGTTTTATAGGTCATGCCAGGAGCGGACGAGAAGTACCAGAAGATGTTTATTGAAGTCATGCCGTGCACTGACGATAATTAATACTGAATATTTTATAATAAGTCATGCCGTGCGCTGACGTTAATTAATGCTGAATGTTTATAACAGGTTATGCAGAGAGTTGACACAGATGCAGAAGAAGAATGTGTATGTTATGTTAGTATATAAGAAATGTATAATGTTAAGAAATAATTTTGCTAGCATGTGACACATTGCAACACTATGGATGGGGACCACACATTACAATGTCTAACCAGAATAATGTTTACCTTAATTTTCAGCTGCAAAAGAATACTTTAAATAATTTTATGGCAGTAATTTTATTGTATATTATGACCTGACATTTGACGACTCATAACTGACGACTACACCCCTGAATGGAAGATAAAATTTTAGGACAGTAAGTCAAGAAATGCATTGTCAACAAAATTTATAATTAATGATGTAAGAAACTAAGATATGTAAATACAGAATAAGTAATAATGTACTTGTCTATAACAAATCTGTATACTATCAAATACTGAATAAGTAGGAACTTTCATGTCTTTTATATATGGGAATAATTTTCTGGAAGAATTCTTAAATTAAAACTACATATTGTTACAAATTACGACACAACATATTTTGTCATAGGGAAAATTATTTGGTAGTCAAATTATGGTACCAACAATGTCCGTGAACCCATTGCCAAAACAATTTTACCTGTACCTTAATTCCTGTGCATCCCCATGGTTATTGAGCACAGAATCAGTGAATTGTGAAACACGTGACTTCAACCAATGATGTTCTCGACGAGGTGTTTGCATACCTAGATGCACACCACAGCCCGATGTATGTCAATTGGTGCCTGCATACCTAGATACACACCACAGTATGATGTACGACAATAGGTGTTTGCATACCAAGATGCACACCACCAACCTTAATGGACCATTGGAGATGGAACTTAATCCTGATGTGGCTGCGGCAACTCAGGCTATTCGACGACGTACTTAGTGTTTGGGTACACTAAAACTATGGAGCAAGGCGATGATGGAACCACATGGCGAAACCTGGTGTTGTGCTATGTGAGGGAAAGGAACAGACTTTTGAGTGCATTCACAGACAGTTGCCAGTGCTTTGACCATGCTATCCAATTCCTTTTGTACCTTCCTTAATTGTGGTACTAAGAGATGCCAATTTGAATTAAATGTTTCATAATGTAAACTTTCAATTGCTTCAT
Organism: Schistocerca gregaria; assembly: GCF_023897955.1. NCBI lineage: Eukaryota > Metazoa > Arthropoda > Insecta > Orthoptera > Acrididae > Schistocerca > Schistocerca gregaria. The sequence goes on from NC_064922.1 coordinate 917,657,107, forward strand.
ATGATCTGTATATTGATTTTCACATTTACTCTTATTCTTGTTGTTAAATTTAAGGGAACCAAATTTTACTTGATGTACAATTCCTACTAAAACCCTTTCTATTTACATATTCTCTTTATTAGAGATAGACAAATCATTTCGTATGACAGCATTTGTGTATACACTTTGTTCAAACTATTTTCTATAATCAAATTTTATACTTATGTTGAGTCCATATGACTCAACAACGTAGTAAAATTTTAAGAAAGCCGAGTAGCGGCATATGTAATTATGTAATAGGCGTATTTAAACTGTTTTAGCATGTAATTATCTGAACTGTTTCTTATTTAAATTGTTTTGTTAATTAAATTGCATTGTGTATTATTGAGAAAGAGCGGGAAACCGCGCATAGATACATTTTGAGAAAGAGCGGGAAACAGCGCGCAGTAATACATCTGTAATGGTAGCAGGGATTGTCTGCACCAAAAACCATTGTTGGCGGCGAGACCGCACTTTTGTAGCATTGAGCGTTGGAAGCGAGCAGTTGCGAGTAAGATGTGAGACGAGGCAGTCGTAGCTAGCGAGACATGAGAGGAGGTCGCTGTAAGCGAGGTATGAATTAACACTTTGAAAGAAGCGGTGTGCTCGCCAGCCACTCGCTATATGTAGCGCAATGCTAGTTTTTAAGAATTTTTGTAAAGAACTATGCCCCTTGTAATTGTTTGTCAAGATCGTTCTCAGAATATAGTTATGTAATTTTGATGGAAAATTAGGTATGTAGCGCAACGCTACTTTTTAAGAATTTTTGTAAGGAACTATGCCCCTTGTAATTGTTTGTCAAGATCGTTCTCAGAATATAGTTAACTTCTACCAGATTAAATGCATTAAGAATTTTCTATCCCAAAATCATTCACGTAAATGCTTTACGGAATTTATTGTTATCTTAAAAGAAAAGTCTAAACTGAGCTTCAGCTTTTATCAAATCTAAATTAACTTCAACTTAAAGAATTCCAGTCACAAAGTATTATGAAACTCCACCAGCAGCTTATAATTATGTTAAAGAGAAGTAAGTATATTCATTCCACAGTTTGCTGTAGCAGTCAGATGGCGATCCAGTATAAATAATTAAAGGTAAGAATCAGTCTTAATAATTTCAGGTAACGACTGAGGGCCACGGCGACAACACATTTTATGTTTCGTCGTAATAATCAGCAGGTAGTCTTGACAGAGCAGCAGTTAAAAGATTTTAAGAGACGCAGCGTTCAGTCAGCAAGCAAACGTTCATCCAATATTAGACGGGAAGGTTTCACATCCAATATTAGACGGGAAGGTTTCAACAGGGCGATTATAATTTAAGGTAAACTTTCAAAACCCTGTAACACCATTGGTCAGAATGACGTCAAATTGCAACGGAATGTTATCGTAGAAGGGGAAATCGTATGGCAGAATAAATCAATAGTGTCAAAATTTATCAATAGACAGTGCTGTATGTGTCAGAATACGTAAATGAGAACACCTGTCATGCGCATTGAAGCTGGTATAAACACGCCAGCTACACGGTTTTTCCTCCTTTCGCATCTGCGACGTTCGCCATGACTGTCTCAATGCAGGATCGCTCTCTGCTTGTAAAGCTGTATTACAAAAATGATGGACTTGCACACGTCGCTCTGCGGAAGTTCCGGGCACTGAAGGGTTTGAAAAACGGCGTTGATCCGACGACTGCGGTGGATCTGGAGAAAATGATTCGGAAATTCGAAAAGACGGATTCTTTTCGTGTGCAACCTGTTACACATAGGAAACGAATTGAATCGACGTCAGTGGAAGCAGCGGCCACAGCAATGCAGGTGGAGACGAGCGGTGGTGTGCAAACGTGTGGCGCACGGAGAATTGGCCGAAAATTTGACATATCTGTGAGCACGGTGCGTAAAATCCTACGGAACATCCTTCTTTGCTATCCATTCAAAATTACCCATGACTTTACCTGAGAGCCGGCGACCCACCGATCGTTAGCTGGGGTGAGGAAGCATGCTTCTGACTTTTGAGGTAAGTACAGCTATTGACATGGTACACACGTACCGTTTTTTTTTTTACAATTTATGCGAGTCTTTTGCCGTTTTGGGCGATCTGTATTATTGTTGCACCATGCCTCTTTAGGCAGTTTGTAGTTTTAGTGTATTCCGAAGAAGGCTTGTTTATCCGCGCCGAAACCTAGGTCAACACCCGGTTTCTATTTACAGTCGAGCATGATTCTTTATAATCATTACAACAATCTCTCACGGTTCTTAAACCGTTAATAATGATTAAAAAATGAAATGTGCAAATTTTCACAAATTTACATCTCCTTACGTTCCATTGTCCCCGCCCATGTTCTCCTACTATTTTTTCCTCTGTTTCTATACCTACCATCGAATTCCATCACCCATCACATTACAGTTATGTCTCCGTTAGCTACCTCATTTCTTTTGTCTCATCATATATGATTTTGATTTCTTCATGATCTGCGGAGGTAGTTGGCACATAAACTTGTACTAATGTGATGGCCTCGTGTCTATATTGGTTATGAAAATCAGCTCACTACGCTGTTCATAGTGTAAGTAGGCTGTTTAGGTTTTCTTATTGGTAAAGCCACATAGCGCTCTGTATGAAAAATCACTGGCTGTGCTGTGCGCACTCTGTGGCTAGTTTGCATTGTTGTCTGCCATTGTAGTGTTGGGCAGTTGGCTGTTAACAGCGTGTAGCGTTGCGCAGTTGGAGGTAAGCCGCCAGCAGTGGTGGATGTGGGGAGAGAGATGGCGGAGTTTTGAAATTTGTAAGACTGGATGTCATGAACTGCTATATACATTATGACTTTTGAACATTATTGGGGTAAATACATTGTTTGTTCTCTATCAAAATCTTTCATTTGCTAACTATGCCAATCAGTAGTTAGTGCCTTCAGTAGTTTGAATCTTTTATTTGGCTGGCAGTAGTGGCGCTCGCTGTATTGCAGTAGTTCGAGTAACGAAGATTTTTGTGAGGTAAGTGATTTGTGAAAGGTATACGTTAATGTTAGTCAGGGCCATTCTTTGTAGCGATTAGTGAAAGTCAGATTCCGCTGCGCTAAAAAATATTGTGTGTCAGTTTAAGCACAGTCCTGTACTATTTTTCTAAGGGGACGTTTCAATAGTAGTTGGAGCTAACGGGCACACAATGCCGAGGTTATAAGTGCCATTTTCTTATAAATTATTAGACCTGTATTTGCATTCTACGTACTTTTTTTTTTTTTTTTGCATTTATGGGCCTGTACTGGCCTGACCAGAAGTCGCGTTGTTACTGCAACTGCATTTCAATAAGTGACACTGTGTCTAACTTAAACTTGTCCATTTAGCCTTTTAAATTCTCTAAACTATGTATGCGGAATCTGCCGGTCTGCTTTGCGGTCCGTAGAACGTCAGTGAGTGAGGAAATACTCCTGTGTAGTGCTTGCCCAGTGATACGAATGGACGTATATTTGACCTCCGGAATATTTTACCGAAGGGTATTTCATTGACATTTAACCATAAAGAAGACATGTTGCACTGAGGAAATTGACGGCCGTAGTTACCCTTGCTTTCAGCGGTTCGCGGTACCAACGCATCAAGGGCATATTGGCTAACGTTACAAAACCAGATTATTAATTCACCCTTACTGTTGCCAGTAATAGCACCTGAACAGACTGCTGCGACTCTCTTCACAGTTATGTCTCCAGTATAGTAGAACCATTACTATCGATGAGGAACAGAAGCCACCATACCTCAGCAAGGACCGTGGTTCAGTATTGTGAGTTCGGGTTGATCTTACTGAAAACACTCGGTATTTTGGTCTGAAGTCGAGCGGAAGATATGGAAGGAAGAAGTGCATTCACCAGTTCTGCTTTGTAGATGTTTACTGATGAAGGATAAAGGTGACACAATTATTTAAACTGCTCTTCTGCAGTGACTTTCTCAGTGTGTTATACCTGAACTGGAAAGCAGACTCAGATGACTTACATACAAAGTAATTTTTTTTTTCATTTCTTATAGGCTACCTGACAAAGAATGACTGTGAGTATAAGTTACTTTAATGAACTTAAAATCTTCTGGGTTATTAGGCCGCATCAAATTTCTACTAAAATGATCGAAGTTTCGACGCCTCTGCTGGGATCTACCTCAGGATCTTATGGTGTCCACTACTGCTAGAACACGCTGCCTAATAATCTAGATGATTTTAACTTCAGTGACGATGGCCACGAAAGCCTGCATAATTACATACTTTCATGAAGATTGTGAAGTTCGTAATGAGAAACTAAACAGTGCCATTGAGCTAAAAGTGGTGCATTCACGGTGAGACTTTCAACAGGGAGTCGGCACCAGATTAATCTGAAGCATATTCCCTCCGTTGACTGAAATGCATCAGCCCAGACGCGTCATGGCCACACAGCGTGCATACTGCATTAATCACTGCAGAATTTGGGGCGCCGGCGGCCAAAGGCCTCTGTGTCTCGAGTCCTTGTCTGCCGCCACCACTTTTTCTCACTCTTGTGTAAAGGCCTCGCCTGGAACGCCGAGGTCAGTCTGAAAATTACCCAGCGGTGCAAAGACAATTTCTCTTCAAGTACGACTGGAATTTAAACGCGTTCCATTGAATTTACTTTCAGTGAATTCCTTAGCCGGAGGTCTCACAGAGATTCGCACAACTTCTTCATGCAACTGGTTGGCACATTTGTCACAAATGTACCCAAGTGTCTTCCATTAACTGTACATTTATCCTGAAGTCAACCATTCGAAACAGTTCAGTCCCTCTCCTACTTGTACATGTACAGATATGTTGTTTCCGCAAGTCGTATAAGGCGGAAGCTGTGAATATTCCTATGGCAAGTACACGCTTAACCTCATTCCCCAACCTACCCTCCCCACCTTCTTTCAATCCGACCTTCTGTTCCATCTGTAAAGACCATGTCGTCGACGGAATGTTAAAGAGTGTTTCTGCATTTCGTTTGATTATAGGACTCATTTGATACCATTTAATTGTTATGACATTAGAAAGCCTGTCAAACTCTAATTTTAGTTCTTCTTCTTTGATTTACACACTTCAAGCGTCAGCTTTTACCTGTTGAGATATCCATCTTTCCCTCGGTCTTCCTTGACTAATTCCCTTACCTTTGTACTTCACGTTTTTGATAATACTTGGCTACTAATCAACATCACACTTTCATCTTCATTGTCCTGACTACTCTGATATTCGCACTTAACTGCTTGGCAGAGGATTCGTAGAACCACTTTCAGAATGAATACACAAATCTTTTCGCACAAGTTCTCATTTCTCATAATTTTCTACAATGATAATTTCTGCCTTTAAAAGTGGGAATCAGTAACATATTTTCGCATTCGCAGGAAAAAGATGGTTACCAGAATTTCGGAAAAAGATCTCTCCACAACAAACGCCTTCGTTTTAACGATCGCCATGTCGCGACACTCTCCACTCTTTTACGTTAATAAAAAACAAGAGGCTCTTCTTTGAACACTTTTCACGTTGCCCGTCATTCCTACCTGCTATTCATGCCATAACGCACAGCAGTGCTCCAGAACAAAACGGACAAACGTACTATAGGCAGTCTCTTTAGTAGTTTATTTGTGCTTTCTATATGTTCCGCCAAAAAAAGAGCAGACTTTGGTTCGCGTCCATCAGAAAGTTTTCTGTGTGCTGGTTCTAATTTAAGTTGCTCGTAATTGTGATCCCTAGGTAATTTGTTTCACTGATAGCCTTCAAATCCTTGTGATTTGTCGTGTAGCAGAATTTATTTTTTGCTCATATGCAAGACTTCAAACTTCTCATTGTTTAGAGTCAATTGCAGTTATCGCAATTGTCTAAATCATTTCGCAGTTCGTTCTGATCTTCTGACCGGTTTATTAGACGGTAAACGGCTGCACAATCTGCAAACAATCTAAGACATCCGCCCAGATTGTTTCCTACATAAAAAAGATTAGGAATACTCTACAAACATGGGAAAGTCTGTAATACTTCACTGGGAACCTCAGATATGACTTCTATGTCAACCAATACTTTTATAATATTCATTCTATTTTGTCATGTTTTCGTGGATTTTGCCGCCTATTTTATAGATATTTATTTCATACCTAATGTTATAATCAGTAATCCTGTGTAATGCAACGCACACAGCTACTACCCTGAGAAAGCTCATATCTATGTCCTGAATACTACTTCTTCTTTATTTATATGCGACTCACAGATGTTACAACAGTAAAATTATGAGAAGTAAAATATTTACGGTTTAATTGAGAGCATTTTGGATCCCTGTTGCCATCTACATCTGTGGGATAAACTGTATTGAACTAACATTTGCCACGTTAACGATGGATCACGATCTATCTGATGGGACATCCAAGAAAAAATTCATTTCCGTTAATTAAATTTTTCTTGCAGCTGACACGGAAAAAGGAAAGAAATGTTCACTCACACACTGTATGATTTCTCATAACACTGAATGTCATCAGTACATAATTTACGCCTGAGCTGAATTTCACCTGCAGAGGAAACCAGGCAGGCATCTAGAATGACCTGATAAAGTGCTCTGCTGTACTGCGGCAATTTCCCAGCCAAGGTAATTGCTTTATCCAAATTATTCAGGCTTGTCTCTTGAGAGACAGCAGCGCAGAGAAAAAAGTTTGGCCGTGAATTTTCCTGTTTCCGAAGGCCTAAGTAATTGAAATCATAAGTTTATATTTAGCTTCATGCTCTAGCGACTGGCTGTCGCTGGCCGTTTCTTACTATATTTTCACACTCCATAATCTGCGTGACAGTGGCGCTTATAATGTAAATGACTTTTTAATTTCCTTGTGGTTCCTTTTTTGCGTTAGGCAAATATACCGCAACTGTGTCGCTGGACTACGAATTTACATCTAGTTAAACTTGAGTGAAATATTAAACTTTGCCATTGAATAATATAGGCGAGTCGGTAAATATTTGAGTAATTCACTCTTTTATTTGCTTTTTCACAGCTGTCTCATAAGTGTTACACAAACTCTTATAAAAATGTCGAGCTTCCTGCCAGTCTCAGTTCCAACAACGGAGAGAGAGACTCGTTTTTATTACCTCACCTTCGTATATTTTCTCCTCTCTTGATGAGAAGTGAAGATTAAGCTGTAGCGGAGCGCTCAAGCAAGCCCCTACACGATAAACTCTCAATAATCTTTCGTCGCTACTGAATTTCCTTATTTCATTTTCTATATTTTGCAGTGACAAGATGATTATTCGGGAATATCTGAACACATTAGCCACAGACTTCGTGAGATATAAAGGGCCGTTATGGTTAAAGGTCCGGTTTCAAACCACTGTAGAAAAGAAACCATTGCTCAGAATAGTGTCAGATTTGAAAGGAGTATTATCGAAAAAAGTGGTAACGTTATAGAAGCAAGGAAAAAAACTTACAACTAGGTGGTGCTGTAAGTGGCATAATATGCAAAACAAATGACTTTACATGGCTGTTCGTTAGCGTTCGAAACGCGGTGAAACCTCTACATAAGTTCCGGGCGTTCAAGTGTATGAAAAAAGGCGTTGGTTCGATGTGTGCCTTGTGTCTGAAGAAAATAATTACGAAATTCGAAAAGGCTGGCTCTTTTGAAGTACAATGCGGCAGAGGGTGGGAAACAATTCATCCGACGTCATTAGAAGAAATGGCTACAGTACTGCAGGAGGGACTAACAGTAGTGTGCAAGCATGCAGTCTACATGTAATTACCCTAACTTAATACATTCCTGTGAGCAAAATGCTATCTACAGGATGGTCCATTGATCGTGACCGGGTCACATATCCCACGAAATAAGCGTCAAACGAGAAAACTACAAAGAATGAACTTGTCTAGCTTGAAGGGGGAAACCAGATAGCGCCATGGTTGGCCCGCTATATGGCGCTGTCATTTACACGAACCGTTGGTAACAGGTAGATTTTTAAATGAAAATACAGGACGTAGGTAGGTTTGAACATATTATTTCGGTTGTTCCAATGTGATACATGTGCCTTTGTGAACTTATCATTTCTGAGAACGGATGCTGTTACAGCTTGATTACTTGTAAATACCACATTAATGCAATAAATTCTCAAAATGATATCCGTCAACCTCAATGCATTTGGAAATACGTGTAACGACATTCCTCTCAACAGCGAGTAGTTCGCCTTCCGTAATGTTCGCTCACGCATTGACAATGCGCTGACTGATGTTTTCAGGCGTTATCGGTGGATCACGATAGCAAATATCCTTCAACTTTCCCCACAGATAGAAATCCGGGGACGTCAGATCTGGTGAACGTGCGGGCCAATCCACCTGTCATGAAATATGCTATTCCATACCACTTCATCCGCACGCGAGCTGTGTGCCGGACACCCATCACGTTGGAAGTACACCGCCGTTCTGTCATGCAGTGAAACATCTTGTAGTAAATAATTAATGGAAAATCTCATATAAAGATGTGAAACAAGTACTAACAAAGAGATAGAGGGGCTGGCCAGTACTTACCTCAGTTCAGTACAGCCGATAGATACACAAAAAACAACCGAAAATTGACGTTCCTAGCTTTCGGAATATATGTTCCTTCATCAGGGAGGAGAGAGGGGAAAGAAAGAGAAGAATGGAAAGTGGATTTAGTTACTCCCAACCCTGTTGCTTCATAACCTGGGTTGTGAGTAACTCAATCCACTTTCCCTTCTTCTCTTTCTTTTCCCTCTCTCCTCCCTGGTGAAGGAACATTTATTCCGAAAGCTAGGAACGTAAATTTTCGGTTGTTTTTTGTGTATCTATCGGCTGTACTGAGCTGAGATAAGTACTGGCCAGCCCCTCTATCTCTTTTTTAGTATTTGTTTCACATCTTGTAGTAACATCGGTAGAACATTACGTAGGAAATCAGCATACATTGCACCATTTAGATTGTTATCGATAGAATGGGGGCCATTTATCCATCCTCCCATAATGCCGCACCATACATTAACCCGCCAAGGTAATTGATTTTCCACTTATCGAAGCCACCGTGGATTTTCCGTTGCCCAATAGTCCATATTATGCCGGTTTACGTTACCGCTCTTGGTGAATGACGCTTCGTCGCGAAATAGAACAAGTACAAAAAATCTGTCATCGTCCCGTAATTTCTCTTCTGCCCAGTGGCAGAATTGTACACGACGTTCTGAGTCGTAGATATGCAATTCCTGGTGCATAGGAATACGGTACGGGTGCAATCGATGTTGATGCAGCATTCCCGACACCGACGTTTTTGAGATTCCCGATTCTGGCGCAATTTGTCTGCTACTGATGTGCGGATTAGCCGCGACAGCAGCTGAAACACCTACTTGGGCATCATCATTTGTCGCAGGTCGTGGTTGATGTTTCACACGTGGCTGAACACTTTCTGTTTACTTAAATAACGTAACCAACCGGCGAACGATCCGTACACTTGGATGATGTTGTTCAGGATACCGAGCAGCATACATAGCACGTCTATTTAACGCGGGTAATGTATGACGAAGCAAATACCGTCCGCACTGGTGGGATGTGATACTTATACGTTTGTGACTATTACAGCGCCATGTATCACAAAGCGAAAAAAGTGGTCCTACTAAAACATTCATATTTCTTTATGTAGTGCACTAATATGTAATAAAATGGGGGTTCCTATTTAAAAGAACGCAGTTGATATCCGTTTGTCCTATGGCAGCGCTATCCAGCGGGCCAACCGTAGCGCCGTCTGGTTTCCCCCTTCAAGCTAGACGAGTTTCGTTCTTTCTAGTTTTTTCGTTTGACTTTTATTTCGTGAGAAATTTTGCCCGGTCACTATCAACGGAGCAACCTGTATACAAAATTACTCATGTTCAGGAGCTGCTGCAGCTACACAAACGTTTGCTCCAGACCCCTCACTTTCTTGGAAGTGGACAATGAACGGCCATGGACCATGTGCATCTCCGAGGACATGTCAGTTCATAGAACTGCGGATATGGACAACCGAAAATCCGCTCGTACATCGACCAGTACCGTTACATTTTGAGAAGGTATCTGTGTGATTCAGGTTGACAGCATCGTCTATCCAAGGGCCATACCTTTTCGGGGAGATGGTCTTGCGTGTCTTGTTACCTGTTTCGTCACTGGTAAACGCTGTGAGAGTCTTTTGTGCACCAACGTCATTCCAACACTTCAGCAGTGCGGAAGTGTGAGTAAGATCATTTTAATGCTGCAAAGGCATTTTGGAAATGCTACAGCCATCATCCACCATTACCTTAAGCCTGGACTGCCTGCTTCACTGTGTGGTAACGTGCTCGCCTCCCATGCAAGCAGGCCCGGGTTCGATTCCCGGCTGGGTTGGAGATTTTCTCCGCTCGTGAACAGGGTGTCGTGTTGTCCTCATCATAATTTCATCGTCATCCCCGACGCTCAAGTCGCCTAATGTGGCGTCGAATGAAATAAGACTTGCACTTGGCGGCCGAACTTCTCCGAATAGGGACCTCCCGGTCAACGATGCCATACTGTCATTTCCATTTACCTTAAGCCAAGCCATCCACGTCACCTGATATTAACCCGAGTGACTTCTGCCTGTGGTGTTGTCTCACAAATGCCGTGTTCAGTGCTCCAATGACAAACGAAATTGAAATAAAGGCGCGCACTGTTCAACGTTTTCTGACCGTGATCCCTGAGACATGTTATCTGTTATGGGACATGCTGTATCTCGATTTAATGGTTGGTTAGTGCTTACGAGTGGTCAACGACGAGGTTATTAGCGTATCGATTTAACTTATGGCGTGAAACGGTGGACATTTACTGAACATATCTTGTACCAGTGTCACGACAATTAAATATCGGTTTCACTATTGCTTTTTATGCGGTTTTCGGCCTGAGGACTCTTAAAAAAAGATTTAATTCACGATTGTTATGCGATATTTGGCGTCAGGAAAGTAGTAAACCCTCCATTATGCAGATTTTGGCCTCAGGACAATTAAAAACCGATTTTCCCATTCGATGTGGCACGTTCTTGTTATAGTGGATAGAATTACCTAATTAACAGTGCCACAATTGTTGAATGCCAAACTTGCGTGGTCATGCTCATTGCACACTACGGTTGGTGTATTGAGCAACTCACTCCTTAGCCATTTTATTGCGTTTCGTCTGTCATTTGTAGGCGGTTCCGTTTACGTTATGAAGCTTACAGCAACAATTTCAGGAAAAATTTGCGTTAAGTTTTTTGTTTCATAACGTTTTGCTTTTTATCGATAATATTCCGTTCAAATTTGACGTTGTTCTCAACAGTGGTTCCTTTTTTTTTTTACAGGGTTTTGAAGCTGGAACTTTAATTATGATGGTTTTTCAATACGTAATGCAACACATTTAATTTTTGAGAGCAGTTTGATTTAATTCAGGATTCCAATACACCACATTATTCCCCAGTGTTTTCGCTACAAAACACTATTTTTAACAGAGTTTGAAAATACCGTTTCAGTTGTAAATCACTTTATTTTCACACGACTGTTGTTATCCCATCCTCAGGTGTCGTAGCTGTGCTGTGGTCCGCAAGCGCCGCGTGTACCAGGCGCGGTGTGCTGACTCCCTGGTCTGCTCTCATAGGCAGCACACCGCGCCTTGTACACGCGGCACTTGGGGAACACAGCACAGCTACGACACCTGAGGATGGGCTTATAACAGTCCGAAACCGGTCGTGTGAAAATAAAGTAATTTACAACCGAAGCGGTATTTTCAACCTCTGCTATAATGCTCAGTTGCTGATGTTCTGCCTACGGGACTGCCTATTTTAAACATAGCCACCATTCAATGCGACGGCCTTACGCCACCTTACTGGGAAGACCTGTGCGCCCGCATGGTACCCGTCTATTGGTCGACGTCGGATCCAACGCCTTGCTGCATCACTACCTTGCCAATCACCCACATACGTCTCCCCTTGATCCCTTCATACGTATCCATCGTTAAGCGAAGCAGGTGAAAGTTGGAAGGTGCGAGATCCGGGCTGTAGGATGGATGACGAAGAACAGGCCAGTGTCGTTTTCTGAGTTACTCTTGCGCCCACAAACATGTGTGAGGCCTTACGTTGTCATAGAGAAAGAGCATTTCCTTTACATTTTTGTGAAGATGAATGATTCGAACAGGATAATCCCTTCAGACCTCCCCCCATGAACCATAGACCTTGCCGTTGGTGGGGAGGCTTGCGTGCCTCAGCGATAAAGATAGCCGTACCGTAAGTGCAACCACAACGGAGGGGTATCTGTTGAGAGGCCAGACAAACGTATGGTTAATGAAGAGGGGCAGCAGCTTTTTCAGTAGTTGCAGGGGCAACCGTCTCCGTTAATGACTCATCTGGCCTTGTAACATTAACCAAAACGGCCTTGCTGTGCTGGCACTGCGAACGGCTGAAAGCAAGGGGAAAGTACAGCCTACATTTTTTGCCGAGGGCATGCAGCTTTACTGTATGCATAAATGATGATGGCGTCCTCTTGGGTAAAATATTCCGGAAGTAAAATAGTCCTCCATTCGGATCTCCAGGCGGGGACTACTCAGGAGGACGTCGTTATCAGGAGATAGAAAACTGGTGTTCTACGGATCAGAGCGTGGAATGACCGATCCCTTAATCGGGCAGGTAGGTTAGAAAACTTAAAAAGGGAAATGGATAAGTTAAAGCTGGATATAGTGGGAATTTGTGAAGTTCGGTGGCAGGAGGAATAAGACTTTTGGTCTGGTGAATGCAGGGTTCTAAATACAAAATCAAATATGGATAATGCAGGAGTAGGTTTAATAACGAATAAAGGAATAGGAATGCGGGTAAGCTACTACAAACAGCATAGTGAACGCATTATTGTGGGCAAGATAGATACGAAGCCCACACCTACTACAATAATATAAGTTTATATGCCAACTAGCTCTGCAGATGACGAAGAAATTGAAGAAATGTATGATCAAATAAAAGAAATTATTCAGATAGTGAAGGGAGATGAAAATTTAATAGTCATGGGTAACTGGAATTCGCCAGTAGCAAAAAGGGAGAGAAAGAAACGTAGTAGGAGAATACGGATTGGGCTTAAGAAATGAAAGAGGGAGCCGCCTGGTGGAATTTTGCACAGAGCACAACTTAATCATAACTAACACTTGGTTCAAGAATCATCAAAAAAGGTTGTATACATGGAAGAAGCCTGGAGATACTGACTGGTTTCAGATAGATTACGTAATGGTATGACAGAGAATTAGGAACCAGGTTAAAAACTGCAAGACATTTCCAGGGACAGATGTGGACTCTAACCACAATCTATTGGTTGTGAACTGCACATTAAAACTGAAGAAACTGCAAAAAGATGGGAATCTAAGGAGATGGGACCTGGATAAACTGACTAAACCAGAGGTTGTACAGAGTTTCAGGGAGACCATAAGGGAACATTTGACAAGAATGGGGGAAAGAAATACAGTAGAAGAAGAATGGGTAGCTTTGAGGGATGGAGTAGTGAAGGCAGCAGAGGATCAAGTAGGTAAAAAGACGAGGGCTGGTAGAAATCCTTGGGTGACAGAAGAAATATTGAATTTGATTGACGAAAGGAGAAAATATAAACATGAAGTAAATGAAACAGACAAAGAGGAATACAAACGTCTCACAAATCAGATCGACAGGAAGTGTGAAATGGCTAAGTAGGCATGGCAAGAGGACAAATGTATGGATGTAGAGGCTTATCTCACTAGGGGTAAGGTAGATGCTGTGTACAGGAAAATTAAAGAGACCTTTGGAGAAAAGAGAACCTCTTGTATGAATATCAAGAGCTCAGATGGAAACCCAGTTCTAAACAAAGAAGGGAAAACAGGAATGTGGATGGAGTCTATACAAGGGCGATGTATTTGAGGGCAATGTTATAGAAATGGAAGAGGATGTAGATGAAGATGAAATGGGAGATATCATACTGCGTGAAGAGTTTGATAGAGCACGGAAAGACCTAAGTCGAAACAAGGCCCCGGGAGTAGACAACAGTCCATTAGAACTACTGACGGCCTTGGGAGAGTTAGTCCTGACAAAACTCCACCATCTGGTGAGCAAAATGTATGAGACAGGCGAAATACCCTTAGCCTTCAAGAAGAATTTAATAATTCCAATCCCAAAGAAAGCAGGCTTTACAGATGTGAAAATTACCGAACTATCAGTTTATTAAGTCACGGCTGCCAAATACTAAAGCGAATTCTTTACAGATGAATGGAAAAACTGGTAGAAGCCAACCTCGGGGAAAATCAGTTTGGATTCCGTAGAAATATGGGAACACGTGAGGCAATATTGACCCTACGACTTATTTTATAAGCTAGATTAAGGAAAGGCAAACCTACGTTTCTAGCATTTGTAGACTTAGAGAAAGCTTTTGACAATGTTAACTGGAATACTCTCTTTCAAATCCTGAAGGTGGCAGGGGTAAAATACAGGGACCGAAAAGCTATTTACAGTTTGTACAGAAACCAGATGGTAGTTATACGAGTCGAGGGACATGAAAGCGAAGCAGTGGTTGGGAAGGGAGTGAGACAGTTTTGTAGCCGCTCCCCGATGTTGTTCAATCTGTATATTGAGCAAGCAGTAAAGGAAACAAAAGAAAAATTTGGAGTAGGTATTAAAATCTATGGAGAAGAAACAAAAGCTTTAAGGTTCGCCGATGGCATTGTAATTCTGCCCGAGACAGCAAAGGACTTGGAAGAGCAGTTGAAACGAATGGACAGTGTCTTGAAAGGAGGATATACGATGAACAGCAACAAAAGCCAAACTAGGATAATGGAATGTAGTAAAATTAAGTCGGGTGATGCTGAGGGAATTAGATTGGAAAATGAGACACTTAAAGTAGTAAAGGTGTTTTGCTATTTGGGGAGCAAAATAACTGATGATGGTCGAAGTAGAGAGGATATAAAATGTAGACTGGCAATGGCAGGGAAAGCGTTTCTGAAGCAGAGAAATTGTATGGAGTGTAGCCATGTATGGAAGTGAAACATGGACGATAAGTGGTTTGGACAAGAAGAGAATAGATGCTTTCGAAATGTGGTGCTATAGAAGAATGCTGAAGATCAGATGGATACATCACATAATTAAAGAGGAAGTCTTGAATAGAATTGGGGAGAAGACACAACTTGACTAGAAGAAGGGATCGGATGGTAGGACATGATCTGAGGCATAAAGGGATCGGCAATTTAGTATTGGAGGGCATAGTAAAGGGTAAAAATCGTAGAGGGAGACCAAGAGATGAATACTCTAAGCAGATTCAGAAAGACGTAGGTTGCAGTAGGTCATGGGAGATGAAGAAGCTCGCACAGGATAGAGTAGCATGGAGAGCTGCATCAAACCAGTCTCAGGACTGAAGACCACAAAAACAACAACAATCCCCTCAGCGTCGCAGGAGAACTTCACCATGATTCTACCGGCTGAGGACGCGTCTCTGAACTTTCTCTTTGGAGGAGTGGTGGAGTGGCGCCACTCCATGGATTGCCTTCTTATTTCTTGTTCGTGGTGATGTATCATCGCCTGAGACAATGAGCGACAGGGAAATTGTAACGATCAGCATCATAGCGCGCAAGGAGTTCCTCACGTATCTACATCTACATCTACATCCATAATCCGCAAGCCACCTGACGGTGTGTGGCGGAGGGTACCCTGAGTACCTCTATCGGTTCTGCCATCTATTCCAGTCTCGTACTATTCGTGGAAAGAAGGATTTTCGGTATGCCTCTTTGTGAGCTCTAATTTCTCTGATTTTATCCTCATGGTCCCATCGCGACATATACGTAGGAGGGAGCAATATACTGCTTGACTCCTCGGTGACGGTATGTTCTCGAAACTCCAACTAAAGTCCGTACCGAGCTACTGAGCGTCTCTCCTGCACAGTCTTTCACTGGAGTTTATCTATCATCTCCGTAACGCTTTCGCAATTACTAAATGATCCTATAACGAAGCGCGCTGCTCTCCGTTGGATCTTCTCTATCTCTTCTATCAACCCTATCTGGTACGGATCCCACACTGCTGAGCAATATTCAAGTAGTGGGCGAACAAGTGTACTGAAACCTACTTCCTTTGTTTTCGGTTTGTATTTCTTTAGGATTCTTCCAATGAATCTCAGTCTGGCATCTGCTTTACCTACGATCAACTTTATATTGATCATTCCATTTTTAATCACTCCTAATGCGTACTCCCAGATAATTTATGGAATATACTGCTTCCAGTTGCTGACCTGCTATATGTAGCTAAATGATAAGGGATCTTTCTTTCTATGTAGACGCAGCACGTTACATTTGTTTGCACTAAGATTCAGTTGCCATTCCCTGCACCATGCGTCAATTCGCCGCAGATCCTCCTGCATTTCAGTACAATTTTCCATTGTTACAACCTCTCGATATACCACAGCATCATCCGCAAAAAGTCTCAGTGAGCTTCCGATGTCATCCACTAGGTCATTTATGTATATTGTGAATAGCAACGGTCCTACGACACTCTTCTGCGGCACACCTGAAATCACTCTTACTTCCGAAGACTTGAAAATGACATGTTGCGTTCTGTTATCTAGGAACTCTTCAATCCAGTCACACAATTGGTCTGATAGTCCATATGCTCTTACTTCGTTCATTAAACGATTGTGGGGAACTGTATCAAACGCCTTGCGAAGTCAAGAAACACGGCACCTACCTGGGAACCCGTGTCTATGGCCCTCTGAGTCTCGTGGACGAATAGCGCGAGCTCGGTTTCACACGATTGTCTTTTTCGAAACCCATGCTGATTCCTACAGAGTAGATTTCTAGTCTCCAGAAAAGTCATTATACTTGAACATAAAACGTGTTCCAAAATTCTACAACTGATAGACGTTAGAGATATAGGTCTATAGTTCTGCACATCTGTCCGTTCTTTGTTGTGGGCCTGCCGTTGTGACCGAGCGGTTCTAGGCGCTTCAGTCCGGAACCGCGCTGCTGCTACGGTCGCAGGTTCAAATGCAGCCTCGGGCATGGATGCGTGTGATATCCTTAAGTTAGTTAAGTTTAAGTACTTCCAAGTCTAGCGCACTGATGACCTCAGATGTAAAGTCGCACAGTGCTCAGAGCCATTTGAACCATTTGTTTGTTGTGGTCTTACGTTGGGAGGCGAGGAAGACAACGGCCAAAAACCTTTAAGTGCCGAAACTGGTGGACAACTGTGTCAGCACTACCAATAGAAGAGACGTCAAGTTGTGCAGTGGTGTGTTTAGTTGTGATCCGTTGATCACCTCGAGTGATAGGGTCCGCACGTTCCAACACTTCAGGAGTCACAGCTGTGTATAGCTGGCCGGCACGTGGTTGATCTGACCGGTTTGCGCAACCTTGCGCGACATCGTTGCGACGATGACAGATGCCTTTCACAACGACAGATAGAGCTTTTATTCATTCCCAGATCCCCATAGATATTCTGCAAGCTCCTATGATTACCTGCGATACTCTTGTTTTCCGCCAAAAGAGACTCAACGACAGCTCTCTGGTTTGAACGCACCTCCATTACAGATGCCATTTTGAAGGCTAGGCACAGCGAAGCCACCTATCGGAACTTTGGGAAACTACAGGGGCTGGACGGGAATAATCCACTATATACCACGACAAATTTCGCAATTTTTCAACCGAAGTTGCCTGAGAAAAACTTTGTTGCATTACTTATTTAACGGTCCTCGAATGTGTGTGTGTGTGTGGGGGGGGGGGGGTGTATGTATATTTCTTCTGAAAATATTTATTTTTCATAATTCCAGCCTGTTGGATAGTAATAAGCTGTATATCTATTTATTTCTGATATTTAATTTTTGAAATAATTTAGTATTTCTACTGCTAAAAAACTACTGTCAAACTCTTAACCAGTTACCCAACTATCAGTTCTACAGAATCTGTTGTCTGTTCATTTCATTTCGTGCTTTTAACTTGCAGCTGATTACTCCACACTTCCGTGATCACTTGCTCCAACGCAATGTAGATTCTTGGCACACTATTTCTTACGGTGGTCGCTGACCTCACAAGGGAAACTCCCCATTTCACCACCCTCAGGTTTAGTGGTAAGATTGCCCAGTGTATATTACGTCAAAAACAGAGCACAGATCAAGCACGAAAGCAGGGAAAGGCGTACAGAAAAAAGCAGACTAGAAACAGTGAACTGTCCAAGAACAAGAAGTACAATAAAAAGCAGAAGCAGACAGCAACGGTGTTGTGGGTAAATGGTCACGATGTTGGACTGGCAAGCGCGCGAGTCGTGTTCAAAACTCCCTCGTGCCATTTATTTATCCTTTTGTCCACAACATTATCAACTGTCTGTCAGGTCATTGAAATGTCTGTCCTCTTTCTGAAGTCTTGGCAGTTATCATACCATGCACTGGTTATAGAATATGAGTCGTGTGGTAATTTGACATATAAACTGTGTGATTGTGTAATTGTTGCCTTCATTTCTTTCAGTTTATGTGAGAAACTATTATGTTCTCCCCATTCCCTTGGGAGTGATGCTATTCACATTCATTTGAACACCTAAATTGAGCAGGGAGGCATACACCATGTGATCAAAAGTATCCGGACGCCCTCCAAAACATACGTTTTCCATATTAGTTGCATTTGCTGCTACCTACAGCTAGATCATATCAGCGACCTGAGTACCCATTAGACATAGTGAGAGAGCAGAATGGGGCGCTCCGTGGAACTCATGGTGATTGGGTGTCGTTTGTGTCATACGTCTGTTTCCGATGTAATAGTGAAGTGGAAACGTGAAGGAACACAAACAGCACAAAAGCGTACAGGCCGAACTCCTTTGTTGACTGACAGAGACTACCGACAGTTGAAGAGGTTCGTAATGTGGAGCAGGCAGACATTTATCCACACCATCACACAGGAATTCCAAACTGCGTCAGGATCCACTGCAAGTACTACGAAAGTTCGCCAAGAGGTGAGAAAACTTGGATGTCATGGTCGAGTGGCTGCTCATAAGCCACACATCACGCCGGTAAATGCCAAACGATGCCTCGCTTGTTGTAAGGACGATTGTACAGTGGAAAAACGTTCTGTGGAGTGACGAATCACGGTAGACAATGTGGCGATCCGATGGCAGGGTATGGGTATTTAGAATGCCCGCTGAACGTCATCCGCCAGTTTGTGTAGTGCCAACAGTAAAATTCGGAGGCGATGATGTTATGTTTTTCAGTGGAGGGGGCTTGCACTCATTGTTGTTTTGCATGGCACTATCACAATACAGGTTTGCCGGCCGGTGTGGTCGAGCGGTTCTAGGCGCTTCAGTCTGGAACCGCGCGACCGCTACGGTCGCATGTTAGAATCCTGCCTCGGGCATGGTTGTGTGTGATGTCCTTAGGTTAGTTAGGTTCAAGTAGTTCTAAGTGACTGATAACCTCAGTCTAGGTGACTGATGACCTCAGAAGTTAAGTCCCATAGTGCTCAGAGCCATTTTGAGTCAACAACACAGACCTACATTGACGTTTTAGGTACCTTCTTGTTACCACTGTTGAAGAGCAATTCGGGGATGGTGATTGCATCTTTCAACACGATCGAGCACCTGTTCTTAATGCACGGAGTGGCTACCCAACAATAACATTCCTGTTATGGACTGGCCTGCTCGGAGTCCGAACCTGAGGCCTGTTTTGAAACGCCGACTTCGTCCCAGGCCTCACCAAAAATGTTTCAGATGGCTCTAAGCACTTTGAGACTTAACATCCGATGTCATGAGTCCCCTAGACTTAGCACCCGAGGCAGGTTTCGAACCTGCGACCGTAGCAGCCGTGTGGATCCGGACTGAAGCGTCTAGAACCGCTCCACTACAGCAGCCAGCTTTTCACGAGGGATTCTCGACAGTTTCTAGGTTGCAGTGGAAATTTTATGTCTACATGTACATAGTTTAACATCTCTTATTACATCCATAACCAAGTAATGATAGTGTAACTTGTGTACTTCATATCTTGGATGCTTTTTGCCAGGAGCACATACCTGTGGAAATTGACGTCTTGTCGACGTTTTGTATCAGATGAGATACGTCAGCATTACAGGCAGCCAGAAGACAGCCTTGTTTTACTTTCCTGTCTTGCTTCTAGATCACATGATTTTACAATTGCTTTCTTCCATATTGAATACTATCACCATAAATCGTCTGTCCCTTCTTACGATCTGAAAACATTGTGGAGGCAGAAGATATAGCCTCAGTGGCTAACGGCTCACCAGTTACTGAACTCTGCAATGTTCTTAACAAAAGAATAAACAAAATATAAAAAGTGTACAAATATTGTAAGTAGGCTGTTTAGGTTTTTTTATTGGTAACGCCGCCGCCACGTAGCGCTCTGTATCACTGGCTGTGCCGTGTGCAGTCTGTGGCTGTTTGGCATTGTTGTAATTCTCGCCATTGTAGTGTTGGGCAGCGGCAGCTGGATGCTAACAGCGCGTAGCGTCGCTCAGTTGGAGGTGAGCCGCCAGCAGTGGTGGACATGGGGAGAGAGATGGAGGAGTTTTGAAATTTGTAAGAATTGGTGTCATGAACTGACATATATATATATATATATATATATATATATATATATATATATATATATATATATATATATATTGTGACTATTAAGGTAAATACATTGTTTGTTCTCTATTAAAACCTTTCATTTGCTAACTGTGCCTCAGTAGTTAGTGACTTCCGTAGTTTGAATCTTTTATTTAGTTGGCAGTAGTGGCGCTCGCTGTATTGCAGTAGCTTGAGTAACGAAGATTTTTGTGAGGTAAGTGATTTGTGAGACGTATAGGTTAATGTTAATCAGGGCCATTCTTTAGTAGGGATTTTTGGAAGTCAGATTGCGTTGCGCTAAAAATATTGTGTGTCAGCTTAAGTACATTCGTGTATAATTGTTCAAAGGGGACGTTTCACATAGACCAGTCGTGGATAAAATTTTCTAAGGGGACGTTTCATATGTCGACCCTTAGCCGAGGATACCTCACTGGAATCTTCTGATTTTTTCTTGTAGTTTGTGTAATTAATGTAGATTTTTTTATTGCTAGCGCGTAATCATAGAGGGAATTTCCTTTGTAGTTGTAGTCATTCACTGTTGTACAGTACAACAGTTGTGGCATGCATGTAGAGTTGCACCAAGTATTTCGCAGCTGCGCTTGCAATTAACTAGATATTATTTTCAGTGCTATGTTAATGTGTTCTCTTATTTTTTCTCTTCAAATTGTGCTTTTCTGTGTTGTCGTGTGAAAAATTGTGACAATAATGGCGTGTGAAAAACGTAATACTAGGCTCCAAAGTAAACTGAGAAATGACAGTGAAGACGAAAGCAGTGTGTTCGCGCCACCATGTAATGAATTAACTAATGTTCAAAGTAGTAATTTGGTAATTGTGTGTAGGGAAATGGAGCGGGTTGCAAATAATGGTGTAGGCAGTGAAACAATTAGTGAACAGGGAAGCGTTATCGATCGATCGTTCGGCAACAGCTCGCCTCAGGATTCCGAAATGACAGGACACAATCTTGCAAATACTGTAGATTCAGATTTTGCGTCCTCACCGTTTTCTCAAATAAATCAAGACACATTTTCTGCTTTTCAAAATGCGAATATTGCCGGTTCAAATGAACTGCCGAAAAGCACTGAGGAACATGTTTCAGACACCAGTGCACTGTTATTACAGTTAATGCAACAAATGGGACAAAAGCTTCAAAAGTTAGACACAATGGAACAAAATCTTCAAAAGTTAGACAAAATGGAACAAAATCTTCAAAAGTTAGACACAATGGAACAAAATCAGAGACAAACACAGCAAAATTTAGACACAATGGAACAAAATCAGAGACAAACAGAGCAAAAGTTAGACGAAATGGAGCAAAAGCTTCAAAGGTTAGACTCAGTGGAACATACACTTGAACAAACACGTGAAGATTTAACTACTGAATTACATAAAATCGAATCGAAATGTCAAAAAGTCTGTAATGACGTAAAAACACAAATTTGTGAGCATTTCCAACCAATTTTTTCGAGGCATGAAAATGCATTACAGAATCACGAAGCAGCCATAAAAGAACTGCAAACAATTGTTCATGAAAATCATGAGACCTTGCAAGCTAAAATTGACTCAGTTGCATCTACCGATTCGGTTACGCAACTTGCAAAAACTCAAGAAAACTTAAAGGACACAGTAGATACTCTGAAAATTGGTTCAGAAAGACACATGGAGGACATTAGTTCATTATCAGAGGAAGTAGTTGAACTTTCAGATTAGCTAAATAATTTATCTACGAAGGTAGATGATAATTTGAATGACACAAAACCGGTAGTCTTTAATGACACAGAAGAGTGCGAACAAATTAGGAAATTCAAACAAAGTCTGAATCAAATTAGTACGCAACACCAAAGAGAAATCCGGGAAGTACAAGATCAGCTGACACAGGTAATACAACAATTACGTATTTTAGAGGACACTCGCGCTCCAATACGGGAAGAGGGACATAGAAATACGGAACAGCCACAAAATAATAACACAGGGCATTTCGGAAATCATGAAAGTAATTGGCAAGGTGCACCGAATTTTGAGATGGAACCGCCGATACGAAGTAACAATGACCGATATGCTACCCGCCGACACGATGATTTTGACTATAAGCTGTTCATTACTGCACGTAAATTCAAAACATTTAAGAATTCTGACAACGACATTCATCCACAAGCATGGCTTCATCAATTCTCTCATTGTTTTCCTCCCAACTGGTCATTGGAGCACAGATTAGAATTTATGTGTGGCTACTTAGAGAATGAACCAGCTGTAAGAATGCGATCCTTCCTCTCAGCGTATTGGTCTCAAGCTGCACAAGGCCGAGTAAAACATAGCATCATAATGATGAAACGTTTCGAGCAGTTTGAATTTTCCAGTCTTATGAAATATTTTGAAGACATGTTGCATAAGAATCAATATCTTTCAAATCTATACAGCCCCTCAGAACTCATCCGCATTTGCTTAATCAAACTGCCTGAACATTTACGACATATTATTTTGGCAGGACGTTGCAAAGACGACATCGAAGCTTTTCAGGGACTCTTACAAGAATTAGAAATTGACACTGACAATCGCGGAACGCGAAAACAGAAGCACAATAATTACAGGTCATATCCGTCGCAATTCCGCGATGAAAGAAATAACAACTGGACACGACAAGGCTATTCTTACAACACAAACCGTGACCAAAACAGACACCACCCGTATGACAACCACTGGCAGAGTAATAGATACAGAGAAAGATCGTATTTCCGTAGTAATGAACATGACAGAGACAATCATAGAAACAAACAATATGGGAACCAAAACAATTATTATCACGGGAGACAGAATAATTTCAGAGGCAACGGTCCACCGTGCAGTGATAATTCAGGGAGAAATTCTCCACCACGTGACCGACAAGAAATTAATTACAGAAATTACCGACATGACGACAGACGATATGATCGTAACGACAGACCCGAATTGCATCAGAACTGGCGAGCTTCAAACAGGGCGGGGCCTTCTCGACAAGGTGAATTTTTAGAAGTTAGGTCTCCTAATCCCAATAACGACGCCCGCCAACAAAGAGACAGACAATGACCCGCACCGCAGGCAGCCACGTGCGCCGGCTGGCTCAGAGAAAAATAACATAGACAGACGCTAACCTTGAGAAAAATTCCAGTATTCCTTACTGACGTAACCACATGATAATTGCTTTTCAGTTGACAGTCTGCGTACTAGGAAGAGTAAGGGTTTACACCACATTTCACATGTAAAACCATTTATTTAAAGATAATCTGCTTTTTAACTTAGTCTTAGCTATAAAACTTTTCACTTAACGTTACTAGTGTGCTTTGTCAGACTTAGAATCTGTTAACATGCAACAATGTTTTGAAGTTAACTATCCAGTCTAGAACGTAGGGAACATATTTAAACAGAAATTACGAATGCATTGTTATAGTGAACAGACGTCACAGTGTTATTGTGCGTGTACATTCTTGCTTGTTAGTTGCACGATTACGTAACGACCATAAGGCTCACATACTTAGAACATTTACCAGTATTGCTAATGGGATTTTAATGCAACATTTTGGTTTACTTGAAAATACATTCTGGATTTAAAGTACTTTCTGTGAGATACCAGATGACACAGTGGTTAGTTTATGTGACAGCTACACGATTTTATCACGACGCTACTAATGAGTGACAATTTACAATGTTGCTTTTGCAGTTTATCTGTTTTATATCTGCACAGTTTTTCTGAATTTTTTTTGAAAGTAAAACATGTTTTAGTAGTAACGTTTGTGGTATAGCTACAATGAGACAGCCTTTTCTGTAGCACAACAATACGTACAGTACAGTACTTACTTCATCACGGCAATAAGCGTAATAACTAAGATATCTATACGCAAAGCATTTCAATTTCGTTTATCATGAGGTAAGTACATTGACTTCTGCAGAACTTAGCTTTTGGAGGACAACAACTACGACACTTCCACAGAGATTGTCTTACATCAAGACGCACATTTAGCGCTACAGGACACGCATTAAACTATTTATTTTTCACCATATTTGAATTACAAAGAAAGTTTTCCGTGATACATTTCATTCCATTGCTGTAATCTGTAACACCTGAGGATATAATTACATTATCCTCAGGGGGGTACACGCTTACTTTGTGTACCATGTGTTTGGCAAGCACAAGGAGCCCTAGCTAATATGGTATTTGTTTATACAACTTTACACATCGGTACCATATTTCTCTAACATATAAATTACACAGCTATCTGATCATTTAACTGAGAGAGACAAACATTTACTTTACTACATCAGTGACAGATGTTTACGTAATTACACCATTGGATAACTTCACACTTACGAAGTTGTATTTTGTGAACTGTTCATATTTTTTTCGGAACCATTGTGATACTATGAGAGCTTTGAATGATATATTTGGTATGGAATCATGATTTTTAAAGTACGTTTGAGGTAGTTGACACTTTTGACATGAGCAGAGAATTTTTATTAGGTTTTGAAATTATTGGAGGAAGCTACGACGATTTAGAGAGTTGACTGAGGTGTTATGATGTTATTATTACGACGACGATGTGAATTATGCTGCTGAAGTATGTTTAAGCTGATGCTATATGAGTTATTTGATTATGCTACGTATCTGTTATGATGAAGTATTGAAGAAGGGGCGACGAATAAGGTAAGTAATAATGAGTAGTGGTTAGGGACTCTGGTTTGTGAAAAAGGGTGTTAGAAACCAAGAATCGTACTTTAAGAGTTATGAAATGTGTGTATACGCGTGATTGTATCACAAGGCCACCAAAAATTTTTGGACACTGTTTTATTTACAGGATTTTGTTTCTACATATTTGTAATGCAAATGCTTGACCTGTGAAATTTTTTATATGAGACTGCCACTTTAGCGGAAACTGGTGTCGTAAATATTTCGGTAAGAAAGTTTAGTGACCACCTGGACGTAATGCGTCGTCGGCGCCCAGCTGGGCGACAGCCACCGGGAAACAAGCCATTAGTGTGTGCCTTTCTGAGGCACAGGTGGAGAAAAAAATAAAGAGGCCATTACCCTCTCTATTGAAATTCCTTTGTAGAAAGCATAGCAAAAACGACACGCTCATTACTTGGAAAGATATTTTCTTACATATGCATACCTGACAATGACAAGCGTCTTTCTACGAGAGTTGAGAGAATTTCTACTAACTTATGAAATGTCACATGACTATTGAATGATATTTTTGTGCTTTGCTTTTCATGGTTGCTTATTTCATTTAATATCTGTTTTCCAGCTGTGTTGCATAATTGATTTTATAAAAAAAAAATTAAATGCATTTGCTAACGTGAACACTTTCTGCCAACAGATCTATTAAATAATAATTTTATGATCTATATTCTTCGAAAAAGGAGCACTTTGAATAGAAAGAACAATAAGAAGGGATTAATCACAGTAACTGAATACAAAATTTTCTTTTCAAGTACACGGTAACATTTTTTTACAATAAATTTTTGTGGTGCACCACTTTAATTGCATAGACATTAAGATGTGAATAGACATTGTCCTTATCTGCATTGTTGTCTTTAGTGTAACATTTTTTCTGCTTGAGCTTTGTCATGTTTAGGTATAAGTTATAGCATTTGCTGCGGCTGTTTGCCATTCATAGTGCTACTGAATGTCACTTTGTATTACTAGGTTAAGCCAATTTTATAAATGATTTATTTTTCTTGTTTGCTGCGCATTGCCCTATATTAGTTGTAATGTTGCTGCCTTTTTTTCCAATTTCCATTTTTTTTTATCATTGCTGTTTGTGTAAATTGTTTTGTGCTGCTGCTTTGCCTCGTCCCTTAGTTAAGCATCTGAGCTCAGTAGATTTAAGTTATCTTAAGAGGGGGTAGACTATATAAGAATCTAACTATGATTAATTGGAAGAAAAGCATTGAGAAGCTATAAGAAAATGGTTTGGCCAAAAAAGTAGTGTACAGTGGAGAAAAACTATTTTTGAAAGAGGATGTGAACAGAATACAAAAAGCAGGTTTAGATAGGACTTTTTGGGAATAATGATGATCTAAGGGAGATCTCTATGCAAAATACTGCAGTAAAACAAACCCTGTTCTTTCTTTGTGTTATCCCACTATGTGTTTGTGTACCCTTGTGTATTTGTTTTCACCTGTCTCTGTTTCATATTTTTTCTCTAATAATACTAAGCTTCATTCACTATGATGAGGAATACTGTTATCCTCAAAAATAATTTGCATAAATAACATGTTATTTACTTTGTAAAGACGTTTACACATTATCTATTCTGTTTTGTTCTAATGCTCATCTGTGAAGTTGAGGTTTCAAAAGCTATTCTGATCTTTTATGTATGTACTTCTGTCGTAATTTTTGTAACACTGATGTATTTGCTATTTCGATTCTTTTGTAAAGCCTGTACTACTACAAATGTTATCTGTATTGTTATGTTCTTTAAAGATGTATTTTGTACCTTTCTTATTGTATTCTTATGTTATAAAATTGTAATTGACACCAGTTCATCAAATTAAGTAACTTGTAAATTACATTTCACTGCACACATTTCTGTTGGTCATAGTATATGGACAATATGTGAGAAGTAGGGATTGATAGTGTTTGCAAGTGTATTGACATTTCAGCAAGGGACTGGTTAACAGCATTGCTGGTTCTAAGGACAATTCCAAAAACTTTGTGAGGGGACAAGTGGTGGGTTATGGACTTGCTATGTTATCCGCAAGACTCTTCAATGGTGATTGTGCGCCTGCACAGTCAAACAGATGGCTGCTGGCCATCTCTACAATGACTACAGTGGGTCTACACCTTTGATGACCCACCAATACCATTATTTCTACAAGGACTGCAGTGGGTCTGCACCTCTGGTGGCCCACCAATAGTAATCTCTACCAGGACTACAGTGGGTCTGCTCTGTGATGACCTACCTACCGATAGTCTTCAACGTTGACTGACTCTGCTGTGACCCATTACCTGTCTGCATGTCAAGAGTCAGCACTGTCTGTCTGTTGGAAGGACAACACTACTTCTTCAAGACTGCTTAGAAATCTACTACTTCCAAGTGCAATTTCTTTTATTGCTCAGACTTTGAAAAAAACACTGCAATTTCACTATGATGAACGATCAGGACTGTCTTTATGGACTGTGAGAGAATTTTAGCTTCTGGCCAACATTGTATCAATAAGTGTGTGCATTTGATATCTTTGTTATAGTAATTATGAAAAATTTTATCAAATCATTATTGGCCACTGCCCAAAACAATTTGTAAAATTTTTTGTGGGGAGCATGGGGGCTATGTAAGTAGGCTGTTTAGGTTTTTTTATTGGTAACTCCGCCGCCACGTAGCGCTCTGTATAAAAATCACTGGCTGTGCCGTGTGCAGTCTGTGGCTGTTTGGCATTGTTGTAATTCTCGCCATTGTAGTGTTGGGCAGCGGCAGCTGGATGCTAACAGCGCGTAGCGTCGCGCAGTTGGAGGTGAGCCGCCAGCAGTGGTGGACATGGGGAGAGAGATGGAGGAGTTTTGAAATTTGTAAGAATTGGTGTCATGAACTGATATATATATATATATATATATATATATATATATATATATATATATATATATATATATATATATATATATATTGTGACTATTAAGGTAAATACATTGTTTGTTCTCTATTAAAACCTTTCATTTGCTAACTGTGCCTCAGTAGTTAGTGACTTCCGTAGTTTGAATCTTTTATTTAGTTGGCAGTAGTGGCGCTCGCTGTATTGCAGTGGCTTGAGTAACGAAGATTTTTGTGAGGTAAGTGATTTGTGAAACGTATAGGTTAATGTTAATCAGGGCCATTCTTTAGTAGGGATTTTTGGAAGTCAGATTGCGTTGCGCTAAAAATATTGTGTGTCAGCTTAAGCACATTCGTGTATAATTGTTCAAAGGGGACGTTTCACATAGACCAGTCGTGTACAATTTTTCTAAGGGGACGTTTCAATATATGCAACTGTATGTGTACGTATTATATGTGTAAAATGGTGGCTCATGGTTATACAAGAACTTTATATGTGGCATATGTAACGGAGGAATAATTGTCGTCTTTGTTCCGTACAGGTCGACTTGTGTGTTCATCTCCATCATTTGAAGCTGTGAGGTCGGTCCATAATAGAGGACAA
The DNA here is from genome assembly GCF_023897955.1 of Schistocerca gregaria. Lineage (NCBI taxonomy): Eukaryota > Metazoa > Arthropoda > Insecta > Orthoptera > Acrididae > Schistocerca > Schistocerca gregaria. Next base: position 917,685,792 of record NC_064922.1, read on the forward strand.
TAGGAGAGAGAAGAAAATTTGGAAATTTATAGTAAGGTCTTACGGGGCCAAACTGCTGAGTTCGTCGGTCCTCAAGCTTACCCACTACTTACACACTAACTTAAACCAACTTACGCTAAGGGCAGCACACACACACCCATACCGGAGAGACAACTCGAACGTCTGACGGGTGGAGTAGGAGAGAGACTTACAACGTGGCGATGCACGAATAGACGACGGACGACGTGCTGTCTTCGGATGCAGCAGAAGCAGATTACAGGTGCTATACAGCGAGTCTGTTCGTAAAGCATTTTGCAGCGCCTCGTACGAAATTCTAAATGTGACGTCGGCTAAACATACAGGAAGGACTGACATTCAATTTTAAATTTCAAAAAGATAGTGAAGAAATGTTTTTAACTGTGTTAGACTTAAATCAGTTTCATGGACAGCGGCTTATGCTACAGAGATTAGCAACTCCGAATTTGTAGGAAATGTAATTAGGCTTATTATGCTGAGCTAGAAGAAAGTACAAAAGCTCTTGGAACAGTCACATTACTATAAACGATAATGTGAATTTGTCCGTAAGAATGCGAGCTTCGAAAGCTGATACCGCGGGCACTGCACGAGGGGGAAAAAAATTGCAGCACCCTGAAGGACGAGGTTGCTATATTGCCAAGTGGCGTGACAGGTAGTTTATCACTGTGGGAGTGTATGGTAACAAATTCAGACCAAAGAAACAGACAATTCACAGTCACAGGTGTCGATACAGCAGCCCCCCCCCCTTTCCTCACTCCTCGGATGATATCAGGCATGTATTCTCGTATGCTACAGCCATAGAAGTGCCGAATGGCATCCTGTGATAGATTATCCCCTGTATCTTGTGTCTTTGTTGGAATTTGACAATAGTTTTTGCAATCCAAGGAGAACGAGTAGGTTCCAGCTTCATCATGTCCCATACACATTCAAAACTACCATTGCCCAGAGATCTCGTGATCTTGCTGGCCAGAACAGTTGTTTTACACCACGAAGAGCGCGTTGTGCCGTAGCAACCACTTGCGAACGTGAACTGTCCGGCTGACAAAGCACATCACGTTACTTGCGAAGACGTGACAGTAGGGCGGGGATAACAGCCTGTACAGTGCAGTGGGCACTGTGTGTAGAGTGCGGGATGGGACCTGTGTGTCGTGGGCGAAAGCACTCTGGAATCTGCAGCTCACCACGTGCCACACACGTGTAAGTCCATTGTTCGTCTAAAGACAGAATCCATTCCCATCACTGAAGGCAACAGAGCACCTATCAACTGTTCAGTCAATACTATCACGACACCAAAGAAGTCGTGACTGACGGAATATTGGGGTCAGCGGTAGCCTGGCAAAACCCAAATGTGTTCTCAGCCCTTCTGTAAGCAGATGGTTCCCAATGGTCCCTCACAATACAGCAGGTGCTACATGTGTTCTGATTTCGTCCATGGTTGATGTTCGGTAGGCCACTACTTCTCACACAATGCTCCTATTTTGACGTGATTCTGTACTATGTGGACGTCCAGGAACTGGTTCACAGATGTGGGATTGTTGCTCAGACCACTGCTGAAAGCTGCGATTCTCCACCTATAGCTTGTGCCAAAAATATGCAGTGGTCCGTCGATAGATCCACTTAGGTTCGCGCAGGCCCACAACGCGACTCCGTTCAATGTACTCGTCGGTGGAGCATGGTTTTTCCCTAGAATGTATTGTGTGTTGCAAACACTGCTCACCTCCAAACTCAGCACAGTGTCTGCCAGCAGAGTAGAAACAGATGGTGCATAGACAGGCCTTCTAAGCCCGATCTGATGGCCGATAACTGTGACAAATGCATCACTATCTACAGCGCTTGAGAATGTTACATTGTTTCCGGCCGAGCACCAGTGCTTCTGGATTGTAACTATTCTCTTTTACTCTGTTTATCTATCATTATCCATACATAACACCTTTTGTTGGTAGTAACTGGGGTACTCAACCCCAGGTGGTCCATACATCTGCTTTGGCACTTTGTTTTCCGACTAGTGAATACGCCTGCCCAGTGTGGTACAAATCCGCCCATACGAAAGAAGCAATCGTAGCCCTTAATGGAAATGCTAAGTTAATTACTGGATGTCTGAAACCAATTCTTGGTGATAAACTGTATAGACTGTCAGGCATTGTTCCACCTGACATACGCCGGAATGTAACAGTAAATGCTAAAAGCAAGAAATTCGAAGAAAATGAACTACACCAATACGTGCACCTACCGCACAAAGACATAGGTTGAAGTGTAGGTAGAAGTTTTAGCAGTCAGTATCTCAATTAAATACATCAGCCAAGGAAGCCAGAGACAAATTTGGGCGCGAAAATAAGTCAACGCCGAGCATGGATAAATCCAGCAGCACGCTTACCATTCGGACACAACATAGACAGGACTACATGGAAATCACTCAACACATTATGGGCGGGCGTTGGCAAACATAAAGACAGTCTTATGAAGCGTGGATCCTTACACTGTGTGAAAATGGAGAAGTACAGACAGCCGAACATGTGTGAAAGTAAACTAGCACTGCCGAAAAAGGCATTCCTAGTCAAGAGAAGTCTACTAGTATAAACATTGACCTTAACTTGTGGAAGAAGTTTCTGAAAATGTACGTTTGGAGCGCACGTTGTGTGATAGTCGGACATGGAGTGTGGGAAAACCGGAACAGAAGAGACTCGAAGCCTTTGAGATATGGTGCTACAAAAGAATTTTGAAAGTTAGTTAAGAAATTAGGAGGTTCTCTGAGTATCGGAGAGGAAACGAACATACAGAAAACACTGACAAGAAGGAGGGAAGGCTCGGCGGAGACCTTCCATGCTACTAGAGGGAGCTGTAGAGGGTAAACCTTTAGAGGAAGGCAAATACTGGAATACATCCAGCAAATAACTGAGGACGTAGGGTGCCATTCCTACTCTGAGTAGGAAAGATTGACACCGGAGAGGAATTTGTGGTGAGCTGTACCGAACCAGTCAGAAGACTGACGACTCAAAAACACATTTTTGGAATAAATAGGCAAACAAAACAGAATAAATGAATACAAGATAAATGAAGGAGCAGAACGGAACAGACAGTGCGGGAACCATTAGAAACTTGTGAGGATTAACTGAGTTTTTAAGATGGAGATGTATTGAGCTGCGTTGGTCTTTTAATATTAAATCAAGAGAGTGAGTTAGATGTTTGTTGACTTTCACGGCTTACACCAGATTAAGTTTTTATCCTTTGTATTTTAAGTGGAGGGCATGGGGCTGTGGGCGATAGCTGTGGCCGTAACTCAGTACGTGCTCAGTAAATGTGGGTTCATAATTCTGTAACCTCCACCTGCGTTCATTTCAGCCAGCCTAATTTGCTATGTCTGTACATGATCGAACAATATAAAACATATCACCAGCACAACAAGTGATTTTATTTACTCCACTTTTGGTTTACTAGCAAACAGCTGCTGGGCCTTATCCTTAGTACTGAAGATACATTGAACTCTGCTGTTTCTCATATAGTTTGGAATCCTATAGTTGCAGGATTTCAGCATTTTTCCTCAATTATATGCTACCTGTCCTACCTAGTTCCTGCAAAAATTCGAAGGATCAGTAGCTGGAACATACAGGTGCGATATAATTACGATGTTTGTAGTCTATGCAACATGTGATAGCCTTTGATTGAGACAATAAATTTTATTCTGTCTACTCTAAAATCTTATCTGAAAGTGGGAACAGAAAAGAGACGGTGCGCTACTGAGTGCAAAATAGCTGTTTTCTCTTTTTTCCCAGGCCTGCTGTTGCTTTGGTGCAAACACAATAAAGATTCTCAGAGAAAACAATTCACAGATTTCTCATAAATAAAATTTTACATGTCACTTTTCAGGAATTCCGGACGGATGTGATGCAAATACACTTCATCGATTTGCCGCCGAGTAAGGTTGTGTGAGTCCCACAATATTCATCGACACAATTGTTCGACATTTTAAGCTGGAGGTGTTTCTGTGGTCGCTGCTGCAAGACGCGACTGGAGATAATAGCAGGGCGGTTTCGAAATACATCAGGCCAGAAGCACATGCCCGGAGAGACTCACATTTGGATGGAAACGACGATGTTGTCCATCCAACTATGAGCGCCTCCCCACTCATGCACCATTCCCGCTTCGAGCCTACAACAAGAATTCCTTACCAATCGTGTGAACAGTATGGAAGCACGTTCTAGAGCATGAAATATACTTCGTAAATTGTTTTACATCTTTGATGTTGTGAACTAGAACTGAACTAGGGTCGCCTCCTATTCTTTAACTTCTTGTGTGTTTGTGTAGTTATCTCGAACATGCAGGCGGTGTAATTGCGTGAACGCTATCTGATAAAAAGAGTCGCCAAAACTATCTGAAACTGTGCGACTGTATTTGTATTAACTTTTATTACAATGTGAGAGAATATAGTACTGTATACTAAGTAAAGTGTGCCATGAAATTCTGTATTACGGAGTGCAGGGAACACTAATAAGATGCATGACGTCACAATACGTGACTTATAATTACAACATATAAAACTTTCGGAATAACATTTCTACATAATACTACAAATCGAATTATGAAAGAATAACTTTCCAAAATGCTTCCATGAAAACTCCTTTGTTTTATGTATGTACATTGACTATATAAAATTCCAAACGCTAAATGATGAACACGCAAATGTAGCACTCACTGTAGGAATAATGCTCTCTGACACAAATGGATTCTGAACTCGTCTTCACCTAAATTGAGCCTGATATTATTTTTTGAAATGTAATGTTTAATTGTGAGTGATCTTGTTGTCCTGACAATAAAGTAAAACTGGACCTAACTAGTATTCACACTTACCTGTGGCAGCGGAAACTCGATATTGCTCGAAAGTGATGTACATTAAAATACAGCACACCAGCAAATCAGCTAAAAGGGAAGAAAAATCCTTGTACATTGGAATTCAAGAGCACTAAACTCTTCCAAGCACATTAGGCTTGCAACTGGAAGTCAACATTTTTTGAGGAATCAGTGCAAGATATTGCATTTACTAAATGCGTTCAAAAAATTTACTAAAATTCTGATTTTTTAGCAATAGCAATTAACCTTACAAAAATCACTCTTTTTATAAAATGTATGTCTTTGCCATGAAATTAGTTAATAGACTGTTAAAAGGAGTGGTAAGTCTTTAACTTCTGAGTGCAAGCTATTTGAACTAAGACTTTTTACTCGAGTTCGTCTCGACAATCACAATAACTAACCCATACCAACAAAGATACATTTCACTATAGCTTCCCCTTTTCAAATACCTCATACGTTACGCACAAGCAAGCAATGCTGCAACAGCATTACCTTAACATCTTCAGAGTTCTCAAATAAATCCTTACAATATCATGTTTCCAAACTTCAACATCTTCTGCATCTTCATCAGCGTGCTCTGTTAGCTATTTTCAGACTGCTTAGTAGGGTGACGAACACCTGATTCACTTACTTACTTCTCATAGACTGCTGCCGGCAACGACATGCTACTGGTAACCAAAGATCACATTCCTTAACCTCAAGACCTCTGTTGCGTAACATGTCAACTATTGAACACTTCTGTTTGAAAAATATCCACTGTACAGGTCTGAAGTGTGACACAACGAATGAAAATAGAGCTCACAGTACTTTAATTGAATATCAAAAATAAACTAGCAGCCCTACAGCTTGGAAACGTAACAAATAATCTAGAAACTTCATGTTTTCTGTGTGATAATTATAATAATTACTTCTTGTACAACATTATGACTTTTAACGATGCGGACAATAGCTGATAAAACAGCTATTTCTCACTAATAATAACATTCATCTACGATGAAATAGTCAATATTTGCTGCTGTCTATGAAGATAGCGAGAGCAAGGCCTTTAAAACCCAGGATGGGACATTATTCAGAGGTTCACCACTATGTCCTAAACAAGATAGGTGCAATTGAAATTTGTTAGTTCTGCACTATAAAAATAATACATCAAAAATGTATCTGAAGCACTTTGATTTGGATGGTGATGGACACTACTGTTTGAAACAATGAAATATACTGTTACATGTGAAGTTGGAATCTTATATTACTCACTTCTTCCTTGGGAGTGATGGTGGTAAAATAAAGCGTATTGGTTTTTCTGTCAACCATTTTATGTAATTGTGGTATCAGCCCGCAAACTACATAGACGTAAGGGACTACTTAGAGCCAAGAAGCCATGGCAATTTTATATTGGGCGATTAACGACTCTTCAGTGCTGTCTGTTGTGGAAACCTGTAAATGTACATTGATACGTTAAACCAAGTTTTGGATTACCTAAACTTTTTTTTAGTCAGCAGTCCTCTGCCTGGTTTGATACAGCCCACCACGAGTTCCTCTTCTGTGACAACGTTTTCATCTAACAGTCTTACTTGCAACCTACGTCTTCAGTTATTTGCTGGATGAACTCCAATGTCAGTCGTCTTTTACATTTTGTACCTTCTACGGCTCCCCCTAGTACAATGAAAGTTATTTCCTGATGTCTCAATAGATGTACTATTTCATGTCACTACTTCTTTTCAGTGTTCTCCATTTATTCCTTTCGTCGCCGATTCTGTGAAGAATCTCATACCTTACCTTGTCGGTCCACCTAAATTGTAACATTCTTCTGTAGCACCACATCTCAAATGCCTTTATTTTCCTATGTTCCTGCTTTTCCACAGTTCATGTTTTACAAAGGAATTAATAAAAGTTCAGACATAATAATTATATATCCTGAGGCAATATTATTTTAAAATGCGTTCCTAGTTGTTCCATTGTGTTTCATTTTCATAACTGTGTTATTATTTTAATTTCGGACACATTTTTCTGTGATGTAGTGTTATTCAGAGCTTTAATTTAATTTCTCGAGAGTTCTGTACTGAATGACAAGTGTTGCTAGTAACCTTTGTGGATTACTTTTTGTGTGTTTCTAGATGTGTAGGTGACTAAAAACAAGAAAAAAACACGGGTTGGTCGAATACATTTCATTAACGCACATTATGACAATAAGGTAATTAGAGACTGTGTTGAGAACATGAGAGAAATTAAGTGTTTAACTTTGTCAAGAGCAATGTGGCCACCTTACATAGTAAACTGTTGTAGATTTTTCAAGGTGTATGCTCTCTGCCGTTGATCAGCATCTATGATGTGAAACGTATGAAATAATAAACATAACTCGAACTAGTTCATCACCGTAAAATAAAAAAAAATGGCTCAACAACAATGTTTTCACAAAACTTGAGAAGATATATATGGTCAAACTGAAAACACAGGTATATTTAATACTCAGACAAGTAAAATTGCGGGGAATTTCGATGAGCCATTCTTCTCTTTCAGACAGGCTTACTTGCCATCAAGACATAACAATGTTATAATGTCACTTAACACAGTGAAGAGGAATGATAGCGTACGTTACACGATATACAACATAGAAAAGGATCGGATTCATTAGTCAGCAGTCCTCAATAACGTCCAAAATCTGTATTCCAGATTAATGAAAAACGATCAGTGCGTAACTTTAAAAAATGTCATGAAATAAGGAATCTTTATTCTGTTCACAAAGACGATTGCTTAGAGACTTGATTATGTATCTTTCATAGGACACACAAGGAAAATAAAGGGAGAAGTTAATGTTTCTTTTACCGACATCAAATACAGGTTTTCGTTTTCTAGCGAAACAAAGAGCATGGTATCTTTTCTTAGAAATTATTTCGTGTATTTTCGTATTTCTGGTATTAGGAGAAACCCCAAACTGTTTGTGCGGAATGTAAAAAGCGGTTAAAAATTAACACTAGAACTGATGAATGGCCTTCCATGCATAAAGTAACTGAAATATTAACACACGGATGCTATCAAATATATTACAGATTATTGAAAACAATTTGAAGAGTATCTTCACGATTTGTGTGTGCAGCCTAGAGGCTGCACCACGGTTACGGCAGTGTACTGCCGGGTTGCCTACACAAGCGCTATGCAGGCGGCGAGAAGTCGCTTTGCTGCAACGGCCATGTTTCAGCTTTATCAAAACCCTACTCTTAGTAAGTACACAACCAAAACCAAAATAAACACGCACCGTTTGTTCCAGTGTTATGCCTAGAAACGTTATTACATTTTTCCAGTCTTAACTTAGTATTATACAATGTGATTCGTTAAGATTCTTCCGATATCATGGAACTATATTTCACGAGTAGAGACAGGAACTAGGTGTCATTTAGAAATGACGTATCTGGACTGAAAATTGCCCATCGCATGAGTTGTAAACTGTTGGTTCACATCGTTGCTACTAGAGGTCTCCCTTCTCAAGATAGCTTCTTCTTTCCGTCGTTCACTTCGCAACAAGTGTCGAGTTGAGACGGCGAAAGCTTTATGGCATTAGGCGTTTTGAGTTCTCTGTTTCAGCGCATGTGGCGTATTTTTGTCTGGAGTTTAGCACTACCGGTCAAAGATTTCGACAAGGGCACAGGCCGTTTCAACACACTGAAGCTTAAGGAAAGGGGAAATACGCAAGTCGCTCTCGTATTCTGGTACAAGACATAGAGTTCAGATAATTTTCTGTGTAATCTGCAGGAGTGTACTCATCTTGCCAGCCGAGAGATATTCATTGCTCATGCGCCTAGCCTGTTTTGCGGCGTTTCAAACAATGCCCGATTGATTTACTGCTAGCTATTCCTAGTCATGATTGTCGTCTGCACACGGAAAATAATTTAGTGGTCTGAGATAAGGCTTTGATTAATTCATATGGAAAAAGGAAACCGCTACGATGTAAGTATATTGGAAATATATTATTCACATACAGTATTCGACCACGATAAGGACTCTCTAAAGTTGCTTTAGGTTTTGCGTCGTTTCTCAAGAAACGATTTATGGCCAGTTTTTTGCAGAAAAAATGGTTACAGGAATGTAAATGCAGGAGATGTGGATTTCTCCAAAACTGGCAAAACAGGCTGAAATTGTCATTTCTCAACACGATGGGCACCACCGCGCTCACACCATCGTGTAGGAGGTTATCTAAATAGTGAGCTGCCACAAGTGGCGTGCTGATCTCGCATTGCCTGGTTAGCCTTCAAGGTCACCTGATCTCTGACTCTTTTGCAGGTTTTATGAAAGACTTACCTTAGATGCCACGTAGCAGCAGCAGTGAATTCAGTAATTCCAGACCAGTTCCCAACAATATGGGACAAGTGTGGCAACATGCGCGTGTTTGCCGCGCAAGTTATGGAGGGTACACTGAAAATTTGCGGAAGATAAATGGAAACTATAATCATAGAATTAAATGGTTCTTCAAGGGCGTTATCAGCACATTTGTAAATGCTTTCACGTGTAGTTTTACCTTTTCTTATTTAGAAGATATAGTACCGTGAATTGAATCTTTTTGAAACACCCTGTTGCTTTCATTGCCTAAGGTGAACAAATCGTGCTAACAGAGAAGACCAGTCACCAACTGTCGATTTGGAAGTAGCAATCGGTGTGCGCCTTCTTGCTGCTTTTGCTGTCACTGGTTGGGGCATACGCTCTTCGTTTAACCAGGACATGTAGAAAGGATACCTTTCTCCATTTCGACTTCCATGGGAATTACCTTGTACGTCCACATGGGCAGTTTGAATTCGGGGTCTAGTGAGGTACAAAATTTTTTATCCAGCAGAATGTTTCACAGTAGTATGTACCCCGCAGCAGATTTAGTGATATTCTCTGCGGTTGTTATTGGTGATACATCAGTGAAAATTTGTTGTAGGTTCTCAGAAATACAGAATTAAAACGGACCATTTTTATACACTCCAGATCTCTCTCGTCCCCTCATCCTTAATTCATAACAGTGTATGTGTTACTAGTAGAAGGCCGCTGTGGCCAAGTGGTTCTAGATCCTTCAGTCAGGAAGCACCCCACAGCTACGGTCGCAGGATCGAATACTGCCTCGGACATGGACGTGTGTGATGTCCCTAGGTAAGTTAGGCTTAAGTAGTTCTGAGTCTAGGGAACTGATGACCTCAGATGTTAGGATCCATAGTGCTTATTGCCATTCGAACCATTTTGTTACTAGTACTCATTTAATAACGCTGTTATCCTTTAGAATTCAGAAGAAAACTTTCTCGTAGTGGATGTCAATAAAACCTATAGTTAGGTACTTCTCATTATTATAACGAGTGGTATAAATAGTTTTATATAAGTGTTATATAAATAGTGTATTCAATTAATCGGCTAGATTGTAACACAACACGTATCATCTCTGTATGAATGCTTTTTGCTTTATAACTGAAGTATTCTGTAATGTAATTGAAAACGTTAGTGATAATCTTTCCGTTTTGTTGCTACAAGATCATTGTTTGTCTGAAAATAAATTTTATTTCATTAATGATGTACACTCGAAAAGGGTTCCCGCATCTCGTGGTCGTGCGGTAGCGTTCTCGCTTCCCACGCCCGGGTTCCCGGGTTCGATTCCCGGCGGGGTCAGGGATTTTGTCTGTCTCGTGATGGCTGGGTGTTGTGTGGTGTCCTTAGGTTAGTTAGGTTAAAGTAGTTCTAAGTTCTAGGGGATTGATGACCATAGATGTTAAGTCCAATAGTGCTCAGATCCATTTGAACCATTTTTCGAAAAGGGCCCCACAAACACGTGTAGCAGTTCCGCCCCAGTCGGCAACGTCATCTGAAGCAACAGTGTTTCCACGCGTCGCTGGAGCTGGAGATCAGTTTTCAGTGTTTAGTGACAAGGATCGCGATTATGTCGAAGAGCGCGTGTTTCTTGTGAAACAATATTGGATTACTGTTTCTTTTAAGACGTGTCAGCGAATATTTGTTGAACGGTTTGGTGACCAGCGTATACCGTCTAAATGCTGCATACAAAAGTTGTGAATAGGATGGAGAGCAGTGAATAGTGCTGGGTCTTCACGGCGGAGGCCAGACGCCATTATTGCAAGAAAAAGCGACTGACGTGAAACAATGATTTGTTGGCCTCTACTGCGAAATCTGTTCGATATTTATCTCAGGAATGTGGAATGTTACGGAGCACATGTCAAAGAGCTGTGAATAAAGCCAGCAAGTATCTATACAGGTTTAGAGTTGTCCAGGTACTGAATGTCAAATACAAAGGCAAACGCATTATATTTTGCCAATGGTTTCAGCATTTTATTGCTCAGAGGTCAGGAATATTGCAGTACACATGATTCAGCAAAGTGGCGTGGTTCTACCTCTCTGGGTTTGTAAACTCTCAGAACACACGTTTGTGGTGTAATGAAAATTCACATGCACTGGTCGAGAAACCGCAGCGTATACAAAAGATTGGCGTGTTCTCTGCAATACCACAGCGTCACGTCATCGTACCATTTTTTTTAAAGTGAAATTTACATGGAAATGTTTCGGAAACTTGTGAACCAGTTGGACGACGAAGAACTTACCCTCGGTTGGTACAAAAAAGGATGGGGCCACATGCCTCTAGTCTCGAGTGCGCAAGACTGAGGTTGAATCATTTTTCGCCGCAGAGTGATTTCGAAAGGACTGCGGCCCCCGACGTCACATTATTTAACACCACCTGACATTTCCCTCTGCAGTGCCCTAAAAAGCGAGGTCTACAGGAACAAATTACACAACTTACGAGAGAAATCCAGGTAGTGACACTTGCAGTTCTGGCAGAAAGCCGCCCGAAGGGGCCGAGCGGTTCTAGGCGCTACAGTCTGGAACCGCGAGACCGCTACTGTCGCAGGTTCGAATCCTGCCTCGGGCATGGATGTGTGTGATGTCCTTATGTTACTTGGGTTTAAGTAGTTCTAAGTTCTAAGGGATTGATGACCTAAGAAGTTAAGTCCTATAGTGCTCAGAGCCATTTGATGTTAGGCAGCAAATTCGAGAATCTGTAGCGGCATGTTCAATTGTGTTTACAAGTCCACAACCTTTTATGATACACCTTTATTTCCCTTGAACAAGGGCCGACCGGAGAGGCCGAGCGGTTCTAGGCGCTACAGTCTGGAACCGCCCACCGCTACAGTCGCAGGTTCGACAATCTTTTGTGATTCACCTTTACTTCCCTTGAACAATGGCCGACCGTAGCGGCCGAGCGGTTCTAGGCGCTGCAGTCTGGAACCGCGCACCGCTACGGTCGCAGGTTCGAATCCTGCCTCGGCCATGGATGTGTGTGATGTCCATAGGTTGGTTAGGTTTAATTAGTTCAAGTTCTAGGGGACTGGTGACCTCAGAAGTTAAGTCCCATAGTACTCAGAGCCATTTACCATTTTTGAACCTTGAACAAGGTATAACATGATCGTTTATTTCCATTTCTTGAACTTTATACAAAGCTTGTAAGTTAATTTAAGAAAAATTTTGTTTGTGGGGCCCCTTTTGAGTGAGAACCCTGTCTAAGGGGCATGAGCCGTGTCGCGATTCGAGTTATCGCGCCAGGCTTTTGTGTACCCTTATCTTTACCTAGACGTCGTCCATAAGCGGCTTCAAAGAGGTCTCCGGCGACCACGCTCTCTCTCAGACAGTCCGCGAGATGGCAGATGGTTCTTAGTTAGAAAGCTCGCGGGACGTGCGGAGCATATGGGGTCCAGTTTTATCGGCTGTGCTTTCGACGGAGAGCATGTTGGCCGCGTTCCACCGTAGTTAAGGGTAAGTTGGCTGTTACTCTGAGTTTGGGTGCATTATTTCACTCACTGTTTAAAGCTTTTAAGAGAAGTTTGAATTTACACTCCTGGAAATTGAAATAAGAACACCGTGAATTCATTGTCCCAGGAAGGGGAAACTTTATTGACACATTCCTGGGGTCAGGTACATCACATGATCACACTGACGGAACCACAGGCACATAGACACAGGCAACAGAGCATGCACAATGTCGGCACTAGAACAGTGTATATCCACCTTTCGCAGCAATGCATGCTGCTATTCTCCCATGGAGACGATCGTAGAGATGCTGGATGTAGTCCTGTGGAACGGCTTGCCATGCCATTTCCACCTGGCGCCTCAGTTGGACCAGCGTTCGTTCTGGACGTGCAGACCGCGTGAGACAACATTTCATCCAGTCCTAAACATGCTCAATGGGGGACAGATCCGGAGATCTTGCTGGCCAGGGTAGTTGACTTACACCTTCTAGAGCACGTTGGGTGGCACGGGATACATGCGGACGTGCATTGTCCTGTTGGAACAGCAAGTTCCCTTGCCGGTCTAGGAATGGTAGAACGATGGGTTCGATGACGGTTTGGATGTACCGTGCACTATTCAGTGTCCCCTCGACGATCACCAGAGGTGTACGGCCAGTGTAGGAGATCGCTCCCCACACCGTGATGCCGGGTGTTGACCCTGTGTGCCTCGGTCGTATGCAGTCCTGATTGTGGCGCTCACCTGCACGGCGCCAAACACCCATACGACCATCATTGGCACCAAGGCAGAAGCGACTCTCATCGCTGAAGACGACACGTCTCCATTCGTCCCTCCATTCACGCCTGTCGCGACACCACTGGAGGCGGGCTGCACGAAGTTGGGGCGTGAGCCGAAGACGGCCTAACGGTGTGCGGGACCGTAGCCCAGCTTCATGGAGACGGTTGCGAATGGTCCTCGCCGATACCCCAGGAGCAACAGTGTCCCCAATTTGCTGGGAAGTGGCGGTGCGGTCCCCTACGGCACTGCGTAGGATCCTACGGTCTTGGCGTGCATCCGTGCGTCGCTGCGGTCCGGTCCCAGGTCGACGGGCACGTGCACCTTCCGCCGACCACTGGAGACAACATCGATGTACTGTGGAGACCTCACGCCCCACGTGTTGAGCAATTCGGCGGTACGTCCACCCGGCCTCCCGCGTGCCCACTATACGCCCTCGCTCAAAGTCCGTCAACTGCACATACGGTTCACGTCCACGCTGTCGCGGCATGCTACCAGTGTTAAAGACTGCGATGGAGCTCCGTATGCCACGGCAAACTGGCTGACACTGACGGCGGCGGTGCACAAATGCTGCGCAGCTAGCGCCATTCGACGGCCAACATCGCGGTTCCTGGTGTGTCCGCTGTGCCGTGCGTGTGATCATTGCTTGTACAGCCCTCTCGCAGTGTCCGGAGCAAGTATGATGGGTCTGACACACCGGTGTCAATGTGTTCTTTTTTCCATTTCCAGGAGTGTATTTAAAGTCTATACCGTAAATAGTACGTAACTTTGCTTTCAAATGTTCATTAATGTAAAGCTTATTTGGTAAATTTTATGATACCTAAAATTTGCCTTGCAGTGCTCTTAATTTACAAATATGTAACATTACGCTTTAGTTTAGGGGGCCATACTTTTATGTCTGCTGATTATGTGGAACTTTGTAAATTTAATATATTGTAATAGAAATGTGCATTACCGAATGAGGTTCAGTCCTCATTTACCCTGGCCTTCCTTGTCCTTTCTTGTAGAGGTGTTTTGAGGCTCCTTAACGCAGACAAATGAAAGCGAATCAGATGGAAAAAAAGACGTAAACTGTTTATTATTTCAAAAGTATTCGCCATAACTTTCAATGGTTTTTTCCACTGTGAGACAAGACGGTCAGTGCCTGCAGAACCATGACTATATCCACCTGTGCTCCATTTCACCCGAAACAAATCCGCGGCCACGATGTCTTTCTTCGGGGCTTCAAAAAATGGACATCTTATGGGGAGAGATCGGGCCTTTATAGAGGATGTAAAGTAATCGCCATAACTGTCAATGGATTTTTCCCACTGTGAGACAAGACGGTCAGTGCCTGCAGAACCATGACTATATCCACGTGTGCACCATTTCACCCGAAACACATCCGCGGCCACGATGTCTTTCTTCGGGGCTCCAAAAAATGGACATCTTATGGGGAGAGATCGGGCCTTTATAGAGGATGATACTTGGAGCAAGTGGGCGGCATTATCTTGCAGCTGACTCTGTCCGTCATAATTCCTGGGCGTTTTCACTTGACGTGGCGCTTCAATTTTTACAAAGTGTCCATGTACCACGGTGCGCTGTGGCAACGTGTTGCAGAAAGTCCATGATCAGAGAGTCCTAGCACCCAAATAAAATGATTTTCATGACTTTCCCGGAGGTGATGTGCACAGCCTTTAATTTTTTCGGTATAGGTGATTCCAAGTGCTTCCATCGCTGGTCCAGCCGCTTGTTCTCCAGCTTAAAGCGATGACACCTTGTTTCCTCTCCCATGACAGTAAGGGACAGGAAAAGATATTCCTGATCGTGGAACGTTCGAGATGCTACAGTGATGTCGAGATTCTGTTCAGTTTCTGCTTCTCCACCACGCCGTCGGAAAACCACAAATCTCAGAGTTTCCAGAACTTCAGATACTCTGTCATGGTGACGTGAATGATGCCAAACATGAGCCCAATGTCTTCCACCTGTTCTGGCCAATTGCTGTCTTTGAATGTCACCCGACCTTCTCCAAATCGTTTATTCCATGGAGACACAAGCGCACATGACGTACTGTGTTGGCCTTACACAGCAGACATTCTGTTGTGAATTTCGCTTCCTAACACTCCTTCCGTAGTCAAAAACTGCTCTACATTTCTCTGTTCCTCATTGTCGCCTCCATAGTGAAGTTGGACGTACACACAATTAGATGACCTTACGCTGCACATGTCTAACAAAGAAATTCGCAATAGGGGCTTTTGTTTAAACACGTTTACCTGCTTTGGCAACGTCCGCGAGATGCTCGTTATATGACATGTCTCGATTTTATTTGACTGCCCCTTGTACGTAAGTAATGTACAGGTAATCCCAGCATTATCCCCCCCCCCCCCCTCCTCCAAGCATTAAAGCCGCCCGTTGGCGTTGTAATCACGTGAAGAGGTAACAGAAGTATGTAAGCAGAGAAAAGACACATTTTTCTTTATGCAATAATTTACCAACAGCCGTATGTATTGTAGAAATTTATTTTATTTTATGAACTTCTATGTGCCACAAGTTTCGGCATTACATTGATGTCATCTTCAGGCCCCACTCGCCAGAGTCGTCAAACCGCTATAGACGTAAGAAGCCATTAACTGGATCCTTGGATCAATCGTCCTGTAACAGCTCTTGGTGACATCAATGTAATGACAAAACTGGTAGCACATAGAAGTTCATAAAATAAAATAATATTTCCACAATACATACGGCTGTTGGTAAATTATTGCATGAAGAAGTTCATGCCAGCCGTCGTCCCACGATCCATAAAGGACAAACGCAGACTCATTCTAGCGATGATACGGATCACAAACGGGGAAATTCACTGACATGCGAATTTGACAAACGGCTGATTGATATGTCCCGGCGACTGGAGTCGAGTATCTCGGAATCGGCAAAGGTAGTTTATGAAAGGCAGTTGCAGTGAAATTATGAGTGAGCGACCAGTTTTTCGACGTCCTCATTACAAACGTGACGATAAAGCAGGATAGGCGGTGATATATAACGGATCTGACAACAAAGTAAATGCTGGTGTAGACATAAGTGTTTCGTACCACATGGTTCAGCGCACTTTATTGAACATAAGCTTCAGAAACCTTTATCTGTGTGTTTATATGCTGATCAAAAAAAAAATTGTTCAAATGGCTCTGAGCACTATCGGACTTAACTTCTGAGGTCATCAGTCCCTTTGAACTTAGAACTACTTAAACCTAACTAACCTAAGGACATCACACACAACTATACCCGAGGCAGGATTCAAACCTGCGACTGCAGCTGTCGCGCGTCTCCAGACTGTAGCACCTAGAACCGCTCGGCCACTGCGGCCGGCATATGCTGAACCAATGACATCATAGATTAAGGGCGCAATGTTCAAACAAATTTCGGGCTTGCAGCCGGTCGTAGTTCAATACTTCGCAAGTATACTTCGACTGCAAGCCCGAAATTTGTTTGAACAGTCAATTCGCCGGGAAAATTTTAAAATTCACATAAGGGCCCAATGTACGCAGGACCATAGGCAATTGACCGTGGATCAACAGAAGCCTGTCATCTGTTCGGATGAATTATGTTTTTATACACTAGGTCGTTGGTCGCTGTCGACCAAACGATCGACAACTCGAAACTTTTACCAGGCCGCGGATGAAGGTCGGTGGTGGCAGTATGGTGCTGCGATGGACGATAACGTGGGCCTTCGTGGGACTTGCGGTTGTAATCGAAGTGATGTTGACAGCAGTGGATTAAGTGAACATTATTTCACATCATCTCCATACCCTCCATGCTTAATTCCTTACCCAGTGGCGTTTGGCACCTTCTATCAGGATGGCTGCCCATATTACAGTGCCACAACTGTGTTTTAGTGAATGAAACACTATGTCTGTCACCAAATTTACTTGGTCCCAACCCTATGCAAGACAACTGGGACGCCATCAAGCACAAGCTCCACGCCCACAAATTAACTGCCCTTCCATAATTAACAGGTACTGCGTGACCAGTGCTTTGACGTCTGTATCTATGTGTCTCCAGAAACCTGCCAAACATTGTCAGATTTATTCCAAGCAGAATCTATGCTGTACTCAGTTCAAAAGGGGGACGGACATGCTGTTTGGACGGTCTCCATGATGTTTCGGCTTATCACTATTCGTTTCTTTGGCTACTTGGTAGCTGAATAACTCAAGTCACTTACACAATAAACATACGAAAACTTTATTTTATAAGAGAATTTTTCTGTATTGTCATTGAAAACATAGAATTATCTGTTTTCATGCTTGTAACCTTCCTCTTACTAATCGGACTATCCTGCTTGCGATATAAAATATGAAAGTGGATCGCGTGTTGCTTAATGGATTTTTCTAATTGGATAAGGCTATCTTGCCCTAAGAAGTGACATCGATAAGTAGGAGGAAAGAGTACAACCAACCCTTCTGACGGAAAGTCTACTAAAATTAAAAGGTAATTAAACCGAACAGGGCTAGAATTTGGAAAATGAAAGTTATTTTTTGCATTCACTCACGAACAACACTGGACAGAAAAGGGATACCACTGATCATGAATCCAAAAGTTACACTAATGAACGAAAAGGAAATAATTAACGGTCGCCAACCTACTAGGACAATTTACATCCAAAATCCTGTACAAGATGATGGGAAACAAAAACATGCATTATTAAACACTGACGTGGCAACTGAAAGTGGTCACGTTTTTTGACACTAATTTTAAGTGAGTATGTAATGATAACGAAAACTGAGAAGTCACTCTTACGTTATGTTTGCCATTAAATTTTGAAAAAGGCAATCGAGTAATGATTTGAAAATATCCAATTAAACTGTATGTTAGTACTGAACTTCGTTTCGTGAACAATGACTTTCAGTGACCTCACCACGCTGTCATAAAAGAAATTTAGGAAATAAAGCAAGCACTTTTTACTTTGCCGTTCTTATTTTGCAAATTAGATTTCATATTATTTTCTAAACAACTGAGCCTTTTTTACTAACTTGAACAGAATTAATACTATAAAACGTAGCAAACCAAACATCCATGTGCCTCAAGCTATATGTGAAATACAAAAAGCTTCCTCGCTCTTAATGTGTGCATTTCTTTAGATTTGAATTTTTTCCAATGCTTGATTCTCAAACTTGAAAAATGAAATTTCTTCACTTTAGTCATATACTGAAGTCTCTGTTGTACAACAATCAGTTGAAAGCAGACTGAGGCAAAAATTCTTAAAAGAGAATTTATTCATTAATAAACTGGCTGTAACTACTATTCAATTTTATTCTTATGACACTCAGCATATTAGGAAAAAAAGGAACAAGGATCCTTCTTGGTAATAATGTCTGGCGGCAATGTGGACACAATCGCCCTGAATTTAGCTGATTATTATTTAAATATATCTTATCAATCAAATGACAGTCAGTTGTGCTGCTGGGTTAGCCATTAATACTTTCTGGCAGTGAACAGTCTGCAGGACCACAGACAGTGCATACGTACGTGATGCCACCGAAAGTGGTTCTCTCTACTGCGAGAGCGTTAACACCACACTTCCGCACACTACAAGAGCTGGAACTCGTCTCCCGCTCTCTCCGTGCGCTCTGCGGAACAACTCCCTACCCAAAATTTTACAACGCACAAGCCCCGCTATTATCGTTGCTAGTCGATATAAATAAAAATTCCTTTGGCTTTTTCCCAGAGCTTCTAAGTTTCACAGTAAAACACGGATAAATACAATGAAACATCAACAGACTTCTACCTATATGTACACACACAGTGAAGCAATGTCCTTACTTATTAAAAGAAAGCATTTCAATTACAAATATTTACATACAATTAAAAAAAGTTATATATCGGTAGGAGGTGCTATGCATCCTCCATTTTCTGTGTTATATGCTCATTGGCAGGCCAGTCTATAGTGTCTGAAACATATATTTATTCCATAAATAATATTATGTTCAGCCGCGTCTGTTCTCTGGCATTGACCCTTGCCCTTTGTTTTGATCTTTGGTCGTCTGTAGTGACTCGAGAGCAAGGTGGGAAAGAGGCGTGGGAAAGAGGGGTCGCTGGTGAGATGTGAGGACTGTACGACCCTAGCAAGTATCTCGCGAAGTGGTCGTCGATTTGGCCTGCGTCGACAGTACTTGCGATGTGTTGTTCACTAGTCGGGGAGCTTATGGGGTAGGGGGCCGTTGATGCCTGTTGCTACCTACGCCTGGTTCACTTATCTGCCAATTACAGAATTTATGCTGTCAGACGTAGACTCGGAATATGTTTTAAGGTGATTTTCCTTTGGTTACGTCGTTTTATTGAAACATGTCATGTGGTCTCTATATCTGCAGGTGTGTTTACCATGAAATTCTTTGCTTTTTTTCTCCTGAACTCTGAATTCATATTCACGACTTATTGCGCGGGTCGGTGTGTTCTTGTCATTATTCGTTCGACCAATTGATAATTTCTGAAATTATAATTAATTGGTTCATGTAAAAGAACAGTGACTTACTGATCACTTACCCATTAAGGAATTGTTTTTAAGGTCATCCAAACCAATCTTTATTATTTATATTAAATTATTGTCTTTCCATCTGAAAGCTTTACACTGTTGTTGTTTTAAAATCGTTAACTTTGTTTGAGTTTAAAAAACTTTTATATTTTTTTGCAAAGTTTGTTGCTTGTTTCAGTTCTGAAATCTTTTATGAATAAATCATTTTGTGTGAAATAAGTGATGAACCGTCGAAACCCTGGGGCCCAGTCTTTCCACTAAAATCTTTATCGGCGATTTTGGGACACCGAGTTTTCCCTATTATATACATATAATTCCGCCATTACTCCATGTTTGTGCAGTAAGTCCTTTTCCTGAAGCACGTTGTACAGTAAATTTTCATGGGGAAAAGTTGTGTCTCTTTCCTTATGTGCTGAGCTGAATCGACGATATATCTGCTTTTCTCATTGCTAGAAGGTAGAACTGACTGCGGATTTCTAAGGTTTGGATACCTAACTGTGAAATGCACGTAGGTGACTGAAATCACGGGATAGCGAACGACGGGAATTAACAGACTCTGAATGCGGAATATTAGTTAGGGCTAGATGCATGGGACATTCTGTTTCGGAAATCGTGATGGAATTCAATATTCGGAGATCCACAGTATCAAGACTGTGACGAATGTCAAATGTCAGGCGTTACCTCTCATCTCGGACAACGCACTGACGTACTGCCTTTACTTAACGGCCGAGAGCAGCGGATCTGTCTTGAGCTATCAAAGCTAACATACAAACAGTACTGGCTGCAATAACAGCAGAAATCTATTTGGGACGTACGACGAACATCTCCACTAGGACAGTGCGACAAAATATTCCATTAATGGACTATGGGAGCAGACGACCGATGTACAGGGTGTTTCAAAAATGACCGGTATGTTTGAAACGGCAATACAAACTAAACGAGCAGCGATAGAAATACACCGTTTGTTGCAATATGCTTGGGACAACAGCACATTTTCAGGCAGACAAACTTTCCAAATTACAGTAGTTACAATTGTCAACAACAGATGGCGCTGTAGTCTGTGAAACTCTATAGCACGATATTTTCCACACATCCACCATGCGTAGCAATAATATGGCGTAGTCTCTGAATGAAATTACCCGAAACCTTGGCAACGTGTCTGGCGGAATGGCTTCACATGCAGATGAGATGTACTGCTTCAGCTGTTCAATTGTTTCTGGATTCTGGCGGTACACCTGGTCTTTCAAGTGTCCTCACAGAAAGAAGTCACAGGGGTTGATGTCTGGCGAATAGGGAGGCCAATCCACGTCGCCTCCTGTATGTTCCGGATAGCCCAAAGCAATCACACGATCATCGAAATATTCATTCACGAAATTAAAGACGTCGGCCGTGTGATGTGGCCGGGCACCATCTTGCATAAACCACGAGGTGTTCGCAGTGTCGTCTAAGGCAATTTGTACCGCCACAAATTCACGAAGAATGTCCAGATAGCGTGATGCAGTAATCGTTTCGGATCTGAAAAATGGGCCAATGATTCGTTTGGAAGAAATGGAGGCCCAGACCAGTACTTTTTGAGGATGCAGGGACGATTGGACTGCAACATGGGGCTTTTTGGTTCCCCATATGCGCCAGTTCTGTTTATTGACGAAGCTGTCCAGGTAAAACTAAGCTTCGTCAGTAAACCAAATGCTGCCCACATGCATATCGCCGTCATCAATCCTGTGCACTATATCGTTAGCGAATGTCTCTCGTGCAGCAATGGTAGCGGCGCTGAGGGGTTGCCACGTTTGAATTTTGTATGGATAGAGGTGTAAAATCAGGCGCATGAGACGATACGTGGACGTTGGCGTCATTTGGACCGCAGCTGCAACATGGCGAACGGAAACCCGAGGCCGCTGTTGGATCACCTGCTGCACTAGCTGCGCGTTGGCCTCTGTGGTTGCCGTACGCGGTCGCCCTACCTTTCCAGCACGTTCATCCATCACGTTCCCAGTCCGTTGAAATTTTTCAAACAGATCCTTTATTGTATCGCTTTTAGGTCCTTTGGTTACATTAAACCTCCGTTGAAAACTTCGTCTTGTTGCAACAACACTGTGTTCTAGGCGGTGGAATTCCAACACCAGAAAAATCCTCTGTTCTAAGGAATAAACCATGTTGTCCATAGCACACTTGCACGTTGTGAACAGCACACGCTTACAGCAGAAAGACGACGTACAGAATGGCCCACCCACAGACTGCGTTGTCTTCTATATCTTTCACATAACTTGCAGCGCCATCTGTTGTTGAAAATTGTAACTACTGTAATTTCGAAAGTTTGTCCGCCTGAAAATGTACTGTTGTCCCAAGCATATTGCAACAAACGGTGTATTTCTATCGCTGCTCGTTTCGTTTTTATTGCCGTTTCAAATATACCGGTCATTTTTGAAACACCCTGTAGGTGCCTTCGCTAACATCACGACATCGCCAGCAGCGCCTCTCCCGGACTTGTGATCATATCGATTGGATCCTAGATGACTGAAAAAGCTGACCTGGTCAGATGAGCCCCGTTTTCAGGTGGTAAGAGCTTATGATAGGGTTAGAGAGTGGCGCAGACTCCATAGAGTTCAAATGTAACGATGGAAAATTGTACTGAAATGCAGGAGGATCTGCAACAAATTGAGACATGGTGCAGGAATGGCAATTGAATCTGAATGTAGACAACTATAATGTGCTGCGAATAGAAAGAAAGAAAGATCCTTTATCATTTAGCTGCAATATAACAGGTCAGAAACTGGAAGCAGTTAATCCCATAAATTATGTGGGAGTAGGCATTAGGAGTGATTTAAAGTGGAATGTTCATATATAGTTCATCATCAGTGAAGCAGATGCCAGACTGAGATTCATTGGAAGAATCAGAAGGAAATGCAATCCGAAAGCAAAGAAAGTTGCTTACAGTACACTTGTTTGCCCACTGTTTGAATACTGCTCAGCGGTGTGGGATCCATACCAGATAGGGTTGATAGTAGAGAAGATCCAACGGAGAGTAGCACGCTTCGTTACAGGATCATTTAGTAATCGCGAAAGCGTTACGGAGATGATAGATAAACTCCAGTGGAAGACTTTGCAGGAGAGACGCTCAGTAGCTCGGTACGGGCTTTTGTTGAAGTAGTATATTACTCCCTCCTACGCATATCTCACGAAGAGACCATGAGGATAAAATCAGAGAGATTAGAGCCCACACAGGGGCATACCGACAATCTTTCGTTACACGAACAATACGAGATTGGAATAAAAGGGAGAACCGAGAGAGGTACACAAAGAATATGGATGTAGATGTATGTGTATATGTGTGTGGATTCCTAAGGGACCAAACTGCTGAGGTCATCCGTCCCTAGACTTACACTCTACTTAAACTAACTTACGCTAAGGACAGCATTCACACCCATGCCCGAGGGAGGACTCTACCCTCCTGCAGGAGGGGCCGCGTAACCCGGAACATGGCGCCTCTAACCGCGCGCCCACTCCGCGGGTCAGTCTACAGACTCAAGGACCCACGTTTTCAACAGGGCATTGCTCACGCTTATGGTGGCTCCATAAAGGTGGGGACTGTGTTTGTATGGAATGGACTGAACCGATCATGTTTATGCTCAGCAGCTTGGGGGCCATTTGCAGCCATTCATGGACTTCATCTTTCCAAACAACGATGGAATTTTTATGGATAACAACGCGGCATGTCACCAGGACACAATTCCTTGCGATTGGTCTAAACGGTTCGAGCGGATAGTTTGGCCACCCTTATCGTCTGACATGAATCTTTTCGAAAAAAAAAGTGTCAAATGGCTCTGAGCACTACGGGACTTAACATCTGAGGTCATCAGTCCCCTAGGACTTAGAACAACTTAAACCTAACTAACCTACGGACATCACACACATCCATGCCCGAAGCAGGATTCGAACCTGCGTCCGTAGCGGTCGCGCTGTCCCAGACTGAAGCGCCTAGAACCGCTCGATCACAGCGGCCGGCTCTTTCGAACATTTATGGGATACAGTCAGAAGATCAGTTCGTGCACGGAATCCTGCACTGGCAACACTGTAAGTAGGCTGTTCTATGTTGGTAACGCCACGCAGTGCTCTGTATGAAAATCACTGGCTGCGCTGTGTGCAGTCTGTGGCTGGTTGGCATTGTTGCAATATTGCTATTGTAGTGTTGGGCAGTTAGATATGAACGGCGCGTAGCGTTGCGCAGTTGGAGTTGAGCTGCCAGCAGTGTTGGATGTGGGGAGAGAGAAGGCGGAGTTTTCAGAGCGGATGATTTGGACAATTGTGCATCAGAGACAGTAAATTTGTAAGACTGGATGACATGAACTGATATATATATTATGACTTTTGAACACTATTAAGGTAAATACATTGTTTGTTCTCTATTAAAATCTTTCATTTCCGGACTATGCCTATCAGTAGTTAGTGCCTTCAGTAGGTAGAATCTTTTATTTAGCTGGCTGTATTGGTGCTCACTGCATTGCAGTAGTTCGAGAAACGAAGATTTTTGTGAGGTAAGTGATTCATGAAAGGTATAGGTTATTGCTAGTCAGGGCCATTCTTTTGTAGGGATTATTGAAAGTCAGATTGCGTTGCGGTAAAAATATTATGTATCAGTTTATTGATGATCAGAATAAGTAAAGAGAGAAATGTCTGAGCACGTTCAGTTTTGCGCAACTGTTTGAAAATCAAATAACGTAGAGCTTTATCAGCACAGTAATTCATTAATTTTTCTAAGGGGACGTTTCAACACTTTCGCAGCTATGGACTGCTAGGCATGCAACATCCCTCAATATTTCTGCGGGGGGCTTCCAAGGACGTGTTGCGTCCATGCGAAGTCGTGTTGATGCACTACGCCCGGCAAAACGGAGTCCAACACTATACCAGGAGGTATGCCATGAGCTTAGTCACCTCACACTATACAATTACTCTGTCATAGAGCATCTGATGGCTAAATTGTCTCTGTCCACAAGTAGTAGTATCAACATGTGTGAAATCGATGGCACGTTTATTTTTAAATGTAATGGTCCAGTAAATGACAAGCGAGCAATTATTGTAGTTAGTATATAGCTGTCCATAGTTTCGTCAGATTCCAAACGCAAATAAAAAGTAGCGTAACAGACAGATCTGATTACAGAATGATTTGAACAGCAAGTATTTTCTTTGAAGTGCATCTGTTTATTTTTCAATTCACCTATATTTTTAGAATATAATGCCAATAGACATAGTGCTTCTAAAGAAGCTTTTTTTCTGCTCTCGTAGTTACACATGTCGATATGGGATAGGGCTACGTTAAACATATTGAAGAAGGAGCACTATGAGTTCAAAAATTTAAGAATGTGCAAGAGTAACATAAGAAACATCAGAAGATTAGATGTGAAGGAAATGCATTTCGTTATCACTTTCAAAAAATTGCGAGTATCATACTCGTTTTTCGTGTATCTACAAACAAAGAGACAGATGTTGTTGTTGTGGTCTTCAGTCCAGAGGCTGGTTTGATGCAGCTCTCCATGCTACTCTATCCTGTGAAAGCTTCTTCATCTCCCAGTACCTACTGCAACACACATCCTTCTGAATCTGTTTAGTGTATTCATCTCTTGGTCTCCCTCTACGATTTTTACCCTCCACGCTGCCCCCCAATACTAAATTGGTGATCCCTCGATGCCTCAGAATACGCCCTACCAACCAATCCCTTCTTCTAGTCAAATTGTGCCGCAAATTTCTCTTCTCTCCAGTTCTATTCAATACCTCCTCATTAGTTATGTAATCTACCCATCTAATCGTCACCATTCTTCTGTAGCGCCACATTTCGAAAGCTTCTATTTCCTTTTTGTCCAAACTGTTTATCGTCCACGTTTCACTTGCAAACATGGCTACACTCCATACGAATACTTTCAGAAACGACTTCTTGACACTTAAATCTATACTCGATGTTAACATATTTCTCTTCTGCAGAAACGCTTTCCTTGCAATTGCCAATCTACATTTTATATCCTCTCTACTTCGACCATAATCAGTTATTTTGCTCCCCAAATAGCAAAACTCCTTTTCTACTTTAAGCGTCTCATTTCCTAATCTAATTCCGGGAGCATCACCCGATTTAATTCGACTACATTCCATTATCCTCGTTTTGCTTTTGTTGATGTTCATCTTATATCCTCCTTTCAAGACACTGTTCATTCCTTTCAGCTGCTCTTCCAGGTCCTTAGCTGTTTACGACAGAATTGCAATGTCATCGGCGAACCTCAAAGTTTTTATTTCGTCTCCATGGATTTTAATACCTACTCCGATTTTTGTTTTGTTTCCTTTACTGCTTGCTCAATATAGAGATTGAATAACATCGGGGATAGGTTACAACCCTGTCTCACACCCTTCCCAACCACTGCTTCCCGTTCATGTCCCTCGACTCTTATAACTGCCATCCGGTTTCTGTACAGATTGTAAATAGCCTTTCGCTCCCTGTATTTTACCCCTGCCACCTTTAGAATTTGAAAGAGAGTATTCCAGTCAACATTGTCAAAAGATTTCTCTAAGTCTGCAAAAGCTAGAAAAGTAGGTTTGCTTTTCCTTAATCTTTCTTCTATGATAAGTCGTAAGGTCAGTATTGCCTACCGAGTTCCAACAGACAGATAAGAAACTGAAATGGTTACAATCAACTGCCCAGTAGATTTCAGAGAAACTTCTAAGGAAACAGAAAATACAAAGCAGCACTTCCTTTATTTATAAATTACTTTGTACATGTTAGTGGGTTCATCATGTGCGATGGCGTCCCAGACGTTCGCTGAGAATCCGTAGAATAGAGATATCTACACATATTTCAATGCAGTCGATCTAGCGGTGGAATATGCCAGCACGGGCCTTGGCTTCCAGGTGGGCAGCAGCATTGGCTGCCTTCGCAGCGGCGACCTCCGGGGTGTCCAGCGGCACGCCTCCGGGCCCGATGACGATGTTGGCGGGGCCGTAGCGCGCGTAGCCCAGAGACGGTGCCACGACGGCGGGGGCGGCAGCGGCGTAGCCGACAGCGGGGGCGTAACCGAAGGCGGCTCCGGCGGCGGCTCCGGCGGCGGCTGCGGCGGCGTCGGCAGCGTTGGCGGCGGCGTCGCGGGCCTGCGTCTGCGCGACGGCGGCCAGGTGGGCACCCCTGGCGGCGGCCACGGCAGGGGTGTCTACTGGCACTCCGCCGGGGCCGATCACGATGTTGGCGGGGCCGCCTGGGGGCACAGCGGCGTAGGCGGGGGCGTAGGCGGCGGGGGCGTAAGCGCCGAGGATGCCTCCGGGCAGGAAGCCGGGCTTAGCCACGGCAACCGCCAGCAGCGCGCTCAGGACAACCTGCGGATGCACGCCCGTTAGTATAGTCACACCAAAAGTCGCCGTACTTTCTTTTTACAAAACGTAATACAGAGCAAAGTACATTAGTTCTGCGCAGTTGGCCACCCAAACTTTTACACTAATTTCAATTGTGTGTCTTAATCCCCTTCGTGTCATTACAACTGTCAATTACCCCAAAGTCGAATGCATGGTCTCCCCTCTACTAATGTTTCTATCTGGTTGCTTTTAGTTTGACGGTAGACAGAGGTGGCGAATCAATCTCACCATTTCGTAGATGGACGTCGAAGACCACCTAGTATGCACACAAGGGTTGGGTAGTGTACGGGAATAAAAGTCGTTGCGCAAAAGACTAGAGTTTTCCGCCCCCATCAACAATTTGTTCGTTAGACATAAATCACAAGCTTTTAAAGATCAGAAAGGAAATAGACTGTGTCCTTTTCAAAGCATCGATCACACATTAACGTGTCCGTCTGCTTAGCTGCTTGGTAAAGTGTGTGCCTAACATGCAGTTGGCGTGGGTCCGATTCCCGGCTGAGTCAGAGACTTTCTCCGCATGTGGACTGGATGTTGTGCTGTACTCATCAATACTGACATATGTGGTGCCACGTGAAATAATATTTTCAATCCGGCGGCCAAACTTCCCTGGATGGCGTCTCCTGGCCATCTGTACCACATGATCACTCCTTTTTTTTTTTAGATGAACCTTAAGCGTTTTACGTAACCCATGGAAATGATAAATCCCGATGGCTAGATGGTGATTTGAGCTGCCGTCATTCCCTCCAGTGCCTTACACCTGAACCATGTCGATTGGGGTACCGGTACTGCGATTCGATCCTGATCTTACACTGTGTTTTAGAAGCTAAGGTATTACATGTTTAGCTTCATACATTCGTCAAGGAGTTAAAAACCTCTCTTCCATCTTCAATAATAATATATCGAATCGAAGGGGGCTGAAGCAGCTTAATGACTAGCATCCAGCCTTTTTAAATGTTTGAAACACTTGAGGTACATTTTCAATAGAATAAAATAATCACTAGTTTCCGAGTTGTCTTAGCAAATCACTGCTATTTCTTTCAACAGTTTCTGCTTAACAGTCTCTAGTAAAATAGTTAAAAAAATAGTTCAAATGGGTCTGAGCACTATGGGACTTAACGTCTGAGGTCATTAGTCCCCTAGAACTTAGAACTACTTAGACCTAACTAACCTAAGGGCATTACACACATCCATGCCCGATGCAGGACTCGAACCTGCTACCGTAGCGGTCGCGCTGTTCCACACTGTAGCGCCTAGAACTGTTTGTCCACGCCGGTGTGCAGTAAAATAGTTACCAACAAGTATAGTCCAGAGCAGAGAGAGAAAATGATCATATTCCCTATTCAGAAAGAGAGAGATGCAGTACTCAGTTGAACGAGATTAAAAAGGAAAATTGCCTGTGATTTTGGTTGAAAAACCTTTCGACATTCTCCTCTCACTATTACGGAAAACACAGAAAGAAATTATTTGCGAACTAAGAAACACGTATCTCGTCGTTTGCAGTAACATCACTGATCGAGGGCGATAGAGCAACCTGTGACCCGCAGATAGCTCTCCAGCGATTAGCCGAAAACTCCCCTTTCTCAAAGCTCTTCACCGTAACAAAGCACACAATCAAACAGAGGAAAACTATTCCAGATCACTAATTGCAGCAATTTCGTATGATGGATGTTACTAACGGCAGTGGATAATTTTGTTCATTTCGGTTCAAAATACTTCACGATGATCAAAGCAGAGAGGAAATAAAATGAGAATTGGAAATAGCAAGAACAGCTTCTCTGAAAAAGAGTGATTTAACATGGAACATAAATTCCAATGTTAGGAAGTGTTTTCCGACGGTGATTGTATCGAGTTTTTCGTCATACAGAAGAGAATCGTGGGTGACGAACAGTTGAGACAAGAAGCGCATAATAGCTTATCAAAAGTGGTGCCATAGGAAAATTCCGATGATTAGATAAGAACATTGTATCACCAGTAAGGTGTACTGGACTGAATTGGGAAGGTGCAGTGCACGGGAATTTACGGTCAAAGTTCATTAAAAAGTAGGAACTGGTTGATAAGAGACATTTCTGGCAGGGAAGGGGCTGCGGTAGAGGGTTGGGTATACGGCGTAAGAACTAATGAGGATTTTAGAGGGAGACCCGATTACAGTAAGCAGTTTAAGTAAGTGGCTGGTGTAGTGATGAAGAGCTTAAAGAGCACATACCAGCATGGAGAGCTGCATCGAATCAGTCTTTGGACTCAAAGCCACAATAACGACAATGGAAGTTACAACCCCGTGATACGAGTTAAGAAAGTGGCGCCGGTGTAAATCGAATCAGACTCATAAAACTGTTTGAAAATGAAAGCCATCTGAATGTCTTAAGGCCAACAAGCTATTTCAGTGTTGATGAATATTACCAATTTCTGAGGCTGTTTAGATGAGGATACTTTGACTACCGAAGAGTTACTTCTTTTAAATCTTGCAAGTATCTAGTACAGTTGTATATCATTCGAAGAACGAATTTCTTTACAATGAAAAAATATACTACTGATGTAGTCTGTTTACAATAAGCAGCCAACTGCTCGATCTTTCTGAGTACTTGTCCGTTGGTTCAAAAAATAGCTCTGAGCACTATGGGACTCAACTGCTGAGGTCATCAGTCCCCTACAACTTTGAAGTACTTAAACCTAACTAACCGAAGGACATCACACACATACATGCCCGAGGCAGGATTCGAACCTGCGACCGTAGCGGTCACGCGATTCCAGACTGTGGCGCCAAGAACCGCTCGGCCACTCCGGACGGCCTGTCCGTTGGTGCCATACTGGTTTATCTTCTTGGTGTACTAAAAGGTTCTGTGAAATATATACCAAGGGAAGACACTGCCTAGTGTTCGGGAGACGTCAGTTAACATCGCTGTCCAGCCATCCTGCTAGATGCGACTTCTCTAAATCGCTTTAGGCGAATACCAGAATCGTTATTCCAAAACGGTATGGCTTATTTTCGTCCCCTTCCTTCCGCAAACACAGTTATGGTTCGACTCTAATGATTTTGTCGTAACGGGGCGATTGCTCAGTCTTTGTGTCTTCCTTCGGAAAAATATAATCATAGTTGAATAAGAGCGAGCTAAGCTGTTGCGTTTACCTTAAAAATCAATTTCATTTCCCATACAAGAAAAAAACGGGTGAAACTTCCTGCCAGATTAAAACTGTGTGCCCGACCGAGACTCGAAGTCGGGACCTTTGCCTTTCCCGGGCAAGTGCTCTACCAATTGAGCTACCCAAGCACGACTCACGTCCCGTCCTCACAGCATTACTTCTGCCAGTACCTCGCCTCCTGCATTCCAAACTTAACAGAAGCTCTCCGGCAGGAGGTCCCGAGTTCGAGTCTCGGTCGGGCACACAGTTTTAATCTGTCAGGAAGTTTGATGTATGTAACTGTATACACATGTCCAGCGCCGAGGACTACAACCGTCAACGGTGTAGCATTCCAAAGCAAGTTCCCTTCCACGTTCTGCAGGTGGAATTCCAGTGGACTCACCAGGGCCTTCATGATGAGGGTGAGGTATCTGGAGCCGCGATCGATGCGAACCGAACAGTGGCAGCGTCTCGACGCCGGCCACTATATATACGGCAGCGGTTGGCGATGCGGCGACGTGAAAGTAGCGCGGATGGCCTTCCAGCGGAGTTCTTCCCTGGGCGTGATCCGGGGACGGCCGCGGCGCAGCGCTGCCCCTCTGCTGTGACGCAATGCCTAACGGCGTACGGTAGCCGCCAAGTGTGTCCCCGCCCACCGGTGCACGCCTACGTCTAGGAGGGCGTGCTGAAGAGCGCTCATCCCGGATGGCAAACACAGTCCTCCTGCGTTTAATACTCATTTACCTAAGTGGTCCCCTTCCAGGTCAATGGCCTCTGCCCAACATTCCTCCATTAGGCTGAAAACCTGAAGAGCCGTTCCGGAAAATCTTCGGAATATGCATCTATAGCAGCCATAACAACTACGATGGATTGCTTTTCAACCGTTTGTTTCTAGGAATTTAGAGTATGTATGGCATACAGGGTGGTCCATTGATTGTGACCAGGCCAAATATCTCACCAAATTAGGGTCAAACGAAAAAACTATGTAGAACGAAACTTGCTTGAAGGCTGAAACCAGATGACACTATGGAGGACCCGCTAGATGGCGCTGCCATAGGTCAAACGGATATCAAGTGCATTTTTTTAAACAGGAACTCCCATTTATATTACATATTCGTATAGTACGTAAAGAAATATGAATGTTTTACTTGGACCACTTTCTTCGCCTTGTGATAGATGGCGCTGTAATAGTCACAAACATATGGCTCACAATTTTAGACGAACAGTTGGTAACAGGTAGGTTTTTTCCAATTAAAATACAGAACGTAGGTAAATTTGAACATTTTATTTCGGTTGTTCAAGTGACATACATGTACCACTCTGAAATTATTATTTCTGAGAACGCATGTTGTTACAGCGTGATTACCTGCAAATACCACATTAATGCAATAAATGCTCAAAATGATGTCCGTCAGTCTCAATGCATCTGGAAATACGTGTAACGACATTCCTCTCAACAGCGAGTAGTTCCCCTTCCGTAATGTTCGCACATGCATTGACAATGCGCTGACTCATGTTGTCAGGCGTTGTGGGTGGATCGCGATAGCAAATATCTCTCAACTTTCCCCCAGAAAGAAAACCGGGGACGTCAGATCCGGTGAACGTGCGTATGGTGCTTCGACGACCAATCCACCTATCATGAAATATGCTGTTCAATGCCGCTTCAACCGCACGCGAGCTATGTGCCGGACATCCATCATGTTGGAAGTACATCGCCATTCTGTCATGCAGTGAAACATCTTGTAGTAACATCGGTAGAACATTAAGTAGGAAATCAGCATGCATTGAAACATTTAGATTGCCAGTGATAAAATGGGAGCCAATTATCCTTTCTCCCATAATGCCGCACCATACATTAACCCGCCAAGATCGCTGATGTTCCACTTGTCGCAGCCATCTTGGGTTTTCCGTTGCCCAATAGTGCATATTATGCCGGTTTATGTTACTAGTGTTGGTGAATGACGCTTCGTCACTAAACAAAATGCGTGCAAAAAATCTGTCATCGTCCCGCAATTTCTCTTGTGCCCAGTGCCAGAACTGTACACGACGTTGAAAGTCGTTGCCATGCAATTCCTGGTGCATAGAAACATGGTTCCGGTGCAATCGATGTTGATGTAGCATTCTCATCACAGACGTGTTTGAGATTCCCGACTTGCGCGCAGTTTGTCTGCTACTGATGTGCGGATTAGCCGCGACAGCAGCTAAATCAACTACTTGGGCATCGTCATTTGTTGCAGGTCGCTGTTGACGTTTCACATGTGGCTGAACAGTTCCTGTTTCCTTAGATAACGCAACTATCCGGCGAACAGTTCGAACACTTGAATGATGTCGTCCAGGATACCGAGCCGCATATATAGCACATGCCCGTTGGGCAGTTTGATCACAATAGCCATACATCAACACGATATCGACCGTTTCCGCAATTGGTAAATGGTCCATTTTAGCAGGGGTTATGTATCACGAACCAAATACCGTCCGCACTGGTGGAATGTTACGTGATACCGCGTACTTATGGGTTTGTAACTATTACAGCGCCAGCTACCACAAAGCGAAAAAAGTGGTCCAACTGAAACATTCATATTTCTTTACGTACTACACGAATATGTAATAAAAATGGGGGCTCCTATTTTTAAAAGAAACGCAGTTGACATTCGTTTGACCTATGGCAGCGCCATCAATTGGGCCAACCATAGCGCCATCTGGTTTCCCCTTTCAAGCTAGACGAGTTTCGTTCTTTGTAGTTTTTTCGTTTGATGCTTATTTCGTGATATATTTAGTCCGGTCACTGTCAATAGACCGCCCTGTATATTACTCGTTCTGTTATCTTTTCGTCACAAGGAAAGTGTGCGGAGTTATCTTTTCGTCGCGTGGGGATAGTGTGTCACAGTTACGAAAAACATACACACAGCCATTGGAGATGGATCATGTGCTGATGATATGTTTGAAAGGCACTGCTCCTTCATGGCTGTGTACTCAATTGGTAAATAACCATTCCATTTCTTAAACAGTTCTTTAAAATAAGATAAAGGACCTTTTAGCAAGTGTAGTGATTTTCATCATTGTATAGGGTGTTCGAAAATTCCCATTACAAACATCTACAACGTGTAGAGGGGAGTGAGCACATAATATTTTGAATATGAACCCATGTCCGAAAACGTAATGTTTCCGTGCTACAGCCGTTTGAAAACATATTTGCTAGGCAGGTACACAACAGGGTAATCACGATTGGGGGGGGGGGGGGGGGGTTACGTTGTCACTTGACGTCCATGCTATCTCTGTGACATGTTTCGAGCCTCATGTCTACATCTACATCTACATCTACACCGAACGGTGTGTGGCGAAGGGCACTTTACGTGCCACTGTCATTACCTCCCTTTCCTGTTCCAGTCGCGTACAGCCGGAAAGCCTCCGTGCGCGCTCGAATCGCTCTAATTTTACATTCGTGATCTCTTCGGGAGGTATAAGTAGGGGGAAGCAATATATTCGATACCTCATCCAGGAACGCACCCTCTCGAAACCTGGACAGCAAGCTACACCGCGATGCAGAGCGCCTCTCTTGCAGAACTGACGCTTGAGTTTGCTGAACATCTCCGTAACGCTTACCAAATAACCCTGCGACGAAACGCGTCGCTCTTCTTTGGATGTTCTCTGTCTCCTCCGTCAACCCGATCTAGTACCGATCCCACACTGATGAGCAGTACTCAAGTATAGGTGGAACGAGTGTTTTGTAAGCCACCTCCTTTGTTGATGGACTACATTTTCTAAGGGCTCTCCCAATGAATCCTAACCTGACATCCGCCTTACCAACAATTAATTTTATATGATCATTCCACTTAAAATCGTTCCGTACGCATACTCCCAGATATTTTACAGAAGTAACTGCTACCTATGGTTGTTGCTCTATCATATAATCATACAATAAAGGATCCAGCTTTCTATGTATTCGCAATACATTACGTCTGTCTATGTTAATAGTCAGTTGACACTCCCTGCACCAAGTGCCTATGCGCTGCAGATCTTGCTGCATTTCACTGCAATTTTCTAATGCTGCAACTTCTCTGTATACTAGAGCATTATCCGCGAAAAGTCGCAGGCACGTATCTGTGAGTGTTAGAGCAATATAGGTGAGTACAAGTTTCCAGAACAAATCGACATAATCTTTCTGAATGGTGAAGGTCACGGTAGCAGAAGAGCTGCTAGGGTCTTTATCAGGATCGTTCTCCGCAAGTTCCGACTCCATCGAATACCATTTTAGCCACAATTACGCAGCGGCTTCGAGAAAGGGTACCTTCACCTTCAACAGGGGTGACACTGTTGGTGCAAGGAGGCGCCGCACATCCGTACTGGAAGAGCTCGCACTGCATCATGTCGAAGGGAACCTGTCAACAGGTATAAGAACAACTTCTTTGGCTCTTAATGAGTGGAATTTTAATACAAGTGACGTACTAGGTCACTCGTAATCAATTGCTTGTAAAAGTGGTTGCGCTAGCGACATGTTTTCAAACGAATGTAACACGAAAAGGGTTCCACTTCAAAATATTATCTACTCATTCCTCTCTACGAGCACTATAAGTCGTAATGGAATTTCCGAACACCCTGCGTAAATAGTCTCGTAATTTTAAGTTTTTACATGTGCTAACTCACGAAATTGTTCTACTTGAACGTTCGAAATTTGCTATGGTGGACTATATTGTAACAGCCGAAGGTGACAATGTCGTCTTTTACAAACTGTTTGACAGTACCTCAGTTTACCCTGTCGAAAAATTACAATTTAGTATAGATTCATAGTCCTGATGAAAGCCTGATGTTAACACCTTCGCAGTTGTGGCTGTTTTCATTAATATTTCATCCAGTTCGTTCGGCAGTTTTACGTATGGTCTTCGTTTTTCCTTTTCCAATGTAAACAATAAAAATAATCCCTTTTTCATTCTAGATTACAAAGGCTATCCGTTCATGCAAATGAAATCTGCTCTTCTACTGTAATTAGCATCCAACATTATTCCCCCTGGGGAAAGCTTGACCTCATATCCTGTTTGTAGTAACCAATAAGTGAACGTTCGAGTGGTTCAAATGGCTCTGAGCACTATGGGACTCAACTTCTGAGGTCATCAGTCCCCTAGACTTAGAACTACTTAAACCTAACTAACCTAACGACATCACACACATCCAAGCCCCGAGGCAGGATTCGAACCTGAGACCGTAGCAGCAGCGTAGTTCCGGACTGAAGCTCCTAGGACCTCTCGGCCACAGCGGGCGGCTATGTGAACGTAATCATGTAAACTCTTCTTTAATACTGTAAAGCTATTGCTCAAAAATTAGATTTCTCATCAATGTATCATCAACACGGGGCACCCAACCGGTAAAAATTTCTCATAGTAAAATAGACATGTCAGCTGTATCATCCTCTAAGTGTGGTTTCTAGTATTACGTTTAGTTTTAATAGCCGAAAGTCCAATATCATATTGCGCACGATGTCGGTGTCGCATTCTATAGTTGCAACTATGGTACGTCTATCGCGTTAATGACATTCAACACAAAACAGGTTAGTTTCAGCTCAGTAAAAAGTTTCTTAGCTATTAAAAGTGATCAGTCAATTTCGCTAAAGACATTCATCAGTGGAAATGACTATGAGGCACCTACAACTAAGATTTTCATGTAAGCAGCGCGCACCAATTTATTTGCACGAAAAACACCTAATGTGTCTGCTTTTAAAAGATATAGAAACAAAGCTGTTTCTCAGATCAATCTGATACATGATTTGTCTTATTGCGCAAAATGCACAGTTATCAATTTCTTAGAAATAATGTCATTTAAGAGACAGTCGTTTATTTTTCGTCTGGCACTCATATTTCTGCTCACTTCTCGGGTAATGGTGCATAATATAGGGTGAACCAGAACTTCATCGACAAACTTTCAAAAGCTGTTGAAGGACACCTTCTGAGCGTTTTGGTGGCAAGGGCCCCACAGTTTCTCGCGGATCGTTACAGACTAACACTGTTGTTATGACGTATTCACTTCGTGGCTACAATGACTCTTCCTTCTAACAAATACTTTCATGGCTGTGAAGAAGCCCGTAATATGAAATTACCAAATCGCACAACACACGACACAGAGCAATGCTATAACCCTCACACGACCGAACGAAGTGGCGCAGTGGTTAGCATATTGGACTCGCATTCGGAAGAAAGGCGGATCAAACAAGCGTCCGGCCATCCCGATTTAGGTTTCCCCTGATTTTCCTAAATCGCATCAGGCAAGTTCTAGAATGATACCTTTGAAAGAGCACGTCAGACTTCTTTCCCCATCCTTCCCTAATCTGACGGGACCGATGAGCTAGCTGATTGCTCCCCTCCCCCGAATCACCCACAAACAATCACACGAAGCACGTACACATTTATGAGTGTGTGTTTTCAGTTTGTCTCGTCAGTGTACAATACGTACAGCACATGACAAATGCAGAATCCTTCCCTTGTAGGTACTGTTCAAAATGTCGACCACCATGATCACGGCAGAGTGTACAGCAATGCGACACCGACTGTCGTACACGCTCAAGAATTGCAGGAGTTTGGCGCATTACTTCGTCAGGTGTGATACTCCTAGCAACCAGGTCCCTGCAGTATCCGCCGGATTCTCATTAAGTAGGCTATTCGCATGCCCCTAGAAGAGGAAGTCCATTGGTGTCACGTCTGGTGACCAAGCTGACCATGATATAGGACGCCAGCGACCAGTCCACTGTCGTCCAAACTGTACTGCAATGTGGTTCCTAATCTCGATAGCGAACAGTGCCGGGACCCCATTGTGCTGAAACCACATAAGCCGACGAATTCTCAGCGGCACATCTTCTAGGAACGGGTGGAGAATATCCTGAAGGAACATGTTCTACATGATTCCGTTTAGTGTACCAGGTAGTAGGAAAGGTCCAAGCACAATATCGATCGTTGACAATATCAGAGCATACAATCACAGCAAGCTTTTGTTGACACCAGTGAGTGTAGGTTTTCTTCATCCACTACCTCGATATTCAGACCTTTGAACTTGCCGTCTCTTGTAAACACGGCCTCGTCTGTAACACGGAAGTAGCAAAATTGTGGTTTTCTGTGCATTCCTGTAGGTACCCATTTGCGAACGCCACTCTAGTTGGAAAGTCCTCTGGCTGTAACGATTCCACCTTCTGCAGTGTGTACGGCTGCCACTGTTGTTCACGCAAGACTCTCAAAACAGCTCATTGGGCTGGGTTCAGAACTCGTGAAACGCGCCAACTACTAGAGACAGGATTTGTCGCCAATCGCATGTAGCATATTCTGTTCCCTATCGAGTTTTTTGCCATTTCTCATACAGCCAGTGTGTTCCATTCTAACACGGAAGGATCCAGTTGCTGGTAGGTGGTTATGTAGGAATGCAGGAGTACTGCGCGGAAACAGCTCGCCGCACGGGATTAGCCGAGCGGTCTAGGGCGCTGCAGTCCTGGACTATGCGGCTGGTTCCGGCGGAGGTTCGAGTCCTCCCTCGGGCATGGATGTGTCTGTTAGTCCTCAGGATAATTTAGGTTAAGTACTGTATAAGCTTAGGTACTGATTACCTTAGCAGTTAAGTCCCAGAAGATTTCACACACATTTGAACATTTTTGGGAACGGCTCAGCGAAGCGTCGGCGTGTCGCTCTTCCATTGCATTCAGTGAACCCGCACGCCTCCTTTTCTTAGCGTTGATTGGTTTTTGACTTCTGTGAAGGGACCAATCAGGGAGGTCATTGGTCCCTTCGGAAGCAAGAATGGGAATGGAAGTCGGCCGTGCCCTGAGAAAGGAACCATCCCAACATTTGCCTGAAGCGGCTTACGGAAATCACGGAAAGCCTGAATCAGGATGGCGGGACGCCGGTTGAACCGTAGTCCTGCCGAATGCAAGTCCAGTGTGCTAACCGCTGCGCCACCTCGCTAGGTTTTTCTTCAGTACCCCATCCTTTGCGCTGCTGCGTATCGTTGCTAACGCACAAATAACACTGCCGGGAAACAAAACCTCAGACAGAATTCTGCTGTGCTCATTGCAGACTTGAGGGCAACGAGATAAGGAGCGTTTTACTGTTGTCGACAGCTGGTGCCGTGAGCAAATGAAAACAATACTCACAGCACATACTGTCGACATTTGTGCTGTTGTGTTCTGTTTCCAGTGGAATACAGATATAACGCTTGTTGTGGCAATAACCCCAACGAAATGCAATAACTCTCTAACAAGTCGCCGGAGACTGTGAGTAACCTCTGACAGTTTGCCAGTGGTGGAGTTATGGTTCACCCAGTTTACTAACACTATTTTATTACAAACGTATGACTCCAGTTACGGTGAAAAAATTTTCTTACTTGGACACGTAGTTTTAACATTTACCAGGGAACACGTGAGGCAATACTGACCTTACGACTTATCTTAGAAGAAAGATTAAGAAAAGGGAAACCTACGTTTCTAGCATTTGTAGACTTAGAGAAAGCTTTTGACAATGTTGACTGGAATACTCTTTTTCAAATTCTAAAGGTGGCAGGGGTAAAATACAGGGAGCGAAAGGCTATTTACAATTTGTACAGAAACCAGATGGCAGTCATAAGAGTCGAGGGGCATGAAAGGGAAGCAGTGGTTGGGAAAGGAGTGAGACAGGGTTGTAGCCTCTCCCCGATGTTATTCAATCTGTATATTGAGCAAGCAGTAAAGGAAACAAAAGAAAAATTTGGAGTAGGTATTAAAATTCATGGAGACGAAGTAAAAACTTTGAGGTTCGCCGATGACATTGTAATTCTGTCAGAGACGGCAAAGGACTTGGAAGAGCAGTTGAACGGAATGGACAGTGTCTTGAAAGGAGGATATAAGATGAACATCAACAAAAGCAAAACGAGGATAATGGAATGTAGTCCAATTAAATCGGGTGATGCTGAGGGAATTAGATTAGGAAATGAGACACTTAAAGTAGTAAAGGAGTTTTGCTATTTAGGAAGTAAAATAACTGATGATGGTCGAAGTAGAGAGGATATAAAATGTAGACTGGCAATGGCAAGGAAAGCGTTTCTGAAGAAGAGAAATTTGTTAACATCGAATATAGATTTAAGTGTCAGGAAGTCATTTCTGAAAATATTTGTTTGGAGTGTAGCCATGTATGGAAGTGAAACATGGACGATAACTAGTTTGGACAAGAAGAGAATAGAAGCTTTCGAAATGTGGTGCTACAGAAGAATACTGAAGATAAGGTGGATAGATCACG
Source organism: Schistocerca gregaria (assembly GCF_023897955.1). Classification (NCBI taxonomy): domain Eukaryota; kingdom Metazoa; phylum Arthropoda; class Insecta; order Orthoptera; family Acrididae; genus Schistocerca; species Schistocerca gregaria. Next base: position 917,725,428 of record NC_064922.1, read on the forward strand.
TAACTAATGAGGAGGTATTGAATAGGATTGGGGAGAAGAGAAGTTTGTGGCACAACTTGACTAGAAGAAGGGATCGGTTGGTAGGACATGTTTTGAGGCATCAAGGGATCACAAATTTAGCATTGGAGGGCAGTGTGGAGGGTAAAAATCGTAGAGGGAGACCGAGAGATGAGTACACTAAGCAGATTCAGAAGGATGTAGGTTGCAGTAGGTACTGGGAGATGAAGAAGCTTGCACAGGATAGAGTAGCATGGAGAGCTGCATCAAACCAGTCTCAGGACTGAAGACCACAACAACCACAACAGTGAATGTTGAGGTCATATCGGATCTAATATGATCAAGGATGAAGGTAGAAATTGGTGGTGTTGTCTTCGCAATAATCACCGTCCGAAATGATTTGGGATCACCAAATACCACTTAGATCGGGACAGCCCACCAAGGATTTGAAATTTCTCATCCGGAATAGGAATCACAAATTGACACTGCACACGTGTGGTGCAAAAACAGAACTTTCCTTATAGACACGCTGGTTATCAGAGTTTCAAATACTATGAAATCGGGTGTCTTCACGCACTCTGAGGTGATGGACGTGTGCTAACAACGAAGCTCCTTTTTGCTATGTGTCACGTTTCCATGTCGACCGCAGCTTCACTTTTATGGCTTCACACAACCGATCGGCACATCATGCCATTTCAGAACAGCAAGTAAAACTACAGTAAGTAAAATTTTCAATGGCCAGAAAATTAAGCATCTTTTGGAACATTGTTCCTGGGAAAACAGCGACCAAAAATAAAATAAAAGTTTTTAAGTATAAACAGTATAGGATGGCTTGTAAGTGCAGTGTTTATAGACGCTACACAACGGACTGCCCCTCGCCACATTCCCTCCAGCCATCATCATGGTGTGTTAATGATCTGAAGGTGATGGAGCCACGCTCTAAACCGTTCACCTGATTAATCAGTTTTAAATTTTAACAAATTACACGCAATACTACACTGTTTTTATTAAGGAAACTTTTAACTAGAAAGTTGTTTAAAAAAACATAGGCTCCTGTTGGATGTGGTTCTTCGTTGCCTTCCTCCAACCTTTGAACTGACTTACTCAAGCAGTTCTGGAGACCAACATCTAAACGTGGACACCGAAGCTCGACACTTTTTCCAAAAATGAAAGAAGTGTTAAGTGTCAGATAAAAATTCTTGAACTGACTGAGGATCGAAGCTGCGACCTCTGGATCTATAGCCTGTCATTTTACTGACAACCGTGAAAAAAGAGCATCAACAGTGACATATCGAAGACTGCTGCCTGTCATGGAAAAAAATCGTTGATGTATGTTGAGACCCGTAACGGTTTGTATGTGTTCTACCTATCTATCAGCGGCGCATTTCTTATTTCTTTAGGCGCTTGCTGCGTCAACCATGGCTCCACCTCGCCGGCTGACGCAACTGTATGTAGGAATGCGTAGAACACGGTGCTGTTACAAATACCAATAAGGTCGTGAGGCAATGCAATAAGGAAAACACAACTATTCAGCATACCATAAAAAACACATTTAATATTCAGATACACATCGTTTTATTATTTGCATCTGATGCATTTCACACAGCAATAGGCTGACAAAATATGTTTGCAGAAGCTGTTTCGAAGAATTAAACTCACACTCCGCGTTGAATCATAAGCTGAAATCGATTTTTCTAATATGTGTAGCCTATGACAACACCTATATCAGCGCATTGTTCAGTCTAATGTCTTAAGCCTTAAACACTTCTTACTTCGTCTAACAGTAAATAATGGGAAAAGGGAATTATAATTGCAGAAAATTTCGAACATATTTTGTTCTGAAGAGAAAATGACCTTATAAAAAACTTCTCAGCTTTCATTTTCATTCGTTTTAATGCAGCCTCGGCATTCTGAAGTACACTTCATCAGCTAATGTATATCTCGTTTATCTGTTTGTACCCTCCTGCTCCACTGGAGAAAAATCATCACTTTCGCAAATTTTACATTCAGATTCTTTCCCCATCCCCTAATTTCTATAACTTTGTAAATATCCCGCTAACATTTGGTGTCAAATATGTTGGCTTCCGTGATCGGTTTCAATATCATTAAAATCCTTCTGAGTATGTCTTTGGCATGCGTAACGCCTCTGCAACTTCGATTTATGTTAATAATTTAATATTGTAAGTATTTCATAAGATAATGCAGCGAAACACCCCGAAGGATTTTAATGACATTTGTTCTCGTTTTTGCAGGCAGCTTCACATTGCACGTACAAGTAATACAGTTCCATTCTTCATTTATTTCGCTCGGTATTTATCATTTGTGATCTGTTATTTTACGTGCTTCTTCCAAGTGTCTCATCTTTCCTCTACATCTTTCACTTCGCATTTTCACTTCTTCAAAACTGTATTTTTTAGCATAGAATAAATACCTCGTTCAACAGCTGCTTTTGTTAACTCTTCACATTCGTTGCTTAGCTGTCTTCGTCACCATCGCCATCGTTGTCGTTGCCGTTGATATTGTTCTGGTCTGAAGCCCAAAGACTGTTTGATGGACCTGTCCACGACAGTGTGCCATGTGCGAGTCTCTTAATCTCTGCCTAAAAATTGCAGCATATTTCCTTTCGAATCTTTTACTGTTGGAAAGTCTTGCTGTCACGCTACGATTTTTACCTCCATCCCATCTCCAACTTCCCCAAAAAAAATCAGCGAACTGATGAATCCTTGATGTCTTACCAACAAATCCCTTCTTTCACTCAGGTTGTGCCATTGTTCTCTTTTCCATTCCAATTCGATTCATATCTCCACATCAGTTATTCGATCTACCCCTCTAATCCTCAGCATTCTTCTGTATCTCCATACTTTAAAAGCTTCTATTCTCTTGTCTGCATGGACTATCGTCTAGGATTCCAGATTTGTAAATACTGTCTTGAAAACTCAAATTAATAAGTGTATGAATAGTAAGCAGCACTCTTCCTGTTTAATGGAAAGAAAATAAAACCCCACTGACGATGCTGTAATTTCAGCGAAACGCGTCTGGCAATAAGAGGAGAGATAAAATTGTCTTTTGCTCAAGACGGACCTCCTCCAAAAACAAATCTATTTGTAAAGGAAACATGGACAGAAGAGCTTGAGTCTCAAGATGATTACTTGTAACAATACTACAGCCACGGTGCTCCATATGTCAACGCTTGACAGAAACCGTTAATATTATGAATGTTTAAAAGCACTGCTGTCAGTTAACTACCGTAGAGGAGTGACGCAGCACACAGCATGATGCGAACACTTGCGACAGAGCCCGCTGTTGTTGTCAAGATGTTTTAAAGATATAAATATAGTTTTAACATTGTAACCAAATATATATTACGGTACTTTTAATGAAGTTCAGATCTAGGTGAGTGTAGTTAAAACAAAAACAAATTCTGAAATACGTAAATGTGACAGCACCTGTGGCCAGTGCTAATACAATGCAACGGAAAGAACAGAATCTTTATTTTAAATTTTAAATGTTACAACTGCTTTTAAAGAAAATGGAATAGTTTTGATAGGAAAATCCGTTAAAAATGTAGAGTTTATATGTTAATGTAAATATGAAATAGTGAGATATTATTCGCCGTGAGCGGAACCATACGGGCACTGAGGTATGACATATGACTCAGTAAACAACAGAAGCAGCATGTCAACTTGACTTGAACGCAGCTGTTATGTCGACAGACTGTATGAAGAAGTCTTTCGAATGTTTCGTTGGAATAACGTTATAGACATTTGTTAGAGGTACAAGGGTATCATAACTGATGTACTGCACCATTTTAATCTGCACATACAGAGTGGTTCAAAACTATTAATGTATGTTAACAGTTTGTATTTTATATTTTTATTAAAATGTAGGCAATGGTTTGAACAGGAACGCAGTGGTTCGAATATAGTCATCTTAAAAGATTGTATGCAACTGGGACGGAAAACTGAATAAATAACAAATAAATTGAGTCGCTGGTTCTTTGCGCCAACGGATTGTTGGAATTATAAAAACATAGATTTGTCTCCAAAGTCGATCTTGCACTTCGCTGCAGTGCATTCCTGATTAGTTTGGGAATTAAAAAAGCGGCAGAGGTAAAGTTAATGCTCTGAGGGTGGGCTGTGCATCGTTCCTTGGTTATGACAGAACGCAAGATTACATAGTCAAGTCCGAGAACGGCACGTGATTATACATGTGTAACTTTTATCTCTCTGGCTGTTTTACTGTACAACACGGGGTGTTTCCATATAGTTTGCTTTCATCGTACTGTTTGAACACTTCACTGATCAAAACTTGTAACTGTTACTTGTTGCAGCCTGTATGTAGATCAGAATGTATACTGTAGAGAAAGTGATTGTGTATGTTCCTTGTATGTAGGGGAGCGTATGAGAGAACTATGACCTGACAGTATGATTAAAGATGGCAAATGTCACTCTTACGAGGAAAATAAAAAACGTATCACACCGACGCAGCCTATTTGTCCGATTCATACTCAGGATTATTTGAAATACCTTCTCTGGTCTTATGTTTCCATAAATAATCGCATTTGTATTTATTAAGCAGCTCTATCTCTGCATCAGCATTTAATCCAGTTTTCCAAACACGACATAATCTCCAATGGACACAATATACCATCATTATCGGGTTTAGAACTGCTCTATTCCGATGAGGATGCAAAAATTCTAGGTACATTCTTCGAGGAATCTGAATGGCAACATTATTGTAGACTTTGAGTCATCTACTCAGTTTTTCCTTTTTCTTCACTGTTTGACACTATAATGCACGATCGAGCACAGTCATCAAACGTAACAAAAGACTCTTGCAAGAATGGTTTGGACATTGAACGGATCTAGTAAAAATCTCACATATTTTAACAGTAGTAAGATGAACTGCATACTCAAGTCGGTGAGCAGGGTACCCGTCAGACATCGATCGTATGTACTTGGCATAATATTCTCATCTCAGCTCTTCACAGTTCAGAAGTTCTCTAGCAGGACGTACATCTGTCTGACACAAAAATTCAATTTGTCGGAAACAGATAAGCGAATAATTGTTCAGATATTGTTAAGAAAGAGAATCACTGCTGATCTGAGGTTTCGGAACAAATACCACCACAGTTTAATCACACGAGGAACATCTCTCCCCCCAAAATCAGTTTTCCGCTCACAGGGATCATTGTAATGTACGATTATCGGAAACTCCAAGAAACTGACGAATAGGATTTTTCAATCTCCTAGAATTATCTATATGCTAACCAAAACCCACCGGAAAAATTTGCGAAGTCGGGGTTGGAATGGCAATGTCATTCTGCTACAATTCTCGGACAAATTTAATCACAAATAAGGGTGTATTGGAATTTATCCTAAGAAAAAAATTAAAATTTTCAACATTCACTTAAACAAAATTTCAGTCGAATTAAGGATTAGAGGTTGATTTTTGCCACCTTAACACTCAGTGTGGTGAGTTTTACCAACATATGTTTTCATGTAATCACTGTATGGACCTTCAGCTATTTGCTAACCGACGAATACTTTCTGGACTACCGGTCCGATTGGCCATAAATGTTAAAGGGAAGGAAATATCGTAGGAAAGTTTATGATGGCACGAGCCCTCCAACTTTGCACCACCAGATGCATGAGTGATATAGACATCTGTGTGATTCACGTTGAGGAATAACAGAGACTGGTAAAATTGAACGAAGCTTTAGAGTCCGATGGCGTGTGTGTGTGTGTGTGTGTGTGTGTGTGTGTGTGTGTGTGTGTGTGTGTATGTGTGGGTGTGTGTGGGTGTGTGTGAGAGAGAGAGAGAGAGAGAGAGAGAATGTGTGCATGTGTGGATGGGAGGGTGGGTGGATGGGTGGGTGGATGGTGTGTGCATGTTCGTTCTTGCGTGTGTATTTGTATGTGTATATGTTTGTGGTGTAGGGGCGCTCAAAGACTATATTATCAGCGCCTATACGAAAATTAGTCGATACGAAGGTGGTTAAGCTTAGAAAATGTGATAAATGGAGTAAGAGGCAGTCTGAAATAAAATTACTCTGACTGTCTTTCAGTCTCACTCATGGCCACCTGTACAACCACAGTAGCTCACATCCTCTAAGACAGAGATAAGATGGTCAAATGTTGTAAAACTGTTAGCTAAGACAAGTGCAGAACAAAAATGGATTCTCAGACATACGTTGCTGTCTGATCACTTACAGAATATGTGGCTGAGGCAGCCATCCTGATATCACCGCAAAGTTCTGAGAAAGGAGTAGGACACTCGACAAGACATTAAAACACGTACCCTATCCATGTCGTCGTCAGCTGAAACAGAGGGTAAATCGGTCTACAAATGAATACGAAATACAGTGTACTAAAACGTGTTGCACTTTGACCTGTTTGCCACTAGCACCCCACACATTGGACAATCCACTTGGCGGAGCAAGGAATCATGGTTCAGAGGGCTGTGTCTAATGCGAAGACAAATGAGGAGGACCTCATAGTGTCCGCATGGATCGAAGGAGACACGCCACGGCTGCGATCTTGAGTTTACCTGACGTAGTTTTTTGTCTGTAACTTCCATACAGAATTTGTGGCTGAACCAGCTTCTGTTTTAACGATTATGTACCGCAGGGCTCTCAAATAAGAAACTCCGTCCGGTAACTGCAAGGAAGCATTGGTCACACTAGTTTCTAAGAAGGATAGCAGAAATGTTACAGAAGCTGTCAAATTTTCTCGACACCCATAATTACAGAACGTACTTTGAACTAAAATGTTATGAGGTATATCGAAGATACTGACCTCCATGCTAACTAGCAAAGTTTCCAGAAACATTTGTTTTGCGAAAGCAAACTCGTGCTTTTGCCACATGGCATTCTGAAAGCAATAAACCCTTGCAGTCTTGGCTTTCGTCAAATGTTTGACTCAGTATCATACTTACACACATTGTCAAAGTATGATTTTATGGGGAATTAAAGATGAATTTGGGACTGGGTTGAGGACTACCGGGTAGAGAAGACACAGGATATTATCCTGAATTGAGTGTCATCAGCACATGTATAAGTAACTTAGACCGTGCCCCAGTGAAGTGTGCCGGAATCTTTGCTGTCAATATCTTATGTGAATGACCTTGCAAACACACTTTGACATTTTTTCACTGATGATTCTGTTGCGTAGAATGAAGTATTGTTTGAAGAAAAAACTGCACGAACACATTCAGTTGGATCTTCATAATGTTTCAAAATTATTCAAAGAATGGAGCCTTGCGGTAAAGCAGAAATGAAAAATTATGCACTACAAAAAAGTAAAGGACGTAATTTCGTTTGACCACAATATCAGTGCGTCAGAACTAGACTCGGTCAGCTTACACAAATACGTGGCTGTAACAATCAGTGCGAATATGAAATAAGGTTGCTTAAAACAGTCGTGAGTCCCACTTTAGGTTCAAATGGTTCAAATGGTTCCGAGCACTATGGGACTCAACTGCTGTGGTTATCAGTCCCCTTGAACGTAGAACTACTTAAACCCAACTAACCTAAGGACATCACACTCATCCATGCCCGAGGCAGGATTCGCACCTGAGACAGTAGCGGTCGCGCGGTTCCAGACTGAAGCGCCTAGAACCGCTCAGCCACACCGCGTCCCACTTTAGAATACTGGTCAAGTGCGTGGGACACATACCATATAGGCAGTACTAACAGATGATGTTGAACCTATACAGACTAGGGAAACTCGAATGATCACAGCTTTGTTTGACCCGTAGATGGCCTCAGGGAGATGTTGAGAAAACAAAACTGGCAGATGCTTGAATATAGAAGCAAACTGTCACGAGAAAGCGTACTAACATTCAAGGACCAATTTATAGTGATGAATAGAGGAATATACTACAGCCCCCCCCACATGTCTCTTCCGTAAGGATCGCGAAGACCAGACAACGCAAACAGAGGCATTTCACTAACAAACATTTCTGTGGTCCATTTGTGAATGGAACAAGGAAAAGCCTTAATAACTTGGACAATGGGACATACTCTCTGGCCGGCGGCTGTGGCCGAGTGGTTCTAGGCGCTTCAGTCCGGAACCGCGCTGCTGCTACTGTCGCTGGTTCGAATCCTGTCTCGTGCGTGAATGTGTGTGATGTCCTTAGGTTAGTTAGGTGCAAGTAGTTCTAAGTCTAGGGGACTGGTGACCTGAGATGTTAAGTCCCATAGTGCTTAGAGCCATTTGAGCATTTGAGCCAAACTCTCTGCCAAGCATCTCAGTTGTTTTGCAGAGTGAACATGTAGCTACAAGTTAAAAGGTTAGTTAATCATCAGGAACATTTTATGCGTGTCGTACTGAATCTGAAGTTATGGAATGGAATTTCACGCTGGAGGACGGCAGAAGTCCTTACGTTGGAGCAGTTAGCGAAGCGGCTACTGTGCGTGGTTGCGTCACGTCGCAGGGGCTCCTGTAGAGAGCACGACCATGGAAGCCGTCGTTCCTGTTGTAACGCCTCGCTGCGTCGCATAACACCACAGGATAAACTGTATGACGGTGAAGCACCCTGGAATGGTCCCAGGGATTGAAACTCCAAGGATTGAGAGGGTAAACAATTTTCTATCGTGATTACAATGTCGAGTCAGATTTACTAAGAACTTCCCAATAGGAGCCCACATAACAGAATGATTCGGTATCCCCTTTGTCCTGGATGCAGACTGATCTGGTGATACTGCTGGCCAAAGTGGTGTATCAGAATCGTGCAGTCCTTAGAGGCACGTAATACGTGTAGTCGACCGTCTTGTTAAACGTGGAACCGCGGTGCTGTGGCATGAGAGTTAACACTCTAGGTTGAAGGATGTGTGATACCATCACAATTTCCTCAGTCACTACTAGCTGTGACCTGACAGCTCCCCACACCATGACGCTAACAATGATGTCGCTGCGCCTCACCAAACCATTGGAAGAATGGGACCTCTCTTCCCAGCTCGCCGCACTACTCGTCGACAATCGTCGTGTGTGATTGTGCAGAATAGCGATTGATCGCTGAACACAGTGTGACGTCACTCATGTTGCAGTGAGACCATTACTTGTACTTGGGCGACAGGCACAGATGTGAAGGGTAACGATGTACTTGGTTCATAACATGACGATCCAATTTTGTGGTGTTGAGGCGTAGTTGACCGGAATGTTGAAGTACATCTCTCGCTGATAAAGCTATCTCACACGAGTACACAACATCTCACTGTCTTTCACAGTGATCACTGAGCATCTGATGCTGTTCACACCACTTACATACCGAACTAGGCTCGATAACAATGTTAAACACGAACAGCGGTAATGCACTCTTTGCGGTGGTTCTAACTGTCAAAGGGAATTGCAGCCTTAATCATTACCATTCCCGTCTACGGAGCTAACGTGTAAAAAGTAACATTGACTTCCGGCCGTGTCTTCTGTGTGCTCCACTTTTTTTTTTATCGAGCACTGCATACAGCCGCCCTTCTGAAAACTATCCGTTTCGTTTTAGCTGCGTTTGCGGATACCCCAGCCGAATGTCCACCAAATATTCTTTTTCCTATTTCTTGTACCTTTGTCCCTCATCGGAGCAGGGTCGGTATGGTTATTAACGGATTTGGCGTGGTTCATTTCAGGAGTGAACGATGTTCTTTCGCCGTCCTTTGTGGCCGAGCGGTTGTAGGCTTCAATCCAGAACCGCGCTACAGCTGCGGTCGCAGGTTCGAATCCTGCCTCCGGCATGGTTGTGTGTGATGTCCTTCGGTTAGTTAGGTTTAAGTAGTTCTAAGTTCTAGGGGACTGATGACCTCAGGTGTTAAGTCCCATTGCGTTAGAGCCATTGCAACCATTTATTGTCCTTTCTGTTGACACTCTGTTACCCCCTGGGATGGATTACGTGTAGACCAATTGTATGCCCGTACTGTTACTCATGTGGACATGAGTGGAAGTTGCTAAATGTTTCAGATCGTGAATCTCTGACGGCACTTGTATACCAGCCCGGTATTCATTTAGTGGAACGTGGAAAACCGTCTAAAAACCACATCAAGGCTGACCGGCACACACGCTCTCATCGTTAATGACGTCAATGCCGCAATCGCAAGCGTACGGAGTTCGAGAGGATTTGTCATAATGTGGAACACTGCAAGAGAGAAAAACGGTTTCCTAGCAATGATTGCAGGCCAAGAGGCCCACGTTCATGTGATTTTACTCGTTCAAGATCATAAAACTCTTAGATGGTGCTAACATCCCTTCGGCAAGACTGATTACACAAGGAGAATCATCCAGTGTAATCCTACAGTAGCCCACACGTTATTCTATAAAAGAAGTTATTTCTTGTACATTTCCTATGACGTTGCAAAAGTAGATGCGCCCTTGCTTTTCCTGCCTCTTCCTTCTTTAAACGAATATTGTAGACAATTCCTTTTCACTTATTTTTGTTTTAAATAAATGATTTTAACTGAAACCCTCAGCTACCGACAGGTGTTGTTGATACACCTTGATGGGGACAGCTGAAAATGTGTGCCCCGACCGGGACTCGAACCCGGTATGTCCTGCTTACAGGAATGCGCACTGGTTGCCCGGCTCTCACGGGAATCGTCACCTTAGTTGGCGCGAGTAATGAGTGGATGGGCAAATATCTATTAAGAACATTACGTATGTAGATTGTGGACAGTTGGGAATGTGGGTCTCACGGGAAGCGTGCAAGGGATAAGTCACTGCAGTCGCGGTATCCATCTGTGTGTTCGGTGGCTCAGATGGGTGCCAGCACGGTAGCTCAGCGTGTTCGGTCAGAGGGTTGGTAGCCCTCTGTAATAAAAAAAAAAACTGAGTTAACTTTAACGGGTGTCTTACGACGTCCGCCCCGAGCAGATGCAACGAACGAAATCGAACAAAATGAGATTTACAAAAAAAATGGATGGATATGGTTCTGCCATGTGAGCAGGAGATCCCGCGTTCGAGTCACGGTCGGGGCACACATTTTCAGCTGTCCCCATTTAGGTATATCAGTAACACCTGTTGGCAGCTGGGGTTTTCAATTAATTATCATTTACTGTAAAGAAGCTGCACAGTTATCAATGGTATCTGTTCTTTCGAGAACAGTTGCTATCTTCATATATAGATTTTTGTTTTGGCGAAAAACGAGAGCATCGCAGATATTCATAGGGGCTTCCAGAATCTCTACAGAGAACTGGCAGTGAACAAAAGCACGTGGAGTCGTTGGGCGGGGCGTCTGTCATCATTGCAACAAGTTCGTTCAAATCTGTCCAACCTCCAGCGTGCCGGCCAGCCGCACAAGCTGCGCTGCTCTCAGGAAATTGACTTCAGCGTGTTCCTCGCCACAAAAATGAAAACGAATTTCTCCATCTCCGTGACAACGCAATTCCTCACACAGGTCTGCGCAACCGAGAGGAGCTCACGAAAGATCATCGAAGTGTTCTTCCTCACCCACACTCCGTCCGGATACGGTGCTTTCCGACTTTCATCTGTTTGGTTCAAGTAAGAGTCCACTCCGACGGAAGCAGAACATAGATGATGTGCAGGTTATCGATGCAGCACGACCTTAGCTCCGAGATCGACTAGTAAAGTGGTACCATGCAGGCACTCAGGCCCTCCCAGCATTGAACTGCGATTATGTTGAAAAATACGATTTTGTAGCCAAAAGAATTGGGAGTAATATGGCGTCCTGAAATCCTGAATAAAACTAAACCACTTTTAGAAAGAAAAATGTATTGCATTACTTATTGAATGCCGCTGGTATTACATGCACATGTATGTCTGACGCATGAACAGAACAGTAAATTCACCAAGTTTGCGTTTTGAATTCTACAGATGTGCAATGAGTACCCCTCTGGTCACACGACAAATGTCCAAACGGTAGTTAAGTCATTCTATTAATGTGGCAGCGTGCTACTCATGGTCATCACAGCGGCATTAATATGTCCTCTGAGCCACCCGCGTTCTTTGCAGTGAGGGTACGTAAATACTGTCATTAACGTATCTAACCCCAAAAGAAATGAATCACAAGTTGTTAGGTCAGGAGACTTGGGCGGCCAAGGAAACACAGCCACATCGTGTTCACCACTGCATCCAGTCCAACGATGGGTAAGTTCTCTTTTAGACAGCAACGAATGTAGATACTCTAACGAGGCGGCATTTAGTCTTCTTGAGAGATGAAATTCTCGGAATTAGCAGTCAGTCGTAGAAAGAGCCGCAAATGCAAAATATCCGGGTAAGAGGTCAGTCTTCTCACAGAAGGAAACCGGCCCCTATATCATCGTCTCTGTCACCACAAAGAAAACATCAACCACCGGCAAATCTCGTTCATGCACCACAAATTCGTGAGAATGTTGCGTGCTCCACGCTCTGACGTTGCGGTGATTAACCTTTCCAGATAAAAAGAAGATTGCTTCACCGCTAAATATCATCTCGGGAATGAACTGTTCATCCTCAAGTGGTTCCTTGTACTCTGCCAAGGCACGTCACTCGTAACGCGAGCTGGCTGGCACAATGCAAACATGTTGAGTTTAGTGTTCTATTCATCCATGAATCATATTTGTACATGTAATAGTATGGGAAATATAGAGCTCTGAAAACGAATGAATCATTTATGGTAGTCTTGTGCTTTCCTTACTCCGTCGTGAGCGCACAACGCCAGCAGATGGCATTTAATCTCCCCGTGAGCAATGGTATCTCCTTCCACGGTGTTCCTGTGATTTTTTCTGATACTACTTCCGACTTAGAAAATACTATGGTTCAAATGGTTCAAATGGCTCTAAGCACTATGGGACTTAACATCTCAGCTCATCAGTCCCCTAGACTTAGAACTACTTAAACCTAACTAGCCTAAGGACATCACGCAGATTCCTGCTCGAGGCAGGATTCGAACCGGCGACAGTAGCAGCAGCGCGGTATCGGACTGAAGTGTTAGAACCACTCCTCCACAGCGGCCGGCGAAAGTACTATGAGTACCTTTCCTAACTGTAAGGAGATTCATCTCATATCGCGAACTTCACTTGGGCCTTTGTCCTACTATCCGAGAGGCTTCCTGCCACACCTAGGTTGGAGATGATACTCTCTTTCATGCTATGTACCAGTGATGCATTATTCTAATATATTTTAACCTGTTATACATCCCTTGTGGATTCACGTTTTAATATGCACCTGGGGATTGACCGTATGTCCTGAAAACTAGTAATGTTTTCCTTTTTAGAAATAAATAATTTTTACAATTGTAGCTGATTTTATCATTGACGAATCATCTGGTTACTTATGTCCCATTACTTATACCGCTCACTGTACAATAAATGGACTCATCTCAGAATACACTTTTCCGAACGTCTTACTTACAGGCCAGCTGTTCTGTGTTTCCGCAATTCGGTGTCAGGAAACAGTAGGATCTAAGGTGGATATGTTTTTGGTGCAAATTATCCTGCATATTTATTTTGTGCGGCTGTTACTCCGACTTTACCTCGAACTGGCTGATGACGAAGAGCCCCTTTGTTTCAAGCATGTAGCTGAAGTCTTGAAAAGACGCATTGTGGCACGTTCGGCGATGCTGAGGTTGTGAACTGTTTCTGACTTCTATCAACAGGTCCGAGGACTCTGCGCTGCCAATAGGACCATCTCTTTAGCATTACGTTTTAATACGTTCCAGGTTTACTCTGGCCACGTCAGAACTGCAATCAGGAGACGAAGAAACATATTAATGTTGCGGGCGTCAGAAACGGTTATGACGGAGGTGGCGCGTTTCGTCGGTTGCACGCAGGTTCCGCTCTAGGCATTGTCTGTTGAAAACGGAGTATTGACGATGAAGCAAGCGATAGAACATACTGGCTACAAAAGACACGCATAGTACTTTTAGTTTCTCTTGTTTACGAATACTAACGGAGCGATGCACAGTATTACAATTTTTCAACACGAACGAGAAAAGAAATATAGGAAGATGTCAGATAGTACGAACAACGTTTACAGTCGTAGATAGATGTGTGTACTCTTTCTGCTGAAATTACAGAAGAAATAACGGACACGTTACACAAGACACAATACGATGTCATGATAATTCCAGCTGAGCTTCCACCATCCGATGGAACTTCACTCAAATTAATTCAGTTATATTGCATGGAAGCGTCTAGTGCTTTAGACAACAAAGAAAATTTGGAAGCAGTTTAAAACTTCGCAGACCGCGTCCGTTGTTCTGTAAAACAGCCACGTCTGTTCATTGTTGCATCAGATTGTAGCCAAAATAAACTCGGTTCCAGCCAGCTTACAACTTTTGGAGGTATGCATTCACTTTCTTTTAAATTTTCCGTGTTTATGGGTAGTTTTCTCTCTAGTAGACCGTGGGAAGGGTAATAGTAACTTTTAGAATATTTTTACTTAATACATACTATTTCTCATTGATTCGTAATTAAACTAAAAATTCCTTTGTAGTAATGGTCTAAGTTTGCGGTTTTACGTATGGTCCAAATTCGTGAGCCATATTTAGGATCATTTTGTCGATACCGCAAATTGTCAATGTTGCTGGCTTTAATTTTTTTAGGTGGTGACTTTTATTCTTTTATATTTTTTATTAAGCTTGCTATTATATCGTTTGCGTACTAGAATGTCCAGAGCAAAACCAAATATATCCCGCAAAGATAAAGAAAGAAATAAAGCGAATGAAATATGACCAAAGCGACATCTTCAACTTTTACAGTCCTGTCGTCCTAAGTTATGAGTGATATTACGGTATGTGTTTATAACCTATATATGCACTGTCACAATACGTATACTAAATATTATAAACAAAGATATGTACATATTCCAAGCCACTGACAATGCGTCTCAAAAAATGAAGTCGAAACGCCTGTAGCACGAAAATTGGGTTTCACTCATCTGTAATTAGATGGTCCAGAAGTGAAAATTATCAGCATACCGTAATATGACGGAGGTGACTCGTACAGTCAGAAATGAAGTTATATGGACACTGAAGGCTGCTTAATATATAACGTGCCACGATCGACGTCACAAGCGTTAAGCAAAGCTGGAATTTCTGCTTCAAAATTAATTTCATAGAAAACTGAACGGAAACCACTAGTAGGTGCAGCATCGGAAAAAGAACTAATTTTTTTTCCATGCTTCAAATACAAGTGAAATTTTATGGCTTCACTCGTGGTGACTTGCGTCGAATGATTTAACAGCTAGCGAAAAAGGAATCATCTACAACATCTGTTTAAGAAGCGAGAGGCAGGAAGAGCTTGGGCGGAACTACGAGGGTCGTGTATAAAGTAAATTCCGATCTGTCGCTAAGTGGAAACCACTGCGAAAGTCAGAAACATTTTATTTGCAAGAGTTAGCTACACTTTCCAGATACTTCTCTACATAGTCGCCGCTGCGGAGCGTTATATTCCAAATTTCCAACACCATCTTCATAGAAGGCAGCCGCCTGTGCTTTCCGATAATTCTCTACGCTCGTCTATAGCGCGTAGCCTTCTCCCAAGAGTTGTCTTCGTATTCAGCGTTTCATGTGAGCAGAGATGATACTCAGGTCGAGCCAATTAGGGCTGTGTTGTGGGTGATCGAACACTTCCGATCGAAAAGACTGCAGGAGAGTCTTCACTGGCCCTGCAGAATGCGGCTGAGAATTGCCATGAAGAAGGAAGTGCGTGGCAGATAAGTTATGTGCGCTGCAGTCATTAAGGCGAAGCCTCTCAGCAGGCCCTACTACTTGGTGTGTCCTAGGTACCTTTACTCGCTCACAGTGCGCTCACAACTGATCGACGGTCACGCTAGAGACACTGCCCAACATATCTGTTTCATCAGATTTTCACTGTGGCGTCCATTTCGCGAGCGATCGGAACTTACTTTCTGGACAACCCCAATATTTTTGCAGTATTATAGGAAATAGACAAGAAATGACTTCTTCTATATTATAGCGTGCGGGTTACTGTAAGATTACATCAGATGATTCTCCAGTGTCCAAGTAAAAATTCTCATATGTTTGGATCCTCAACGAGAAAAATCTAATGAGGCTGCGCTGCTAGACCAGCATTGATCCCTACCAGTTCGTTTTTCTCTTCTGCATTGTTCCACATTACGATAAATACGAGAAAACTCCGTCGGCTTGAGATCGTGGCATTGTCGACATTTAATAACTCGCATTTACCTTGCGAAAGATGTCAGTGTTATTACAATTTCAACGCCCGTTTTGTACTTTCAACTATATTTCATTCGCAGTAATGCATGGTTTAAAACGCAGTGTTTGTTAAGTTGTGCTTTATCGCTCTTTTTCAATACAAGATTTGTAAATTAAGTGCGCGTGCTTGACAAATAGCGTCATTTCACAATGGACATCACGAAGTTTGAAAAGGTAAAGAGAAATATCATGAAACTAAAAACTGAACCGAATTGAAAATTATCAGTTTTCGTCTTCCCCGAGGAAAATAAAGCTTTTGAAGAGCAATATAAGTCCATAAAACGATGTGGCATAAGCCGTCTAATACACCTTAAAATGCTTTTACAGCGTAAAAATCGGAGAAGTTGATTTTCTTCCTTTCACAGAGTGGATGGTCCAGTGATTCGAGCATAGAATGATCGTACGAGGGTCAGGCAAGTCGAATGGTGGAAGCAGCTGCTCCCTGCACACAAAGCAACTACATTGACATCCGTCAGACTATGTGCACCAAACAATCCGAGCGAGGAAAAACTCTAGATGCCTTGCACAACTAAAGAAAGTGGTCGGAGCACTGCTGCCGACTAAGTGTTGGACATCCACGTCTCCTCCAGAATGTATTGGTCGGAGATAAACCAGCTATGTATAGCGGGATAGGTGGACTATCTGTGGTAAGGCTGGCGAGTGTATAATACTGGTGCAGGCACAAGTCTTTCGGAGATCACCGACCAGCGCACGTTGTTGAACGTGGAGCTCTGCAGGCGGTGACCCCCACGTGACCCTGTTTTTACCAAGCGACATCGCCATTTACGATTGGAGTATGCGTGGGATAATCATATTGGACTGTGGATCAATGGAAACGTGTCTCCTGAACATATGAATTACCTTTGATATGACGCCAGGTCGCCGGCCGCTTCAGTCCAGAACCGCGCTGCTGCTACGGTTGCAGGTTCGAATCCTGCCTCGGGGATGGATGTGTGTGATGTCTTTAGGTTAGTTAGGTTTAAGTAGCTCTAATTCTAGGGCACTGATGACCTCAGATGTTAAGTCCTAAAGTGCTTAGAGCCATTTGAACCATTTTTTGACACCAGTTCGATGCTTGTGTCCGGATACACTGCAATTCAGCAGTACACCACACGTCATGGACTCAGTATTATGCTATACGGGACATTCACCTAGATGGAATATTAAGCTATGGGGGACATTTACCTGGATGCAGCGTAATGCTATGGGGGACGTTCAACCGATCTTCCATGGGACCTGTGCTACTAATCTAAGATTCCAAGACGGCTGAGGTCTACATGAAGATTACAGTGTACCACCCCGTTTCGTTCTTGATGATTTCCCCCTACACTGATGGCAACTTTCAGCAGTATAACTGCACGTGTCACAGAGCCAGTATCGTGCTGCAGTTTTTTGGGTGGCAAGATAGTGAGCTTCCTTTGATGTCTCGGACAGCATGTGCTCCTCATACTATACTGATGGAACTCAGCAACTCGACGTGGCATGAACTTTACAACTCGTTGGAAGTCTTCTGTAGAAACATTGAGCCATGCTGGCTCTACTGAAAAACTGTATCTGGTGCAGGATTATGTCCCATAAATGGTGGATGGAGTTCACGTAGGGTAATTGGATGGCTAAATTATTGACTGAATTGCCCAGAACGTTCTTCAAACGAATCGCGAACAACTTTGGCCCGGTGACATGGTGCATTGCCATCCGTCAAAGTTCCCGTTGTTTGATAACATGAAGTACATAAATGGCTGCTAAATGATCCCCAGGTAGCCGAACATAATCATTTCCAACGAACGGTTTAGATGCAACAGATGACGCAGTCCATTCCATGTGCCCACAGCGCACTCCATTATGGAGCTACCACCAGTCTGCGCAGTGCCTTGTTAAAAACCTGCATCCATGGCTTCGTGGGATCCGCGTCTCACTGGAACCCTACCTTCAGCTCTCACCGATGGGAATTGGGACTCATCTGACCATGCCACGGTTTTGCAGTCGTCTAGGGTGCGACGATACGAGCCAAGGAGAGGTGCAGCAGGCGATGTCGTGATGTTTAGCAACGGCAATCGCGTGTGTCCGCTGCTGCCACAGCCCAGTAACGCCAAATTTCGCCTTATTGTCCAACGGATACGTGCGTCGTAGTTTCCACATTGGTTTCTGCCATTATTTCATTCGGTGTTGCCTGTCTGTTGGCACTGATAACTCTGCACAAACGCTGCTTTTCTCGGTCGCTCAGGGAAGGCCGTTGGCCGCAGCGTTTTCGTGATGAGAGGCAGTGCTGAAATTTGGTGTTCTCTGCACTCTCTTGAAACTGTGCATCTCGTAATATTGATATTGATATTGGAATGTCCTAGAACTCTAACTCCAGCTGCCATTCCGAGTTCAAAGTCTGTTAATTCCCAGCGTGCGGCCGTACACACGTTGGGAAACTTTCACATGAATCACCCGAGTACAAATGGCAACTCCACTTTTTTTTCTTCATTGAATTTCGATTCCCCTCCCAAAGGGGTGGGCAGGCAGCAGCTTAGTATGCCGCTCTTCAGCCTACAGACTTTGTTTTAAATAGGTGAAGATAATTTATAATAAAAAACAGGCGAAAGAAAGGATAACATGGCGAAAAAATCGTGGAACTTAAAACATAACAAAGGGATGATGATGCCAATAAAAATACATACGAAGCAGAGTGGTAAAATAACAGTCAGAAAATTAAAAAGCGCGATGACAGTCTGGTTTCTGTTCGCAAAGAACATAAAATTCACACCCAGTGACAGCATGGTTTCTGTTCACAACACGGAAAAGATGAAACAACACTGAACATTCACTGGAACATTGCGCTAAAATATGACATACCACAGCTGAGAGCACGTGGAGGGGGGGGGGGGGGACTAGACAGATGAAGGGAAGATAAAAATTGGGGGAAGTTGAGGAAAAGCGAAGGGGGGAGGGGGGAAAGGAGCCACTGGAGGATGAGGACCCATATGAGGGGTGGGGGTGCTGGGCAGACGCACCAGGGAGCGGGGAAGGCAGAGGACAGGAATACAATGGGACTCGGGGGGGGGGGGGGGGGGGAAGGGAGGTAGGGAGAGGTTAGGTGGGGAGAAACAAGATGGATGGGGGGAAGAGGGAGCCCAGGGAAAGGATGGAGGAAAGGAGGGGGGGGGTGAGGATCAGAGTTGATAGGAGGGATAAATGGAGGGAGAGAGTGCATCATTTGGGAGAGGGATTTGATGGAGCAACTCCACCATTGCACTGCCCTTCTATACCTTGTGTACTCGGCACTACCGCCATCTGTATCTGTGCATATCGATATCCAATGACTTTTTGTAATTTCTATATATGTTCAAGGAAAACGTAACTCTATAATCATGAACTGTAATTTGAAACTTGCCCGTAAGCAATATTGATGCCGTATATACTGTAAGTCTACTAAAATGATTACGCCATACACAATTTACTGCTTCTTAACATAAATCGTAATTTTCTGATGAAAGTAACGGGAAAAATAAGAAACGGTGCAAATGGTTCTAAGCACTATGAGACTTCACATCTGAGGTCATCAGTCCCCTAGACTTAGAACTACTTAACCTAACTAACCTAAGGATATCACACACACATCCATGCCCCAGGCAGGATTCGAACCTGCAACTGTAGCAGCCGCGTGGTTCCGGACTAAAGCGCCTAGAACCGCTCGAGCACAGCTGCTGGCGGAAAAATAAGACAGACAGTTAAAAATTATACGAGTGAGTGAAAGAGAGGAGAGAATTCTGGCAAATATCGGAAAGTGACATGTAAATAGTTTACATTTTGTAGAATAGTAAAAGAGAAAAAATGGAGGCTGACGTGAGCTACTATACTAGGTTGAAGGGATGAAGAGATGGTTACAGGACAGAAAATATCTAACAAGGCGAATGATTTATGGATGGATGTACAAACTGCAATATGTGTTGTACACAGCTAACGCTCCCTGTGAAGGTCGTAAATTCCCCGCACGCTACTGAGAGAGTGGAAGCACCCCTCGGCAGTATGCCGGACACGTAGGTAGTGGGAGTCGTCAGCCAAGTCAGAACATAGACGAGGGGCAGACTGCCAGAAAACAGACTCTGCCACAGAACCCGTATCTAGGGCAGAAGTGGCGTCATAGCAATAATCCCACTGCTCGAGCCCTATGCCCTTCCCGCTTTACCGTGCTGCGCATGCTGTTAGTAGGAAGCGTCTACTTCATAACCGTAATTAAATTATTCCAACTAATACTGTGCTGCAATTCATTAATGTGGATGGCACGATTAGGGCATCAGCATTCGAAGCAGGAGTTGCAAGTCAATACCAAAGCTGACGTCCTCTGAAAATTTTCTGAAAATAAGAAGGGGCTACTACTTACTGATTACCTCGCAAATGACAAAAAACAAGTGCCGAATATTTCACCCGTGATCTGGAGTGATAAGGTGGAAACAAAACCGTAAACTGGTCGGGAATGGTAGAAAACCAGAACAGTGAAAATTAGTATTTACTGATCCGTGCAGTGTTAATATATGAATAAACGCAAGGATGGAAAACAATATTGAATCCAGTGAAGAAGTAATGGTTCCTATACGTACGTCTTTAACAAGCCGTCAAGAATTGCAAGTCATAATTGGAAGCTACTCACCAGGAAAAAACACTGCACAAAACACACATATCAAGAAAGTGTGTAGGAAAATTTGTGATATTTTCACACACAGAAGACATTGTTAAAGAAGAATGTTAAAAACGTTTCATTTTCCCCAAGTATAGCAACAAGTAGTTTTATTCTTTCTTTTGGTTCAAATGGCTCTGAGCACTATGGGACTCAACTTCTGAGGTCATTAGTCCCCTAGAAAGTATAACTAGTTAAACCTAACTAACCTAAGGACGTCACACACATCTATGCCTGAGGCAGGATTCGAACCTGCGACCGTAGCGGTCTCTCGGTTCCAGACAGCAGCGCCTAGAACCGCACGACCACTTCGGCCGGTTTTTTTCTTTTAATAGGGACCGTTGGAGCTGTGATCATCCATCTAATATATGGTTTGAGTCAACCCCATCTGCTAATCTACGTCCGGTGTAAGCCGTTTTATTTATAGCAATGTACATTCACTTCAACTTGCTCACTTAAGCCAAGACTCGCTCTCACACAAAATAGCCTAACATATATACGACTGCCCACAGTAACATGTTGTCCAGAAGCACGATCAAAAATGTTACAAGCAAATCTGTTTTGCTGCTGGTGTCTAATCAACTAGCATTATTGTTTTTTCGGGAAACTTCCTTCCTTAGTATAACATAAACAGCAGTATCACTTTTTTAAATAGCACCCTGTGTTATTTATTTGGTCACCCACTCAAGATCCATTCAGATGCGTATCACTCATGTAAACATGACGTTATTAAATGCGTAACACAAAACTGACATGACTCTACCGTACAACCACACAGAGCAGGTACGTGTGGTAAGATAATTCACCCAGTTGCAGGAATGGAAAGTAAGCGTATGGAAACATAATGGTTCAAATGGCTCTGAGCACTATGGGACATAACATCTGAGGTCATTAGTCCCCTAAAACTTGGAACTACTTAAACGTAACTAACCTAAAGAGATCACACACATCCATGCCCGAGGCCGGATTCGAACCTGGGACTGTAGTGGTCTCGCGGTTCCAGACATGGAAACATGAGGAAAATGCACATCGGTAACTCAATCAGCCCTCTTCAGCTGAAGGTTTGTGTGAGTACAGTATATACTAACGAAGAGAAGACAGAAATTTTACTTGTCTACTAGAGAATGTAAGTTGGAAGAACAATAACTACACTAATGGTTTCTTTTTTTACAATACCGATACTTCTAGTATCAACGTTATAAAACGATAGGCCTATGTTGTGTACAGTAAAGGAAGTCCTTGATTAAAAATTGCACCATCGTTACTTTTTTCACTTATGGTTGAATATAGGTGCTATGTTACTCAACAGGGAAACTCTACAGAGAGCGACGTCCTGACAAAAACCCATCTTACCGGCGAATCTTTCCTCGTTTTTTGTTACGCTTGATGAAACGGGAGCTCCAAGCCCTAATAGAAAGCACTGAAGCGCTAATAGTTGTAGGTACAGAGCCGGAAATAAGTTCAGCCGAAATTTTTCAAACGATCTAACAGTGTTCAGAAAGAATGGATTAAATACAGTTGGTGGTGGAGTATTTATTGCTGTCAGAGGTATTTTGCCATGTTTCGACATTGAAGTAGGTAGCTCATGTAAAATAGAATGGGTAGAGGCTATACCTGAAATCGGACTAAACTATTAATTGGATCGTTTTACCGACACCCCGACTCAGAACATATAGTTGCTGAACAGTTCAAAGAAAAATTGAGTCTCATTTCAATTAAGTACTCCGCTCATAGAAGTTTAGTCGTTGGTGACTTCAATCTACCCTCGATATGCTGGAAAAATTGCACGTTTAAAGCCGGCGGCAGGTATCGAACGTCATCCGAAAGTGTACTGAATGCTTTCTCAGAAAATTATTTTGAACACTTAGTTCATGAGCTCACTCGAAGCTTAAATGGTTGAGAAAGCTTTCTTGACCTCTTCGCAGCAAATAATCCTGGA
Organism: Schistocerca gregaria; assembly: GCF_023897955.1. Taxonomy (NCBI): domain Eukaryota; kingdom Metazoa; phylum Arthropoda; class Insecta; order Orthoptera; family Acrididae; genus Schistocerca; species Schistocerca gregaria. The sequence continues at coordinate 917,748,185 of NC_064922.1, forward strand.
AAAACAGTATCGTGACGAATACAGGGATTAGCGACCACAAGGCAGTAGTTGCTAGACTGATTACCGTAACTCCTACTACCATCAAAAAGAAACGCAAAGTATATCTATTTAAAAAAGCTGATAAAAATGCTCTTTTGCCTTTTTAAGAGACAGTCTTCACTCCCTCCGATCTGATCATGTAAGTGTAGAGAAGTTGTGAAATGTATTCAGAGAGATAGTATCGACAGCAACTGAGAGATATATGCCACATAAATTAATAAGTGATGGTATTGATCCCCCATGGTACACAAAACGGATCAGATCGTTGTTGCAGAGGCAACGAAAAAAGCATGCCAAATTTAAAAGAACACAAAATCCCCAAGATTGGCAAAGTTTTAAGGAAGTTCGAAATATAGCGAGTACTTCAATGCGAGATGCTTTTAATAATTTCCACAATGAAATTCTGTCTCGAAACCTGAAGAAAATCCAAAGACATTCTGGTTGTACATAAAGCACACCAGTGGCAAGATGCAATAAATATTTTCACTGCGCTATAACAACGGTGAAGTCACTGATGACAGTGCCACTAAAGCAGAGTTAATAAACAGGGTTTTACGAAACCACTTCACCAAAGAAGGCGAACTAAATATTCCTGAATTCGAAATGGTTTAAATGGCTCTGAACACTATAGGACTTAACATCTGATGTCATCAGTCCCCTAGAACTTAGAACTACTTAAACCTAACTAACCTAAGGACGTCACACACATCCATGCCCGAGGCAGGATTCGAACCTGCGACAGTAGCTGTCGCGCGGTTCCAGACTGTAGCGCCTAAAACCGCTCGGCCACAACGGCCGGCCTAGAATTCCAATCAATTACAACTGCCAAGATGAGATAGATATCCTCGGTGTAACAAAGCAGCTTAAATTACTTAATAAATGCAAGGCCTCCGGTCCAGTTTGTATACCAGTCAGGTTCCTCTCAGAGTATGCTGATAAAATAGCTCCGTATTTAGTAATTATATAGAACCACTCGCTCACAGAAATATCCGTACCTAAAGACTGGAAAATTGCTCAACTCACGCCAATACCCAAAAAGGGAAGCAATCCACTGAATTACAGGCCTATATCACGTCGATTTGCAGTAGGGTTTTGGAACATATACTGTATTCGAACATTACGAATTACCTCGAAAAAACGATTTATTGACACACGATCAGCGCGGATTCAGAAAATATCGTTCTTGTGAAACACAGCTAGCTCTTAATTCTCATGAAGTAATAAGTGCTATCGACAGGGGATGTCAAATTGATACCATATTTTTAGATTTCCAGTAGGCTTTTGACATCATTCCTCACAAACGACTTCTTACCAAACTGTGTACCTACAGAGTATCGCCTCAGTTGTGCGACTGGATTCGTAATTTCCTGTCAGAAAGGTCACAGCTCGTAGTAATAGACGGAAAGTCATGGAGTAAAACATAAGTAATATTCGGGTTCCCCAAGGAAATGTTATAGGCCCTCTATTATTCCTGATCCATATTAACGACATAGGAGACAATCTGAGTAGCCGCCTTAGATTGTTTGCAGATGATGCTGTCATTTACCGTCTTGTAAAGTCATCAGATATTCAAAACGACTTGCTAAATGATTTAGATAACATCTCTGTAAAGCACGAAAAGTGGCAATGGACCCTGAATAAGAAAAAGTGTGAAATTATTCATATGAGTACTACAAGAAATCAGCTAAACTTCGATTACGCGATAAGTCAAACAATTCTGCTGTAAATTCAGCTAAATCTTAGGGGTTACAATTACAAATAACCTAAATTGGAACGATCACATAGATAATATTATGGGTAGAGCATTCCAAAGACTGCGATTCATTGGCAGAACACGTAGAAGGAGCAAAAGGTCTACTAAAGAGACTGCTTACACCACGCTTGTCCGCCTTATTGTGGAGTATTGCTGTACGGTGTGGGATCCGCATCAGGTGGGACTGACGGATAACATCGAAAATTTCAAAGAATTGCGGCTCGTTGTGTATTATCGCGAAATAGGGGAGATAGTGTCACAGACATGATATGTTAATTGGAGTAGCAGTCATTAAAACAAAGGCGCTTTTCGTTGCGACGGGATCTTCTCATGAAATTTCAATCACCAGTTTTCTCCTCCGACTGCGAAAACATTCTGTTGGCAACCACCTACATAGGGAGAAATGATCATCACTATAAAATAAGAGAAATCAGGGCTCGCACAGAAAAATTTAAGTGCTCGTTTATCCCGAGTGCCGTTAGAGAGTGGAACTGTAGAGAGACAGCTTGAAGACGGTTCATTGAACTCTCTGCCAGGCTCTTTATTGTGAATAGCAAAGTAATCACGTAGATGTAGATGTAGATGTAGAAGATTCAACCCAAGGAAGCGCAATGGTCGTAGAATTCGCACTGAAGAAGCAACCGGAGAAATGTTCTCGCTTCCGCTGCAATGATTCCACCCTACAGCACATGAGAACTTGATCAGAGGACTGGCGTTCTTGATAGCAGTCTGCATTGCATTCTAACACTTCATCACTTCCATCCTCATCGTGTACACTTACTCCGATGATTTATGGCAGCGCTTTCCAGAATCGTGGTACAGATCTATCAGTGGGTGGTGCAATAAATCCTCGCCAAGCAGAAATTCTTCTGTGATGTTCCTCTGTGTGAGTTCTAGGACTATTCCGATAATGCCACTGTACAAGGGGAGATCAATAAGTAATGCAACAATGTTTTTCTCTACCAGTTTTCCTTGGAAAAATGTGGAATTTGTCGTGGGGCATCGCGAAATGTTCTCGCTTGAGCTGCACATTTTTCATGAAGTTTTGATAAGTATATAGGCTATATCTAGTCTTCAAAATAGCCTCAATAAAGGATGCACGCTATAAGCAGAGAGCTGTCATTGAGATTATTTGGCGGAAATGAAGAGCATCGCAGAAATTAATAGGCGGAGACCTGGCAGTAAAAAAAGCAGGGGGAGTCGTTCGGCGAGGCATCTGCGATCATCACAACGAAGTTGCGCAAACCTGGCCGATCTCCTGCGTACCGAACGGCTACAAAGAGCTGTGACTCCTGCAATACTCGAACGTGCGGACACTCTCATTCGAGGTGACGGACGGACCCAATCAAACAGCTCGCTGCGCAACTGGACGTCTCTGCTGGTAGTGTTTACAGACTCATCCGCAAGTTGGAGTACTCAAAGATGTGTGCCTACTGGTTTCCTCGACGCCTAACAGAGGTCACTAAATAGCAACGAAGGACCATCTGTGCGGAATTCTCTGCACGTTAAATGGCTGATGGTGACAATTTGTTGTCGAACACCGTCACAGGCGATGTATGAACGGCATTCCATGGAGTGGTGCCACACCACCTCTCCTTCGAAGAAAATGTTCAAAGTCACCCCCTCAGCCCTCAGCATGCACAATGCAGTCACGCCCTCAGCATGGCAAAACATGTTCAAATGTGTGTGAAATCTTATGGGACTTAACTGCTAAGGTCATCAGACCCTAAGCTTACACACTACTAAAGCTAAATTATCCCAAGGACAAACACACACACCCATGCCCGAGGGAGGACTCGAACCTCCGCCGGGACCAGCCGCTGAGCACCGCAACAGTTTTCTGTGACTCTGTAGGGTTATTCTGTTTGATATCCTCCCTCATGGCGCAACGCTCAACTCTGAAGTGTAGTTTGCTACCCTCAGGAAATTGAAGAACGACACCAGCGTGTTCGTCTCAAATAAAATGCAAACGAACTTTCCCTTCTCCACCAAACGCAAGGCACCACAAAAGTCTGAGTACCTGAGCAGGGGTCAAGAACCTTCATTGGATCGTTCTTCCTCATCCACTCCACATCCCGGATCTCGTACATTCCGTACGTGGATGATGGGGAAGTAATTGGTGCAGTAAAACCTTGGCCACGATGTCCACCAGTAGAATAGTACCATGGGGGTGTAAAGGCTGTTCCGGTAAGGTGACGTAAGGCCGTCGCATTGAAAAGGGATTGTGCTGATAAATGGGTTTTTCTAAAAAAAAAGGGTGGGTAATAATGTGGGGTATTGGAGTCCTGAATAAAAGCAACGTACATTCAGAAAAACAAATTTGTTGCATTATTTATTAAACACACGTCCTATACGGGGTGTTACAAAAAGGTACGGCCAAACTTTCAGGAAACATTCCTCACACAAATAAAGAAAATATATTATGTGGACATGTGTCCGGAAAGGCTCAACCCTCTTCACTTTCATTTATGGTGGCATTTGAAAGCTCTTGTCTACGCAACCCCGGTACCAAATGTAGAGACTCTTCGTGCTCGTATTGTGTACGGCTGTGATACAATACGCCATTCTCCAGGGCTGCATCAGCGCATCAGGGATTCCATGCGACGGAGGGTGGATGCATGTATCCTCGCGAACGGAGGACATTTTGAACAATTCCTGTAACAAAGTGTTTGAAGTCGCGCTGGTACGTTCTGTTGCTGTGTGTTTCCATTCCATGATTAATGTGATTTGAAGAGAAGTAATAAAATGAGCTCTAACATGGAAAGTAAGCGTTTCCGGACACATGTCCACATAACATATTTTCTCTCTTTGTGTTGAGGAAAGTTTCCTGAAAGTTTGGCCGTACCTTTTTGTAACACCCTGTATACTTATAGTAGTTTTGATTCACTGTGGATGTCTTATTAGGTGAAATAAAGGAAGAAAGGAGGGACTGGAGACACCGTTTGAGGTTTACTAAGCGACACATCAGTGTGAATTGGGGCGTGGTGGGCGGTCGCGGAAACCCCGTTCTCACATTGCCGGACTACCAGCAGGACAGGATGCAGCTTGCAGACGAGCGATCCGACGCCTGAATATGACTGGCGCGCAAGGCTGAGTCACGGTTCACGGCTTCCAGACCTCCAGCCGTCGTTACGGACTGCTGCAGCCGCTGGAATGCCGAGGCGAGGCGTGGCCACAGAGGTCGTAACAGCCATCAGGCCTCCTAGACGGTATCGTGGGGCGCAGAACGTCCGCAGTGATCTGGAACACTGCCGATTGTTGCGTCAGTGGTTTGGATAGAGTCGTCAGCAGTGCAGCATTGTCTCATTCCATCATTTAAAAAATACCAGATCCGAATTACTAATCTAGAGCAACATAAACCCAAAAGTAATTTCCTGTGCCGATTTCCGTAATTCTGTCTGTAAATGACACTGTTCTAGGGTTCACGTCGTAGGAATTCTGTTTTGTTTTAGTTTAAATTTATTCCATGATTTTCCAAACAGTAGTCAGAGCATAAGCGATCGCTTTGTTCCTGAGGTTGCTCTGCATTTTAGCACTGATGTAGCCTAACTCAGTGTATTTATGTTGGCTAACTAATCTGCCAGTTATTCTGTCTGGACTGCTGTCAGAGAGTTTATAGTTCACGCTAGTATAATGATAAACACCCGTTGGCTATCCGATGATCACTTGTTGGCTGCAGCTTGGCTGCAACGGAGGCAACGCTAGATAACTGTTCGCCAGCGGGAAATGGTCAGCTTCCGCTGATCTGAGACAACCGGGCGAGTCAAGGTCTGCCACAGCTTCTATCCACGATTAGTGAGTATGTGTTCACTGGCGATTTATTTGGCGGAAACTTTGATTAGTCCTCTGCCCTCTGTGGCGTTAGACCTATCGGTGGGTAGGTTGGACTATTTTAATGTCTTGTGGCGGAAGCAAATGAGGTTCCTGTTACGTGCGTCATGACCAAAACCTCTGTGTCGCCACGCTGGAAACTGCCTGGCATGTGACGCCTTCTATAGGTATGTCTGATGGTGGACACAGCACGTCCTTAAAAATACATAATTATTCACTGTCAGTGGCTCAGCAGTCTATTAAAAGCAAAGCAGCGCACATCGCAATCAAAGTGATTGCCATCAATTAACTTACAACAGTCCTGTGTCTTCTGTGTCAGGGACACAGCTGCAGAAGGTGCAACACGATTGGATACAACGTGTGACGTGTACTGGATCAGCTGCAACGCCCACCTCAAATGTCTGACTGTTGCACCCAGTCGCCATCATCAGTTCTGAAGCATAGTTGACTCCCTCCCGATAGCATAATTAATATGGTGTAGCTATTTGAGGTTACTTAGAATAAAGCCTGTCATGCACAAGCCCTTCTGGATAATTCATCCCAGCAATTTAAGTCCATTGGTGTATCCTAACAAGGGAACCTCCCCATCGCACCCCCCTCAGATTTTGTTTTAAGTTGGCACAGTGGATAGGCCTTGAAAAACTAGTTGGTTCAAATGGTTCTGAGCACTATGGGACTTAACATCTGTGGTCATCAGTCCACATCACACACATCCATGCCCGAGGCAGGATTCGAACCTGCAACCGTAGCAGTCGCGCGGTTCCGAACTGTGCGCCTAGAACCGCTAGACCACCGCGGCCGGCTTGGAAAACTGAACAAAGATCAATCGAGAAAACAGGAAGAAGTTGTGTGGAACTATGAAAAAAATAAGCAAAATATACAAACTGAGTAGTCCATGCGCAAGATAGGCAACGTCAAGAATAATGTGGGCTCAGGAGTGCCTTGGGCCCGTGGTTAGCGTGAGGAGTTGCGGAACCAAAAGTCCTTGGTTCACGTCTTCCCTCGAGTGAAAAGTTTAATTTTTTATTTTCAGGTAATTATTATCCGTCCGCCCATCCGTCCGTCCGTCCGTCCGATGCGAGGTAACTGCGCCGTAGTATGGGGACGTTGTATGAAATCGTTAAGAACATATGTTTTCACAGAGCACAGGGAAAACTGGGTGACTGTGAAACTGTTGCATGCATTTGTTTCAGTTTAGGTGAGAAACTTATGTTTTCATCACTTTTTTTGGGAGTGATTATCACATCCACAAGAAAATCTAAATCGGGCAATGTAAAAGATCTTCTTTACCTATTCGCCAAGTGTACAAGTTAGGTGGGTCAACAACATATTCCTGTCATGTAACCCACATGCCGTCACCAATGTATTATAGAATATATCAGACGTGATTTCTTGTGGAGGAATCGGTTGACCTATGACCTTACGATCAAATTTTTTCGGTTCCCATTGGAGAGGCACGTCCTTTCGTCTACTAATCGCACGGTTTTGCGGTGCGGTCGCTAAACTCAGACACTAAACTTGTTACAGTGAACAGAGACGTCAATGAACGAACGGACAGATCATAACTTTGCGAAAATATAGAATGTAAATTTTTCACTCGACGGAACACTTGAACGTAGGACTTCTCGTTCCACAGCTCCTAACGCTAACCACGGGTCCACGTCGCTCCTGAGCTCACATGGTTCTTGATGTTGACTATCTTGCGCATCGACTACTCAGTTTGTATATTTTGCTTATTTTTTTCATAGTTCCACACAACGTCTTCCTGTTTTCTCGATTGATCTGTGTTCAATTTTTCAAGGCCTATCCACTGGGCCAACTTATAACTAAATCTGAGGGGGTACGATGGGGAGGTTCCCTTGTAAGAGGAAGAACGAGTCAAGACCACAATATGCAACGTAATATCGAATAAATTGCCTGAGATGGTAAGCAGTGATGTAACAATGGTACTTGATCTTTAGATGCTGCGTATCTGAGTGTAGCAGTATGTTCTCGACCTGTTAAAACTACTTGTCATGACCTATAATGCAGTTGTGCGTACACTGAGCATTCAGATGGGCAAGGAGTTGAACCTTGCATGACAACCCAATCAGTACACCACTACAAAAACACCAAACATATCAGATAAAATCAAACATAAGGCATTATCGAGGACCAATGTCCTCTAATTAAGTTGTTGTACCTGCGTCAGGGCTTTTATATAAGGCTGAAATAGCGCTCATCCGGATTCTAGGAGCTTTCTAGTCTGAAACGAATTCCGATTGGCAAGACAAGCCTATCGTTACTATTACCTACTCTCACAAAACATTACAATCACACTGCTGCTCTGCCACGCAGTTCTTAAACACGAACCGCAGGATAGTTTAGAAAACTGCCGGAAACAAGACATAAGATTCGTCCAGGACACAAACTGTGCTAAGCCACACAGTCGTGATCAGATGGCCATAATGGACAACCTTTAGCAGCGCTGAGTCTGCACACAACAGGGTAATTAGCATCGTCCAACTTATCGATATTTGGCTGAATGATGACGTACGACACTCCATAACCTCTGTTCAGTTGACCTAACTCCGTCTAAGTCTTTTGATACTGTCACCAACAAAACTATACTTTTATACACCAATTAAAATTGCGACTGTAATTGTTCAGTCACAACATGATGTGAACAACTAGAAAACTTGTAACGTGTCATAAGTCTGGCATCACTCAAGCCCTGACGCGTTTCGTTCAGCACGATGCTCTGTCACTCCTGTTTGTAACTTTTGAGCATGCTGTGACGTCAAAAAAACCACATTGCCAACGACTTTTCTACCAGAATTGTAGTGGCCTGCAACAGGTCCTTGCAGTCGAAACTTTTTCCTGAGGGATGCTGCCTTCGCAAGTTAGGTCTAACTTTTAGTTTGTGCCTTTCGTCTCCTTACGCTGGCCTTCTAAAAGCTTCGCTCTGAAGCCCGCCCTAATGACGTGGAGTTCTTGGATGCTCTGCCGCCCCACCAGAGCGACAACAGTCGCCTCGTGCCTTCAGGCGGTAACAAATATTTTGATTTCAGGGCTTAATTCAGAATGAAATATCTCGTGACCTACAACTCTGTTCACCACGTGGATTTTATCAAACGCCCTTAAATAAACAATCGCACCCATCACCTCCTATTCCAACTTCCGTGTCCTGTTACTCAACTCTTATGCTAACAGAAACAAGTATATCGGGAATGAGCGTGGTCAGTGATTGCACGTATGACTGCTACGTCTCACGTTTTCGATAATAATGCCGAATGAAGATATTGCAACGCCTCGATTGCTCGTGTACAGCGTTTAAATTCACAGTACTAACAAAACGTATATGGCAGTGACCAGCTATAGGCATACACCAAGGTCCCGACTGAGCCCTAGCCGTACACAAACTGCGGTGTCACCGCAAGACACCACACTTGCTAGGTGGTAGCCTTTAAATCGGCCACGGTCCGTTAGTATACGTCGGACCCGCGTGTCGCCACTATCAGTGATTGCAGACCGAGCGCCGCCACACGGCAGGTCTAGTCTAGAGAGACTCCCTAGCACTCGCCCCAGTTGTACAGTCGACTTTGCTAGCGATGGTTCACTGTCTACAGACGCTCTCATTTGCAGAGACGACAGTTTAGCATAGCCTTCAGCTACGTAATTTGCTACGACCTAGCAACGCTCCATGTTACATTCCTTTAAGAATGTATTACGGATTGAAGTTAAGTATCAAACTAATTACGTCCGCTTTCTGAATTCTAATTCTTTATCATGTTCCAGACCTCACGTCAGTATAGTTCTTCCCTCCTCACGCCAGCCTGCGTGAGCTAAAACGCGTGCATTTCGGCCTCCACTAGTAACACGGTGTTGGCTCTCCTGCCAACACAACACAAACTGCTTACGGAAAGTAATAAGAAATTAGAGTGAAACTACCTAGAAGGCATGAATTGCACTGGCGGAAGAAAGCATCCGAGTAACGAAACATTTGTGTCACTCTGAGCAGCTGAGGGTAATGAATTGGTACAATACGGAAATTACCCACAGAAATGCGTGCGAGGAACAAAATTCGCGAATAAAGAAGTGTTTAAATATTTCATGCACTAACGAAATGGTGCTTCGAGTCTCCTATTACGTTTGCTCTACATCAGTGTGCCACTCTACTATGTTCAGTTTTTTTGGTGTAGTGTTTCTTTTCTGTAGTAATTTAGAGCTGAGAGTCTCCCATTGTCATGTCGTGTATGTGTGAATTCCTAAGGGACTAAACTGCTGAGGTCATCGGTCCCTAGACTTACACACTACTTAAACTAACTTACGCTAGAAACAACACACACACCCATTCCCGAGTGATGATTTGAACCTGCGGCGGGACAGCGCAGTTCGTGACATGGCGCCTCAAGTCGCGCGGTCACTCCGCGCTGCTCTTACGTAGTGACCATTCAGGTTTAAAGAAGTGTACCGTTATTGGAATCTGAAATGCAATGTCGATGTAGATGTAGGATGTATCAGAAATAATTCGATGTGAAGCTCCCACACTAAAGCGAATAAGTAAGTAAGAAATAAGATTATGAGAAAGTTTTATGGTGCTTAAATTTGGACCATGGCGAGGATACATAGTAAGAGGACGGAGAATTTTCATTATGGACATCGTACAGAATAGAAAAACTTGGAGTGGTTATATCTTATCAAACTAACAGTTTCCGAGTAAAGTGGATTCGTTTCAGAGTAGAAAAATAAAAACGTGGGAGGATTCAAATGGTACACGATTAATGAATGCAAACATAAGAAGGTGAATAACGAAGCGATCGACTAAGAAAAGCTGAGGAGGGAGGAGTTCATCTACATCTACTTGGCTACTCTCAAATCACACTTGAGTGCCTGGCCGGGGGTTCATCGAACCTCTTTTACAATTATTCTCTATTATTCCACTCTCGAAAAGTGCAAGGAGAAAGCGAACACCTATGTGTTTCCTTGAGAGCTCTCAGCTCCCTTATTGTATTATGATGATCGTACCTTCATTTGTAGGTCGGCGTCAACAAAATATTTTCACATTCACAGGAGAAAGCAGGTGATTGAAATATTGTGAGAAGATCCCTCCGCAACGAGAAACGCCTTTGTTTTTATTGTGTTCACCCGAAATTCTGTATTGTGTCCGTGACATTATCACCCCTATTTCTCGATAATATAAAACGTGCTGGCCATCTTTGAACTTTCTCGATGTACCCCATTGATCCTATCCGTTAAGAATCCCACGCCACTCAGCAGTACTCCAAAAGAGGACAGACAAGCATATTGTGGGCAGTCTCTTTAGTGGGTCTCTTCCATCTTCCAAGTCTCCTGCCAATGAGACGCAGTCTTTAGTTTGCTTTCCCTGCAGCATTTTCCATGTGTTCTTTCCAATTTAAGTTGTTCACTTTTGTAATTCCTTCGAAATTAGTTGAATTTACGGCCATTAGATTTGATTCTTTTATCGATTAACCGAAATTTAACGAATTCCTTTAATACCCATCTGTATGACGTCACACTTTTCATGATTTATTGTCAGTTGCCAATTTTCCCACGATACAGATACATTTTCTAAATTGTTTTGCGATTTGTTTCGATCTTATGATGATCTTACATGAAGATAAATGACAAATCATTTGCAAACAACCAAATACAGCTGCTCAGATCGTCTCTCGTTTATATACATAAGGAACAGCAGGGGGCCTATAACATTTCCTTGGACACTTGTTCACACACCAGATATCGCATGATGATCTGACCCAGAATCAGCACGAGAGAAAGATGAAGAGGTGGTACATACCCTGCCACGGGTCTCCAGCTTGAATGTGTCACAGTTATTTCGTTATAAAGGCACTTTTACGTCGAATCAGCTGCAATAAAATAACAGCTTTACTTTGTAATTAGAAGGGCAGCAGTCATAAGAGACAGCAGAGTTGGAAATATGCAGGACAAATCATTTTTTGTGCTGGGTGTAAGTGCTACTCCAACATGAAGACGGAAGAGGTTGGCTGTATCAAATGATTCAGAAGACTCATGTCCCGAGGAAAAAGGAAAATCTTGCACTCAGGTCAAACGATCTGAGATGTACGGCACTATAACTGACATCTCCTTGTTCGATCACCGTTACAAATTATTACTGTATTTATTTGTCTTAATAAGTCTGGGCCTCTGTTGGTCAATTCTCCAGCACCCAAAATGTTAACTATAAGACACAACAATCTGACCACTATATCTGCATCTGCATCAACATAGACTGTTCTATAGTTCACACTTCTGTGCTGGCAGACGTTTCATTGAAACACTTTCAGATTACTTCCACTGTTCTGTGTACGTGGGAAAGACAAAGACCTACATGTTCTTGGGAAAGTTATGATTTCTCTTATTTTAACACGTTGAAGTTTTCTCCTTGTGTAGGCGGGATGCAACAGAATAGTTTTGCATTCGTAGGAGAGTGTTGTGAATTTAAATTTCATAAAAATATACCGCTCCAAGAGAAACACCTTTCTTTAACGATTACCATTCTAACTCGTGTATCAAATCCGTGACGCTCAACTGTTTCGCGATAATACAGAGCAAGCTGCCCTTCTTTATACTTTTTCGATGCCCTCCGCCAGTCGTAACCACATTGCGCAGAAATTCCCAGAAGAGGACGGACAAGCGTCTTTGGTTCGTCTCTGCCAAAATATTTTGTGTATGATGGTTTCACTGTAAATCGTTCGTTACTGCGAACTGTGACCTTTTTGTCAGGAAATCAAGTCATCCAGAATGACAACTACGATGATACTCCATAATTACGCTGTTTGATTAGACGCCGCTTTTGAGGAATCGTGTCAGAAGCTAGTTGTGAATTGCCTTGGTATTTTGTATGATCGACAAATTTTAAATTTTGTGTGTTTTATCGTGTAACAGAAAACGGATTTCTTTTGCTGCTCACGTCGAAGGCTTCGCTGTTTCTGTTGTTTAATGTCGATTGTAAATTTTCACATCAAACACATTGTATAAATCACTTTCCACTTGTCTTGATATTTTAAAGACATTATTAGACCGTAAACGACAGTATCATCAACAATCTAAGGCGTTTTTCTCCGTTCCATTCACATATGGAGCACAGATATCTGGCGTTTCCCAAGGAAGTGACGGGCTGTACCAAATATGAACGATTTAGAACACAACCTGAACAGACCCATAGACTGTTGATGAGCCTGTCGTTAAAAGGTATTAATTCAGTATAACTGATCCACTTTAAATTTTGTGTGTTTTGACGTGTAACAGAAAATGAATTTTTTTTTGTGCTCATGTGGAAGACGTCAGACTTTTATTGTTGTCGACTGCTACTTTTCACATCAGACACATTATATAAATCATTTTCCACTTGTTTTGATATTTAATATGATTATTTCGCGAGAACGATATTTTTTGGGTGCGTGAACCTTGTGTAGCAATACAACATTTTCTTCGAGCTATTCCATAACGTTTGAACCCAGTATATGCTCAAAAATCCTAGTGCAAATTGGTGTTAGTGATACGAGTCTATGATTCATCCTATTATTTCTTTTTTTTTTTTTTGTGCATTCCTGTGACTTACGCATGGATCTTTCGCACAGCGAATGGTTAAATATGAATGGCTAAATATGGTGCTACCATATCAGCACAGACCGCAAGGTATCTACCTAGTATACAGTCTGAACAGAAAGACTTGACTTTATTAAGTAAGTTAAGTTGCTGCAGTGCACCGAGAGTATATACTCATGTTGGCAGCTGTCCTTCATTCCAATTGTGGAAAATTTACTGTGGTCTTTATGGGGAACGAATTTCGGAAAACAGTGTTTAGTAACTCCGCTATAGTGGCACTCTCTTCGGTAACTGCTATCGCACAGTGCTGGTATTCATTCCGTATTGCCGCTGCTGTACTTTTACTGACGACCAGAATCTCTTTGGATTTTCATCCAGATTTCGAGACACATTTGTGGAAACTATTAAAAACATCTCAATTTCCTTAAAACATCGACAGTCTAGGAGATTATGCCACTTTCAAATCTAGCATGTTCTTTTTGTAGCTGCTGCAACAGTATATTGTCGTGTTTCGTGCACTATGAGGCTCTGTTCCTTCTCTTATTGGTATGAATCTCACAACTGCCTTCAGCATTATTTCTTTCATTTCCGGCCACATCTGATCTAGGCTTACATAGTTTCGAAGCAATAGACACTGAGCTTTCGGAAGGTGTCTAGAAAAATTTTATCTGCTTCCTTTACATATGCTTTGTATTTTATTTTGATGGGTTTGGAGTTACGGTATTCAGTCTCTTTGCAAATACATTGTGGTCACTGTTCCGTGCATCCGTCATGAAACTCTCTACTTTCCCAAAATGGTTTGTTTCTAAAGGTTATAACCGAGATTGGTGGCGAAGTAGTTAGTCCAGTGTGACCCGCATTTGGGAGGTACCACGCTGGACCTCGTATTCGGGAGGGCGATGATTCAAACACGGGTCCGGCCATCCATATTTAGATTTTCCGTGGTTCCCCTAAATCGCCCCAGGCGAATATCTGGATCGTACCTTTGAAAGGGTACGGCCTATTTCCTTTCCATCCTTGACACAATCCTAGCTTGTGCTCTATCTAACGATCTCGATGTCTACGAGATGTTAAACCCAATCTTCCTTTATTTCTTTTCTATGGGGTCCAGTACGTCACAGCAACCATCTAGCATTTATTACAATTTCGGACAGTTTCATGCCTACCATCAATGTCAAACATATATATCCACCAACATATTGAGGGTAGATTGAAGTCACCACTAATTAAATTGTAGGAGCCGCGTACCTATTCGAAATAAGACTGAAGTTTTTTTTTTAACCTTTCTAGAACTATATCATCTGAGTTGGGAAATCGGTAAGAAATGCCAATCATTAATTTCTTCAGTTGTCAAGCATAACGTCTACCCTCATTAGCAAACAGCAAGTATCTATTAAAATTTTCCTACAACATATACTCCGAAGAGCAATAAACACCCACCACCAACTGAGTTTAATGTAGTTTCAGAATACCGTCAGGACCTAGGCAAAAGCTTCGAATTAAATTATCTCCAGGTTTAGCTAGCTTTCAATAGCTCACTGTATTACATTAATGTAATTATTTATTTACTTCAGAAGTAAAAATGTAATTTTGTTTATAACGCACAAGAAGTTAGGCCCAAATCCAATATGTAATACAGCTTATCTGATACAAAGTATCAGTATTTAAGACAGAAAATGGCGAGTTGGATGCGCAACAAAGCCAACTGGAGTCAAAAGACAATGTACTTTAAACCGTAAATAAGTCCACTTGTACACAAAGTCTGTATTTGAAAGAACACGTTTCTAGCAGTTACATTTGCCTCAGCACCACTTTGTAATCTAGTACCTGCGTCACAAATGACGCAGTTACGCGTGACCAACATACCTTTATGGATTAGGAATGAATAATGCTGCCGTTAGTAGACAACAAAGCACTCATTACTCTTGTGCTATGAAATGAGAACAGGCGGACAGCGTGTTACGTGTGAGTGGCATCTGAACGAACCGGATCCATTATTTTCTGCAGAAAGCCGTAATAGTCTTCTGGACATTTCCGCCTGGCCTGCGTGGTCACTCCGTCCGGCCCACACATCTGCGAGTTCGTGCGGTCTCAAGGCTTTGAACTAAGACCTTTCGGCAGCCGGGTGGACGCGCAATAAACCACAAATAATGCTGAGTGCTCTCAATTGCTGGCCGTGTGCCGTGTGCTCCGCTAGCGTTAGGGGGAACCGATAATCGTGAACGACTGACGACGTACAGTCACTCGAAAAGTCGTTCGGCAGCACCATTATGTTAAACGAGAAGAGGAAGGCCAGTAATAATATATTACCATAATCATCATACTAATGGCAATATTTTGAATATATCTTAAGTGATCAACTTCATAGATACGTGGGAACTTACGATGGTGATCATTTCTCACGTTCTTTGATGCTTTCAATATTATAACGCAGGTATAAGTTAGTTTCTGTCACCATTTCTCTTCATACAGGGAAGTTATTGTCTCTTCAGATAACCCAATTCTAACATTGTGATAAAAATATTCAAGTAAGGAAATATATTTTGTTGTAATGAACTGACTAGTAACGAAGTGACGACGAGATTAATGTCCAGCCAGAATATACTTCATTTTTTAACCTTCTTCCTCACTGCTAAATTTCAGCTGTTTAAGTATTCAGCATTAAAATATGGAGTGGGCTTGAAGTCAGTTGTGACTAGCAATCAGTGGTCTTTTTCTTTTTCTTCTTTTCTTGCCTAGTACAGTGGTAATCAACTATGAACTCGACTACTGCATGGTACCCATAAGTGAGTTCACACAAGTAGTGTGAGGTTATGCTGTTTGTTGTTAGGTGAGAAACAAGGAATGGGAAGTTAACTACAGAACAACGTCTATTTGCTTTGGAAACATGGTGGAAACCTGACAATAATTACAGTGATGTAACTGATTTGTTTGTGGAACGTTATCCAAATATCCTTCCTCCTTCTCGAGAAGGTATTCACAAAGTAAAGATCTAAAAACACAGGGTCCCTAGCGTAGCTTCCTTGTTGAGACAGGCTGTTGCTACAGAAGAGAATCTTAATGTTGTCGCGCAGTGGTTGCATAACTAAACCTAAATTAAAAGCATTCTCTGAGTATGGAATGGCAAAAACAAGCCTACGAAGGATTCAGTAAATTGAGACCATTTAGCACTACCTTAGTTCAGGCCCTATATGAAGACTATCCCGAATGGCATATGGAATTCTACGACTTGTACAAAATCCGACAAGAGACCGATTCAAGCGACTTTTAAATTGTAAATTGATTGGCAGAGTGAACAGACACACCTGCGTCTACTAGTTTTTTACGAGTCCTCGTATGGCGATGGAGACAAATTCTGCTAGACTGAGCGTATGGGCAGTGGTTTTCATCGGAGCGCTGTTCGGGCCTTTTTTTAATAGCACAGTCAAAGCTGTAAATTACCTAGACATGGTTCAAGCAGTGTTGTTAGAACAGGTAATAGGAAAAACAGTCATATTTTTGAACAACTACGGCCGGTTAGGGAAAAGTTGATATGACAACAAGATAGAGCGTTATGGAGATAATATAAGAAACTTGCTAACGAGAACTTTAGTGGATGGACTGACAAGCGAGGGAGGGGAGGAGGAGGGGAGGTGGCACTATTGAACGGCTTCCACGATCCCCACATATCACAACCATTTATTTTTCAGTCTGTGGTATGCTAAAAAATTAGGTTTCTACCATCCGAATCTAATCAGAATCAGAAACCAGCAATTCATAATTTTAAAAAAAATTGTTCAAATTGCTCTGAGCACTATGGGACTTAACACTGGAGGTCATTAGTCCCCTATAACTTAGAACTACTTAAATCTAACTAACATAAGGACATCACATACATCCATGCCCGAGGCAGGATTCTAACCTGCGACCGTAGCGGTCGCGCGGTTCCAGACTGAAGCACCTAGAACCGCCCGGCCCTACTGGTCGGCTCATAAGTCAAAAGTTCAATGTTTGCTTCGAACAGTACGGAAACCTCTTTGAGTATCTTTCGTAGGGTCATTGAAGTCTACATGTATTTCTGTGCTATTGTAAATTTCACCATTTGATAAGTATTAACGCCCCATACGGATTTTTTGTAAATAAGTTATGGCCCAACCTGTACGTTACCGAAGTTCGTGCGAACGTATTTGTCAAGTCTTACTGCAGCCTTAAACAGCAACATGACGTCTGGGCTCGGCGTCGACAAGTGCTGATTTGCGTTATTTGTTGTATCTTTCAGCCACTGCACAATCACTTGGTCTTATCCGACTTATGTATTTGACTGTAGAAAATTATATATTTTGCTTTCGTGTACCAAAATTTCTGCAGAGAGTGACTATATTTGTATACCACTTATGCATTATATTCGTGTATTAAAATACTTACCAACAACGTTCCGTAAATTATTTTGCTGCTCAGTTGTAGAACACGTTTTGCGGCCGATGGTAATGGCAGTTTTCGAACATCAAAGCTACTCTGCAATAATCAACGCGAATTCCGAAAGGACGTCACTCACCGAAAACATTCGATACACTTCGGCATCATCAGCCAGTAACCAAAGAATACTTAGGGGTAGAAACATCATAGAACTGTTAGCACAGGGAAGATGTCCGCCGAATGGACGCACTCCTCATCGACATCATTCGAAAGTTGAACGTGTATCGGAAGACACTAACTACACTCCTGAAAATCGAAAAAAGAACACATTGACACTGGTGTGTCAGACCCACCATATTTGCTCCGGACACTGCGAGAGGGCTGTACAAGCAATGATCACACGCACGGCACAGCGGACACACCAGGAACCGCGGTGTTGGCCGTCGAATGGCGCTAGCTGCGCAGCATTTGTGCACCGCCGCCCTCAGTGTCAGCCAGTTTGCCGTGGCATACGGACCTCCATCGCAGTCTTTAACACTGGTAGCATGCCGCGATAGCGTGGACGTGAACCGTATGTGCAGTTGACGGACTTTGAGCGAGGGCGTATAGTGGGCATGCGGGAGGCCGGGTGGACGTACCGCCGAATTGCTCAACACGTGGGGCGTGAGGTCTCCACAGTACATCGATGTTGTCGCCAGTGATCGCCGGAAGGTGCACGTGCCCGTCGACCTGGGACCGGATCGCAGCGATGCACGGATGCACGCTAAGACCGTAGGAGCCTACGCAGTGCCGTAGGGGACCGCACCGCCAATTCCCAGCAAATTAGGGACACTGTCGCTCCTGGGATATCGGCGAGGACCATTCGCAACCGTCTCCATGAAGCTGGGCTACAGTCCCGCACACCGTTAGGCCGTCTTCCGCTCACGCCCCAACATCATGCAGCCCGCCTCCAGTGGTGTCGCGACAGGCGTGAATGGAGGGACGAATGGAGACGTGTCGTCTTCAGCGATGAGAGTCGCTTGTGCCTTGGTGCCAATGACGGTCGTATGCGTGTTTGGCGCCGTGCAGGTGAGCGCCACAATCAGGACTGCATAGACCGAGGCACACAGGGCCAACATCCGGCATCATGGTATGGGGAGCGATCTCCTACACTGGCCGTACACCTCTGGTGATCGTCGAGGGGACACTGAATAGTGCACGGTACATCCAAACCGTCATCGAACCCATCGTTCTACCATTCCTAGACCGGCAAGGGAACTTGCTGTTCCAACAGGACAATGCACGTCCGCATGTATCCCGTGCCACCCAACGTGCTCTAGAAGGTGTAAGTCAACTACCCTGGCCAGCAAGATCTCCGGATCTGTCCCCCATTGAGCATGTTTGGGACAGGATGAAGCGTCGTCTCACGCGGTCTGCACGTCCAGCACGAACGCTGGTCCAACTGAGGCGCCAGGTGGAAATGGCATGGCAAGCCGTTCCACAGGACTACATCCAGCATCTCTACGATCGTCTCCATGGGAGAATAGCAGCGTGCATTACTGCAAAATGTGGATATACACTGTACTAGTGCCGACATTGTGCATGCTCCGTTGCCTGTGTCTATGTGCCTGTGGTTCTGTCAGTGCGATCATGTGATGTATCTGACCCCAGGAATGTGTCAATAAAGTTTCCCCTTCCTGGGACAATGAATTCACGGTGTTCTTATTTCAATTTCCAGGAGTGTATGTATTCCAAGCAGTTACAGAAACAACAGCTCACGCAGGTGCTTGCAAATCATGGACCTTAATGCCTTATGTAGGCCTCCTCCGTAGCAGTTCCACTATAGCTGTCGCAGGAGCTGAACTAGGCGCAAGAGCTGTTTTTCGGCTGGTGAAGACAGCGCAAACTGAGGCACGGGGGCGCGAGATGATCGACCGAGAACACTATAAAGCAGAACTGCTACATGGATCCTGAAGTTCGGAACATTACCGTAACACAAATAATGAATTCAGATAACTTCTGATACCAGAAATAAAGCAGTATTTCGCCTACATAGAAATATAATAGTTGTTAACTTAAGCCGGCCGCGGTGGTCTCGCGGTTCTAGGCGCGCAGTCCGGAACCGTGCGACTGCTAAGGTCACAGGTTCGAATCCTGCCTCGGGCATGGATGTGTGTGATGTCCTTAGGTTAGTTAGGTTTAAGTAGTTCTAAGTTCTAGGGGACTAATGACCACAGCAGTTGAGTCCCATAGTGATCAAAGCCATTAGAACCATTTTTTTGTTAACATAAATTGGGTATCAATAATAACAGAACTTATTCGTCAATACATCCATGTATGATTTCAATAAAATGAGCTTTCTTGGCCCATATAAACATGCGAGTGGGTTCCTACTAAAAATGACTACTCATTTAAGCCTGTGGTTAACTACATAAGCGTGCACACTGTATCGCTAAGACAAGTACCTACTCTTTGTCATATCTACAGTCTGCTACTATCAATGTCCACCGTCAGGCACACTACTCCCAAAAGACAAGACAACTACACAGAACCCACAAGTACATGTTCTGTAAGGAAAGCCGTGCAACACACAAAACTTGTCATTTATATACAATGATAGAGCCACAGAATCACAATGACCATATTTAACTATCTTACACACGGTCCTACTGTGCAATACGGGGTAAACATACCCAAAAGAACTTCAACAACAACATAAGAATCGTGTACAGAATTAGAAGTACACGAGAAATAACAGCAAATAGGACATGAACTAGGACCCCGAAGTGCAAAGAGTACAGAGGTAATAAACAAAATACACGAGAAAAAAAGATATGAGTATGAGTGAAGAAATTAACGATAAGGTGAACAATATATGAGATGCAAGTAATGATATCGTGACATATGAAAACAGTAAGTTTTACCTCAACAATAATCATCGTAATTATGTAAAACATTCTCGGTTTTCTTGCCGCGTCAATTAAGGATAAAATCTTAAGCTTTTGTCGGTAGCCTCCATCGTCATCGTTAGGAGCAACAGTCAGTTGGTCCTGATGATGACGATGGAGGCTACCGTCGAAAGCTTAAGATTTTATCCTTAATTGACGCGACAAGAAAAGCCGTGAATGTTTTACGTATCAGCGCCGTCGCGAAAGACTTCGTTCTCAAATCACCGTAACTGATAATACGTTTATCCCAATGTGAGACAAGACGGTCAGTGCCTTTATAGAAGAACGTTTGCTGTTGTCTACGGAGCCATGATTGTACCTGAGCGTGTACCCCTTCGTCCGAAGCAAATGGACGACCAAAAATTTCTTTTCTTTTTGCAATATCAATAAAATTGACCAACAGCCGTATACTTCAAAGCATTTTAATTTACATTGAAAGTAACCAGTTTTAGCGTTTCATTTTTCCGTCATCAGACCCCATGCGCTTCTATCCAAATAAACGAACTTTTCGTATAGCTCCATAAACCATTGGATATCGTGAATTCCAAACGTTACACAGGTGTTTTATACGACGACGTGACAGCATGTCTTCGTATGAAAAGTGCTTCATACGACGACCTCAAGCACGTCTTCGTATGAAGCAATTCTATAACGTCTGTAAGCGTATGCGACCTGAAAATGGCAAAATGGAATGCCGAAACTTGTTTCTTTCAGAATAAAATAAAATGTCTTAAAGTATGCTGCTGTTGGTGAATTTTATTGACACTGAAAATTACTTACCACCCGGTATCCCTGGCCATGATGAACCAGCAGAGACAAAATTCTATCTTCAGGGCTTCAAAAATATGGAATTCGCACTGGTAGAGATTGGGACTGTATGAAGGACGTGAAAGGGCTTCACGCGAAAATTCTGCAGCATACTCGAAACAAACTGGGCAACATGTGGGCCCACGCACCTGTTGTCAAGGTTGTTTCGAGTACGATGCTGAAGTTTGGCTGGAAGTACTTGGACTATGGAAAGGAAGTAACTTCTACGTGTCATTCAAAAATGAGGCACCTATAGTATTTCTACTGGGGTTCCTGGCTGAAGTATCGAAATTCACTTAGTAAAGCGGTCTTCATATGTAGTAATTACAAGATTCTATCAGACAAGGGGAACTGCGTTATAAAATACTGTTCAATACCCAGCAGCTGCTTAGTTTGGAGCTCCATTAGACATAATTTGTATCACTGCAGGGTTCAGTTACGTATGGAATATTTGCAGTATTATGTAGAGCTGCAGTTCTCAGTTTGTGGCGACTGAATCCTTTAAAAATACTAAATAATTTACTGAGCCATAAAGTATGGAAAACCGGTTGGCAGGCTCATTCTTTAATTACATTCATTTGCAGAAAACCAAACAAAAATCGGTACATTATACATTGTATGTGAGCCTTCGTTCCACCGTAGCCGTCAATGGTTCACAACCCAACAACAGGCCACAGCAATCCACTCACCCCACCGCAACCCCACAGCCGAACCTAGGGATTATTGTTGTGCGGTTCGAACCCGCAGAGAACTCCCCCCGTCCCCCCTCCCTAGGAACATCTCACACCAGACGAGTGTAACCCCGAATGTTTGCGTGGTAGAGCAATTATGGTGAGCACGTACGTGGAGCCGGCAGCTCTGGCCGAGGGGTTCTAGGAGCTTCTGTCCGGAACCGCCCTGCTGCTACGGTCGCAGATTCGAATCCTGCATCGGGCATGGATGTGTGTGATGTCCTTAGGTCAGGTTTAAGTAGTTCTACGTCTAGCGGACTGTTAACCTCATATGTTAAGTCCCATAGTGATTAGAGCCATTTGAACCATTTTGAGGCGTACCTGGAGACAGTGTTTGTGCAGCAATTGCCGACATAGTGTAACTGAGGCGGAATAAGGGGAAGCAGCTCGTATTCGCAGAGGTAGATAGAAACCCGCCTTAAAAACCATCTACAGGCTGGCTGTCACACCGGATAACGACATTAATCCACGAGGCAGTTTCGTGCCGGGAAACGGTACGCCTTCCTGTTCGGGAAGCAGCGCTTTAGACCGCACGGCTAGCCGGGCGGGCTTACATTATACGTAACTAAATTCTATAAGAATACGCAAATCCACAATAATACACCACGAAAAGTGACATTGTATTGATTCCGTTGTAAATAGGTAAAATTGTTTCCATAATAGAAAGCATGAAGCTTTTGTCCATATTTGACCCTATTTTTAATGATAGAAGAGTGCTGAAGATGCATGTCAGGTTTAGCATACAGTTTACTGCGGTATTTTGTCTTTGTCTTTGTCCTCAGAAACACATATGTTGTTGGCAGTGGGAGAAGAACAGCCAGAGCCTGTGTGTTATTACTGATCTAACAAAAATTTTCAACAATGATTTCATGATTGGATATGATGCCATTTCTAAAATGATTTCGTAGAGTTCCTTTGACATATTTTCTGGCTTCTGAAAATTCGGTAAGAAATGATACTGAACCCTTGAACTTAATTCAGTTTTGTATTCTTCTGCCTAGGAAAATACAGCTCAAAAGATGCGCTCATCTTATGAAGACGTTCGACAAATTCTTCAAATATTTCATTCCCTAATTCCGCTGTCTCACAACCGAGCACACTGAGTGTTAAAACGATTTTTAGCTATCCTGCCAACACAAACAACCCAAAACTCTATTTTTAAGGCTCTTGCTTCGTTATTAGTATTACAAACTTTTGTCTGTTGTTCTTGTAAAGACACAGTTAATTCATTCACTTTCCCAATATGTCTGCCAAAAGAGCTTGTCTTAACAAAGAGGTCACATCGCTCAAATGGACTTTAAATTTAAAGGTTATGTCAGTCATAAAATCTTCTAATTCAGCTCGTCTTTCCAATGATCTTGTTAAGGTTTTACTCTGTGATAACCATGTAGCCTAGGTGTGGAAAATCAGTGATTCAAGTCTGCTCCCGTAATCTTCGCACAATATTGAAAACAATTGGCACTGACAAGGAGGTGATTTATGATTATTACTTTCACTGCTTCATCGAGAACCAATTTTAAATTTGCCGACATCTTCTTTATTTCCAGTGCTTATGTATGCGGGATACAATGGCTGGGACTATAATTTGGCACTTCACATTTTGTTTGTTACACTCGTCCTGCCGTTTTACTTGTGACTGCCTTTGCCCCATCTATGTCGACACAATCGTTCCAATCGAGATGGTGTATTTCAATAACACTGTCAATCTTGTTACAAATTTCTTTCCAAGTGGTGTAACTTGCAGTGATGTCCACGTAAATGAGTCTTTTTTGAATGAATATTTACGTGGATACCGTATGATTAGTATGAAGATGGACAGTGCAGCAACAAAGGTCGACGCATCATTTTTCAAGACGAATTTGTTGGGTTGATTATAACCAACTGGTTCTTGTCTGATATACCCTGCGAGGTTGTTATTTCGACGCTATGCCTGTCATTTGAAAGCGGCACGTAGAAAGGTGCTTTGTACATGTTTCACCGAGCATACAGAGTGTTGTGTCCGTCGCACATGGTTTTACTAAATTCCCAGAGGTAGTGTGCGCTTCATGCCTTATGGAGTGCGATGGCTGAGAAGGTCTGTTTTATTTACAGTACAGATCGCATACTTCATAGTTTTTCACTTCTTAATAATTGTTCTTTCTTAAGTATCTAAAATTCTTCAGTGTTGTGTTTGCATTAGGGATGTATAGCTTCTAAGTGTCGTCACATCTTCGCAGGTACCATGTGACTATTCGCAAGTAGCTTGTTGTATAACATGCAGAGTGGTGAGCCGTTAGAATGAACAAATACGAGAGTGATATAAGATTCGTCATACTTTATTTTTTTCACCTTTGGTGAGCCATTAAATATCTCACTGCTTGAAAACATGAAGCCTGAAAACATCACCTTGAATCACATAGTCTTGATCATAAATATTTGAGGATGATACCGCATCTTCTGAGTGAGCCACTATTGAATTTTCGATCCAAGATTTCGTTTTCAGCACCTTTAAGTCAACACTCTATTCTATCTTTTAAAATCAACAGTTCAGTTTTACAATATAGCAAACGTAGAATAATATAGTAATAAGATATTGAATTTTACGACTCTAGTCAATAACAAGCACGAATCGAATATAGTGGGTCTGACAGGTGTGCGCTGATTCGCCGTACCGAATTGAACTATGCATTGTAATCTCAAACTCGAGCAGAACTGCACTCAATGCAGCATGGAGCAGGTTTATGTAGCCCCGTGCGGTGAAGCTCAGATAGAGAAGCGAGGAAATCTTTCAAGGCGGTTTGAAGTGCTTAATGATGAGAAAGAGAGGAGACAGCGTAGTGTAATGTTGGTGGTGTGTGTAGATGAAATAGCGTGCAGCAAGAAACAGAGGAGGAGAGAGAGAGAAAGAGAGAGCATCAGCACGTTCACTGCGTGCGTGTGTGGTGTCAAGTGTCGAATCGGCACAAATCTACTCACACAAACTAAATTCTTTTTAGATTTGTTATGAGGCTTCTCGCCACATTGTCGACCATTAAGCATTGAGAGAGAAAATATTTTTTTGAGACGCCTGCTAAACCAGCTCTGTAGAACAAGTAATAGGATTGTGGAAAGCGCCAAGGGTTGAGGTCAGTTTCTGCTTCTAATTGTCATTTTTTTCTAATGTAGCAACTTTTTCACGGCCGAAAGGCTCCAACAAGAAATGTTAACAAGATAAAAATCCAATTAAGATAGCAATAGAGTAATTCAAGAACAGCATATTCAAAGTGCAATACAAATGGCTGAGGGCCACAATTAATGTCGAAAATTTTATAACATATTACCACAGACCTTTGAAGGCAGAAAGCCAAAAAGAAATCTTTAAAAAAATCAAAATTCATTCAAGATAACAATAAAATAATTTAAAGCTCAAAGGCAACATAAGCAAGGTGGAACACAAATGGCTGAGGGCCACAATTAAACTTCAAAATTTCAAAACATATTACGATAATCTTTAAAGGCAGAAGTTCGCAGTGTTTAAGCTTGAAAGAAAAATTTAAAAATTAATTTAGCAAAACTTTAAAAAACAAACAAATAAGCATAAGCCTAAAATTTAAAATAGCTGACAACAGATAATTAAACACCGGTGGCACTCAGAAGGCATCCAGGGATGTCGGTCTGCCCTGGTTCACTTGTGTGAGATAGGTGGTGAGCCCAACTATACGTGATCCATCGGAACCAAACCAGGGGGCAGCTACGGACCGACCGACAAAACTTACTTCCCGTCAATCAGTACATGAGAACCCCAACCGTCGATGTTACAAACATGATAAATCCACAATGGAGCACGTATTAGCTGTCAAAATTACAAAACATGTTGGACAGCGACAACAGGTGAGGAAAGGGCGCTGCATGTAATTACGTTAGTGGCGAGGGCAGGTAACCAGAACACTAACGGCCATAAGACAGAAAATTCCGCTGGTGCACTCAAATCGTAGTCGACCAAAATAGTCAACTGCATCTCATGGCGGCTAAATCTCAGCAGTCGAACCATTCAGTGTTGCTCACCGGAGAACCTCCTCAACAGAAAAGCACCGAATAGAACCACCACAACATGAATAGACGTGGCTTGGGCAGTTGAAACCACTACTCAACTTTGACGTCCTGGGTCGGCGAACCACGGAGCTCATAGCGATCGGACAGCTCCACACACGCCCCGATACTGCGCACGGACTGCCAGCGGCCCCAACCGACTGCACCGCGCGGAGATAACTTCCCCTCGTCCGCAACAGCCGACCGACCCACTCCAGACCCCCTTGCCGGAAACCAAACCAAAGATGGTACAAATATCGATACTCATCACTGCTGCCAAAATGTAGAAGGAAGAAGAACCAAGACGTAACCGCGACAATGGTAGGAAACTAAACACAGAGAGACAGTGAAGTTCACGAAAACGCATAGTTGGGAGAGAGCACGGCTCATTTTTCACGTAGTGAATTCTGATATGATATTTATAGTGTGTGACAAGACTTGACGTGCTTTGTTCTTTAAATTTCTATCATTTGGGCGGAGCCCTCACAGATGTACTGCGGTGCCCCAGGGCTCCGCGGAGCACACAGTAAGTCTCGCTGATGTGCGAGAGTCTGTAACCTCCCCCTCACTTACCGACCTTCATAATAATGAAAAATTAAACCGCGTGCACCTAATGGAAATTTGGGAAAAGCAATGGGTACCGAAGTTAATTAGTCGGTTAAGAGGGAGGAATGGGTTACATCCAAACGAAAGGAAAAATGCAAATGTAATTGGTGGAAATTAATTTTGAGAAAAGGGTAAAATTAATAAAGAAAGTAAATGTGCGGTCATTACATTAACAATTAATTGGCGTTAATTATATATTTCAGATTTGGGGAAAATTACGGTCGCCAGTCCTATGGACAACTACTATAATAACTGAAAATGAAAGATTAATGCACATATAATTAGCACTAAAAGCGTGGCAACTGAAGGTTGACACGTGTTGTGTGAAAACTGAATGTTTGTCAGAAGTAATAAATTTCGGTACACTCTGTCTTAAGTTAGCAAAATAATTAATAAAACCGGAAATTTAGTGAGTGAAATTAATAGTGAGCTTTGTTTCTGAAGCACTACGAAATTCAGTAAAATAAGTTTAGTCTTGGGCTACCTCAACAATCATTTCAAAAGTTACTTGAATCTACGCAATTTAGAAATAAGACATTTAACTTTGAACTTGAATGAAATGATTCTGAACAATTAACAATAGTAAAATTTAGTACGTACCAAAGTGAGCTGCAGTCACAGGTAAGCTAAAATATGGTAACAAAACTCGCAGTCTTATTTTGCGCTTGTGTAATCTAAATATTGCTGTGAATACTTTAACTGAACTTTGAAATTAAGGCAGTGAAATCGAATGATTTTCCTTTAATTCTGGCGTTTGAATTTCAACGACACTCCAGTTCATTTCGGAAAAGGAAGGGACCCTGCTTGGTAATGCAATTGGGACAATGAGCAACAAAGGTTCATGCTACGTTGCTGTATTTAAGTGAGAAAAATTTAACAATTTGAAAAGCTGAGGTCTGCCATACAGTTATAAAACTTTACGTACTTCCAGTCTTCCTTGTTGGTTGACTGAAGGTTTGAAGTCGTCGGTCGAGGAGGTGGCGACAGTCACTCATTGTCGGCCATCGCTCTTGCAGTAGCTGGGTGATGGCGCGCCTTCTTCTCGACACGGTCACCATACGAAACGGGCTCTTGATGTGCGCCAGCTAATGCTTCCCGTTTGCGGCAATAATGCTACATTGCGAATAGGACTAGGAAAAGAAACTGGCTTTATAACACTTCTATCCGCTACCGCTGCACCATAACGTTTAAGCTGGAAGCAGGTTGTGGAATGAAACTATTTTATGAAAGCAATTATTGCACAACGCAACAGAGTAGTGTTACCCTCTCGGAGGAATATCGATATGTTGACCATGTTGTACCTAACAGACAATAATTTCGTCTGCCCTGCTTATAATGTCATGTTCACTAACGCCCTCCTTTACATCACTTTCAACTATTATTAATTGTGCACACGTCTTTTGCATGGCATATTCTACTTTATTTCCTCTCTGTTCATCATAACCTCCCCCACATCTACGTCTTTTACTTCATACACATCATTAACAGTACAAATAATCCCCTTTTCCCTCGCCTTTTCTGGCTCCCTTTCTTTCTTTAATAATGTCTTTTCGCACGATTCCGATACTGAGTTATCCTTATCATATGACATATTAGCTTTATTTCCATTTTTACACTCATCTATTACTGAAACCGGCCAACGGCAGAGTCCAATCCCGCCTCTTCTGTTTCTCTCTGCGGCAGCCATCTTGTTCTGACATCCACCATTTGTGTGTGCTGCAAGGTTCAAGGTATATTGCTCCGGCAAACGCTGACCCGAGCACGAACTGTCACGTGATATCGCACTAGGAACGCCACTATGTATCACTCTGCGCACGTCTTCCATAGGCGTGTCCTTAACCTTCCTGCCCCGTATTTTATATCTTTCCTCCTCAAATTTAATAATTGACATCTTTTCTTTGGGCCTAAAACCGGTATCCGCGTGAATCCGCCCCTTCACACACGCGATTTTCAGTTTTTCATTTCGTCTCTATTTTGGAAATTCCGCGCCATGTATCCTCTGCCGCGCGTAGTGTAATTTCCCCTGCCTCTCGCACGACCTCTTTGAATCGTGTTTACACGATATCTGTTGTTCTCAGGTCGTTTGTTTTGGTCATTGCTTTCGCGCGAATAATTGTTATTATTATGAGGACGAGATTCGCGATTTCTTCGCCAGTGATCTTCATCCTCTACCCTTTGCAAGAACGCAGAAAAACTTTTGTGGGTACTCCCAACATATCGTCTAGAATCCTCAGGCAGTTTCTGCCCAAGAACCCAAACGATCTCGGCTTCAGTCCTTCTTGCTTTTAGGTGTATCAGTTTTCTATACCACGATTCGCAAAACTCTTTCATGGTTTGTCTACCGCTGGTATCATACAGACTGGCCATTAGGAATTGACGCCACAACTGGTCTTGCTTTTGTTCCGACCAGTATTCGTCACTAAATTTTTCCTTAAGGTTTTCAAAAGACATCTGGTTTGTATCCAGATTCAACCCCCACCTTTTTGCTTCTCCTATTAAGGCACTGATTACCACATTAATTTTTTTTGGTCAGATAAATATTCAGGAAAGTTTCTTTCGCAATTCTTCACAAAATCTAGGGGGTGCCATCCGTTATGCCTCTTTGCAGGGTCGAATTTTCCTCGTCCTCTAAGACTTTACTGAAAGCCATTCTTTCAGTAAAATGTGTAGGTCCTGATTGTATTTTTCTTTCCAAGTCATACATTTTGCCTTGGATTTGTGAAGTGTTATGTTCACACTTCTTTTCACAATTAACAATCTGTTTGGTTAATTTTCTACTTGTTTCTGTTACAGATTGTTTAATTTGTGCAAATTCCGCAATACATTCTGTTTGTATTTCGGATTTAATCCCGAATACCTTTTCATCCACTTTAGTGATGACTAAGGGTTCTATTTGATCTTGAGTTTTAATGACTTCAGTGTCAAATCTTTCGTTAATGTCATCAATTTGTCCTTGTACATTGGCAATGTTGCCATTGATGACAGTAATTTCACTTTTAATATTTCTGATTTCATTACTCACTGTTCGTACCCTTGAGTTGACTTCTTCAATTTGTTTACTAAGTCTGGTACCCTGCATTTCGATTTGTTTACTTTGTGCAGCAATTTGTGCATTAGTATTGTCACTGTGTGCTGTAATTTGTGCCTTAATATTGTCATTGATATTGTCATTTTGCGCTGCAAATTGCGCAGACAGTATTCTAAGTAAATCAGTCAGTTCTGGTGTCTTTTCACTTTTAGTTTCTGCTACATTTTTGTGTTCGAGTCCTACTTCCCTTTCAGTTATCGGTGATTCAAACATATCCCGCGATTCATCAGCAAAGCCACTGTCTTCGACAACATTGCCTACATTGTCTTGGTTAGTACACGCCACGTTCATAGCGTCTATCTGTTTATTTACCTCCGCGCGATAACGTACGTAATTTAACTAGAGCGTAATGCCATCTGTTGGTGTGCAGCCTGCACTGCTCTTTATTGCATCCTGTTCTCGCGTGTCTAGATTTATTTCTAGTTTCCTGTCCATTTTAGCTATTATTACCTTTTATTTTCAATTTAAACTGAACTTTCACTATCCGTTCTGTCAAATAAGGTACAGGTTCGTGCCGCTGGACGTTTTATGTTCACTCTATGTTTGTAAAATGCTAACTACTTATAATTTTTTCCGTCTGTAGGTGAAAACTGAACATCGTCCTGTCACGGTCGCCACGTATAACACTCCTGTCCACTACCGCTGCACCATAACCTTTAAGCTGGAAGCAGGTTGTGGAAAAAACTATTTTATGAAAGCAATTGTGGTACAACGCAACAGAGCAGTGTTACCCTCTGGGAGGAATTTTGATATGTTGACCGTGTTGTACCTAACGGAGGTGACTTATCGGAAGTCAGAATTACGGAAATATTTGAACAGTAACAAACAAAATTTTGCCTATCAGCGCTGTTTAACAGGTAAAGTAAACGGTCGCCAGCCTAACTAGGCAAGAGAATGATTAACATTCTCATTCAAGAAAATAGTTATTAGTAACTTTAATGGATAAACATAACCTATACTTTGTCACACGAGAGTGTAGTGAACTCTTGACACATGCATATGTTTACGGTAAGATTGAAACTAACAGTTAGAGCAGCACAAACTATTTGCAAAATTATAACATACCGAAACACACTATTACTTTCAGGGCTTACAAAAACTCAATGGTTTTTTATAATGTTATTATTACTATTCACTGCAGAATCATTAATTGGATTTACCATTTCAAATGAAAGTTAATTGGAATCCACTAACAGGTTTCTTCTCACTATCATTTGAATAAAGAACTAATGTTTTTCATAATTAGTTTTTTCCCATAACTTGTTACCTAGCGTTAACACAATAGACAAACTGTGGATCCTGTTATATTATTAATATGCACTTCTAATACACAATAGAGACAAACACGTAGCAAACATGAGAATATAACGTTTCACACTGCAGTTTTCCACTTTTACTACATTGAAAGACAAAATTAACATATATGTAAGATACTGACTCACCTTCTGCGATTTACAACAGGCAGTAATGTGATCATTTACTAAGCAAAACTTTATAAGCCTCAGTCTTACTAACTCTTAATTTGAAGTTGGCAACAATACATTAATAAGCAGTTTTATTAGGACAATTACTTTCAGCAAGCATTATTAACTTTAATTTTCTTTTTTACTATGTTCAAGAGGCATTAATTTGCAAAAACACTGGTCTTTAATGTTATTTCAGTAGGGACACTCGGTAATCACTTTAGTTCAAACGGAGAAGAACCTGAGGGGTGTTATGATAAGGATAAAATCAAGGCAGGTACACAAATTCAGTTATAAGTTACCTTATATTTGACCACACTAACACATCCATTTAGCTGATCCTTCACTGTACATTATTATAGTACTCCTTCACAGTGATTGCGCAATGTGAAGGCAACTGCAAGTCGGTAGGCGGATTTGCAGACAGAATTGCTGGATTCTGGCCTTTCGTGGTGGCGATGAGGAATACACCTTTCATATACTAAAGAACTAAGAACCCTAAGTGAGGATCAGCAGTTTACATAACAGCAAACAAATACAATAAATAAAACAGAACATTTGCACATATTGACATTTCTACCAAAAATTATTCACACAAAATTACAATTACATACAGTAAGTTTTGTTCCCTCCAAATGGGACAAAGAATTTAAATGACAGATACACTACTTTGCCTAGAACCAAACCATGACATCAAAGTTTGTACAAAGAAAGGAGTGTACAATTCTGTGTTATCAATTCAATCAAACACAGTTACAAACGCTTATCGATGTAATATTAAATGAAACAAAAGCAAAAAAAATCCATACAGCATATGAGCTGTGGTGTTACAGCTTGTATAATCACATCTACATTGGGGTCTATACCAATAAGTCAAAAAATTATGACCACTGCCCATCGCGACGTTGGATGTTGCCTGGTGAACGTGACATGTTATGAAAAGTATCTTAGCGCAGCAGAGAGCCTACCAAAAATAAGCTCTACAAATGGGGAAGTCATTGAGATAAGCGACTTTGACCAAAAGCACATTGTTAGGCAGAGCCTGTGAACGAGTATCTTGAAAACGGCAAAGGTGATCAAATGTTCTCGTGCTCCTGTTGTGAGCGTCTACAGAGAGAGGTAAAGGACAGCGAAACTACCACAAGGCGCTAAATAACGCGACGTCGACGGCTCTTACCACAACGTGAGGTTCAGAGGCTTGTCGGCTCCGTATAGTAGGATAGATCTGTGGAATCTCTGCCGGATGAGCGCGATGCCAGAGCGTGCACAAGAGTCTCGGAGCAAACCATCCATCGTACGTTGTTGAACATGGAGCTCCGCAGCAGACCACGCTTACATGTTCCCATATTGACCCAACGACATCATCAGTTACGATTACAGTAGGCACGGGACCAGATGTATTCGACCGTTGACCTGTGGAAAAGTGTCGGCTCTTGGGTTGAGTCACATTTTTCCTACACTAGGTCGATGGTCGACTGCACTAACACCGTCATCGAAACGTGCAGCGTGCCACGCACGCAGGCTGGTGGGAGTAGTATCATACAGGGGAGACATTCACCTGCACTCGCATAGGACCTGTGGTAGTAATCGAAGACTCGCTGAAAGTTGCTAATTATCTGAATCCCTTCATGCTTGAAGTCTCCCTGACGGCGATGTTATCTTTCAGCAGTATCATTTTCCGTGTCTCGGAGCCAGAACGGCGCTCCATCGGTTGCAGGGGCATTATAGTGAACTCACGTTACTATCTCGGCGACCAAATTCATCTGATGTAAACCCATCTGGGTCGCTCTCGGGCGCAATCTCCTCATACATAAACCAGCTGTCCCTTACTTACGCAATTGCATAGTGAGGCAAATGATTCTTAACACATCCAAAACAGAATTTTTAGTTATGCGTTCCTTCAAAGAAACGCTTTAATTTTTACAAAGAAAAGCTGATAGAGTTTTTAGATATTTCTAAAGAATAGTTTTAATCCCTCGAAGATCTTTAATTTTTTCGTAGTAGATGTTTAAGTTTTCCACAAAGAGAAATGTCCATCTGTTTGTATAAAGAATAGTTTAGTTTTCATTCAAAAATAAAAAGCTGTTTTTAAACAGAGTTTACGTTGTTTCTGAAGAAGAGTTTAGTTTCTTCCTGAAGAAGTTTATTTTTTCTGAAGATTAATCCATTTTTTTCCAAATTACAGTCTTAATTTTTATGAAAATAGAGTTTTGTTTCCGAAAGCAAATCTTGATTTCTTCTGAGAACAAAAAAGCTTTAGTTTTTCGAATAAGTGATCCAAAATTCGAAGAAACCAACTCTGGCATAGGCCTCCGAAAGAGGCACATTGCCAAGGGCAGAGAGCGAGGAGCTGGAAGTGTAAGATGGAAACCCAGAGAAAGAATTAGGTCAAAAAGCAGTTACATAATTTGAGGCCAGCATTATATCCAACTGGTTGAATTTACATAGTATTATTACCGTGAGGCTTCGATCACAAATACATACAAATATATGACGTGCTCCGGCGGCACCAACATGAATTTACAAGCTATGTGTGTATGATACAGTATACAATATGCAACTGGTCTCGCTCCCCTTGTCTTGAGCAAATAAAATTTGCCATACAAGTTGCCTATAACACATAAGGCACACACAATAAAATGAATATATAAAACACACTTCAAGAAGATTTGAAAACTCTTAATTAAAAAGTATATCGAAATTGGTTCAAATGGGTCTGAGCACTATGGAAGTTCACATCGGAGGTCATCTGTCCCCTAGAACTTAGAACTACTTAAACCTAACTGACCTAAGGACATCACACACCTATGCCCGAGGCAGGATTCGAACCTGCGACCGTAGCGGTCGCGCGGTTCCAGACTGAAGCGCCTAGAACCGCTCGGCCACGCCGGCCTGCCATAGACCTGAAACCCAATTAAGTTAGGCAATGATAGAACCTAGGGGGTTCATACATTATTTAAAAATACTTTTCTTTATTCTGGCAAGAGAGCTACACAATCACAAAAGTCCACCAAGGGCAAAGCCCCGCAACAGCCAGGGCAGATCGAATGGTACTTACTGATTTACGCAGTTACTTGAGGACATGCAAGACATCTGACAGGAATGCTTGCTTCAAAGGTACCCCACTAGATACAATTTTCGTCAGTGGTCCATCATTCGCGGCAAGGTGAACGAATAGGAGATACAGCTAGGTGAAGTCGTAGGCTCCCTCCCCCCCTCCCCCCCCCCCCCCCCCCCGGACAACTTTGAGTTGGGGAGATCTCGGTTTACGGGTTAGAACTACGCCTCCTTAAACTGTTCCTTATTTGAGAGAATGAACAATATCAGTCATCTCCTACAAATAAAGGCACACACTACTTTGTCTGAATGACACCATTTTAATAACCGCAGCTAGTTACAGTCCAAGCCGCTCTGAGGAACACACTTTATGCCTCAAGACTGTGGACACAGCGCTCTAACTCTGAGGAACCCTACTGTGCCCTATATCAGGATTCTAGGGCAGTCGTTGTTCGGTGATTACGTTCAAAGATAACCATAGAGGGAAAGACTGTGTCGATAACCCTTATATGAGCCAATAAACGGCTCGCTTTGCCTCCCCTCGCCATCCTTAAAACATCGGGCGAAAAAAGAAATTCTATAGGTCTTCCAATGCCATACAATGTTGCTTTACAGTAATCAGGCTTAACGTGACGCGTATGAAAACGGAAAGTTTGACTGGCACGCAGATGTTTAACTAAGAGGGTAATCTTGCGAAGTCCAACATAAAATAACTGGCTGGGTTCCTACCACGGTTATGTTTCTCATAATCTCCCTGGCGTGCAAAATTAATAATATTTTTAGCACGCCTCCATTTCCTTTCGATGATCTCGAGACTGATCTATTCGGGAAAGACATCATTAGTAGACCATTGGTTTGATATAGGTTAATTAAGGAGGTTATCAAACATTAAACTAGCCGGAGTTACCCTATGAATCTCGCGAACCACAATATTTAAGGCCAAGTTCAACTAAGCTATGGACTCATCCCACTTATTCTGG
This sequence comes from Schistocerca gregaria, assembly GCF_023897955.1. Taxonomy (NCBI): domain Eukaryota; kingdom Metazoa; phylum Arthropoda; class Insecta; order Orthoptera; family Acrididae; genus Schistocerca; species Schistocerca gregaria. The sequence continues at coordinate 917,783,481 of NC_064922.1, forward strand.
AAGTTGGCGCGAAAAATAATCAGAGATGATTTATGCGCTAAGCATACAACTACCACCGTCATATCTTAGCAAAAGATCTGACCGAGAATCTACGAAAATTTTGGCCGTATGTACAATCGCTAAGCGAGACTAAGGCTTCCATCCAGTCACTACCTGAGCAGACTGGTGTGGCAGTAGGAGAAAGCGAAACGAAAATCGGAGTTTTAAATTTCGCATTTAATAAATCATTCATGCAAGATAATCGTACAAACATACCATCCCACAGGAACGACTTATTAATAAGTATCCATGGTGAAGGGAAATAACTGAAATAGATGAAAACGAATAAGTCGCCAGGCCCGGATGAAATCCCATTTCGGTTTTCCATACTTGCGTAGCGCAAAGGCCAAAGCGACTGGAAAAAAGCGCAGATAACTCATGATATGACATAATAAAAGAACAACACTAACCATTTCATGGTTTGACGGTGCTAACAAATGCGACTGCGAGAAATTACAACTTGAGGTACTATTTATAACCCAAAGTTAAAATACTGCTCCCAGAATTCAATAAAGTGCACATGGGAAATGGTTAGTAGCTGCGCACACAATCAAAACGCATTACTTCGGTGCAGCTCTTAATTTACTACATTCTTTTAGCGGCATGTTCGTATCCTACCTCGGGCATGGGTGTGTGTGATGTCCTTAGGTTAGTTAGATTTACATAATTCTAATTCGAGGGGACTGATGACCTCAGATGTTAAGTCCCAAAGTCCTTAGAACCATTTGAACCATTTTTTTAGTCGCAACTTTCCCGCGAGCCCAATAGTGTACCTCCTCCTGTTCCTACTGTTGTCCTTGTTCATGTTTCAGTTCTTGTTATAAAATCTTATGCATCACATGAGACAATCACGAACAAAAGTCAAGGTACATTACAACGATAACAAAATGGTTCAAATGGCTCTGAGCACTATGGGACTTAACATCTGTGGTCATCAGTCCCCTAGAACTTAGAAGTACTTAAACCTAACTAACCTAAGGACATCACACACTGAAACGTCCCCTTTGTAAAATTATACACCACTGTGCTTAAACTGACAAACAATAGTTTTTAGCGCAACGCAATCTGACTTTCAATAATCCCTACAAGAGAATGGCCCTGACTAACATTAACCTATATGTTTCACAAGTCACTTACCTCACAAAAATCTTCGTTACTCGAACTACTGCAATACAGCGAGAGCCACTACTGCCAGCTAACTAAAAGTTTCAAACTACGGAAGTCACTAACTACTGATAGGCACAGTTAGCAAATGAAAGATTTTAATAGAGAACAAACAATGTATTTACCTTTATAGTCATAATATATATACCAGTTCATGACACCAATTCTTACCAATTTCAAAACTCCGCCATCTCTCTCCCCACGTCCACCACTGCTGGCGGCTCACCTTCAACTTCGCAACGCTGTTAGCATCCAGCTGCCGCTGGCAGACAAAAATGCAAACCAGCCACAGACTGCCCACGGCACAGCCAGTGATTTTTATACAGAGCGCTACGTGGCGGCGGCGTTACCAATAAAAAAACCTAAACAGCCTACTTACAACACATCCATGCCCGAGGCAGGATTCGATCCTGCGACCGTAGCAGTCGCGCGGTTCTGGACTGAGCGCCTGAACCGCTAGACCACCGCGGCCGGCACAACGATAACAATTTCTGTTATACTGAGTCGCACTTCATTCATGTTTTTGAGCAAGATGGGCTTAAAATGTGTGCTCATAAACTAGTTCACTAGTGTCACTTTTCAAATCATTGAAGCGAATGCTCTCAGTACTTGTGACAACACTCTCGAGCTCAGGTTAGGAACTGGACTTACCTGCAAACAATATACGCGGATGTTCTCAGGGTGCATTTCTTTCAAAATAGTACTGATTGTTTCTGCTTCGCTGACCTTTCAGCAAAACAGCAATGTAGCAGTTCTAATTTGTTTAATATATTGGACAGATGTATCATCACAAGTCTGTAACCAGAAAAAAGCTTGTTCGCCACCATATTTCAGACCATAGTGGATAATTACACCTGAATAACTCTACCAAGTAACTCTTTTATTGTGGCACCGTTATGGCTGAGCAGTCCAAGTCCTCCTGCTGGAGAAAAAACTTAAGCACACTCAGTTCTGTCGTGTAAGCACCGTGGACAGATACCCAGAGAAAAACATAAACTCTATTGAGTTGACAAAAGTCATGGGATATGTCTTAAATCGTGTCGGGCCTCCTTTCGGCCGGAGTAGTGCAGTAACTCGACATGGTATGGACTGGAAGTCCCCTGCAGAAGTACTAAGCCACGCTGTCTCTATAGCTGTCAATTGCGGTAGTGTTGCCTGTGCAGGGTTTTTCCACGAACTGATCCCTCGATTATGTCCCGTAAATGTGCGATAGGATTCGTGTCGGAGAATATGGGTGGCAAATCATTCGCTTGAATTGTCCACTCGCCGGCCGCGGTGGTTTAGCGGTTCTAGGCGCGCAGTCAGGAACCGCGCGACTGCTGCGGTCGCAGGTTCGAATCCTGCCTCGGGCATGGATGTGTGTGATGTCCTTAGGTTAGTTAGGTTTAAGTAGTTCTAAGTTCTAGGGGACTTAGGACCACAGATGTTGAGTCCCATAGTGCTCAGAGTCATTTGAAGCCATTTTTGAATTGTCTCTTCAAACCAAAAACAGTGACATGTTTGAGAACATTAAATCCACGAATGGCTGAAAATGGACACTGAGCAATCTAACAATACAATTTTCGATCAGTGATCGGTTCAGTTGGACCAAAGGACCCAGTCCATTCCAAGTGGCACAGACCACACCATTATGGAACCATCTCCAGCCTGCCCAGTTCCTTGTTGACATCTTGGGTCAGTCGCTTCGTAGGGTCTGCGCTATACTCGAACTCTACCATCAGCTCTTAACAACTGAAATCGGGAGTCTTCTGTCTAGGTCAATCTTTTCCTGTAGTGTAGGGTCCATCCAATCTGGTCATGAGCCCAGAAGAGGCGTTGCAGGCGATGCTGTGCTATTAGCGAAGGCAGTCGTCTCGATCCCTGCTGAAATAGGGCATTAACACAAATGGCTACGTTCGTCCTACGTCCCACAGTGATTTCTGCGATTATTTCACGCAGCGTTGCTTGTCTGTTAGCACTGACAACTCTACGCAAACACTACTGCTGCTCTCTATCGTTAAGGGAAGGCCGTCGGCCTGTGCGTTATCCTTGGTGAAGAATAATGATGACTGATATTTGGTATTCTCGGCACAGCGTTGACACGGCGAATCTCAGAATATTGAGTTCCCTAACGGTTTTCGAAAATGGAACATCCCATGAGTCTAGCTCCAACTACTATTCGGCATTCGAAGTTTGTTTATTCCTCTCGATCGGCCATAATCATGTTGGAAACCTTTTCACATGAGTCAACTTAGTACGAATAACAGCTTCGCCAATGCACCGCGTTTTTGTACCTTGTATACACGATTCTACTGCCATCTGTTTGGGCCCATTTCGCTAGCCCATGACATTTGTCACCTCACTTTATATACGAGGGCTATTCGGAAAGTAAGGAAGGGTAGGTCGCGAAATGGAAACCACAGAGAAAATCAAAACTGTTTTATTTGCAACTTTTAGCTACACTTTCCAGCTATTTCTCCACACACTCGCTGCTCAGACTTAGACATATGTCGTAGCATTGTACCAACTTTTCAATTCCGTCGTTATAGAAGACAGCCGCAAGTGCTTTTCGACAATTTTCTACTCTGGAATGCAGCTCGTTTTCTGTGTCAAAATATTGTATTCATAGCCAGTGGTTCATTTGAGCAGAGATGAACCTCAGGGGTAGCCAATTACGGACTGTATTGTGGGTGATTAAACACTTCCCATCGGAAACGCTGCAGGAGCATCTTCATTGCCCCTGCAGAGTGCGGCCGAGAATTATCGTGTAGAACGAACCGCATGACAGTTATGTTATGTGGATTGCCTAGCTTCAGGCGAAACCTTTCGCCAGGCCCTCATACTTGGTGGGAGACGCTAATTTTTAGCCTTGTTTACATTCTCACTGTGATCTCAGAACTGAAAAGAGCGACATGGTGTGGCCCACGGGCATACCAGACACAGTGCCCAACGCATCCGTGCAAAGCTTCATCAGATTTTCACTCTATTTTCCATTTCGCGACCGATCGTTCCTTACTGTCTGGATAACCCTCGTACATTTGTTGAACAATAAATTACCAGCAATAGTCTGAATAGTTACAGAATTTTCAAATGACATTTACTTTGGCATGCCACATATGGCATAGCCTTCAAACAAACTGCCTGTACAGCCTTGCTGACCGCTGCCTCAACGAATACACTATCAGATGTCGGGTAAAGACAAAATCTAAGACGCACATATATTGAAAACTACGAACCATACACTAGTAAATAATCATTCAACACAAACTGTTTCTAGTTATGTAGCCAAGCTTGGTGTTAAAATAAAATGAAACTAGGTGAGTTTAAGAACCAGTAACAAAACTTAATATTCACAAAAAATTATAAGCAAGAGCGACAAATTAAATTTTTTTTCGTAAAATCACTTTATCTAAAGGCAAAATTTGAACCCTTGCAACTTAAAATTTCTGCTCAGTACAGGCGGCTGACAGAGAGGCATAAGGCATTACAAGATAGCTGTAATCTTTCATAACTTACATCAAGCACCATAACCATTAATATTCAAAGTCAACTACAAAAAGTTTGACATCACTAAAATAACTGGGCCAAGACAATAAGAACGTTTAAAAAGTATTATCTCAAATAACATGTAATGAGTTTTAAGCAGTTTAACCTTTATTTAAAAAACAACACATTCATAAAGCGAAAAATGCCTTAGGGCCTGTCAAATTCAGAAACTTCAAAGCCCAGACACACACCCAGACGTTCAGAGCACAGATAAGCCTCTTGTGCTAATGGCAGTGAAAAGCTATTTGCTGCTTATATGACGCTCACCATGCATTGAGTGTGTCCTTGTTCTCCGTCAGAAACAGGGAACATGCACAGCAGGCAACTAATACTGGGAATGGCTGATAACTACGTCTGGTGTTTTTGAGCGCCGATGCAGAGCACCTCTGTTAATAGGCATTAACTGACAACTATCCGCTAGGCTTCCATGATCACTGCAAGATGCAGTACGCCAGCCCAAGGATAACAGCAAGCAACCGGTTGCCATAGCGCCATCGCATAGTTTCCGCATGATCTTTCCCCGTCTCACAACAACAAATTCCGCGGTGTAGACGCTGCACTCCCAGAGTTACACAGACAACAGCTGTCAGACAGGACCAAGAGACTCCTTAGCCGTCCGTGCGTGCTCCTTTATTTGCACAGAGAAGCGACTCTATCGCCTCCTAGTGAGGCGGTGGGTAGTGCAGCCTCGAGCGTGGCCCCAGATCACTGACAATCGATCACGGACCGGCTCAACGCCAAACCTCGGCACTCTGCTCACACTACCTTCAACTGTCAGGTATATTACATCTCGGAAGGGATACAATTGAGGCTTAATTTAACAAACGTTTTGCTTACTGGTTGCACCACCTTGTTTAAACGGTTTGGTCCATGGAACACAGGCCCCAAAAATTTTCCTGTCTGAGAGGATCAGACAAAGCTGTAAGGTGTCAGGCAAATCCAACACCTTCCATCAAAACCCTGACATGATAAACAAATCCATTAGTATGTCACATAGGTCTGAATAAATCGTGACATTGAATTAACAAAAGTAATAGGAATAACGAGTGAGCAAATGGAATACCACAGACTAACAGAAGAATGCCTAAATACATGTCGTACCTTCCCACCGTGAGACCGACGCAGTTCCGAGGGGAGAAACGAGGACAGAAGCAGAGAGCAGAACTGTGTTAAGCTAGAAGGCCATACGATAAGGGACGGACTGGACACCCACGTCGCCAGCTAACCACTAGGACACACCACCCGCAAGTTTTAGCGTGAGACTTTTTCGCGTGTCCGTTACAAAAGGACCACCCCCCAGCACATGTTAAAAGATAGAGCCCTCCAGAAGATCAGTATAGATCTTACGATAACGCTAAAATGACCACACCAGCTGCAGGTTTTAGCGTGAGACTTTTTCGCATCTCTGTTACGTTGCAAACTTTAAAAACATTGCCCCACCACGAAAAGTATAACGTTTCTCACTGGATAGACAGAATTATCGTAGGCGGAGCTTAAGGTTAACATTGAGACCCTGACTGGTCAGATGAAAACACAGCCAGATAGCTTTTTTTTAACCAACTTCAGTAAATTGTAGTAAGGAGAAGAAGAGTTGCTTCCGAGATGGCGAGGTGAGCAGAGCTGTGCTGCCCGCCACTGCCCTGACGCTGCCTAAACACTGAAAAGGTAATGAACGCACGCGATGCCGCATTTTTCAGCGCATAAAGCTTCACTCAGAACTGCAGAAGTCTCATCTGTTACACCTCCTTTTTTGCGTAATACTAATGTCGATCGTCAATTAAAGCTCATGGTGTTCACATTTGCCACTTGAAGTAAAAGTCTGAAACGCGATGATTTTTCTGTTATATAGTTATTGAGAAGCCACATCAGCCACTGTAATTTACGACAAGTTAGATAAGTTATTAAAGATAATTGAGGGTCACTATAGACCATTTTGATAGTTTTTCCCTTTTGTGAAACTTAATTTAAACCTAGATTATAGATGTGATATGGCATAGGTCATCCTTCGATCGATTGTAGAGCTTGGAAACCCATTCAGAGAATATTCGTTCACATTTTTGTTGAACGCAGTTGGTTTTTACCATCCTGTATTAAAAGATCTCCTTTTATCAATAGTGCAATTTATAAACAATGTTTTGTGAGTAGAATAAAATTTCCAATGGTAAACTTAACTGCTTTTTCGACGTTATTTTACCAGCTAACTAAAAATAGGAAAGCCATGAACCCCTTCCAATAAAATTAGTTAGTATTAAGATTCTTTTACAGGGATTGCATTCGAGCTGATGGTGAGATCATTAAGTATTTGGTTATATCATCGTTAGTCTCACCGAACTCTTCTGAATTCTACATGTCATGTGTGGTCTGCCGTCTCCTTACCAGCAACAGGTCCCAGGTTCAAACTAGTCAATTCCCTAAAAAACACGCTCAGAGCGTCGTTGCGCGAAAGTGGTAGGGAGACACGATACAGAACAATCAGACACCACCATGAATGTTTAGAAAGCCAAGTGACCAGGTAACAAGGAGGATGTCATGGATTGGACAGACAGCTCTGGGTAAATGTTTCCCAGTTACCTTGTCTGACCCTAGGCTTACCGCCCCAAAATTCTTGAAGCAAATCCTGCCCCGCGGCCTTAATGAATCGGCTGCCTCCCAGCACTATAGCACCAATTTCGGATGTGCGAGTTTCAGCTTATTTTTCAAGCGCTTCCAACTATCGTAATATTTCCCTTCATGAAATATGGCCTAACAATTTCCTCTTACGTAATTTTCTCCCTCTCTCCTCAGCTCTGGTTCAGATACCATCTGTTCCCAAACATTTTTACAAAATACTGTGCTAACTTGAAGTTACGTGGCATCCAGTTCATTGGGTTCGCATGTCTATCCTCCGTAAGCATCATGCTTAGGTAGTCGGCGATAATTCTCTGTGTACCACCGATATGGTTAACCCGGAACTGGAAAGAAGAAGTCATCACTGCTACCTAGATCACTTGATATTGCATACTCCCAGCTGAAGGCCAGGATATCTAACAAGTGCCGACGGTGTTCAAGAGACATCCAGAAATTCTCAACCTCCAACAAAATAGCCAGGACCTGTTCTACCTCATACACATAATATTTGTTTTTAACCAAGGAGAAGGTATTTGAAGGGTACGCAATAGGCTGCCTCCCAGTAGCATTCTCCTGCAGAAGGATGGCCACAACACCAGCCGTCGATGCGTCGATCTGGACAATAAATTTCCTATAAAAGTTGGGAATTGCTAACACAAGGGCACCCTCCACAGCTAACTTCAAGGCTTCAAACGCAACTTGCTGGGAAGAGCACCATTCATAATTCCTCCTCTTTTTCCTGAGGCCATTAAGAGGTGTCGCAAGCTAAGCAAAGCTGGAAATAAATTTCCAAAAATTAGTTGACTATTGAGTCCCAATAAAGCTATTTGCTGCCGTAGTATTCTTAGGAGATAGGCAAGACCATCTGGCCTCAAGTAGTACTAGTCTACTCTGACATCCTGTGCGGAGAATAAGTGACATACGAGGTGTGATTGGAAAGTTTTAAGAATGGATCCGCTAGTGCTTACTGGTTTGGCGGGAGGTTCACGGAGGGTGGGGAGTAAGTTATTGTCTTGTCCTCGAACGCCCTCTGACAGGAAACTGCGTTTCCTTTACACGGTTCGTTATGGTAGCTGGTTGAGTGCGAGTCTGTTAGGGCTTGTTGCCTGATTCGGTCTTCGTGTAAATGGGCATAAAAACGGAGCAACGAGTTTGTGTGAAGCTTTGTTTTAAAACTGGGAAATCAGATTCTGAGACTTACAAAAAAATTGTTAGAAAGAAATTTTGGAGGTAATTGTATGAGCCAGTCAGATGTTTTTGTCTGGTTCAACAGATTTAAAAAGGCCTCAAATCATTTGAAAGTGAACCACAGTCCAGCCGTCCTTCCATGTTATGAAAGTTCGCGACCTAGTGCGCTCTAATTGTAGACTAACAACTGCGGAGATAGCTGATGAACTTAAATTTCTATGCAGTTCATTCCATTTTGACTTAAGATCTGAACATGCGTCGAGTGTCCGCAAAATTCATTCCAAAAGTGTTGTCATGTGACCAGAGACAATACCGACTTGAAGTGTGCCAAGAACCGATTAATCGGACTGAAAGTGACCCGAATTTGTTAAATAGTGTAATTACAGGTGTCGAGTCGTGGGTATATAGATATGATACAGAAACCAAAGTGCAGTCTTGGCAGTGGAAGACTCCAGGTTCACCACGATTGGAAAAAACACGGCAAAGTCGCTCGAAGGTGAAGACAAATGCCGGCCGCGGTGGTCTCGCGGTTCTAGGCGCGCACTCCGGAACCGTGCGATTGCTACGGTCGCATGATCGAATCCTGCCTCGGACATGGTTGTGTGTGATGTCCTTAGGTTAATTAGGTTTAAGTAGTTCTAAGTTCTAGGGGACTGATGACCACGGCAGTTGAGTCCCGTAGTGCTCAGAGCCATTTGAACCATTTTTTTGTGAAGATAATGTTGGTGATTGTTTTCGATTCTACCTGTGTTGTGCATCACGGATTTACCGCTGGAGGACAGACAATTAACCAGCAATACTACAAATGTGTCTTTGAGCATTTGCGCGAAAAGGAGCGGAAGAAAAGGCTAGCGTAGTGGAAATATAGGAGTTGGGTGCTGCACCATGGCAAGACTCCGGCTCATCGTGCCTTCTCCACCGTTGAATTTTTGACCAAATTCAAAATTCCTGTGCTTCCACAACTGCCGTATTATCCTGATTTGGCCCCTGCGGACTTACACTCAAAGGGAAGCGATTTGACTCGATTGAATACATCCAGGCAAATACGGAGAGCATCCTTAAGACACTTCAGGAAAAAAATTTCCAGGAATGTTTCCAAAAGTAGAAACACCGTCGGAGTTGGTGTGTTCAGTTAGAAGGTGACTATTTCGAAGGAGATGCATCACACTAGCATGTACGTACCACCATTGCACATTTTACAAGCCCATTCTTAAAACTTCCCAATCACACCTCGTATACAGGAAGTCTATACTTACTTGAAGTTCATCTTTGATGACTTAATGCTGATTGCAAAGACACTGAAGGATTTCCTTACTATGCTTAAGATCTTCAACACTTTCACTAAAAATTACCAGATTCTCTGGGTAGGGATAACTACATATAATCTTCAGAAATACTGGTATGTCCTGTAGCCCGTGTACATGGCCCAAACAGGAATCAGTCATACTCACAAAGATTCGAATCTGGGGCAAAATTCTTTGGCGTTGACTCTCTGGCCAATCGAATTTGGTAATATGCCTGAGTGGAATCGATAGTAGTTAGTACTTTCCACTTCTGAAACCAGCCGAAATACAAGTGCAGCTCAGGCAATGGCAGTGACTAAGAACCACCTATATCTTTAAAGCTGCGTTATACACAATGGGACCCACCCCTCCCTGACCCTTAGGTAGAACAAAGATGGGGGAAGAACTGGGTGATTTAGACGGCGTAATAATTCCCCCCCCCCCCCCCCCCCCCCCGCCCTCCGCTCTTTCAACAACTCATTTATAACGTCTTAAGCTGCTTAAACTGAGGCAGAGATATCGATATATTGGGTGCCTTACGGGGATGTGTCTGTAATCTCTATATGATACTCTTTCGGTTTCACCCAGACATTCAGGCAAGGAATCGCTAAACTGACTACACATCTGGCTGTGACAAACACAATGTTCAGGAGATAAAAGATCAAAAATCATAATTGTCTCCCTTATCAGTACCTCCCATGACCACTCTTTTTCAGTTCACAGCCGCTACTCCTGACAAGTGCTTACAAACGTCACGATCGTGCACCATCTCGAAGCCAAGAGAAATCTTGCCTCTCCTTCCATCCTGAATTAGGCTCATAAGTTGGATAAAATCCACCCCCGAAATATTGGGAATCGACAGATTCCGAGCCACATTCGCTTTACTCACCCAGGTAAAATTCTGGATACGAAGCTTAATGGGAACATCCTCCGACAATTGCATTTCCGCAGAATCTGATATCCTGCACGAGTCTACCCCACCAGTTAGTGGGAGTTTTCATATCACGCGCATCGTGCCACATACCAGTCTTCATGGACCAGGCTCACAAAACTTCTGGAATCCAAAAGTGATTCGCTGAAGCTCCCTCGCAGGAGTAGGAAACTTGAACTGGGCACGCCAAGATCTGCTTACAGAATGGGATTGCAGGCGAAACACCCTTTACCTCTTGTGTTCTATAAGACCAGTTCTTTAGCTCCAGAAACTTTCCCGCCAGATGGCCTTTAACCTGGCACCTATAGCGTCTGATATCTGATAGGCGCAATCGATTACCTGACACCCCCTCCAATACGGCTGTCGACTCCTTAATGCATGCTCCGCCTATGTGCCATCTGCGTGGCGTGCCGCCTCCATCTCTGAAGCAAGTCTTTCCCGCTGCTGGAAGCTCCTAGGTTGCTCACGGGTCACTGAGGCACATTCAGTCCGAACTATGCATCCGCAGCACGTTGTCTAGTGGCCAGCGTTGCTGCCTATGGATAACAGGATCCCGGGTTCGATTACCAGCCGGGCTGGGGATTTTCTCTGCCCAGGAACTGCGTGTTTCTGTTTTCCTCATCATTTCATCATCATCATTCGTGACAGTAGTTACATTGGACTGTGTAAAAAATTGGATTGTGTAAGAATTGGGACATGTACGGGCGCTGATGACCGCGCTTCTCCAGTAGCTCATTGTGTCACTGCATTCCGAAGTAATTCTTCTATTTAGTGTAAAGTACACAAGCGGAAAGACGCAGTCAATACCATCACTGCGCAGTGCCGATGGTACTGTTACCGACGACTGTGACGCTAAAGCGGAGTTATTGAACGCAGTTTTCCGAAATTCCTTCACCAGTGAAGACGAATGCAATATTGCAAAATTTGAAACACGGACAGCTGCTAGCATGAGTTTCTTAGAAGTAGATACCTTAGGGGTTGCGAAGCAACTCAAATCTCTTGATACTGGCAAGTCTTCAGGTCCAGATTGTATACCGATTAGGTTCCTTTCAGATTACGCTGATACAATAGCTCCCTACTTAGCAAACATATACAAGCGCTCGCTTACCATAGATCTGTACCTACAGGTTGGAAAATTGCACAGGTCGCACCAGTGTTTAAGAAGGGTAGTAGGAGTAATCCATTTAACTACAGACCTATATCATTGACGTCGGTTTGGAGTAGGGTTTTGGAGCATATACTGTATTCAAACATTATGAATCACCTCGAAGGGAACGATCTATTGATACGTAATCAGCATGGTTTCAGAAAACATCGTTATTGTGCAACGCAGCAAGCTCTTTATTCGCACGAAGTAATGGCCGCTATCGACAGGGGATCTCAAGTTGATTCCGTATTTCTAGATTTCCGGCAAGCTTTTGACACCGTTCCTCACAAACGACTTCTAATCAAGCTGCGGGCCTATGGGGTATTGTCTCAGTTGTGCGACTGGATTCGTGATTTCCCGTCAGGAAGGTCGCTGTTCGTAGTAATACATGGAAATCATCGAGTAAAACTGAAGTGATATCAGGTGTTCCCCAGGGAAGCGCCCTGGGGCCTCTGCTGTTCCTGATCTATATAAATGACCTGGGTGACAATCTGAGCAGTTCTCTTAGGTTGTTCGCAGATGATGCTATAGTTTACCGTCTAGTAAGATCATCCGAAAACAAGTATCAGTTGCAAAGCGATTTAGAAAAGATTGCTGTATGGTGTGGCAGGTAGCAGTTGACGCTAAATAACGAAAAGTGTGAGGTGATACACATGAGTTCCAGAAGAAATCCGTTGGAATTTGATTACTCGACAAATAGTACAATTCTCAAGGCTGTCAATTCAACTAAGTACCTAGGCGTAAATATTACGAAGAACTTCAGTTCGAAAGACCACATAGATAATATTGTGGGGAAGGCGAGCCAAAGGTTGCGTTTCGTTGGCAGGACATTTAGAAGATGCAACAAGTCTACTAAAGAGACAGCTTACACTGCACTCGTTCGTCCTCTATTAGAATATTGCTGCGCGGTGTGCGATCCTTACCATGTGGGATTGACGGAGGACGTCGAAAGGGTGCAAAAAAGGGCAGCTCGTTTTGTATTATCACGTAATAGGGGAGAGATTGTGGCAAATATGATACGCGAGTTGGGATGGAAGTCATTAAAGCAAAGACGTTTTCCGTCGCGGCGAGATCTATTAACGAAATTTCAGTCGCCAACTTTCGATTCCGAATGCGAAATTATTTTGTTGAGCCCAACCTACATAGGGAGGAATGATCGTCAGAATAAAATTAGAGAAATGAGAGCTCTAACAGAAAGGTTTACGTGTTCGTTTTTCCCGCTCGCTGTTCGGGAGTGGAATGGTAGAGAGATAGTATGATTGTGGTTCGATGAACCCTCTGCCAAGCACTTAAATGTGAATTGCAGAGTAGTCATGTGTATGTAGATGTAGATGTAATGGTAGCTGGTGTGAACAAATATTCCCTGCACACTGACTACCTAAATTCCGGAAAGGACAACTTATTCCGTATCACCTCCTTCGAAGATAATTGCAGATAGACAGTGACCATCGGAAAGTTGGTAATTCTGCTAGTCACTTAGACTGTGCACACAGTTCTTGGCTACTTTGGTCACTATGCAGCGGTTCTGTAGATAAAGCTGCCTCCTCCACAACGGATTCAGAGGTACAGCTGATCAACCTCAACGTTCTCCTCTAAAAGACCTTAACGGCAGAAACACCATCGCGCACGCTGAATGCTGACGACAGGGTCATTCACCTCAAAATGGTTCAAATGGATCTGAGCACTGTGAGACTCAACATCTGCGGTCATCAGTCCCCTAAAACTTAGAACTACTTAAACCTAACTAACCTAAGGACATGACACACATCCATGCCCGCGGCAGGATTCGAACCTGCGACCGTCAAGGTCGCGCCGTTCCAGGCTGAAGCGCCTAGAACCGCACTGTCAAAACAGCCGGCCATTGACCTCATTTGGATCCAAGTCGAGCGTGGCCACCATACGGTCGGTTGTGTCCCTCAACCGGTGAGCCAACTCGGCCACGGTTCCGGAAATGTCGCAAACCTTAATGGACCATTCGCACAGGATCTCACCTTTCCGCAGGTCTGCTATACCAGGCACCTCCCTCGTAGACATTCTGAAGCACAGCTGTTATCCATATGTAGTGTCCGCTAGACCGTAACGTCACTTCCAAGTTCTATTTTTATATCAATTCCATCACTCTACCAAAGACATGTATTACTATGCCCATACATTCTTTACAGCACCCGTAAATTAAAATCTTTCCTACTCTAACATATTCGAAACGGTGGTTTCGGCCACTGACTTGAAGCCAGCCTCAGTTTTACAAATGCTGAGCGTGTGTCATGAAATATAAAATGATGTATGTTACAGATCACATTATATAAAGTAGCACACAAACACAAGTCGAATTCGTCACACAGTCCTAAGAACATAGTGACACGCGACATCAGCACTATACTCAACATATCACCGCGCGTAATAGCCGCTGGAGATCTTAACGCGAAACACCCAGACTGGAATTCACGTATACGAAACTCCAACGGCAAAAAACTATATGAACACGCGCTAGGACGAAACTACATTACACTAGCGCCGACCGAACCGACGCACATTCCCTACCGGAGGGGACACAGGCCAGACGTATTAGACATGGCCCTCATCAAGGGCATAACAACGACACTCAACGTTGCTGTTGAAAACGATCTGCCCTCAAATCACCAACCTGTTATGCTATACATTGAAGAAACACTGCAGCACATTGACCAACGCAGGATGCTCGACTACAAGCGCGCGAATTGGACATCGTTCAAGGAAACGCTCGACAGTCACATCCCACCTACCCACGCAATTAATGAGACAGCCCAAATAGATGATGCTGTTGAAACCCTCACTAACGCCGTCCAAGACGCAATAGCCGGCACCATACCAATCCGCACACCACAACAATACAGTGCAGCCCTGCCCCAGGAGATCCTGGGCCTTATCTCAATGAGGAACCGCCTCAGGAGGTATTGGCAGCGTACCAGGCGCCAGCACTTCAAACGGCACATTAACAGGCTCCAGGGAATAATCCGGGACAAAATACAAACATTTAAAACACAACAGTGGGACCAAAAACTCGCAGGGCTAGACACCACGCGACCTGGCGTGTGGCAGATGGCCCGACACTTCACCAGGGAGAAACACTACACACCCACACTACAAGGGCCCGACGGACCGGCATATTCTGCGGAAGAAAAAGCTGAACTGATGGCCCTCACACTTGCAGCGTCATTCACACCGAACATGGATCCGTCAGATCCAGCGTTCACACTTGCAACAGACCAGGAGGTCACTCGCATCCTGGCCCAACCAGCGAGCAACAACATCCGCCAGGCTAGCACAGCTGAAGTGAAATGGGCCATCATGCATACCACTGCTAGGAAGGCCCCTGGTCACGATGGCATTCAAAACCGTGTCCTCCAGGAGTTCACGGATAAAGCAATAGACTATCTCACGCACATCACGAATGCCATACTCAAACACCAACACTTCCCCGCCTTTTGGAAGACGGCCAAGGTCCTGATGTTCAGGAAGCCGGGGAAAGACCACTCCCTCCCACAAAATTACCGACCCATCAGCCTGCTGAGCGCGCTCAGCAAGATTGTTGAGAAGGTAATACTAAAACGACTCACTAGGCACTGCATTACAAATGACACCCTGAGGCCGGAGCAATTCGGCTTCAGGAATCACCACTCGACAACACAACAACTCCTCCGCGTCGTCGAATACATCACACACGGATACAACATGAGCAAAGCAACTGGTGCGGTGTTCCTGGACATCGAGAAGGCTTTCGATCGTCTATGGCACAACGGCCTCATACGCAAACTAAACGACGCAGGGTTCCCCGACGGGCTCGTACGTCTCATACACTCATATCTCACGGACAGGAGTTTCAACACTGACGTGCAGGGCAAACAATCAACACGACACGGTATACAGGCAGGGGTACTCCAAGGAAGCATCCTAGGGCCCTTACTGTTTAACCTCTACATTAACGACCTCCCAGATACACATAACACGACGATGGCAATCTACGCGGATGACACTGCCATCCTAGCGCAAGATTGGAAGCCGTCTAACATTAACTCACGACTACAGACCGCACTCAGAACGGCAGAGCCCTGGTTGGTGAAGTGGCGTGTTAGAGTAAACGTCGACAAGTGCGAAGCCGTTCTGTTCACCAGAAGACCGAAACTACTGCGCAAACATCAACACTGCAATCAAATAACACTACACGCACGCCCAATACGTTTCCGAGAGAAGGTCAAATACCTCGGTGTCTGGCTGGACCGGAAACTACTCTGGGGGGACCACATCCAACACGTGACCAACAAAGCAAACGCGAGACTCAAACAACTCTACCCTATGCTTAACCGGCGTAGCACACTGAATAGGAGGGTGTCCAGGTCCATGTACACCACACTTATCAGACCTCTGATGACGTATGCTGCTCCCGTCTGGGGATACGCTGCGCCCACACGTGTGCGCCGTCTGCAGCTCATACAGAACAAAGTACTCAGAATCATAAGCAACGCTCCGCGCTACACGCGCACCGCGGACCTTCACCGGGAATATCGGCTAGATACTGTCTTGCAGGTATTCCAAAAACTCTCCACACGACTATACAGGAACACGAGACAGTCGCGTAACCCGTTTATTCTTTCTCTGGGTAACTACGACCACAACCATAGATGGAAACATAATAGACCAAAAACACTATTAGCACGAAACTAAACATCTATGGTCCATAGCACGCTAACATGACAGTACTGGCGAGCCCCTGCAACTCAGCTACTACTGGCAACCCCAGATGCTCAACCCGCCGAAATACCGGCAATCGCAGGGAAACCGTACTGCACACAGCACGCAAACCAGCCACACACACCCCCCACACTGTGAGCTGATCTATGACCGATCGCCCACTAATATATGATGACAATGTAATGTTTCAGGGACGCAGCAGCAGCAGATCCTGGAACGAGCGCCAGCAACGACAACGGTAACGATGCACGATACCTCGCACTAACATAACCACACCTTGCATGCGCTGTCGCAGCTAGTAATCCGCTACTGCCCTTACTACCCGTCCTACTATCGCAGAGGTTTTTTCCCTTGGCGCTTGCCTTGGCACTTTTTTCCCTCTGCCCTTAAAAACCGCTACCCTTCAATCGCTTTCGACCACTTCTATCTCCTGATGGACCATGTAAATGAGTAATCTTACCCAGACGCATGGATAACATCACAGCCTGCATCCTGTGACTCCTGATTCTAAAAACTAACATGTTATACGGAGGTGACAGTAGAACTTTTGGTTTGGTCACCACGTTGGTGCGGGCGTGGAGGGGCCCCATCCTTTATATAACAGGAACGTCCATCACGAACGTTTTTGCCATATTTCCTGTTTTATTAATTTAAAATCATTTCATGGTTGCTTTTGCGAAAGTTGAAATGAAAACGTCATACGTAATTTTACCGTATTGTGAGCGAAAAGCATTTTGCTTATCTTGGAGCCCCACACCAAAAAGAAAATAAAACGAGATCGATACTGGAAAGAAAGGAAAGCTGTAAGAATCCATCCGAAGATGGACTTGTAATAGTCCGAAACTGGTAATGGTTTGATTAAAGCGTATTTGTCGTTGACTGCTGCTTGCGTTGAAAACCTTATAAGTAACGGTGATGTTTCGTTTGACCTCGCTCGTTACCGGCTATAGTATTATATAACAACGTAGTTTAGTTAAATATAAATCATTGGTTACTAGCCTTGGAAATAAGTAGTGGAAATTTTGCATTCGATTCATGCTGTCTGTGAAAAAATCGAATCTGTTGATTGATTTCAGTGCTATTTTTAAGGTAAGTGAAGCAGCGGGATTGCAAGAGAGTCACAGTTCGTAGTAATTGACGGAAAGACATCGAGTAAAACGTAAGTGATCTCTAGCGTTTCCCGAGGTAGTGTTATAGGCCGTTTGCTGTTCCTTATCTACACTCCTGGAAATTGAAATAAGAACACCGTGAATTCATTGTCCCAGGAAGGGGAAACTTTATTGACACATTCCTGGGGTCAGATACATCACATGATCACACTGACAGAACCACAGGCACATAGACACAGGCAACAGAGCATGCACAATGTCGGCACTAGTACAGTGTATATCCACCTTTCGCAGCAATGCAGGCTGCTATTCTTCCATGGAGACGATCGTAGAGATGCTGGATGTAGTCCTGTGGAACGGCTTGCCATACCATTTCCACCTGGCGCCTCAGTTGGACCAGCGTTCGTGCTGGACGCGCAGACCGTGTGAGACGACGCTTCATCCAGTCCCAAACATGCTCAATGGGGGACAGATCCGGAGATCTTGCTGGCCAGGGTAGTTGACTTACACCTTCTAGAGCACGTTGGGTGGCACGGGATACATGCGGACGTGCATTGTCCTGTTGGAACAGCAAGTTCCCTTGCCGGTCTAGGAATGGTAGAACGATGGGTCGATGACGGTTTGGATGTACCGTGCACTATTCAGTGTCCCCTCGACGATCACCAGAGGTGTACGGCCAGTGTAGGAGATCGCTCCCCACACCATGATGCCGGGTGTTGGCCCTGTGTGCCTCGGTCGTATGCAGTCCTGATTGTGGCGCTCACCTGCACGGCGCCAAACACGCATACGACCATCATTGGCACCAAGGCAGAAGCGAATCTCATCGCTGAAGACGACACATCTCCATTCGTCCCTCCATTCACGTCTGTCGCGACACCACTGGAGGCGGGCTGCACGATGTTGGGGCGTGAGCGGAAGACGGCCTAACGTTGTGCGGGACCGTAGCCCAGCTTCATGGAGACGGTTGCGAATGGTCCTCGCCGATACCCCAGGAGCAACAGTGTCCCTAATTTGCTGGGAAGTGGCGGTGCGGTCCCCTACGGCACTGTGTAGGATCCTACGGTCTTGGCGTGCATCCGTGGGTCGCTGCGGTCCAGTCCCAGGTCGACGGGCACGTGCACCTTCCGCCGACCACTGGCGACAAAATCGATGTACTGTGGAGACCTCACGCCCCACGTGTTGATCAATTCGGCGGTACGTCCACCCGGCCTCCCGCATGCCCACTATACGCCGTCTCTCAAAGTCCGTCAACTGCACATACGGTTCACGTCCACGCTGTCGCGGCGTGATACCAGTGTTAAAGACTGCGATGGATCTCCGTATGCTACGGCAAACTGGCTGACACTGACGGCGGCGGTGCACAAATGCTGCGCAGCTAGCGCCATTCGACGGCCAACACCGCGGTTCCTAGTGTGTCCGCTGTGCCGTGCATGTGATCATTGCTTGTGCAGCCCTCTCGCAGTGTCCAGAGCAAGTATGGTGGGTCTGACACTCCGGTGTCAATGTGTTCTTATTTCCATTTCCAGGAGTGTATATAAGCGATTTGGGAGACAATCTGAGAAGCCGTCTTCGATTGTTTGCAGATGACACTGTCGTTTATCGACTAATAAAGTCATCAGAAGATCAAAACAAACTACAAAACGATTTAGAAAACATATTCGAATGGTGCGAAAAGTGACAGTTGACCCTCAATAACGAAAAGTGTGAGGTCATCCACGTGGGTGGCAAAAGGAACTAATTAAAGTTCGGTTACAAGACAAATCGGTCTAATCTAACAGCCGTAAATTCAATACCTAGGTATTACAATTACGAACAACTTAAATAGGAAGGAACACATAGAAAATGTTGTGCGGAAGGCTAACCAAAGACTGCGTTTTATTGGCAGGACACTTAAAAAATGTAACAGACCTACTAAGGCGACTGCCTAGACTACGCTTGTCCTTCCTCTTTTAGAATGCTGTTGCGCGGTTTGAGATCCTTACCAGATAGGACTGCCGGAGTACATCCAAAAAGTTCAAAAAAAGGCAGATCGTTTTGTACTATCGCGAAATATGGGAGAGAGTGTCATAGAAATGATACAGGATTAGGGTTGGAAATCGTTAAAAGAAAGGCGTTTTTCGTTGCGACGGAATCTTCCCATGAAATTCCATTCACCAACTTTCTCCTCCGAATGAGATAACATTTTATTGACACCGACCTACATAGGGAGGAACGATCACCACGATAAAATAAGGGAAGTGAGAGCTTGTACGGAAAGATATAGGTGTTCATTCTTTCCGCGCGTTATACGAGATTCGAATAATAGAGAATTGTGAAGGTGGTTCGATGAACCGTCTGCCAGGCACTTAAATGTGATTTGCAGAGTATCCACGGAGATGTAGAATGTGCGAACAACGGTTTGATTTTCATGGTGAAAATAATTCCAACATTAGATGTAATTAGATAGTGATGTACAAAGCTTAGCCGCGCCATTGCAGGATTGTTCGCTACTGTGATAGTATAGCTATGCTAGCTATCTTGCCGTATGTTATCCTCATGTTTAGATAATCTCTGATGGCCTTATGGTGGCGACTGAGTGTATAAACATGTCAGGAGTGCTGAATCCCTTACTGAAGTATCTTAAAAAGTTGTGATTCAAGCTTCAGCTGTATTTGTGTCATAAATGTTCACCTGTGTGTTAGATATCCCATGGTTTTTGAGAGTTCTCAGGGGGCACCTTGCGAAGACGATTACCTTGAATTATTGGCTCCCATCAAGGCTCATTCAATTATGATGGTATGCACATATTACTTTTAACTAAATACCTCCTCCTTCTGCGGCTCTACAATTCATGATGAGTCTTTGTCTCTTCAACTAGCTCCTACCATTTAATCCGGTCCCTCGCTATCATTTTCCAGTTCCTGTAGCCCATCTTCGAAGGTCCTCCCAGCTAGTTTTCGGTCGACCATGTCATCTCTGTCCACCAGACTTTCCTTGTAAAATATTTTTTGATATTTCCGTATCATTCATCCATGCCACGTGTCCAGTCTACCTCAGCCTAGATGACATTTTTTCACAATTCTTCTAGGTAGACAACGTACAACTCGTGGTTGTATCTCCTCCTCCATGTTTACCTTTCGCAAGTTGGGCCGGTGGTGCTCCCGAGTATCCTTCTCTCGAATGCATCCAGTTATCCAGTATCCTTTGCTGTCAGAACCCAAGTGTCAGATGCGTGTGTGGGGATTGGTCCCATCAGTGTTTTACAGATGGTTAGCTTTGTGGTTGTACTCACCAGTCTTGAAGACAGTTAGCCACTGCTTTATTTCATAAGAGGTATCATTTAAACTGGTTACAGTCGAGTTCACGTACTTGAAATGATCGATCCGTTTAAAGATACAACTGGCTTGCTCTCCCAGTGTGCTTTCCCAGCAGCTAGGTATTTGGTTTTCTGCTCGTTGATATTTAGTCCTACATTCCTGCCGTTCTGCTGAAGTGCAGTGAATGTCTCTTCCATTGCCGCCAGAGTTGTTGCTACTATGTCGATATCGTCCGCACAACCCAGCATATACACACATTTATGAAAAATCTTTCCCCTATTCAAAATATTTGCTTCTTTCGTCACTTTCTCCAAGGCGGCTTTGAAAATGAGCCACTCCAGCGAATCACCTTGCCGTACTCATTTTTAATTTCCAAAGAACTGGACAAAATCCTCCAGCTTTCATCATGTCATTGTCCATATTACTATTCTTATCAGCTTTTTGGAATACCCAGTTCACATAGAGCTTAATATAGTTACTCTCTGTCTGTACCACTGTACTCTGCTTTAAAATTAATAAAAAGATGATTCGTTCCGACCCCATATTCCTTTGTCTTTTCCAGAACTTGCCTTAGGGCAAACATCTGCTTGGCTTAAGGGGGATAAATCCACATTGGTACGGCTCCGATTCCCTCTGTAATACTGGAAGGAGTCAGTCATATAGTATGTTAGACAAGATTTTGTATCCCCGATTAAGCAGTGTGCTCCTCGTACATTTAGTGCATTCCATCTGCCCTCCTTTCTTATGTATAGGGCATATAATTCCCTCTTTCCATGTTTGAGACATCTCCTCTTCTTCTGATATTATATTATCCAATTTCGGAATATCGCTATCCAGTTCGAACCCTCCTTGCTTGAAAACTCTGTTGGAATGCCGTCCGTTCCTTCCGCCTTGTTCTTCTTTAATTTTCTCATTCCAGTTGTCTCAGTTAGGTGAGGGGAGATCTGAGTGCTCTTCCTCCTGTATTTATGGTGGGTCTTTCGGTACAACTGGTTTATCGTTAAGGATTAGCGACACCACTTCTCCCATATCTCCTCCTCTTCGCTTATAATTTCGCCCTTCTCATTTTTTATTTAATTTGTTCTAGCCCTGAATGTGCATAAGCTATTCATTCTCTCTTGGTATCGTTCCCCTGCTTGCCCTGATCCTAAGGCTTTGATGTTGTATTCCTGTGCCCTGTGACAGATTACTTTCACTGCGTTGGATACTCTTGCCCTTTTTTTCTTCTTTCTTATTTTCCTGAATCATCAGTCTTCTGACTGGTTTGATGCGGCCCGCCCCGAATTCCTCTCATGCGCCAGCTTCTTCATCTTAGGGTGGTATTTACAACCTACGTCCTCAATTATTAGCAGAGAGTAATTCAATCTCTGCTTTACAGTTTTTGCCCTCTACAGCTCCCTCTAGTACCGTGGAAGTCATTCCCTGATGTCTTACCAGATGTCCTGTTATCCAGTTTCTTCTTCTTGTTAGTGTTTCCCACATACTCCTTTCCTCTGCGATTCTGCGCGAAACCTCCTCATTCCTTATCTTATCAGTGCACTTAATTTTCAAAATTCATCTGTACTACCACGTTTCAAATCCTTTGATTCTCTTCTTTACGGAGGTTTTCCCACAGTCCATGTTTCACTACCATACAATAATGCTGTGCTCCAAACGTACATCCTCAGAAATTTCTTCCTCAAATTAAGGCCTATGTTTGATACTAGTAGACTTCTCTAGGACAAGAATGCTCTTTTTGCCAGTGCTAGCCCGGTTTATGTCCTCCTTGTTCCGTCCGTCATTGGTTCGTTTGTGCCTAGGTAGCTGAAGCAGAATTCCATAATTTAATCTACTTCGTGACCATCAGTCCTGATGTTGAGTTTCTATTTTCGTTTCCGCAAGTTCTCATTACAGCCGAGAGGTTCAAGGCACTTCAGTACGGAACCGCGCTGTTGCTACGGTTGGAGGTTCGAATTCTGTCTCGGGCA
Organism: Schistocerca gregaria; assembly: GCF_023897955.1. NCBI lineage: Eukaryota > Metazoa > Arthropoda > Insecta > Orthoptera > Acrididae > Schistocerca > Schistocerca gregaria. The sequence continues at coordinate 917,806,465 of NC_064922.1, forward strand.
TGGATGTGTGTGATTTCCTAAGGTTAGTTAGGTTTAAGTAGTTCTATGTCTAGGGGACTGATGATCTCAGATGTTAAGTCCGATAGTTCTTAGAGCCATTTGAACCGTCTCATTACTTCCGTCTTTCTTCGATTTACCGTTAATCTATGTTGAGTACACAATAGACTGTTCATTTTATTTAGCAGATAATGTAATTACTCTTCACTTTCACTCAGTATAGCAATGTCATCAGCGAATCTACCATTGATACCCTTCCCCCCTTGAATTTTATTTCCACTCCAAAATCATTGTTTTATTTCCATCATTGCTTCTTCGATGTACAGACTGTACAGTAGGGGCGAAAAACTACATCCCTGTCTTACATCCAATTTAATCCGAGCACTTCGTTCTTGGTCATCCTTTTTTAATATTCCCTCTTGTTTCTTGTACATACTGTACGAGTGTATTACCCATCTCTCCCTACAGCTTCCCCCTATTTTTCTCATGATTATCAAACATAAACACCCTTTTGTATCGTCGAAAGCTTTTTTTAGGTCGAGAATCCTATAAACGTATCTTGTTTCTTCTCTAGCCTTGCTTCCATTGTCAACCGCAACGTCAGAATTGCATCTCTGGTGCCTGTACCTTTCCTAAAGTAAATCCGATCGTCACATCATTAATTTTCTTTTCCATTATTCTGTGTATTATTCTTGTCAGAACCTAGGATACATAAGTTGTTAAGATGACAGTACGATAATTGTCTCACTTGTCAGCTCTTGCAGTCTTCGGAATTGTGTGGATGATATTTTTCCAAAAGTCAGATAGTATGTCGCCACACTCATACTCGTACATTCTACGCACCAACGTGAGTAGTCTTGTTGTTGCCTCTTCCCCAAATGATTTTAGAAATTCTGATGAGATGTTATCTATTCCTTCTGCATTATTTGATCTTAAGTCCTCCTAAGCTCTCTTAAATTCCGATTCTAATACTGGATCCCCTGTCTCTTCTAAATCAACTCCTGTTTCTTCTTCTGTCACACCAGACAAATCTTTCCCCTCATAGATTTCTTCAGCATACATTTTCCACCTATCCTTTCTCTCCTCTAAATTTAACAGTGGAATTCCCGTTGGACTCTTAACGTTACTACCCTTGCTTTTAATTTCACTGAATTTTGCTGTGCCTTTTCTGTATACTGAGTCAGTCTTTCCGACAATCATTTCTTTTTCGACTTCTTCGCATTTTCACGCAGTCATATCGAGTCATATCGTTTTAGCTTCCGGCACATCCTGTTTATTTCATTCCTCAGGGAGTTGTATTTCTGTATTCCTGAATTCTCCCGAGCATATTTGTACTTTCTTTTTGCATCGATCAGCTGAATTACTTCTATTGTTGCTCTCACCCGTGACCAAACTAGGAACTGATCCGTGACTTTATTCAGACCTCTTAAATTCCTTGGATCCAGTAAGTCTGACTTGCATCAGTTAGTACATGATCAATCTGATTTATTATATTTCAATCTGCTGTTGCCCATGTTCCATGTTCCTATATGGGAACAATGTGGAGCCCATCACTATGTTTCTATATGTTGGAAATAATGTCAACCTTGTCCCGTTGTCATTACCTACGTCATGTTGACGACAGATACCGACTGTTGGTCTATAAATCTGTTCTCTTCACATCTGGGCAGTTAGGTTCAAAATGGTTCAAATACCTCTGAGCATTATGGGACTTAACTTCTGAGGTCATCACTCCTAGAACTTAGAACTACTTAAACCTAACTAACCTAAGGACACCACACTCATCCATGCCCGAGGCAGGATTCGAACCTGCGACCGCAGCGGTCGCGCGGTTCCAGACTGCAGCGCCTAGAACCGCTCGGCCAGTTAGGCAGTTAGGTCTCCGGCTAGTATTTTTATGTCATGCTCTGGGCATTCATCATACGCTCTTTCGAGAGATCCTCTTATTGTTCAGTTGGTGCGTTGGAATTAATTATGGAGTAACTGAAGAGTTTCCCTTCTCTCCTAAGTGTCGATAGTCTTGTGTTTATGGGGATGAATCCTTCTACTAAGCCTGTGTAAGACCCATGATTCCTTTCGATACAGATATAAAATGTGTTTTCTTCTTTCTTTTTTAGGGTTCCAGTCCAGGGCGGTCTTAGTTTTGTAATGCTATGACGCTCTGCTTCAGGCTCATTATTTGGCGTAGCAACACTTCTAGGCTCTTGGGCCGCAAAGTAATCTCACTTTCCAAGTACCAATGAATAAACCCGATTTAGGCTTTTTATTGTTTTGCTTTCTTTTCTTAATTTTCTGGTCTCCGTCTTTTGGTTGCCATCCTCCTTACCCTTACCATGCCATGTCGATCATCCATTACCCATTTGGCTTTTCTTAGTTGAAGCTTCATAAAAGGTACTTTTTACAGAGTGAGCTGTCAATCCTGTGTCCAGCCTCTACCTGAGGATGCGTAATTTTTATTCAGGAGACCCAATACCCAGCCGCAAGGCAGTAGTTTGCTAATTTTGGTCCATCCCGAGTATTTTATTCCCCTGTGCTTCACCTGGGGAGGCACCCGACGGGAGACTAGCAACTCCACAATGATTTAAGAAAATTAATCACTTAAGTGTACGAATCAAACGGGAGGACACAGGGCCTCAGTAATATGTTTTTACAGGACGTGTTTGGTGCTTATTTAACGGACAACGGTGGATTCTTATTTAATTCAAAGTATGCATATTTTTCAGCAGAACGAGGGCTACGTCAGAATACCGCGCGCACTACAAGGCATATCAGATGAGTCTTACTGTTTACAGTGTTGTTCACCTCAGAGACTCGCTAACAAAATAGGTGGGTGTTGGTGTGGTGAGGACTTGCGCCTACTCATCTGTCAACAAACAAGATAGGCGAGTATGCAGGCATGAATCTGACAGGGGCAACTCTTCAGACAACTGATAAGTGATGGCTGCCCTCCATCTCATCATAATATTGATACCCAAACGCCGCCACAGGTCAAAGGCCATGTAGACCACCTCTCCTCCACAGGCCACGTGGTCGAAAGCAGTACCTGCGGTATACTGACGTCTGGGCAGTATTTGGGCTGGCACCAAGGCTACACTTGACCAGATCGCTCTAAGTGAGGTACAGGTGCCGACTGCGGGAGCTTTCCCACAATCATGACGTCACTCTGGAGCTGCTGCTACGACGACACCGCCGTCCACGTCGACCTTAGCTTTCTGGTGCTTTCAGCTATGAATGTACACCATACGTGGCCTCTGCATCGAGTAGATGTGACCTCTGATGGGGTGACCAGCAGTTTTACTTTGAAATATTTGTTTTTGATCAGCCGTATAGCGGACTTTAATTTCCGGACATTGTTTGTGGTACTATTAGTGTACGGACATTGGGTTACAGATCTTTCAGTTTATTGTGCCAATTTCAGGCCTTCAACCTTCAGATGTCCCTTCGGAGAAGATTGCTTATGCATGTTAAGAAAAACTTCATATACATTTCATGGGTGGTATTTTTCCAGCGACATCGGCGTAAAACTCAGGTGCGATTGATGGTGTTGGTGTCCATCTCTGTAGCCTTGCTAGTCATCACAGTAGGAAGCTTATTCTAACACAGTCGCTGTATTTCTGCCTTTGACACAGCTTGTAGAAGCTGTTGCAGAATATGTATACAGATCGAAGGTTTTATGCTTATTAATACACTACTGGCCATTAAAATTCCTACAGTAAGAATAAATGCACATGATAAACGGGTATTCATTGGACAAATATGTTACACTAGAACTGACATGTGATAACATTTTCACGGAATTTGGGTGCATAGATACTCAGAAATCAGTACCAAGAACAACGACTTCTGGCCGTAATAACGGCCTCGATTCGCCTGGGCATTGAGTCAAACAGAGCTTGGATGACTTGTACAGGTACATCTGCCCATGAAGCTTCAACATGATACCACAGTTCATCAAGAGTAGAGACTGGCGTATTGTGACAAGCCAGTTGCTCGGCCACCATTGACCAAACGTTTTGAATTGGTGAGGGATCTGGAGAATGTGCAGGCCAGGGCAGCACTCCAGCATACTCTGTATCCAGAAAGGCCCGTACAGGACCTGCAACATGCGGTCGTGCATTATTCTGCTCAAATGTAGGGTTTCGCATGGATCGAATGAAGGGTAAAGCCACGGGTAGTAACATATCTGAAATGTAACGTCCACTGTTCAAAGTGCCGACAATGCGAACAAGAGGTGACCGAGACGTGTAACCAATGGCACCTCATACCATCACGCCGGGTGATAAGCCAGTATGGCGATGACGAATACAAGCTTCTAATGTGCGTTCACCGCGATGTCGCCAAACAGGGATGCGACTATCATGATGCTGTAAACAGAACCTGGGTTCATCCGAAAAAATGACGTCTTGCCATTCGTGCATCCAGGTTAGTCGTTGAGTACACCATCGCAGGCGCTCCAGTCTGTGACGCAGCGTCAAGGGTAACCGCAGCCACGCTCTCCGAGCTGATAGTCCATGCTACTGCAATCGTCGTCGAACTGTTCGTGCAGATGGTTGTTGTCTTGCAACCGTCCCCATCTGTAGACTCAGGGATCGAGACGTGTCTGCACGATCCGTTACAGCCATGCGGATAAGATGCCTGTCATCTCGACTGCTAGAGACACGAGGCCGTTGGGATCCAGCACGGCGTTCCGTATTACCCTCCTGAACGCACCGATTCGATATTCTGCTAACAGTCATTGGATCTCGACCAACGCGAGCAGCAATGTCGGGATACGATAAACCGCAATGGCGATAGGCTACAATCCGACCTTTATCAAAGTCGGAAACGTGATGGTACGCATTTCTTACACGAGGCATCACAACGTTTCTCCAGGGAACGCCAGTCAACTGCTGTTTGTGTATGAGAAATCGGTTTTCTCATGTCAGCACGTTGTAGGTGTCGCCACCGGCGCCCACCTTGTGTGAATCCTCTGAGAAGCTAATCATTTGCATACCACATCACCTTCTTCCTGTCGGTTAAATTTCGCGTCTGTAGCACGTCATCCTCGTGGCGTAGCAATTTCATCGGCCAGTAGTGCACCAAACAAATGCAATGCTTCTCAAGATTTTTAATCATATCGTGTGGTAAATGCATTGAACGCTTCTCGCGCGCATTCCTCTCGTTGACAGACCCCAGTGGAACGATAACCACTTTTTCCGACTTTTGCCCCACCACTCCCTCCATATCCGCCAGAGCAAACAGAGGGCCATAAAGTCTTCTCGGAACTTCGCAATGCGGACGTTGTGTTTTTATGTGACGACCAAAGCGGTGGTTTAATGTGCTCCTCTGCGGGCTGTCTCGTTCCTTCCGGCTTTGCTGACGTCGCGGTGCCCTTGAGCGACTTATGACGAGAAGCAGCTCAATTAGTAGTGCGAGACGCTCCGAGCCGCGCCTCCACCTCGTGGTTAGTGAAAGTAGTCCTGGCAAGCGCCGGCCTTTGTTCCGGACCACCCCGCTGACCTAGACGCCGCGCCGGCCTGTTTGCTCTCGGCGGCCAAATCACAATTATGGGCAGTGCACCGGCAGCGGCGGCGGTAGCGTAAATTATTTGCGCTAAGGCCGTGGGCGCTGGCAGGCATCCCAGGGCCGCGGCGAGCGGTGGGCGAGGCTACCAGCCGCGCCGGGATGGTTCGCCGCTAAGAGGGGAGGCGACGTCGTGACCTGCTGTCAAGAAGACCGCTTCTGACCGGACCTGTCGCAGCTGACGTGCGGCCTTCGCCTAATGGAAGATCGAAGTATCTCTGCTGTAGGCTCTCTTCCCTCTTTTTTTTTTTTTTTTTTTTTTTTTTTTTTTTTTTTTTTTTTGTCGGTTGGTACCGTGAACTGTTCCCTACACTCGCAAGTTCTAGAGGTGCAAATTTCAGCCTATTACCCCAAGGTACTGTTTCGGTGCGGTGCATACAGAATGCGGCGATGTAGAGGAATTCCGGGATACGACGTTCCGCTTACCGTCGCAAGTGCAGGTGGATGGCGACAAACCCGACCTGCTACCGCAGAACGCATTACGTCACCCCGTAGCCATACTCCTGCGGTAGGTGTCGCCTCAATCAGCTGTGCCCGGCAGTCAGTTGTGTGTGCCGTCACCACCAGACAGCAAAACTGCTAGGACTAAGAGTGATACAGAGGCGCAGGTTTTATGACTTACAGGGTACTGGAGAGTTCGACCAACTGAGGTCAGCGGATCTGTGTACAGGGCGAGACAGCGTCTGCCAGGCCACATTCCTCGGTCTCTCTTAAGTTGTAATGAGAAAATTCGAGTTATATTATGCTAATTCAGTGGACCCCAAGAGATAAGCTCTAGGTCAAATTATAACATATGTGAAAATGTCTCTATCTGTTCCACACAACGCATGGTCTCTGAATATTAACTGCCGACAGTAGTGAAAGTGCTGTTAGCAAAAATTCTCTATTTAAACTACACTGAACTGCATGTGACTGCTTTAGTCTCAAAAAAAACTTGCATCTGACTGCGTATTTAACTGAACTGAACTTTATCTGACTGCATGAAAATATTGTTGTAGAATTAATACTCAAAATACGCATCTGACTGCATGAAAGTTTAGTGGTAAAAATAAATGAAAGTCACCAACCGGCATCTGACTGCGTCTGTGGGCTTAGCTCTTGCACTCCTTCCCGTTTAGCCGATAATAAAACATATATTCAAGTCAGCCGTAGTGGAATGGCATAAAATTCTCATTCTAGATAACTTTATTCATTTTGACTCTGTTTGTTACTTAATAAAAATTCTGTCCTGATCTGAATAATTTGCCAACTGTGCGATGGCATATAGATTATTTTACTCTGATAAATGAAATTATTAGCTCTAGTCATGGGAACTTTACTTTAATGTACCTTTTGGTTCAATGTAAGCACAGGATGCGGAGAACAACATAAGGTGTGAGATGAAACTCTAACTTTATCTAAAAAATACTTATTGTTCAAACTTTTAAGACACATGTGAAAAACTAAAAAAAAACTTCTATAGCATGGATTTACGAGAAAGTTTCACAAAGCGCCTATTGCATCAACAACGGGATTTCTATCTAGCTTTTAGACATTATTTAACCAAACAAAACCTATTTTATTAATTAATCTTTTTAGTTTCCGCAGTTATGTGCCGAGTTTCGCTCAATATACAGCTTATTATGTGCGTAGAGCCAATTCTTACTTTTGATGCTGCCACGACCCGGCTGCCTCCTGCAGGCATCTAGCTCCCACTCGAAACACGTCTGCTGTCTCTGCGCATCTCCTCACCACTCCTCAAACTTCTACCGCGTGCACCTAGCTCTGTTAGCTGTCAAAGATCTTACTACTCGTCCGACCTTGCGGTTGGGAACTATCGACATTTTTCACTGGCTCTATCCTGATCGAATCTCAGCACATACCTTTCAGTAGCTGAAATCGTGAAAAGCCACAATTACTCATTGCGAAAGGTAACTGGAACTTCTTGGAGGACGGACGCCAACACTTTGAGAATGACTGGGTTGACATCAGTCTGTTTGTCATCTGAGTGTTTTCCAATTGTATGACTCGACAATTCTCACTTTCGTCTATTGGATGGCCAACTTGGGAAGTACGTGTGCACTGTGTCTGGTACGCTGTGTCTGCTACACTTGTACACAGCCCTGTTCAGTGGCACACAGCGTTAAACATCGCTCCGACTCACACGGACAAAGCAAGCTCTGCCTTGGCTATTGGCCAAAATGCTGAAGAATCGGTCTCTTCTCATACACGAAATGATTCAACGAGGTTCTACCATCTGACTGAAGAACCAACATGGGCCTCATCACCACGGAGTCAATCCTCTGGTTGCCTGAAAATCAGAGTGGTCGTCTTCAGCTCCAGCAAGACTGTCCTACTTCAAAGTCCACCTGTCATACGCATGGGCTCGAGTCTTTGTCGTGTCACATGCCGCAGTCTCATGTGGGAGGGAGAGAACAGGTGCGGCTCTCAGGAGCTGTAGGTGCCGAGACTCTCCAAGCTGTGACTGCAGTCACTGAGGAGGAACAGGTGGTGCCACTTCCATTTCAGGACAGGCCCTCGCATACTGTCACCGGATGCTTGGAAGAACTACACCAAACTGCCCCTAAAGGAACTCAGTGGTTAGAAAGCTTCGACACGTTTATTAGCTTGTTGTTTATAATTGCTTACTTCATATTTATTAATGCAGGCCTATTTACGATTGCCCAAGAGCATCAGACGCCAGTTAAATTTTGTGTAGGCAAGTTACATTGGAAGAAGAGAGGCTGATACTTGGTTCAAATGGTTCAAATGGCTCTGAGCACTATGGGACTTAACATCTATGGTCATCAGTCCCCTAGAACTTAGAACTACTTAAACCTAACTAACCAAAGGACATCACACAACACCCAGTCGTCACGAGGCAGAGAAAATTCCCGACCCCGCCGGGAATCGAACCCGGGAACCACAGGCTGCTAGTGTAATTATAATGTCAACATGCTGCACAGGAAATGAATGTCATTTTCCATTTTCACGAGCACTCACAAGAGTAACAAGTCTGCCAAAATCATTCTAAAACTGTTCTACATTCTTGCGATCCAGTGCAATGAAACCATCACCTATTCAAATGGCAAGAACATCGTCTTTTCACATACGAGCTGTCACAGCCTCTTGTGGAAAGACAAGGCCACTTCATAATACATCACAAAATAAACACTGCTGAACTGCTACAACGCCATAATGCTTGCTGAATAATCTCCTTTCCCAGTAGCAAGTAAAAATAATCCTCATGACATTTTTAAGCTAATCCGGATCGCAATTATGCAGGTAAAGATTCAAAATATCTGTACTGAAGTATACACGTTGGTGTGTTAATTTCAAGAACTTCATCGTCACAGAGTGACGAGCGTTACAGACTTCGCACGTCGCTACCAGATTCATACAGCCTTGTGGAAAAGCTAACCGATGACATCTCTCAGTTGGCAGTTGGTGTCTGCAACAAAAGTGAGCTGTAATTCAAGTAGGATCGTAGTCCAATTATTTCGAGTAAATATCATTGATCTAAATGTGCCATCTCCCTTCATCATCCTTTTCAGGACCTGAGCGCCGAACATGTCATGACACATATTGTTTCTACTGGTCACAAAAACGACTACTTCTCTCTGAGTTTTATCTGCGATTTGCCAATTGTATATCATCGTAGTGCGTCCTGGAAACGGCACCTCAACCGAATTTAATAAAAAGCGACTTCTCTGACTAAATCCGCACTTCTCTTAAACATGCAGTTGCCTTGTAAAGACGATTGTTCAAATGCGCCGCTTTTGACCAGAACTACTTTCATAACAACAAAATCCAGTTGCGCTATAGGTGATTTGTATTCTCCCTAGTTATTACTATTTAAATTCATAAAAACGTATCTCTGAGTGTTTTCCGTCAGTCCCTCACTCTGCGTCCACAACATGGACGTTATTTCTCATTACTGAAACCATTTTAAATATAAAATTACAGTCAAATCCGGACCTCTGTAACTACTTACAGGCGTTGGTAAACACCAGTTGAAAATGTGTGCACCGATTGGGACATGAGCCCGGGATCTCCAGCTTACATTGCAGACACTCTATCCGACTGAGCTATCGCGGACACAGAGGGTAGTGTCATCGATGGCTCAGTCGCATACAACGTCTGCCATGTAAGCAGGAGATCCCCGGTTCGAGCCCCAGTCAGGGCACACATTGTCAATTGTCCCAGTTGGCATGTATCAACAGCTGTAAGCAGCTACAAAGGTCTGGATTTCATTGTAATTTCACTCTGCTTTTTGTTTGAATCTCATTTTATTCTTTATTGTTCGTTCCATTTACTCGGGGCGGACGTCCCATGAGAGATATTCATTTTCACTGCTGATCCATTCACTCAGTTTTTTTGTTTCAGAGGGCGATTAATCCTCTAACCGAACATGCTGAGTTACCGTGCCGGCATTCTTCGAGTGCTGCAAGATAACCAATGGTGTCGGTTCTTTCGGATGCGATATTAATATAGATGAATGATCATTTGCAGTGCGGAGGCATCCACATTGCTCAAACTCGAACAGGATTCTGTAGATTGACTGCCACTATACTGTTATGAATATAGTGAGCAGGGGCAATGCAAATGTAGTGTGTGGACAATAAGGTGGAAATGTGGGTCTCATGCGGAGCGACTGCCACTATACTGTTATGAATATAGTGAGCAGGGGCAATGCAAATGTAGTGTGTGGACAATAAGGTGGAAATGTGGGTCTCATGCGGAGCGACTGCCACTATACTGTTATGAATATAGTGAGCAGGGGCAATGCAAATGTAGTGTGTGGACAATAAGGTGGAAATGTGGGTCTCATGCGGAGCGACTGCCACTATACTGTTATGAATATAGTGAGCAGGGGCAATGCAAATGTAGTGTGTGGACAATAAGGTGGAAATGTGGGTCTCATGCGGAGCGACTGCCACTATACTGTTATGAATATAGTGAGCAGGGGCAATGCAAATGTAGTGTGTGGACAATAAGGTGGAAATGTGGGTCTCATGCGGAGCGACTGCCACTATACTGTTATGAATATAGTGAGCAGGGGCAATGCAAATGTAGTGTGTGGACAATAAGGTGGAAATGTGGGTCTCATGCGGAGCGACTGCCACTATACTGTTATGAATATAGTGAGCAGGGGCAATGCAAATGTAGTGTGTGGACAATAAGGTGGAAATGTGGGTCTCATGCGGAGAGACTGCCACTATACTGTTATGAATATAGTGAGCAGGGGCAATGCAAATGTAGTGTGTGGACAATAAGGTGGAAATGTGGGTCTCATGCGGAGCGACTGCCACTATACTGTTATGAATATAGTGAGCAGGGGCAATGCAAATGTAGTGTGTGGACAATAAGGTGGAAATGTGGGTCTCATGCGGAGCGACTGCCACTATACTGTTATGAATATAGTGAGCAGGGGCAATGCAAATGTAGTGTGTGGACAATAAGGTGGAAATGTGGGTCTCATGCGGAGAGACTGCCACTATACTGTTATGAATATAGTGAGCAGGGGCAATGCAAATGTAGTGTGTGGACAATAAGGTGGAAATGTGGGTCTCATGCGGAGCGACTGCCACTATACTGTTATGAATATAGTGAGCAGGGGCAATGCAAATGTAGTGTGTGGACAATAAGGTGGAAATGTGGGTCTCATGCGGAGCGACTGCCACTATACTGTTATGAATATAGTGAGCAGGGGCAATGCAAATGTAGTGTGTGGACAATAAGGTGGAAATGTGGGTCTCATGCGGAGCGACTGCCACTATACTGTTATGAATATAGTGAGCAGGGGCAATGCAAATGTAGTGTGTGGACAATAAGGTGGAAATGTGGGTCTCATGCGGAGCGTGCCCTGCAGTCGCAGTATCTTCTGTGTCCTAGATGGCCCCAGCCGGCAAGGTAGCTCAGCGTGTTGTGTCAGAGGGTTAGATGCCCTGTATAATAAAAAAAGTGATTGAACGGATCAACATTGACCTTTAGCAGGTGTAATGACACGTCTACCACGAACAAACGCAGCGGACAATAACGAACAAAATGAGATCAGAAAAGAAATGGTCCAGTAGTCTATCACTGGTTAGTTTTGGCTCTCTCCAACGCAAAAAAAAAAAAACATAATGTAGTCCAGTAGTTTATCACTGGCTAGTTTTGGCATGTGGCTGTCTCCAATGCAAAAAAACATAGTGTAGTCCAGTAGCCCATCACTGGCTAGTTTTGGCATGTGGCTCTCTCCAATGCCTGCAGTATCAAATATCAATGATATAATACAGGGTGATAAGATAAAACTTTTTTACGTAGTTACTCTTTTTAGATTAACAATGCCACTTCGTTACTTACAGTTACACATTGCACCGACGCAACTGTAAGTAAAATAACGGCAGCTGTAATTTTCGAAGTGTAACGATGTTAACGAAACTATTCAATTTTTACATCTTGTATTAACTACTTGATATTTGATATTGCAGAAATTTGAAAATGGAGAGTAAATCTTTCTGTATGTCAGCCACTCGTGCTTTGTAAAAGCCAGTGAAACCATTAAACAAACAACGGAAGAAAATACCGAGACGAAAGCCAACAGGCAATATGTTAATAAGTGTCCACAGAAGTCTCAACACTTTTTTAGTATAAGAGTATTCAGGGCTCCAGTGTTCGAAAAATGTGCATTAGAACATTGGACATTGTAAGGCAGCCTAACGCCAGTAGAGTGAAGCATAGATTAGCATTCCTAAGGTAGAACAGCAATAATATAATACTCATACTAAACATGATTGTCTATGACATCAACATGTACACTGTTGAGATTTTCCATGTTCTGTGTTGCATTGCCCATGATTATCAAAAATGGTATTACTAAATGTGTCAACGCCTGACAACAATTTTTCTGCATGACTGTTAACAACAGTAACTCTTATAATTGTAGTAATGTTTGACTTGTATGGCCAGTTAATACATTAGGCCAGCAGTAATTAAGTCCCAAGCGGAGACGTACGTATGATGGAGAAAAATTTGAATGTAGTTTCTTGCTCACTAACGGACGAGCAGCGTGAGTTGTCAAAGGCAACCTGCCAACTGTCCATGACAAACTCCCACCTTGACAGCTTAATGGGACTGTGTGAACTGATTGATATTAGCATTGATGAGGTAAATAACATCTCACTTGTATCATAAATACATATTCGAAGCACAATGGTGCTGAACTGCATCACTGGAACTGTGATTCGTGATCCACAAACGACATACCTTTTTTCTGATGGAACGTATGATAAGATGGCGGAGATCAGGAGGAAAATATCATCGGAGATGAGGATACGCCAAATAAATTATGTGCTGATAGATGTACGAGTATAACTTCTTTACTTCACACCTCAAGAATGCACCCCCTTCATTCACGCTGTACAGACACACATCGAAGCTGCTGTCAAGTTACTATCTACGAGGTTGCTGTCTGAGCTAAGGTTCTTTGTTTCTATAAGTGATAATTCCCTCCCACAAAACTGCACTTAGTGGCCGAGCGGTTCTAGGCGCTACAGGTGCGAATACTGCCTCGGGCATGGATGTGTGTGATTTCCTTAGGTAAGTTAGAGTAAAGCAGTTCTAAGTTCTAGGGGACCGATGACCTCAGAAGTGAAGTCCCATAGTGCTCAGAGACATTTCAACCATTTTTGAAAACTGCACTGTACATTTCTGGTGTTGTTGTTGTGATCTTCAGTCCGAACAATGGTCTGATGCAGCTCTCCACAATAATCTATCCTGTGCAGACCTCTTCATGTCTATGTAACTACTGAGATTTACATCCATTTGAACTTGTTTTCATACCGTGGTCTCCCTCTACAATATTACCTCCTCACCCTCCACCTGCCACAAAATTCCCACAGTTACCAAACTGTTTCCTATCAACTGATCCCTTTTTTTAGTGAAATTGTGCCACAAATTTCTTTTTTCCGCAGATCGATTCAGTATCTTCTAAATAGTTATTCGATCTACACGTAATTTTCAACATCCATTTATAGCATCACATTTCAAAAGTCTCTGTTCTCTTGTTCACTAAAAAGCATATTGTCCATATTTCTCTTTTGTAGACTGTGACATTCATCAGTTATTTTAATGCCTAAATGACAAGTCCGATCTACTACTTTTAGTGTCTCATTTTCTGATCCCCTAAGCATAACCTGATTTATATCACCAAACTTCAAGTCCTCTCGTACCTTTGTCATTGGTATTCTTTACTGCTTGCTCAATGGAGAGGTTGCTTTATATCATGGACAGGCTGCAACCCTGTTCCATTCTTTTTTCGCTTTCGTGTCTTTAGAATTGTAGAATTGGGGCTACCAGTTTCTAACTGATAAATTATTTTTAGTAACATTTGAAGCTTTCCAGAGATTACTCTGTTTATTGCAAAGAGTTTACATCACATTGTAGAAAAATTATAAATTATTATATACAACATGCGTACTGAGTGGCCGGTCGTCTTGAGCAAAATACAGGGGAACTTTCGGTCGTGGAACCAGAGTTTCTCTCAGCCTGCGATGAGTCCCAGACGGGCCTTGGCGTGCAGGTGAGCGACGGCGTCGGCCACCTTCCCGGCTGCCACCTCAGGGGTGTCCAGGGGCACTCCACCAGGCCCGATCACGATGTTGGCCGGGCCATAGCGCGCCAGACCCGCAGAAGGAACTGCAGCGGCCAGACCCGCCCCCGCGAACCCGGCACCAGTGAACGCAGCGCCGGAGGCGGCGTCGGCGGCGGCCTGGGCGGCGTCGCGGGCCTGCGTCTGCGCCACCGCGCTAGCGTGGGCCGCCTTGGCGGACGCCACCTCGGGGGTGTCGAGCGGCACGCCGCCGGGGCCGATCACGATGTTGGCCGGGCCGTACAGGGCCAGACCGGCGCCCGGAGCGCCGCCTCCGGCGCCCAAACCAGCACCGACGCCGGCTCCGGCGTAGATGCCCGCTGCGGCGTCGGCGGCGGCTTGTGCGGCGTCTCGCGCCTGCGTCTGAGCGACGGCCGACGCATGGCTGGCCTTGGCGGCGGCCACCTCAGGGGTGTCCGCGGGAACTCCGTCGGGTCCGATGACGATGTTGGCCGGGCCACCCACGGGCGCGCCTCCCGCTCCCAGCAGGGCCGCCCCCGCTCCCAGGTAGGCTGCTCCGCCCCCTCCGATGAGGCCTGGCGCCACAATGCCAGGTGCCGCCAGCGCTGGAGCTCCGATGCCATTGGCGAGCAGGCCCGCTAAGCCCGTTCCCAGGTATCCGGGACGAGCCAGTGCTGCCGCTACCACGGCGCTCAGTACCACCTGCCAACAAGCAACGCCCTCATCAGATTTTGAGGAGGGGACTATCAGAAATCGTATTACTGCATTAGCGTTGGTGTATTGACATGTTGAATAAGGGGTTTCTGACGGATGTTAGCCTCGTTCTCTAACGATACTTCGACGGCGTGACTCACTGTCTTCTTTAGGTACTCCCTGTGACAAGTCTTTGGGTGGATCAGGTCCTGCCGGTCGTCTTGGTCTAGCGGTTCTAGGCGCTCAGTCCGAAACTGCATGACTGTTACAGTCGCAGGTTGGAATCCTGCCTCCGGCATGAATGTGTGTGATGTCCTTAGGTTAGTTAGGTTTAAGTAGTTCTAACTTCAAGGGCACTGATGACCACAGATGTTAAGTCCCATAGCGCCCAGAGCCATTTGAGCCATTTGTGCCATTTGATTGGGTCCAGTATTTATACTTTGATGGTTCTAAGCACTTCTCTATCTTTCCGCGAACTGCGGACTGAGCTCCTGATGTGGTGTGGACAGAAAACGTGATGCCATTCAGGCACAAATACTGAACCCAACCCACAGCTCCTGATGTGGTGTGGACAGAAAATGGAGCACGTGATGCCATTCAGGCACAAATACTGGACCCAACCCACCCAAGACCCAGTCTCAGGGAGCAGCTCAAATATGCATAGTAGAGAGGTAAATTCACATCCGAAGGTTACTCTCTCTCACTTTCCAAGCATTAATCCCGAATTGCGGGGTCTGCTGGTTGATCGGGTGTGGCATGTTAATTTTGAGGGGTAGTCGGATGCCCTTCCTGACGCCAGGATGGAATTAGTGTACCCCAACTGTCTGCATCTAGTGTAATCCTTGGAATAGTGCTAATGTGTTCAGATGTCTGCTAGCCATGTAGCTGAGGCGGAACGTGGGGATCAGCCCGATGATCACTTACTGAGCTGTGGCAACGGTAGGTACGTGATTTAGAATGGGGTGTCTCCTCTTCATCCATGTCGTCTACGATGGAATACTGTAATTGGCGAGGGATGGGAAAAAGGTAGCGAATCGAAGTAATGATTGCAGCACTCGGATGAAAGAATTTATAGAAACCACAAGATAACTTAGGTGTGGAGTGCATTTGAACATAGATTCTCGAGAATAGTCACTCAGACACCTCGGTTAGTTGCTGTTGCTCTTATCTAGATGGTCTTGCTGAGATTTGTTGATAAGAAGGCTGTATTTGTCACACGCAATTCGCATTTGAATATTTTGACGACTGCATCTTACATATGGGAAATGTTCCAAGACACAGAATGCCTCTAGGAGTCCCATGCAAAAAACAAATAATCTCAAATATGCATAGTATACAGGTAAATTCAGATCTGAAGGGTACTCTCTCTCTCTTTCCAAGCATTCATCCCAAATTGCGGGGTCTGCTGGTTGACCGGATGTGGCATGTTAATTTTGAGAGGTAGCCGGATGCCCCAACTGTAGCCACCTCGTACACTGCAGGAAGGAATTAGTGTACTGCAACTGCCTGCGTCTATTGTAATCCTTGGAATAGTGCGAATGTGTTCAGATGTCTACGAGCCGTGTAGCTGAGGCGGAACGTGGGGACCAGCCCGTTATTCACTTAGTGGGATGTGGAAAACCACCTAAATACCACATTCAAGCTGGTCGACACACCGCCCCACGTCGTTAATACGCGGGGACGGCGGTCCTACCCAAGTCCAGGAAGCAGCGCATTAGCGCTCTCGGCAAGCCTGGCGGGTATACGAAGGGTACTGACACATGTTTTTAATGTCCAGGGAGAATCTGAAGAAGATAGTGATTCACTCCGAAGAAATATCGTGTGAGAACATCGCGAATGACCGGCTGGAGGCCAGATTATTCCATACGTCAACATAACACCAGGAAAATCTGAATAATCACAGCATTAGTTATTCTTTGATAACTTAGTGTTATGTACGTAACAGCTTAAAAAGGGAACAGAAGAACTATGGTACATAGACTCATCTGGACAGTGATGCTCTACTTTGTCTGTTGAAGACGTAATACCGGCCGAAGTGGCCGTGCGGTCTGGAACCGCGAGACCGCTGCGGTCGCAGGTTCGAATCCTGCCTCGGGCAGGATGTATGTGATGTCTTTGGTTAGTTAGGTTTAACTAGTTCTACGTTTTAGGGGACTAATGACATCAAAAGTTGAGTCCCATAGTGCTCAGAGCCATTTGAACCATTTGAAGACGTAATTGGACTAACTCCCCTGCAGTGACTCAATCACAGAAAACCGGAATTTGGTTTCCTATACAGGACGAATCCGGTCCTTGTAACATACGAATAATGGCTGCAGTGGCTAGATGAGATTATCCCCTGAAGCTACTCTTTCATAATTGTACAGGGAATAGCTAATTCCAGTGATTAAAACTCAGAAACTGTCTTGTATGCGTAATACCTTCTGAAATCCACGATTTCTTGTTTCTGTTACTATTGTAATATCATGGTTGTCGTACGGGTAGACTATCCAGTTTTATTACAGTTTAAATCCATATCTCGACCACCAGTAGAAGGCGAACAGCTCAGAGCTTCAAGAATAAATGACAGTGGAGGGTACACACTTATGATATTTATTAATCCCTGACGCCTTGCAACATATACTGGTTGTCTCTCCCACTGGTCATCAGGCGGACTGCCTGTACCGTTCTTTCATACGACTCCTTGAATCCGTCGGTTTTTTTCTCGATTCAAACAAAACTAATCTTAAATCGGAGTTTTAATTGCCCATTCGACAGAGCGCTATTAGACTGGCCTAGTTCTATATTCTATTGAACGATATGCATGGTGGTATTAGTCATTGCGGGCCAGGGAATGTTGTTGCTGGACTATTATTTAAACTTCGTGTTCTACTGTCACAGTTAACACATCGACATGTTATAACGACTAAAGACTAAATTCGGGGCTTTTCTGATTACAGTAAACAAACTCTTTCCTCTCTGTTTCTATTCCAAAAGAAAACAGTTATTCAATATTAAAACGCAAAACGTATTAAATAATTGAAATGCGCGGTATACTGGCCGGTCGCTGTGGCCCAGCGGTTCTAGGCGCCTCAGTCTGGAACCGCGTGACCGGTATGGTCCCAGGTTCGAATCCTGCCTCGGGCATGGATGTGTGTGATGCTCTTAGGTTAATTAGGTTTAAGTAGTTCTAAGTTATGGGCGATTGATGACCTCAAATGTTGAATCCCATAGTACTCAGAGTCATTTTGCACGGTATACTGTGGATGTAGACCTTCAGAAAGAATATATGTCATTTTTCACTGTGTATTACTAAGGTAAAATACAACAAATATTAACACAGCAGCAGTGATTTTCATGCGTCGGGATTATTTCCAGAAACGAATTCCAGTAAGAATTACGAATGGAACGTCAGGCCATTTCTGAGCGCGCTAAAGGTGTTTTGGGTGCAATATTCCACTACGCTAAGGTACATGAAACCGTGGCAATGGATGAGGGGACTCATTTTGGCTTCTTACCGCCACTCACACCACAAGTGACTTCTTATGAAAACGATTTCTCGGAAATGTATCACGTAGATAATGCTGTTGTTTCCTTACCCTAGTGCTATTGGTTCCTTACCCCCAAATTTTCTGGGTCTATGATCTGTTGATTACTCGAACGTTCGAGTGCTAGTGTCGATTACCCAAAACACACGAAATGCCATGTACAATAAAGAACATTTACTTAATCTTGCCGAAAGGCACTGACTAACGACTCCGATATCTTTCTCAGTTACAAGGTTCAGAGGTCAAAGAATGTAATCCACGTCCCTTTTCACGCTATGCAATCTTCTTCTTCTTGAAAATTGCGAGAAGTTTGCAAATTTTATCAGCTACAAACGCATGACAACAGTACTAAGTGAATAAGAACAGTGTCATATTAAATGTCAACCTGCTTTAAAGGAACAGTATCTGAGGAAAACCTGTTTAGAATCAAGGTCACCATCTTGCCTCTTTCTACTTGCAGCATACCAGAAAACAGCTTTTGTCATGAGTCACTAGTTTGTAATAAGAGGATAGAACAGTGGTTACGACCTTGGCCTTCTTCCGCGTATAAACAGTGCAGCTAGGCCAGTGATGACACAACGTCGTTAATTAGCGACTATGTAAGGCAGATGCTGTTTATCTCGTTCCCTGCTGCTTAATACAGCACAGCAGGCACAGAACGGCGCCCCTTTCGTGAAGAAACATTGACAGGTCCAACTGTAACTTCAGTTGAGACGATATTTTTCCATGTTTTCCAACATGCTGATAGGAAAGAGTATTCGAACTGAATGGGACCAGCTCCGTTCACATAAACAAATGTTTCTAGTTTCAGTCGAATTCGAATATCTAGCATAAGCGAAGCGACAGATACAGGAAGTATTGGCAACATCGAGACTACTTTATGCGCCATTCTATGTGAAATGCTCGGTGTTCATCTAGTTCCGTGATTCTTTCCTTGGATAAAAAATACATAGCTCCCTTTTTCTCACAGACATTAAAATCATGTTTCAGTACACTTCGTATACCCGCTTTCTGGACTCGAGTAGGCGCGCCAGCCCTGCGGATTAACGACGGGGAGTGGTGTGCCCGCCAGCCTGGATGTGGTTGTTAGGTGGTTTTCCACATCCCACTAAGTGAATACCGGGCTGGTCCCCACATTCCGCCTAAGCTATACGGCTGGCAGACATCTGAACACATTCGCACTATTCCAAGGATTACAATACATGCAGACAGTTGCGGTACACTAATTCCTTCCCAGAGGGTACAGGGTGGCGACAGGAAGGGCATCAAAATTAACATGTCACATCCGATTAACCAGCAGTCCCAGCAAGTCGGGATTAATGCTTGGAAAGAGAGAGATAGTACCCTTCATATCTGAATTTACCTGTACACTATGCATCTTTCATATCCTTCTCTATGGGGCTCCTAGAGGTATACTCAGTCTTGGGACATTTCCCGTATATGACAATAAGATCCAGTTGTCAAAATATTCAAATATGAATTGCGTGTGACAAATACAGCCATCTTTTCAACAAATCTCAGAAAGATCATCTATATGAGAGTAATAGCAACTAAGCGAAGTGTCTCAGTGACTATTCTGGAGAAATTTTGTTCAAATCCACTCCACACCTTACTCATCTTGTGGTTTCTGTAAATTCCTTCATATGAGCACTGCAATCATTACTACGATTCGCCACCTTTTTCCCATCCCTCGCCAATTACTGTAATCCATTGTAGACGACGTGGATGCAAATGACACACCACACTATAAATCACATAACTACCTTTGGCATGAAAAGAAGGTAGCGTCTGCCAGTTTAGATTTCCCTATATTTTTATGCTACATAGGAGGAGCGTCCAATAAGTAATAATGGAGACGAAATAAAAACTTTGAGGTTCGCCGATGACATTGTAATTCTGTCAGAGACAGCAAAGGACTTGGAATAGCAGTTGAACGGAATGGATAGTGTCTTGAAGGGAGGATATAAGATGAACATCAACAAAAGCAAAACAAGGATAATGGAATGTAGTCGAATTAAGTCCGATGATGCTGAGGGAATTAGATTAGGAAACGAGACACTTAAAGTAGTAAAGGAGTTTTGCTATTTGGGGAGCAAAATAACTGATCATGGTCGAAGTAGAGAGGATATAAAATGTAGACTGGCAATGGCAATGAAAGCATTTCTGAAGAAGAGAAATTTGTTAACGTCGAGTATAGGTTTAAGTGTCAGGAAGTCGTTTCTAAAAGTATTTGTATGGAGTGTAGCCACGTATGGAAGTGAAACATGGACGATAAATAGTTTGGACAAGAAGAGAACAGAAGCTTTCGAAAAGTGGTGCTACAGAAGAATGCTAAAGATTAGATGGATAGATCACATAACTAATGAGGAAGTATTGAATAGGATTGGGAAGAAGAGAAGTTTGTGGCACAACTTGACTAGAAGAAGGGATCGGTTGGTAGGGCATGTTTTGAGGCATCAAGGTTCAAAATGGTTCAAATGGCTAACCTAAGGACAGCACACACAACCATGCCCGAGGCAGGATTCGAACCTGCAACCGTAGCAGTCCCTCGGTTCCGGATTGAGCGCCAAGAACCGCTAGACCACCGCGGCCGGCGGGCATCAAGGGATCACCAGTTTAGTATTGGAGGGCAGCGTGGAGGGTAAAAATCGTTGAGGGAGACCAAGAGATGAATACACTAAGCAGCTTCAGAGGGATGCGAATGCTCAATCCCAGTCAATGTGCCTCCTGTCACAGTCACGAATGTCAGTGTATTTCCCCAATTATGGTGCTTACCGTCGCTATGACTATTCCTGATTTCCGATTATATACTCTCGTTACCGCGTCATGTTCCCTCAACGGTGCCAGACAGCTTTCAATATTGCAGTGGGCAGGTATAATATAATCACTGTACATCTACCATTAAAAGCATCCGCATAGTTATTCTCCATGAGGTCAGACCATTACAGAATAATATATCAGTTCACAGGGCTAAAGTACTTACTCCCTAGCTAACACAACAACAAGTGAAGAGCGTATCCAGAGCGTACAGTGGAAAAGTATTTATCTTCAGGATCGGTAGCATAAGAATGCATCTCAAATAAAGTTGTTGCGATTTACAGAATTTAGATGTTATTAGTGAATAACGTGTGCTAAGTTACTTTCAAAAGTGTACCGCAGCTTCGACATACTGCATGACAATCGCGTGCAAGCTCTCTTACGTCACGTAGCCGCATACTTGTCGAGCATGTATGAATTTTATGAACGCGGTTCAAGGCACGCGGATCATATGGCCACTCCTTGGCAAAACATTCCTCAGTGCTTACTGGAGAAATGCCAGCTGTATCCTTTGTCCTCTCCTTATCCTTTGGCCTGGCCCTGACATGATTTGCTACGGTTTCAGACAAGGTGATATAGCTCAATTTTTCGCATGCTTTGTATTTTCTCTTAGAAGGAATGGTGTTGGAATCTGTGACTCGTCGTCCTATATTACACTGTCCCAAATAACTTAAGCCGAATGTCAGTATAACGATCGACGAAAATCTATAAGGAGCACAACGGCAACGTATGCTAGTTTTCAAACTCGAGCTTTTTAAAGGATTTGTCGAAAAGGGTTTTCGTTAGTTCCCGTGTACGTATGAGTCAATTTGTACACGTTTCTAACCTCAACACTTTGGAACAGAAAACGAAAAGAAGAGGAAATATAGTGTGCTGGCTGGTTCACAGCTTGCGATTAATAACATCTTATTGTATGATATGAGCTGCATTTAAATAGTGTTTATTTGGGGACTGGTATAGGGGCATATAGTCCATTACCAGTGGCATCTGACATAGGTGGCCGTCAGGTGTAATGTCATTGTGTTGATATAAATGTTTCGCCTAGAAACAGAGACTAAGTTACCCGAAATTGCTCTACATACACGGCGGTGAAAAGTTTCACTTAATGAATGAATGAGCTTTCCTAATCAGCCTGCAACTGCTTCAGTGATCGCCGAAATACTATTTGAGGGTTATCTGGGCTGGCCAAAAGGATTCCCCGTAACGTACGTTGTCATTGTGATGCAAATCGTTGGAATGAAGAGCACTGCTAGAAAGCAGCGCAGATTAGAAGAATGCAGTTGGCGAAAGAGCATCACATTCGATGTAAATGTAAGCTGCTGGAGCGAACCACAAGTTTTCTTCAGTTGCAAGCTGTTTGACAAACTCACAAACTCACGGAATGTGTGCTATTTTCAAACTTCTTGGCAAAGTAAAGTGTAGGCCAGAGCACGACGAACACAGAGCTATGTTTCCTGGACTGCTAGTCCACCAAGGTCTGCAGGAGAGTTTCTGTTAAGTTAGTAAAATAGGGTTTGGGGGTGGAGGAGCTAGCAGAAGAGAAGCTGCGAGAGCGGAGCGTGAGTCCTGCATGGGTAAGAATGTTGTGCAGGAGAACAAGAGGCTGGGTTCGGTCTGGGTGCGGCCAACTACTTCAAACTGAGACGGAATTTGTAAAACTGACACTCATTCAAAAATCGTACGATCAACTTAATAACGGCATCAAAAGTTCTTGCTCATTGGGTACGTAATATCTACTTTCGTCTTACTAAGAGAGTGGTTGTGTAGTGACAGTTCGGTGACGAACTTTACAGTCATCTATTCTACTAAGGAACATCGACATTTAAATCATCGAACCAATGTCGTAATAACGGTTATCGAAGTATGACTATCTCATGAACGTCATAATGACTCCCTAATAGAAAAGTAAGTTAATCGTTCAACAAATGGAAGGTCATTAAACCTGAAGAGATACCAATACGATTCTGCACAGGGAGAGTGCAAGAACTTGCTCCTTGTTTGGCAGCATTGTACCACACGTCGGTGGCGGAGCGAAACGTTACTGCATTTACGGTTAAAAGCACAGGTGATTCCCGTTCTCAAGAAGGGTCGTCTAAAAGACACACAAAACTGAAGGCCTCTAAATTTTGACGCCGGTCAGTTGTAGAATTTTGGAACCTGTTTTATGCTCGTGTACTATGACATTCCTGGAGACCGAAATTCTGCTCTGTAGGAATCAATATGGGAGCTATAGACAACGCTCATCCAAAACCCGACTTGCTCTGTTCGTTCACGAGACCTAAAAGGAGGTAGACACAGGCGCGCAGGTAGCTGCTGTGTTCTTCGACTTCCGTAAGGCTTTCGATGCAGTTGCACACTGGTGCCTACTAAGCAATATGAGAGCGCAAGGAACATCAGACGAACTGTGTGGCTGACTGAAGAGTTTTAGTAAGCAGGATACACCAGGATACACCATGTAATTCCCAATGCAGCGAGGTCATCGTATGTAAAACTGACAACGGGGTACTGCAAGGCAGTGATATATATATAAGTTCAATAGTAGACAACATCGGAAGTTTTATGAGGATTTCCGTCCATGATGTTGTTGTATACAGAGAAGTCGAAACACTGGTAAATAGTGGCAAAATGCAGGAAGACCTGTAGAAGATTGGCGCATGGTGCAGGACGAGCTGATGACCCTCAACGTAGATAAATATACGCAGACAGAAAGACGCATTACTGTATCATTACGTGCGGGCAGAACAATCAGTAGAACCAGTTACTTTCACAGAATATCTAGGAGCATACATAAGAATTGATTTAAAGTGGAACGACCAAATAAAACTAATCGCAGAAAAGGCTGATGCCAGACTGAGATACATTAGAAGAATCCTCAGGAAACTAGTATATCGCCGGCCGCTGTGACCGAGCGGTTGTAGGCGCTTCATTCCGGAGCCGCGCTGCTGCTACGGTCGCAGGTTAGAATCCTGCCTCACGTATGAATGTGTGTGATGTGCTTAGGTTTGTTAGGTTTAAGTAGTTCTAAATCTAAGGGACTGATAACCTCAGATGTCAAGTCCCATGGTGCTTTGTGCCATTTGTATTTGAAGTAGTCTATAAACAAATGAGGTACCTTAACAAAACCTCGTTCGATCAATACTTCAACATTGCTCGTCAATAAGGTATCGGTACAAAAAAGTATTCATTGGGGAAAGCCGGCTGGTGTGGCCGAGGGGTTCTAGGCGCTACAGTTTGGAACCGCGCGACCGCTACGGTCGCAGGTTCGAATACTGCCTCGGGCATGGATGTGTGTCATGTCCTTAGGTTAGTTAGGTTTAGGTAGTTCTAAGTTCTAGGGGACTGATGACCTCACAAGTTAAGTCCCACAGTGCTCAGAGCCATTCATTGGGGAAATAGAGACGATCCTAAGAAGAGCAGCGCATTTCGTTACAGGTTCATTTAGTAAGTACGAAAGCGTCTCAGTGACGATCAACCAACTCAGACGCTGCAGGAGAGGCTGAAAGTGCCAAAATCGTATATTCCTAGAAGATTCAACAAATAAAATGCTTCCTTCTACATATGCGGAAAGACAGAGATACTCCAGGTCACACGGAGGCTTCCTAGAAATAGTCTCTCCGCGAACTAATCGCGACTGGGAGAGGATAGAGAGGGGGGGGGGGGGCGAGGGATTTTTCGTGCAGAAAGTACACTCCGCCACACACTAGCGGAGTATAGATGTAAATGAAGTAACCTCTGCTAGGCTTACGGAGCAGATGCAGAAGCTGTATCGCTTCAAGTGCACTAGCTGCGGTACTCACCAGGAACTTCATGTTGCAGCTGGAATACTCCTCTGTGGACTGCGTGCCTCAGGTGGAGAAGTGGCCGGCTTATATAGTCGAGATGGGACGGCGCGGATGGACTGGACAGCGCGTCCTTCTGCACGTCTTCGGCCGGCGTCCTCGACCATCGCGGGCGGTGGCTGCGGTGATGCAACGGCGGCGCAGGCGGAGGGGCTGCTCCGGACTCCGGAGGGAGCCGTCCTCCTGCAGGGAAGACCGCCTCCTCGGCCAGTGCGTCTGCCACCGCCGGCCCGGACGCACGCACTGCCAGTGGCATCTCAGCTCAGCACTCACTCCGGAGCGTACAGCGTCCGAGCTCCTCGTTCACCTGCTGTGTTGCGTCCGGGCAGTCAGAGTCTTGGCGTTTCCCACTCTAGCCCGCACGGCCGTGTGGATTCAGTTTTCATTTCGTCAATGCCTGACTTTGCCTTTCTTCCGCCGATCTGCGACAGTTTCTTTTCTTTATGCTGCTACTCGGTGTCATGTAATTAAGTCTCGTCAAGACATAAACACCTTGTCGTCGCCAGAAACAGCGCCACCGGAATCGGCCGGCTATGAATAATCATTTGTAACGATATATCGTTTTTAACAGCATTCACCACTGGAGGTGCTGCAACTCTTTGTAAGCCGGGGGGCAGAAGGAATGATTGAGCTCGTGCGCTCTGTACCTAGCGCATGCGCTCTTGTACTTCCGATGCATATAAAGGTGCAATCATTTGCGAGTGGAATCAGTTATCGGCGAGTGCAGCGTAGCTTTTCTCGCCTGATGATGGCTGCCAGGTAGATCGCTGAAATATTGTGTTCAGATGACAGTTTGATCTGGCTGGAAACCCGACAAGAATATGACATACTTATACGCCGGGAAAGTCTACATAGTCACATTCAGATTTCTATTTCATAATAAATTCCCCTTTTTCATAAAGAAAATTTTCTTGCCATTGCCAGTCTGAATTTTGTGTCTGCCCCACTTCTGCCACCTTCAGTTATTTTGCTGTGTACACAGCAATTCATGTCCTACTTTTATTGGTTATAACTGTAGTAGTACGATCGTGCGGTTTACGTGCTAACTGCGTAACTTGAGGCTTGAGTGGACATGGTTTTGTGCTCGATGTGTCACTGCCTTTTCTACCTTACTTATGGCCGGGCTTTGATGCACTTTACCTTCGCTATTACAGTTTCAAGAGAAAATGAAACTCTTCCTCCGACAGACGCTTCTGGTTTCCAAATGACAAAGCACAGCAATCAATCCTCCTTTTCTTGCAGCTTTTATTCGGCAATTCTAGGTTTCGGCTAGAGCCTCGCAATTATCAATGCACCTTTTCGTAGTATCAATGATGTTCCCTGTCGTTCAAGACTACTCTTGAATGAACTGTGATAGAAGCCCGAACAATGGGGGACTGACGTAGTACAACATGTTTTGATACTATGAAATGATGCGTTGATAATGGCTAGCCTCCAGACGAAATCTAGATCTGCCGAATAAAATCTTCGAAAAAAGGACGACTGATTGCTGTGCTCTATCATTTGAAAGTCGTATCATAGTCGTTGAGTGCACCTACGTTCCTAATGGAAGGTAACCTGATGAAGATGATTCTGATTTGAATCGCGTCTTTTAGGTCTTTAGTGCACAGATTTTTCAGTTATAGCCTGAAACCAGACTACAACAGAGAACGTTATGAATATTATTAAATTTAAGATGTTTATTGGAGTGGCGCTTTTGCCTTGTTCTCACTGAAAGAGGAGGGCAGAATAATGTGAGGCAGAGACATATGACGAGGATTAGTTCTTTTTTCTGTCTTTTGACTGGTCTGATGCGGCCTATCACTTTTTAGATTTCTTTACATCTTCCCTGCAGTCATTTCACCTTTGGCCGCCTTGAAATTTATATTTATTTCATTACTAAAGAACTTATGTATCTGTATTCCTATCTTCCCTTAATTTTCCTCTATCTCCTTCTTTCGTTGATCAGTTGAAGTATTTCTTCTGATACCCAAGGTTTCTTCACAGTTACCTTTCTTATACCTATGTTTGTCTGTCTATCGTAAATGCCTACCCTCTTTAAAGATGTCCTTTCCTATCCAATTGAACTTACTACTCAGGTATTCTTTATCACAGTAACCACAGCGCACGCCAATAGCGTCTCATCATTCCTCAGTTCTCCAGTACCGTACTCCATT